>NW_026000082.1:15052489-15244050 GCF_001458135.2 Marmota marmota marmota
CTGTTGTTGCGGGCGGCGGAGAAGTACCCGCGGACCCCCAAGTGCGCACGCTGCCGCAACCACGGGGTGGTGTCGGCACTCAAGGGCCACAAGCGCTACTGCCGCTGGAAGGACTGCTTGTGCGCCAAGTGTACGCTCATCGCGGAGCGCCAGCGCGTCATGGCGGCACAGGTGGCGTTGCGCAGGCAGCAGGCTCAAGAGGAGAACGAGGCGCGCGAGTTGCAACTGCTTTATGGCACTGCCGAGGGCCTGGCGCTGGCCGCCGCTAACGGCATCATCCCACCACGACCGGCCTACGAGGTCTTTGGCTCAGTGTGCGCCGCCGACGGCGGGGGGCCTGGAGCCGGAGCGCCCGCAGGGACCGGAGGTGGCTCAGCGGGCACAGGGGGCGCAGGTGAGAACTCGGTCAGGGATGGGGGGAAGCTGCAGGGTGCCAGCAGGGATGTGCGCCTAGTCTTGGTACTGGAAGAGTAGAATCCCTTTCTCCAAACGTTCGAACTGCTGGAGTTCACTGCGCACGCGGCTCCAATATTGAGTACAGACACATAAACTCTCCTTCCTCCCCTTTCAGGAGCATTTATTTGCACTTTCTTCCTTTCTATTACCGGGCCCAAATGTGGAAACTTTAATCTTACTCTCCTCCACGCAGACACAGGCAGGTCTCTACCTCCCTCCTTACTTCCTTTTATCTATTCCGTGTGGCTCACGTCTTTTCCTTTGCTCTGCTTTCTTAGCCATCTTTCCCTTTGCTCCATCCCTACTCTTTTTTTCATAAACCCGACTCCTTCCAAGCCCCTCCAAGTCTGCATTACTTTCTTTAGGTACTGAAGACACCCTCTTTCATTTTCCCAGGGAGATTCCTTTTCTCGCATTCCTGATGCTCCTTTTGGACAACTATGCCCCACTTCTTTGTAGCTTCTTTCTCTATCAGACCTGGTTTTCTTAGGGTGCACATCTTCTGGCTTCCCTTTTCCTCATCTCTGTCTATTCCCTCCCTACACTCACCTTCTTCTGTGCTCCTGTGGCTTTTTCTGGGAGGACAGAAATTAGACTGGGGCTATGGAGCAGGGGGCTCAGCTCTGGAGGGGAGAACTTCTCTGGTCTCAGTTTTGGAGAAGGTGGATTAGAACATAGGATTTACTGTCTGTAGAGAGGCTTGTGACCTCCTTCATAATCGTGACTACTGGGCTGCCCAGGAACAGGGTTGGCTCTTGGAATCCTGGGATGGAATAGGGTCTTCTATACAGTGTGAGGTATAGTTAGAAGTTCTGCTGGGTCCTGTTTGAATCCTGGACCAGGCTACTTCTCCAGGGGAGAGTGGAACTGGGAGATAGTTAAAAGTGGAGGTGTTGAGGCACAGATGTGGCAAGAACAGTACTGAATATTAAGATTACAGGGCCCAGTGGTAGGGGTTCTGGGTACAGAAAGAAAGTAAGCCCTAGGGGCAGGGAATAAAGGATCATGGGAGCCTAGAGAGGGAGGAATACTGGAGCAAAAATCAAGAAGGGGCACTGGAGCCTCCTTAATACAGGTTTTGGGATTCTGAGAGGCAACTGGGATCCAAAGGGCTTAGGTGCTGTGGGTGCCTATTCCCCTTAATCACTTGTCACATCCTTATTTTCTCCCGTCTCAGAAGCCAAGTTGCAGAAGTTTGACCTGTTCCCCAAGACATTACTTCAGGCAGGCCGCCCGGGCAGCCCACAGCCACCGCAGGTGAAGCCCTTATCGCCCGACGGCGCAGACTCGGGTCCCGGGACGTCGTCCCCAGAGGTGCGGCCCGGCTCAGGCTCGGAGAACGGCGACGGCGAGTCCTGGGAGGCTAGGATGCGCCCGCGAGCGGGCGTTTCTGGCTCAGTCACACGTCGCTCTGTTCCTGCTTCAAGTGCTCACCTTGACGGCTCTTTAAGACCGGCCGCAGGCAAGAGGGCGGGTGGGCAGGATTCGTCCCGAGTTTACAGTATATTTAATCTATAAAACCTGATAGGTACAATGCGCGCATAGTCTAATTTTTCCATTTTGTCCTTTTTTTTTTTTTGCTTGTTTTTGAATGTTTTTCACGTTAATACCGAGGTCACCTACAGATTACAATTAATAACTTAGAATTCCATTTTATAACATTATACACTGGCTTGTATATATATATATGTATAGATTATATATAGATTTATACATATATAAAAACTCACACTGCACCAAGGAAACCCATGCTTATCGGCATAAGCAACAAAGAGAGCGACAAATACCGCAACGAGGAAAGTATATCGATATATGTGTGTGTGTGTGTGTGTGTGTGTGTCCCAAAGACTAGACTCAGTGCCAAGAGATGTGTACATCCTANCAGGCTGGGCCCGCCGCACCCCCGCACCACAGACCCTTGCTGGCCGGCGCTATGGCACCCGGGGCGTTGGGCTCGCTGAGCAGTCGCTCAGCCTTCTCGCCATTGCAACCCAATGCCAGTCACTTTGGCGCGGATGCGGGCGCCTACCCGCTGGGTGCACCTCTTGGCCTGAGTCCATTGCGCCTGGCCTACTCCGCAGCGGCAGCACACAGCCGTGGCCTGGCCTTCATGGCACCCTACTCCACCGCGGGCCTGGTGCCCACGCTCGGTTTCCGCCCGCCTATGGACTACGCCTTCAGCGATCTCATGCGTGACCGCTCGGCCGCAGCCGCAGCGGCAGTGCACAAGGAGCCGACCTATGGTGGCGGCCTATACGGGCCTATGGTCAATGGTGCCCCAGAGAAGCAGTAGGACTAAGGGCCCAGCAGCCTGGCGGCTCCCAAACATTAACCCCAGCCTTGTTCCCGCGGGCCGCCGGCCCCACTTCGCCTGGCGCGCTCTTTGCGCCCTGGCTGGGGTCTTCTGGCTCGGAGATGTTTTTTTGGTTTTGTTTTGGAGAGTGGGTGAAAAGAGCTGAGCAAAGGGCAGCATATAGAGGTGCAGGTGTTCTTGTAGGGTGTGAGTGGCCTGGATCCTCATCCCTCCTTCCAGCAACCTCCACAAGTCTCGCTCAGCCGCTTTTTCAAAAGGCCAGGTATTCTTGAGAATTCAGAGGGCGGTTGCTCCTGCTGCTCCTTTAGCTACGCTCAACCCGCCCGCCCACGCTCTCCAACGGACTGCAGGCTAATCCGAGAGTTTCCTCTGTGTCTCCCCAATCCTCCCTTTTAAAAAGTTTAAAGTATTCGCTCTAACAAATATAAATTTAGGATGTACACATCTCTTGGCACTGAGTCTAGTCTTTGGGACACACACACACACACACACACACACATATATCGATATCATTTTTTTTTTTAAGGAAACAAGTTCTAAGGTGCACTTTCCTCGTTGCGGTATTTGTCGCTCTCTTTGTTGCTTATGCCGATAAGCATGGGTTTCCTTGGTGCAGTGTGAGTTTTTATATATGTATAAATCTATATATAATCTATACATATATATATATACAAGCCAGTGTATAATGTTATAAAATGGAATTCTAAGTTATTAATTGTAATCTGTAGGTGACCTCGGTATTAACGTGAAAAACATTCAAAAACAAGCAAAAAAAAAAAAAGGACAAAATGGAAAAATTAGACTATGCGCGCATTGTACCTATCAGGTTTTATAGATTAAATATACTGTAAACTCGGGACGAATCCTGCCCACCCGCCCTCTTGCCTGCGGCCGGTCTTAAAGAGCCGTCAAGGTGAGCACTTGAAGCAGGAACAGAGCGACGTGTGACTGAGCCAGAAACGCCCGCTCGCGGGCGCATCCTAGCCTCCCAGGACTCGCCAAACGCCCTGGCGGAAGGGCCAGCAGCGAAAAACGCTGCTGCAGAAAACCGCTCACTTTGTGCTTTCCTTTGCATAGATAAAAGCTAGAAATAAATGTTATTTTCTAAGAAAACAATGCCGAATCCCGGCTTCTCAAGCGGCCGGGAAGAAAAGGTCTTGATTTTCCTCTGGGACCACGGTGCCAGGGAGAAATTTGACCTAGGCCCAGCCAGTGCTCCTAAACTCTAAAAGGTTACGGGAAAGGAAGCTGCCTCAAAACTCACGGAATAAGTGCACCCCTTGCTCAATCCGGACCCTGAAAACATTTAGGTCCAGCGCGCGAGCTGTGGTGGGGTGGCCCTGGGTCCGGGACGCGCAGGCTGAGCCTTCACAAGGGTCCTGCTAGGCTGGGGACACTTTCCGCTTTCCCCCGGTGCAGATTTGGGTGCATCCACACAGAGTCGGTCTGGCGGCGGCTGGACAGGGATGGCTTCCACCGTTCTCCAGTTAGGGCCTGTGGCCTGGGAGTTATTTTGGGGTGGTGGCCATGAGGACTCGCCTTCGGGTCAGAAGTCGTCCCCGCAGCCTATTACCTTTCCTTCTCACACAGACCTGAGTAAATTAGGCTTCTGAACCTACCCCCTCTTCCAACCTTGGGTCCCTCCCGCACTCTGCAGTGTGACTGCCCCTCTCTAGGAAATAGGGTGCCCCCTCCCCTAGGCTGGGGCCGGCGACATCCCAAGGTAAACTTCTGGGGCCAGCGCGAGTTCCGCCAGGCGGTGAAACTTAATAGCAGGACAAGAAAACGGTTTAATAAAGAAGGGCTTTAATAGGGAACTAATTTGATTGAGTTGCCTAATTCCACTTTAATTGGAAAGGGGGTTTGGCTGTTTGGTTATAAAGTGCGAGGGTGACGATGAGATGGAAATGGGGCGGGGGGAGAAGGAGCTGGAGAAGAAAGATGCGAGCAAGAGAGAAATGGGGCGGGAAAGGGAATTAAGATAGGAAGGAATGAAGATGGAGAGAAGAGGGAAATGTTAGAAGACAGGAAGGTGGGAGAGACTGTGTAGGACTTTCTAGAAGTGTGGACTTTGTAGCCCTTGGCTTCTGTGTCCTCTCAAGCTTCCCGCCCCCCTCCCCCAACTCCAAGTTTTCCTGAGGCTTGGGGCCTCACTCAGCCGGGCGGATCCAGCCGTCCCATCCCAAGCCTCTGTCCCCACCGCACCTAAGGTGAAGCTAAGTTTGGTCAATGTCTCTTGCTTTTAAGAGGAACCCACACTTGCCCTAGGCTCCTCAGTTTCTGCGAGCGTTCTGGCCAAACCCGAGCCAGAGGCCTGTGTTACTCATTTTCAAGAACATCTGGAGCTTCCACAGACTTTGAGATTATTATTTGTAATTCGTGGTCACATCAAACCGGGAAGAATCCAATGAGTTGTTCATTACCGGCCCCATTTTACAGAGGAGGAAATTGAGGTTCAGAGGGGTCCAAGGACTTCTACCCTCCGGATCTCCTGTCCTCTTCATGACCCCAGTGGGCCTTCTCCTTCTCATGAAGCGGTCTCTGCAGGCCAATGGTGGGAAGTCTGCGAAAACATCCCATTTTGTTTGTGTGTACTGTGACTCAGAGAAGAGATGTGGCTTGTCCCGGAAAGCCTTGATATCCCAGGGAGTCTGTGCCAGCATCTTTGGTAGAGTTCATGCACAGTGGGAGCTCTAGGGGTGTGTACTGGGGTCCCTAGATTCCTCTCCTCCCTGGCCCGGCCGTCTCCGTGGACAGGCCCAGAGCGATTAGCCTTTGGACCCTGGCAGTGGCGACCCTGACCCACTACGCACCGCTTGGTCATGAAGATAGACGCAGAGACCAGCAATAAAAGGTCCAGGGTGGCTCATCCAGGCCCCAGGAGCCCAATTCAGAACACAGGGCGCTCCCACCAGGGGGCTAGGTGGCGGGAAGGTGGGTACTGTGGGAAGGCAGCGAGTAGGCTTCTCTGGTTCTGGGAGCTTCCACAGCGGGGGGGCGGGGACTGTGGCGTGAGCGCGGCGGGATCCCCGCCGGGGAGGAGCGTGGGGCAACTGGGTCACCGCATCGCTTGCGCAGGTGAGAGAGAGCCCAGCGGAGTGACCTTCTCTCTTTTTCTTCCGGGAGGGGAAGGGGACCTGTATTGTCCACGTTTATTCCCAAATTCTCCCCGAAGGCAGATGGAGCCAGCGATGGCCTGAGCACTAGGAGGACACTGACGTGGGCATAGTCCGACTGTTGTGGAGACAGATTCCGGGGGAGAAAACAGTGGTTTAAAAATTATTGATCTCCTCCTCCTCTTCTGCTTTTTTCTCTCCCTCCTCCTTCTCTGAGCGCCTGGTGTGCTAGGTCCTGTCGTAAGCAGGTTCCCCAATCCCGTTCAGGGGGCGAGAAAGAGCCAAGAGCGGAGGGCCAGGTTCTGCACTGGCTGAGGTCATCCATTCACGGATGACCTCAGTCAGTAAATATTTACAAAGTATGTCTTTACTGTATGCCAGACCCAGTTCTAGGACCTTGGGATGCACAAGTGCATGGCAGGCGCCATCCCGCCGTCCTGGGCCTTTTCAGTGTGCTGGGGGAAGGAGGGGCGTTAATGCAACAGGAGGAGGAAGCACTCAGCAATCCGGGAGAGCCGCGGGGTCAGGGGCTGCCCTAGGAAGGGCAGGTGAGGCTAGGTGCTTAACCTGCCTGCCTCCTCCATTAAATAGTGCTAATGTTAGGGTCTGTCTCTCTGGACGCTGTGAAGATTACATGAAATAATGTGTAAAAAAAGCTCTTAGCCTACTGCTTGCCCACAAGGTAATCACTGTTATAATACTCATATCTTTTGGTACCGCTATTGTCCCTTTTCACAGAGAAGTAAACGGCTCAGAGGGATTGAGTGACTGGAGCAAGCTGTGCTTGTAAATCCTCTCACGTGTCACGGGTTATGGAAGCCACTCTGTCCAAAGCAAGGGACCACAGAGACAGGAAAGTGTGGTTGGAAATGCTTCTGAGAGGAGACAAGCTGCAGCTGGGTCCTGAGGCCTTAGTGAGGGGCAGCATTGCCACTATGGTAGGAAGTTGGTGAGAGAGTGAGGAAGAAGGAAGTGGGGACCCGCAGGGATCACAAGTCAGGTGTAGAGAAGCTTGAGTGCCAGTGTGAGGGGCCTGGGTTTCTGAGTGAGGGTACTGAGAACTGTTGGCAGTAATACCTGTTGAGATTTGCATTCCAATTCGGTAGATTATTAGGAGGAAAGCCAAACCCCTTTAAGGAGGAGCCATGAAAAATGATAGTGCTGAAAAACGATCCGTGGGAGTAGAATGAGGTTCAGAAGAGGTCCCTTCAAAAACTGGGAGGGGACTGGCTGCCTGTTCCTGTTAACTATTGTTGCATAACAAAAGACCCCCAAATAGAATGGCTTAAAACAACAACCGTTTTATTATCTTACGATTTTACAGGCCTGGAATCTGGCTAAGACTTGGCTAGGTCATCTTTTGCTCCATATACTGTTGACTGAGATATCTTGGTGGCACTCAACTGATGGATGTGTTGGCCTGGAGTGTCTGAGACAGCTTCAGTCACCTATCTGCTGCCTTGGTATGGATGACTGGAGGGTGGGGTTCTGCTGGAGAGTAGAGTGGAGCCTCTGTATGTAGTCCTTTCATCATGGTGGCTTTAAGGGATCAGACGTATTACAGGTGGATTGAGAGTTCCAAGTCAGATGTTCCAGCAAGCAAAGAGGAAGCTGCTTGGCTTTTATTTTATTTTATTTTTTAAATTTTTTAAAATATTTATTTATTTTTAGTTCTTGGCGGACACAGCATCTTTGTTTGTATGTGGTGCTGAGGATCCAACCCGGGCCGCTCGCATGCCAGGCGAGTGCGCTACCGCTTGAGCCACATCCCCAGCCCCGCTGCTTGGTTTTTATGACCTAACATTATAGATCTGAGAACGTGACAGGATTATGTGCAAGTGACTGACACTCAAGTCACACTGACATGAAAAGAGAAAATTGATTTATCTTTCTTCTCCTTCCCTTCCCTCCCCTTGGTCTTCATCACTCTATCACTCTTACAAGTAACATGTGGAGAGTCTCTCAAAAATTTCTGGAAACAGGTGCTCAGATGACTTCAACTGAGCTGCTTTTTTTTTTTTTTTTACCTCTTAGATCACCTGTATCTTATGTTGTCTTCATAAGATGCCTTTCTTTGTATGAAGACAAAAGGGTTCTTCATGACCACCAGTATCCTATTTTCTGTCCCTGTAGTTAAACAAAACATCCTGGAGCTGACCCACTGAGTAGGCTTTGTCACCCTTCTACTCCCCAAATCAATCTCATGACTATATGGTTATATCCTATTCATGGTCTCACTCCTGAAGTACAACAGGAGGCTGCTCAGCCCACACCACATAAACAGGTTTGTGTGTGTGTATGTGTGTGTGCACGGAACTCCCCAGGAAAACTGGGTACTGTTGCAGGAAAGTGAGGAATGGATGCAGAGCAGGTCAAGAGCAATAGATGTCCTCCTGCAACCAATGCTTGGCTACCCAGTCTCCAGCAGATAATGGGGTCTGCTGGAAAACTGCATGTTCAGGATTGCTGAATCCTTGCCCATTCATCCCTAACTAGTCTTCACTTTAGGATTTTAGGGTGGAAGCTTTATAAAGATGTTACTTGCTTTTCCCTGAGGGTCCCTGAGCTGCTCTGCAATTTCTGTGGTGCATCATCAACCTCATGATGGACAATAAAAGGGTTATGGGAACTCGTTGGAAAGAGAGTTCACCGGCTTTTCTAATGTAGTTTTTATTTTGAAAACATTTATTATGAAGATTTCAAGGATATGAGAAAGTAGAACAGAGAGTAAAATAAATTCTTATATAGTCATTATATAACTTTTATAACTTTTAACATTTTGCTATATTTGTTTCATCTGAGTTTGTTTATTTAAAAGTAAGATACAGACACTATGAGATTTCACTGTGAAATGCAATACATATCTCTAAAACATGAGAACAGTTCCTTTTCTTTTTTGTGGCCATGAGCCTTTTAGGCAAGTGCCCTACCATTGAGCCATTCCCCTGCCCCTAGGAAGTTTTCTTACACAACCACAATAGCATCAATACACCATATCATATATATATAATTCCTTGTGCTACCTAATTCTCAAAATACATTAAAAATTTTTCACTTGCCCTCATTGGGGACACTTTTTTCCTAAACAATTGATTTGTTCAAACCAGGATTTGATTGTCTATACAGACACTGTCAGAGTCCTGCCTATGTCCACTGAGCTACAATTCCAAGATCGGGTTCTGTCTGCCTAAGGCCCTTTTTCCCCAGAATCATAAAGAGAGGGTCATACCAAGATTGGAACGGTGTCCCAGAGAAGACGTAAGGTTTGTCGAGAATTCAAAACAATAAGAACACTGTCTAGAAGTTGTTCTTCTTTATAAATCGTCACCACCAACCAGCGATTCTAAACAAATTTTATGTCAGGATAAAATATGCCTCACCTCAAAAAAACTGTGGTCTACATTCTAAACAATCCCTTCAGGGATTCTTGAGTTTAAATTATTCTCTCTCCCTCAATATATTTATGTACTTCTCTTTTTACATATATATAAATTATAATTTTAATTTTTAGATATTATAAAATTTACTTTCTCAAAGTACATTTCTAAAAGGTTTAACATATAGATAGATTTGTAGAACTACCACATAATTTAGGTTTGGAACAGTTCTGTCACCCCAGAAAACTTCCTTACTGGTGCTGATTTTGTACAATCAAACCACCACTCTCATGACCAACCCTTGGCAACCACTAATCTATTTCTGTCTGTCTCTGTCTCTTTTTTTCCAAAATGTTTTATAAATAGATTCATACAATTGTATGATGTGCCACAATTTCTTTTTTTATTCATTCACTGTTTTTTGTTTTGTTTTTAAACTGGGTCTCCCTGTATTGCCCAGACTGACTTAGAACTCCTGGGCTCAAGAGACCCTCCAGATTCAGCATTCAGAGTGCTGAGACTATAGGCAGGTGTCATTGCACCTGGTCAACTCACTGTTATAGGACATTAGGATTGTTTTGTTTTGGGGTGACTAAGCATTCATGAACAGGCTTTTATATGACCATATGTTTTCTTTTCTCCAGGACAAAAAAACTGACAGCACAATTTCCAGACCATATAGTAAGTGTATATGGACATTTATAAGGAACTGATAAGCTTTTTCAGAGGGATTATACCACTTTGCATTCTCACCAACAATATATGTGCATTCAGTTGCCTCACTAGCACATTTGGTGTGTCTTATGCATGTTTTAAATGCCATTTTAGCAGTTGTGTAGTGGTATCTTTTTGTGGTTTTAATTTGCATTTCCTTAATGGATAATGATCTTAAGTACCATTCTGTGTACTTATTTCCCATTCATTTATCTCCTTGGTGAATTGTCTGTTCAAATATTATTTTCCAATTAAAAAGATGTCTTGTTTTCTTACAGTTGGGTTTTTAAGAATAAGTTTTACTGAGATATAATGCATATGCCATATAATTTGCCTATTTAACATATACAACTCTAGGGGCTGGGCTTGTGGCTTAGTGGTAGAGCGCTTGCCTTGCTTGTGTGAGGCATTGGGTTCGATGATCAGCACCACATTAAAAAAAATAAAGCTATTGTGTCCATCTATAACTAAAAATATTTTTTAAAAAATATACAACTCAATAGTTTTTAGTATATTTCCAGAGTTACAAAAACATCACCAAAACTAATTTTGGGACATTTTTATCATTCCCAAAAGAAATTCTGCACCCATTAAAAGCCATTTGCTCCTAACTCACTCCCCCTAGGAGAGTTTCTGTCTATAATCTACTTCCTGTCTCTATAAATTGTCTGTTCTGGATAATTTGTATAATTGGAATCATACAAGGTGTGTTCTCTCCTGGTTGATTTCTTGCATTTAGCATAGATGTTTTTTCAAGGTTCATCTGTGTTGTAGCATGTATCAGTGCTTCGTTTATTTTTACTAGCAAATCATATTTATGTAGAAATGCATGCACACAAATAACATTTTATTTATCAGTTCATCAGTTGATGGACATGTGGGTTGTATCCACTTTTGGGCTATTGTGAATCATACTGCTATGAACATTTGGGTACACGTTTTTTATGGGCATATTTTCACTGGGTATAGATACCCAAGAGTGGAATTGTCAGATCATATAACTCTATGTTTAAACTTTTGAAGAATTTCCAAATTGTTTTCCACAGCAGCTCCATCATTTTACATTTCCACAGCAATGTAATAGGTGTCAATTTTGCTACACTTGTTTTTATCTGTCTTTCATTCTAACCATCCTACTGGTATGAAGTGGTATCTCATTGTGGTTTTGATTTGCATTTCCCTGCTAGTTAATTATGGAGTTTAGCATCTTCTCATGTGCTTTTTGACCATCTTCTTTGAGAACTGTAAATGCAAGTGCTGTGCCCATTTAAAAATTGTGGTTTTTTACTAGAGAGTTGTAAAGATATTTTTTCCTGATGCAAACCCTTCCTCAAGCTAGACAATTGGCAAGTATTTCCTCCCACTTTGTAGTTTGTGTTTTACTTTTTTGGTGTTAACTTTTGCATCACAAAATTTTGAATTTTGATGAAGCCAAATTTATCTGTTTTTTTTTGTTGTTGTTGTTTGTAATTTTGGTGTTATATCTAAGAAACCACTGCATAAGTCAAAATTATGAAGATTTACACACACCTATATTTTCTTCCAAGAGTTTTATAGTTTTAGCTCTTATATTTAGATCTTTAATTGTTTTGAGTTAATGTTTATATCTGTATGATGTAATAATCCTAATTTATTCTTTTTCATGTGGAATATAGTTGTCATAGCCACTTTATTTTTTTGAAAAAACTAATCTCTTCCCCACTGAATTGTTTTGACACCCTTGTTGAATTTAGTTAACCATAGATGTGGGGATTATTTCTAAAATCTCAGTTCTAGTCTATTGATTTATATAACTATCTATGCAAAAACCACATTGTCTTGTAGTAAGTTTTAAATCAGGAAATGTGAGTCTACAATTTTTTTCAAGATTGTTTCAGATATTGTATGTCAGACTTTCCATATGAATTTTAAGATCAGTTTGTCAATTTCTACAAAGAAGTTAGTTGAAAATTTATGTGGATTGTGTTTAATCTGTAGATCAGTTTGAGAAGTAGTTCTATCTTAATGATATTAAGTCTTCTGGTCCATGAACATGGGATGTCTTTCTATTTATTTGGGTCTTTAATTTCTTTCAACATCTTTTTTTTTTGTTTTGCAGTTCTTTTATTAAATTTATTTCTCAGCATTTAATTCTTTTTGATGTTACTGCAAATGGAATTGCTCTTTTCTTTCCTTATTTCTTTTCTTTTTTACAGAGCTGGAAATTGAACCCAGGGCCTTCTGCATGCTAGGCAAGTAAGTGCTCTACCACTGAAGTACATCCCCAGCCCTGAAGTTATTTTCTTAATTTCACTTTGGGATTATTTATTGCAAGTGTTTATAAGTACAATTGATTCATGCATATTAATTTTGTATGATGAAACCTTGCTGAACTAATTTGTTAGTTCTAATTGCTTTTAATGAGTTTCTTGGGATATTCCATTTACAAGATTAATGTCATCTGCAAATACAGTTGTACTTCCTCATTTTCAATCTGGATGCCCTTTATTTCACTTTCTTGCCTAATTTCCCTTGCTAGAGACTTCAGTACTATGTTGAATAGAAGTGATAAGACTGGGCATCCTGCTTTTGTTCCTGTTCTTAGCAGGACATGATTTAGTCATTCACCCTTACATTTGTGTGTGTGTGTGTGTGTGTGTGTGTGTGTGATGTTGGGGATTGAACCCATGACCTCATGCATGATAGGCAAGTGCTTTATCATTGAGCTATACTCCCAGTCCCTCATTACTAAATATGTTAGTTGTAGATTTTTTTTGTAGATGCATTTTATCAGATTGAGGAGGTTATCTTCTATTCTTAATTTCTTGAATGTTTTTATCATGGAAGAGTGATAATTTTGTCAAATGCTTTTTTTCCTGCAAAAACTGAGATGATTGTGTTTTTTTTTCTTTTTTTGATACCAGGGATTGAACTCAGGGGTGCTCAACCACTGGGCCATATCCCAGACCTATTATTTATTTTATTTAGAGACAGGGTCTCACTGAGTTGCTTAGTGCCTCACCATTGCTGAGGCTGGCTTTGAACTCACGATCCTCTTGCCTCAGCCCACCAAACTGCTGGGATTACAGGCCTGTGCCACCATGCCTGGTGATCATGGGGCTTTTTATAAATTATTCTATTTTTTTAAAGAAAGAGAGGGGGGGGAGAGAGATAGAGAGAGAGAAATTTTTTAATATTTATTTTTTAGTTTTTGGTGGACACAACATCTTTATTTTATTTTTATGTGGTGCGCCTCGCGCATGCCAGGCAAGTGCGCTACTACTTGAGCCACATCCCCAGCCTATAACTTATTCTATTGACAAGATGTTTTATATTAATTGATTTTTGGATCCATGGGGGTATAAATCCCATTTGTTCCTGGTATATAATTCTTTTTATATGTTGCTCAATCCAGACAATTCACATCTATATTCATAAGGGATACTGGTCTGTAGTTTTTCTCTTTTTCTTGTGTTGTCTTTGTGATCAAGGTAATAACAGCTTACTAGAATGAATTGGGAAATAGTCTCTTCTTTTTTTGGAAGAGTTTGCAAAGAATTGGTATAAGGGCTGGAGATGTGGCTGAAGTGGTAGCCCGCTCGAATGCGGCCTGGGTTCGATCCTCAGCACCACATACAAACAAAGATGTTGTATCTGCTGAAAACTAAAAAAAACAAAAAAACCTAAATATTAAAATTCTCTCTCTCTCTCTCTCAAAAAAAAAAAAAAGAATTGGTATGAATTCCTTTGTAATATTTGGTAAAATTCACCAGTAAAACAATTTGGGTCTGGGTTTTTCTTCATGGGTGGTTTTAAAAGTTACTACTACTGAAGCAATCTCTTAAATTATTATGGGGCTATCTAGATTTCCTAGTACTTCTTGAGTCAGTTTCAGTAATTTGTGTATTACTAGGAACTTATCATTTCATCTAAGTTATCTAATTTGTTGGCATATCATTCTTAGTATTTCTTTATAATACCTTTTATATCTGTAAGATCAGTAGTAATGTCCCTTTTTTTCATTCCTGGTGTTAGTACTTTGAGGCTTACATCTCTTTTGCTTGGTAGGTCTAGCTAAATTTGTCAATTTTGTTTTCCCTTTCAAAGAATCAACTTCTTTTTAGTTTTCTCTATTGTTCTTCTATGCTCTGTTTCTTTTCTTTTTAAATTATTTTTAGTTGTCAATGGACCTTTACTTATTTTATTTGTTTATTTATATGTGGTGCTGAGAATCGAATCCAGTGCCTCTCACATGCTAGGCAAGTGCTCTCCCACTGAGCCTCTATGCTCTGTTTCTTTCATTTCCACTTTAACCTTTTATTTCCATTCTTCTACTTGCTTTAGGTTTAGTTCTTTTTTTTATTTTTTTGGTCAGTGTTGAGATTTCTTTATACATTCTTGATACAAATCCTTTACTAAATACAAGGGTTTTCTTTCAGTCTAAAGCTTGTTTCTTCATTCTCTTAACAGTACCTTTAACAGAGTAATTGTTTTTAATTTTTATTAGATCCAGTTCATCTTTTTTAAAAATGGATTGTGCTTTTGGTGTCTGAGTATTCTTTGTCTAACCCAAAACTACAAAGATTTTTTTCCCTGTCCTTGCTTCTAAAATTTTAATAGTTCCACATTTTATCTTTAGATCTATGAGTTTGAGTTAATTTTTATATGATATGACATTTAGATGAAGTTCATTCCTTTGCGTTTGGATGAACAATCTGAACAAATAACACTATTTGTTGAAAAGACTGTCTTTTCCTATTGAATTTTATTTGTATCTTTGTCAAAAGATCAGTTGGCCATATTTGTGTGCATTATTTTCTGGTTTCTAGTCTGTTTCATTGATCTTTATTTCTATCCTTTTGTTAATACTACACTTCTGATTACTGTAGATTTATAGCAAATTGTAAAGTTGAGTACCATTAATTCCTCAACTTTATTCTTTTTAAAAATTGTTTTGAGGGCTGGGGATATAGCTTAATGGTAGAGTGTTTGCCTAGCATGTGTGAGTTACTAGGTTTGATCCCCAGCAGCACACAGACTCAAACATTTTATTTTTTATTCTTTTTCCTTTGACTTTATATATAAATTTTAGAGTGCATGCCTGTAACTCTACAGATTTGTATGTTGAGGTAGGAGAATTTTAAATTCAAGGATGCCTAGACAACTTAGCAAGAACCTGTCTCAAAATAAAAAATCTGAGTTCAATCCCTGATATCACAAAAAATAATTAAAAACAATACGGTTTTCTGTATCTATGAACATGAAGTGCTTCCAGGATTTTTATTAGAATTGTGCTGAATCTATCTAGTTTTTGGAGGAATTGAAATTCTGATTATATTGTGTATTCCAACTCATGAATGTAATATATCTTTCTCTCAATTTAGGTACCCTTTCATTTTTTTTTGTAGTACTTTGTAGTTTTCAGCACACAGATTCTGAACATGTTGTACTATTTCATTTTACAGGAACCATTTTCAGTGCTATTTAAAAATTTTTGGTTTCCAGTTGCTTATTGCTATTAAAGAATCATGTATTTGTGTTATGGTTTGGATTTTGATATATACCTCCCAAAAGCTCATGTGTTAAGCAATGTAGCAGTGTTCAGAAGTGAAAAGATTGAAATAGGAGATCTGTAACCTCATCAGTGGATTAACTAATTTGATGGATTAATAATTTGAATGGATTACTGGGTGGGAAATGTAGGCAGGTGGATGTGGCTGGAGAAAGTAGGCTTCTGGGGGCATGATCTGGACTATATCTGTCCCTGGCTCCTCTCTCTTTCTCTCCCTCCCTCCTTCTCTCTCTGCTTCCCCTCTGCAATAACTTGAGCAGCTTTCCTCTGACCCACCCCTTCACCATGATGATGTTCCATGTTACCTGTGGCCCAGAGCATGGAGTCATTTGACCATGGACTGAACCTCTGAAACCATGAGCCCAAGATCAACTTTTCCTCCTCTAAGTAGTTCTTGTCAGGTATTTTGATTACAGTGATGAAAAGCTGACTAAAACATGTTGTATTATGCATCTTTGCTAAACTTGCTTAGTAGTTATAGAAACTTTCTTTGTTTAGTCTTTAGGATTTATAGTCATGACATCTCTAAGTAGGGATAGTATCATTCTTACTGCTGTGTTGAATAAGAGTGATGAGAATAGAGATCTTTGCCTTGCTCCAATCTTAGGAGGCAAAGATCCAGTCTTTCACTAGTAAATATGATAACTTTTGATATGGTGTATTTAGTTTCAAAATTGAAGCTACTGGAGGAATAAAAAGAAGGAATCCCAGCAGCTTAGGAGGCTGAGACAGGAGGATTGTGGCTCAGTGATAGAATGCTGTCTAGCATGTGTGAGGCCCTGGGTTTGATTCTCAGTACCACATATAAATAAATAAATAAACAAACGAACAAATAAAATGTCCATTGACAACTAAAAAGATATTTTAAAAAAATTAAACAAGATGCAAGAACAAATAAAAGACAATGTTTGAAAGCCTTGATAATTTTTACACAGAACTAGATACCTACTTAAAGCAATGACTTGATGTCAGAATTTGTAATCACATAGACATTTTATCTGAGTTTTCAGAGTAAATAAAATGGAAGTTTTTACCAAGCATAATATATTTTGGGTTTAATTATGAAGGTACTCTGGTGGAAATACTTTATTCTGGAGACAAGCAGCATCCACTAAAATTTATCCCTCTTGCCCCCCAAATAAAACAACGTGCGTTATTATCACTTCTAGAATTTGTTGTGAGATTTTTAAGAATTAAAAAATTTCTACTTAAGAATTTTAAGCATATGAGAATTTTAAGCATACCTAACTACATATGAGTTACTTCATGCAAAAGAACTTTTTAAACATTAGATTTAATAGAAAGAAGTAAAGATATATTGCTAAGATATACTGTTCATTTAACACAAACTTGTGAAGTAGATAATTTTGATGAGATCACCACAAAAGTTAGGGCTCAGAAACAAATTGTGTGGTTATTATTTATTATTGTAAAAGACAAATGGGAGTATTCATCCACCTTTAAAAATATGTTCATGTATTTAAAAAGCATTTACCTTTACTGTTTCCTTTGTGGTATTGTAACATTTATTTATTATTTTTATTTTAATGGCATGATTATTCAAAGCTCAACATAAGATCCTTTTTCATTGCATTTATTTTTTATCTATCTAATATTTTCTACTATTATTCCATTTCATTCCATAATAATTACTAAAAATAAATTTTCTTAAAAAGGGGCTATTAAAATGTGATTCACTGCAGGAGTTGACTATATTAGGTATATCACTGATAGATTGCATCACCTGCTAAGCTCAGGTCAAAAGTACCAAATTAACATTCCCAGGGATCAGTCCTCTATAAATAATTGTTATGACTACTCCAGTTTCCTTGCTATTCTGGTGGGATACCTGGAATATTTTATTTCATGCCATTTTCCAGAGTTTCCTCAGGGGATTGAGGTCTGGTTGCCCACTGTGATAGCCAGCTTAACAACAAACCCAGCACAGGCTTCTTCCCTATTGGTATCTCTATTACCTCCTAAATAAACTCAGATCCTTATATCAGAGTCTGCTTCCAGGGGAACAAGTACAATTTAAGCTATAATAGCTTCTCACTTATTAAAAATACTTACACTATACTAAGCAGAGTAAACTAATATAGAGTTTACCATATTCTAGGCATTGTTCTAACCACTGTACATAATATAAACACACTTAGTACGTAAAAATGTACTTCTCAGAAAACCTGGAAAATAGAAGATGTTTGATAAATGGTAACTAATGATGATGACAATGATGTTGATGATAATAATAACCTTTAAATTTTGCAGTGCTGGGATAAAACCCAGGGCCTTATGAATGCTGGGCAAGTGCTCTACCACTGAGCCACACCCCCAATCCAACAATAGCATTTAAAGAATTATTACGGGGCTGGGGATGTGGCTCAAGTGGTAGCGCGCTCGCCTGGCATGCGTGCAGCCCGGGTTCGATCCTCAGCACCACATACAAACAAAGATGTTGTGTCCGCCGAAAACTAAAAAAACAATAAATAAAAAATTTTAAAAAATAAAGAATTATTACTAATTCTTTTTAAACTCTTCCTAAAAACAGGACAAGGAATGTTTCCAAACTAATTTTATGAGGTTAGCATCACCCGGATGACAAAGCCAGACAAAGACACCATATGAAGAGAAAATCACATCAGGATACAGTGGAGTTTGTGACCAGCCATGGGCAGCCTGGTGAGACTCCATCTCAAAGAAAAACAATCAAACAAAAACTCCAGGTAAATATCCTTGATAAGTTTCAAAAACTCTCAATAAAATACTAGTAAACTGAAGTCAACAGCACATTGAAGGGATTATACACCATGACTAAAGAGGATTTATCCTTGAGATGTAAAAATAGTCCAACATATTTAAATTAATCAACGTGAGACAACACATTAACAAAATTAGAGGAAAAAAATCCACATGGTCATCATTTTAGTCCATTTGTGCTGCTATAACAAAATTCCATAAGACTGGGTAATTTATAAAGAACAAAAATGTATTTGCTCATAGTTCTAGATATTGGAAAGTCCAAGATCAAGGTGCCAGCAGGTTGAATGTCTAATGAGGGCCCAGGCTATCTGTTGCATCCTCTAGAGGGGATGAACACTGTTCTCACATGGTGGAAGGTGGAAGGGCAAAAGAGGCTTAAGCTAGTTTCCCCCAGACCTTGTATAAAGTGCTAATTTGGTCATGAGGGCAGAGTGCTCAGGCCTTAAGTCTTTTCACCAGATGCCCCCACCTCTTAATATTATCACAAGGAGACATTTAGACAATAGCAATCATCTCAATAGATGCAGAAAAGCATCTGACAAAGTTCAAGATCCATTCATGATTAAGGATAGTTTTTTTTGTGTGTGTGTGTATGTGTGTGATGGTGGGGATTGAACTCAGGGCCTGGTGCATGTGAGGCAAGCACTCTACCAACTGAGTTATATTCCCCCATTCATGATTGACACTCTGAACACAATAGGAGTCAAGGGATAGGAGAAATGGGAAGGCATTGGTTAAAGCCTTAGTTGGGTGAATGAATATGTTCTGGAGATTTTATTTACAGCAATGATGACTACAGTTAATAATACTACATTATATATTTGATATTTACTGAGAGTTAACCTTACGTGTTTTTATCACATGCATATACAAAAATTGTAACTATGTGAGATGATGGTTATTAATTAGCTTGATTGTGGCAATCATTTTACAATATATACATGCAGCAAAATTTCATATTGCATACTTTAATATGTAAAATTTTTGTTTGTCAAGTATACCCCAGTAAAGCTGGGGAAAAAAGACTTGGTATTCCTTCTTCTTCAATATACAATGAGTCTGCTAAGTGGTTACAAGACTTTTGGAGAAAGGACGTGGTAGGTACTGGGCATACTTGGCTATGGCATTGTAGGATCCTGTCTCAGGGAGTCTTGAGAATCCTCTCATTCATAGACTGTGGATCTGAGAACTGGCTGAACTTCCAAATGGCAAGGGATTATGATTTTTCCATCATGGCATCTGATTGTCAGTCTTCTTCTTCCACACTCTTGGTATCTTTTGCTGTGTAAGTCAACACTCTGGTTGGCTGCCCATCTATCTCACGTCTGGAAACACTATGACATATTGGTCACAGGGCCTTGTGGATCAGGGATTCAGTTACCATTCTTCTTTTGTTACCTACAACTTCTACCTTGCTTCTGATATTTAAGTGCCACACTGGTCTGATAGTTCAGAATTCTATCTTCCCACCGACACTAGGCAGGCTAGTTCCATAGCTGCATCTTTACCATCAACTTGGCTTACAGAGGAAAGCCACCCACTGAGTCTCTCATAGTGCACCCTTTATTACCATAGTGCACATCCAGTTAAAAAAGTGGGTGTCCCCAGCCCTCTTACAGAGCATTTAGTGTCATCAATCCTTTCCAGCATGCCCACTTCTCTGAGCCTCCAGATCCCTTTTAATACTCTGCCAAGGTGTTTATGACATTCTACCAAATTTACTCCAGGCTATTATCTCTGAGCCTTAAGGAAAAATTTTAGCAATGAATTAAGACTGGTTTTGAGCATCCTTGTCAGGATATGAAACCTTAAGTTACAGAAGCACCCACTTTAAGAAACCATCTCTTATCTAGCCTTATATTCTCAACTCACTGTGGTCCAATACCCTCAAGATACATAATCTTGCATAATCTTCCAGTGCCTCTGGGTATATATTAGTTCCTGCAGCTCTGATGGTGGTTAATCTTTTGGCTTTCCTGTAAGAGACAGCACTTCCTCATCAAGCCATACTGAGATAAGACCCTAGTTTTTGATAGGGGTGGGGTATGGTGGGGATTGGCAGGAGGACCACAGTATCTTAAAGACATTTGCCTTAGGTTAGGATCATCAACTGGCCTCATGGCAATGGGGTCTCCTCTTCCCTGTAAAGGTAAGGGAAGCATTCATGCCACCTGCAGGACTTAGGGGGATAATGGGCTCTAGGTTCTCAAGCTTGAATCCCAAGTCTGAGGACCCCTCTTTGGTTCCAAATTTCTGGGGCTGTGAATTCAGTTTCTTTTGTAATTCAGTCGTGCTTGAAATCAAGTCTTTTTTTTTTTTTTTAAAGAGAGAGAGAGAGAGAGAGAGAGAGAATTTTTTAATATTTATTTTTTAGTTTTCGGGGGACACAACATCTTTGTTTGTATGTGGTGCTGAGGATCGAACCCGGGCCGCACACATGCCAGGCGAGCGCGCTACCGCTTGAGCCACATCCCCAGCCCTTTAAATAAAATCTTGACCTCTGGATTTTGGCACAGTCTGCTTTCCAGATGTAGGAAATGAATGTCTCTTTAAATTGTGCCAAGGAGACCTTCCAGGCCATGAGTTGATGGTGGACTTACCTGAGCTTGACAGATGCTTTCTCTGAGGCTTCTATGACAGAGCACTCCACACAGTTCTATCATTAGCAGGACCTGCATACTTTTCAAGTGCTGCACTACAACCTGGCCTTTGGTTCTTCTCCACTTGTGTATCTGCCCTGTGCATCAGAGGTGAGAGTTTTGTTAATTGTGGTGTTGCTAAATCATACCACTTCCCACCAGAATCACCATCTGGCTGGTTAGTGATTGAATTCTAGAATCCCCTCCTGAGGTCTACTGTCTAGGGTCATTTTTGTACCAACTGCTCAATTTCTATTTTCTCCAAAATAGATCCTGAGAACGTGGGTGTAAGTAATTTATTTGCGAGGTGGGTGTAAGTAATTTATCAGGCAGCATAGTGAGGGACTGGGGAGATGCAGAAAAGCTAATGAAAGGTATTATAATGAGTAGGTTACCTCTGAGGTCCCCTGGAACTCTGTCCAACTAGGGCCCCCCTGAGAGGCTGTGTGGAATTGTCCTGCAGAGGGCCATTCATCTACCCCCTCCCATTGCTTGCTAGTTGAAAACTGTTCCTGGGCAATACCTCCTAGCACTTTTGGCCTGCCCTGAGCATGGCTGAGCAGACCCCAATACTAGAGAAAGTTCTTAGGCAGAGAGAAGTAAGAAATTGCTGGCATGCAAGTGATGTTTGGGTAGGTCAAGGAGGTGTGCGTTTCCGGCAGCTAATACCTCCCTTGTGATCACAGAAGCCTCTTTACTGGTGACTCCCAAGGTTCCATGCTGACAGTTCCACTGTGCAGTTTAAAATCCAGTGATTCTCATAAACTGGTCACCGTTACTTGAGGGCCAGTGAAAGGCCAGACTTTGTATAAAGATCTTCCCTTGCATTAATACATTTTATCTTTACAAGAGCCTCGTGGTATTCATTCCATGGGGAGAAAACTGAGTCTTCAGAAGGCTTGAATGCTTCGGGTTGGCACAGGGGCTCCTTCATAGTCCTGCCGCTGGTTCTCCTCCACCCTCCTGAGCCCTCTCTTTGGTCCCAGCCACACCACAACACTTTGTTTCCCAAACATATCCACCTTCACAACCCCCTGCCTGTGCACCTAGAATGCTTTTCCTTTTCTGCATATCCAAGTACCTTCCTGTTGTTTAAGACTCAGCTCAGGTGACACTTCCTCCCAGGGCAGGCTGGGAAAGCCCCCAGTGGGAGCTGCCAGTCTCTGTACTCTCCATGGGAACGCTACCTTGTGGTGTTGGGTTTGACTAATTACACTCTGTGCCCCTGCCAAGAGCCTGAACAAGCACTCAGCTGGCATTTACCTGGTGAGTGAAGGATTGGCTCATCCATTTCAGTTTTCATTCTTTGCTAGCTTAGGCTGTTTTTTACTTTCTAACATTCCTAAGATTTTTCAGTGCCAAGATATAGGCTTCCAGGCCAGCAATCTGTGTTTTCTTGAAGGTTGGTCTTCTCAGGACTGGAAGCTTCAAGATAGAAAATACAGTGAGCCTCACACAACTGCATCACACTACCAGCCCCAGGCCTGGCGTGGAGTGGCATTGGATAGACAGTTAGATCAATGCCGTTTTTTGCAGTGCTGGGGATTGGACCCAGGTCATTGCTTTTGCCAGGCAAGCACTCTACAGTGAGTTACACCCCCAGCCCAACAGCTGAATAAATGAATGAATAATCAATATTCTTTATGATGTATTCACTCATTGAGCTGTGGGGAGATGAAGAAGGCAAATGGGACAGTTATATTTATATCCTCAACTTTGGATTTATCCAGAGGCCCATTTTGAGATTAGGGCTCCTGTGCAAATAGCTTATAAGAGGTGATTTCAGGAAGCACTTGCTTGGGAGAGAAGTGGGAGAGGAAAGAATGAAGCAAGGAAAGAATGTTACCTAAGAAAGTTACCAGTGCCAGTAGCTAGAGTGTCACCCTGTTGGGGAACTTTGGGAACTGCAGCCTAGAACACATGCCTTAAATTCATCCTACTGCAGGCCATGGATGAGGGCGGGCACATGGGTGAGGAAAATGGTCTTTTGTAGCCAGAAGGAGCCTTCAGGTAGAGCACTGTAGACACGGCATGTTGGGCAGCCGTTTGTAGGATGTAAGAACATGGGGGAGGTAGGTGGGATACGGACAGTGTCATCTGGTGAGTGACAGTCACAAGCATGTCATTATTGTACAGTATGGCTCCAGATGAAATTCCTAGAGGGGACAGCAGATAATGTAAAGGAGAGCAGTGCTTGTGTTGAGAAACATCATACAGCCTTTCTACTCTGCCTCTTCCTCCAGCTGGGACAGAGAGTTAGTTTGTAGGAGGATGAATTTGGGAGTTTTCCTTAATATCTGCCTGTTTCAGTTGTTCAGTGTCTTGAGGAAGGATCTGTGCTAACTGGAGGGAAACCCTGCATACATGGAATTGGAGAGGCTGTTTCTCACATCCAGCCACCACATGGGACACTGAGATGGAGGCTGATGTGGGGCCAGATCTGATTTTTAAAATGGGAAGTAGTAATCCAGATATTTATATGAAATCTCCTGATTTTAAAGGTACTGTATTGAATAGTGAGTTTTCCTTCAAAACTCATATCCATCTGGTATACTTTTTTTTTTCTCTTGTGGTACTGGGGAATCAAACCCAGGGCCTTGTGCATGCAAGGCAAGCACTCTACCAACTGAGCTAATCTCCAGCCACCATCTGTTGTAAAATTAACACCAACAAATCAGTTGCATTCCTATACATCAGTGATGAACCAACTGAAAGAGAAATTAGGAAAACTATCCCACTCACAATAGCCTCGAAAAAAATAAAATACTTGGGAATTAATCTAACAAAAGAGGTGAAAGACCTCTATAATGAAACTACAGAACACTAAAGAAAGAAATTGAAGAAGATGTTAGAAGATGAAAAGATCTCCATGTTCTTGGATAAGCAGAATTTAATACTGTCAAAATGGCCATACTATCAAAAGTGCCATGCAGATTTAATCCAATTTCTATTAAAATTCCAACAATGTTCTTCATAGAAATAGAAAAAGCAGTCATGAAATTCATTTAGAAAAATAAGAGACCCAGAATAGCCAAAGCAATCCTTAGCAAGGAAAGTGAGGCAGGAGGCGTCACAATACCAAATTATACTTAAATTATACTACAGAGCTATAGTAACAAAACTCACAGTATTGGCACCAAAACAGACATGACAAATGGTACAGAATAGAAGACACAGAGACAAACCCACATAAATACAGTTATCTCATGCCAGACAAACACACCATAAACATACATTGTAGAAAAGATAGCCTCTTCAATAAATGGTGTTGGGAAAAGTGGAAATCCCTATGTAGCAAAATGAAATTAAACCCCTCTCTCTCATCCTGCACAAAACTCAACTAAAAGTGGATCAAGGACCTAGGAATTAAACCAGAGACCCTGCACCTACTAGAAGAAAAAGTATGCTCAAATCTTCACCATGTCTACTTAGAAACCATATTCCTCAATAAGACTCCTAAAGTGCAAGAAGTAAAATCAAGAATTAATAAATGGGATGGTATCAAACTAAAAAGCTTCTTCACAGCAAAGGAAACAATCAAGAATATCAACAGAGAGCCTACAAAATAGGAGAAAATCTTTGTCACCTGCATCTCAGATAGAGCATTAATCTCCAGGATATATAAAGAACTCAAAAAACTTAACACCAAAAAACTAAATAACACAATCAATAAATGGGCAAGGGATTGAACAGACACTTCACAGAAGAAGAGATACAAATGGTCAACAAGTATGTGAAAAAATGTTCAACATCCCTAGCAATTAGAGAAATGCAAATTAAAACTATACTGGGATTTCATCTCACTCAATCAGAATGGCAATTATTGAGAATACAAGCAACAGTAAGTGTTGGCAAGGATGTGGGGAAAAGTATACACTTACACATTGCTGGTAAGACCGCAAATTGGTGCAACCATTATGGAAAGCAGTATGGAGATTCCTCAGAAAACTTGGAGTAGAACCACCATCTGACCTGTTTATCTCACTCCTCATTTTATACCCAAAGGTCTTAAAATCAGTATACTATAGCGATATGGCCACATCAGTGTTTGTACAGCTCAATTCACAATAGCTAAGCTATGGAATTAACCTAGGTGCCCTCCAATAGATGAATGGATAAAAAAATGTAGCATGTTTACACAATGGAATATTACCAATAAAGAAGAATGAAATTATGGTATTTGCTGATGGAATTGGAGAGGATTATGCAAAGTGAAATAAACCAATCCCAAAAAACCGAAGTCTGAATGTTCTCTCTGATATGTGGATACTAACTCACAGTAAGTGTGTGTGTGTGTGGAAGGGGGTTAGGAAAGAATAGAAGTACTTTTGATTAGACAAAGGGGAATGAAGGGAAGGGAGGAGGGATGGGAATAGGAAGACAGTAGAATGAATTGGACATACTTTCTTATGTTCATATATGAATACATGACCAGTGTAACTCCACATCATGTACAACCACAAGAATGGGAAGTTATGTTCCATGTTTGTATAATATGTCAAAATATTCTCTACTGTCATGTATAACTAAAAAAGATGTGGCTCAAGTGGTAGCGTGCTCTCCTGGCATGCATGCGGCCGGCCCAGATTCGATCCTCAGCACCACATACAAACAAAGAATTTGTGTCCTCCGAGAACTAAAAAATAAATATTAAAAAATTAAAAAAAAAACACAACAAAATTTATATCCATCTGGGACCTTGGAGATGTGATCTTATTTGAAAATAAGTTCCTTGAAGATGTAAGATGGGATCATGGGGTTAGAGTGGGCCCTAATTCGATGATTGGTGTTTTTTTTTTTTAATATTTTTTGGTTGTAGATGGACACAATACCTTCATTTAATTTATTTTTTATATGGTGCTGAGGATGGAACCCAGTTCCTCATATGACCTAGGCAAGCGCTCTGCCATGGAGCTATAACCCCAGACATTTTGATTGGTGTTTTTATAAGAGAAAAAATGGGGACATAGAATAAAGATGGCCCAATTAAAACAGAAGCAGAGATCGGAGCTATGCTTCCACAAGCCAAAGAATGCCCAGGATTGCTGGCATTCACCAGAAACTGAAAGGATGGATTCTTCCCTAGATCCTATAGAGGAGCATAGCCTTGTTCCCTTGATTTCAGACTTCCAGCCTCTAGAAGTGTCAGAGAATAAATTGTTGTGTTAAGCCAAAGTTATGGTACCTTGTTACAGCAGCCCTAGAAGACTAATGCAATTGGCAATGACGTGTTTTTAAAATGCTGCACGGAAAACACTGCATGTCTGTAGAGGCCATATGTTGGTTGTGGTCATTGTCCAAATGTTTGTCCCTGAGGATAGACTGGAAATTGGAGTGTGGTCCCCACTTGTAGGTTCACAACCTTGGCATGGGGACCAGCTCTGTGCAGAGGGCAGGGGGAGCTTCAAGGAGGAAGCTTCTTGCTCCTGATGGTGCCTGGGGCAAGAAGGGAAAACTTCACAGAGGAAATGAGGTGGAAAAAATGTAGTCTTAGGTGTCCCCTCCCTGACAGGAGGAAGGTGGACCCCAGGGTGTTTGCAGAGGAGCATGGACAGGACATAAAGTTTGGCAGTAGAGGTGAGAGAGAAGCCTGGAGTCACTCTGATGCTTGGGGCTTCACTGAACAAGGGGTGGAGAGGCAATGTCCTAGGTGGGGAGTAGCAAGAATGCTCAGTGTCTGACATTTGGGACATGCAGGTGGAAATGAAGAAGATCCAGTTAGCATATGGGTCTGTACTCAGAAGAGGTTTCTGGCTGGCAACAGAGATTTCTGGAGGCATCTGCAGCTATCTCCTCTGTGAGGGAGAAGGAGATGCAGTCAGAGAGGGAGGAGGAAGACCTGGAGACTGGGAGGTTCTGGAAGGAGGGAGGGGCAACATCACTGCAGCCTGCTAAGGGGCAGGCTTTGGAAAACACGTTTCCTTTCATTGCTTGTGTGGAGAATTCACAAAGCTTCTTCAGAGAAGGAGAGAACTTGAGGTGATAGGACCCTTTGTTTCAGATGAGTGGGGTGGGGGAGGAAGCCAGAGGAGAGGGGACAAGAGTGTGTGCGGAGAGGGTGGAGGCAGACTTTGGGCAGCATGTGCTGGTGTGTGGGGCAGGTTGAACTGTGGGGAAGGGAGGGAGGGACTGACAGATGAAGAGGCACTCGGATAAGGGCCAGGAGGAAGGACTCCACTTTTCAGACCGGCCAGTGGACGGGGGCAAGGATGGTGGAGGATGCCCCCAGGTGTTGAAGAGAAAGGCTACTGGAGAGGTTGGTTTTTGGGGGGCACAGTGAAATAAGATCTGGGGTCACTTGCTGACCATGAGGGCCAGCAAACAAAGGGGTAAGTTGGCTATCAGTGGGCACAATGGGGGCTGACCCAAGGTTCCTTGAGGGAGACTCCAAAGCTCACTCTTCTGTGAAGTGTTCACTGTCCCATGGACACATTCTTCTTGAATGTGTTGGGGGCACAATGTTAGCTGAAAAGACCAACCTGCATTGGGTGTGTGTATCCCTGTGGGGGCTTCCAGTGCTGCAAAGCATGACAGCAGATTTGATTTGAAGCTTCAGATAAGACAGCATATCTGCTCTTAGGCACTGGAACACCCTTCAGCTCTTTTACTTCATGAAACAATCCAAGGAGAGTATTGTTCATTATTCTTCTATTACAGATATTAACACGACTCTGCTTGGATCATTCTGTCTCAGGCTGGCCCTCTGTACCTATCCCCTCACTCCGCCTGTTGGAGAAGAAAGGATCACTGTTGTCCCCATCTTGCAGATGAGGAGGTTGGGGCAGAGGAGGGAGATATGCACCTGACCCAGGGGTGGCCAGCTGCCATCAGAGGTCAGGCTCTTGGTGACCAGGAGCAGCCCCCTGCTGTTCCAAAGTGGTGCTGTCTTGGGGCCATATGTTGGGTGTGGTCATTGTCCAAGTGTTTGTCCCTGAGGAGAGACTGGAAATTGGAGGTGTGGGGCTCCAGCAGGACCAAGATTCTCTTCCCTTTGTCCCTGATAGAGATGGCGAGCTCATCTAATATTGATAACCTCTCACCCCTGCCCAGTTCTGTCCTTTCCTTCCCATCAGTAAGCTGCCTGGGAGCAAACAGTGGTGCCAACTCACTGCTGAGGGCCCAGCCCAGGGCCTGCATTCAGGCTGCACTCAGCAGAGAAGTTCAGAACCAAACTTTGGCATTTGGGGATGATCAGACACTTTCTGTCCCCTGTTGAGGCATAGGGTGTGGTGGAAAGAGGTTGAAGTGACCTGATTTTTGACTACTGGCCCTGGTATTCCCTAGTTCAAGATCTGGGCCCTAAGTCACACAGTCTTTCTGGGCCTCAGTTTCTCCATCCATAACATGGGGGGATATTTTCTAGCAGCACTTTACACACCTGGAACCCAAGGGCCCTCCTCCATGTGGTGAGGATTCAACAGCAGTAGTGTCACCACCATCACCATGATGGTTGTTGTCAATTACTGTTTACTATGTGCCAATTGCAGTTCTAGCACTTTACAGTCCTTATCTCATTCCATCCTGACAACTCTGTGAGGGAGATAAGGCGAGCCAGGCACAGAGAGTTAAATAACCCAGGCAGGGAACAGCCACAACCCTTTCTATGCCTTGACAGCTGACCAGGACATCTATCTCAGTTTCTTCAACTATGAAATGAGCTTATAATAGTGTATTACAAAGTGAGCATGCAGCACCTTGCCTACTAATTGTTCACACACGACGGATCACTGTCACTCTAGCAGTGCTTCTCCCTTGATCACCCTGTTTCTCCCCACACCCTTCATTTTTCTGCGATGTTTCTTTTTGTGTATTTTCCCACCCCCCTCCAGCCACTTTTCTCCCAGTCTCCCACCCTCTCCTACCCGCCCTCAAGGTTTTCTCCGCTTGTCCTCTGCTGCCCCTGTGTGGCCCGAGGAGGAACGGTTCCTCACGGGCCCCACCCTTCCTCGGGCCGCAGCGCTGGAGGCTGCAGCTGGTGGATGCAGGTGCGCGTCGCCCTCTGCACTCATCCGTCCGGCCCAGTGGGTTTGACACCGAGCGTTTGACTTGCCCTGGTCTCTGGATTTATTTTGACTTTGTTCTTGGTGTGGGGGACGAAAGTCTGGCTGTGGTCTCGGTTCTATGTTCACTCCGGGAGCTGCCCGGCTCCTTCCAGAGCACCAGTCTCAAAGGAGGGCTTTCCTGGGCTCGCGAGCGCCCCCCTTCGCCGCTGAAATTCGTGAAATTGGAATGGAGAACTGTTAATTCCACAAGCCTGAAGGAACACACCCTATACTTTCTCCCTTAGCCGGTGGTTTTCCTTTTTGATACTTTTTGTTGTAACTAAGGGCTAAAGAACATTCGCAGAGATATTTATTTACCTCCAAGGCACATTGCCAATGAAAGAGATGGGATTTGAACCAAGGCATCTTCAAGTACTGTTCCTAGATTATCCAGCCTCTATTCAAAGCTGTTATCCTCCTGTTAATAACCTGATTATTCATACATTGTTTTATGTGGTTGCATGATATTTAACTCTTTTATGTGCTTAAGTATACTTTAAATGCCTGGTCACTTTGTAAAGATTAGACACACAGTAAAGAACTTCCAGTTAATGATGGCAGGCTCAACTTCTGAGTGTTTTTAACCATTGAAATGACAGCAGAGAGCAGCTTATTGAAATATTCAAATCTGCAAGGACAAAGAGAAACACAGAGAAGCTGGTAGCAGCAGTATTATTTTTCCCACTTATTGAGGTATAATTGGCAAATAAAAATGCATATATTTATATATTTAAGATTTACAGGGACTGGGATTGTGACTCAGTGGTAGAGTGCTCACCTAGCATGCATGAGGCACTGGGTTCGATCCTCACCACCACACAAATGTAAAATAAAGATATTGTGTCCACCTAAAACTATAAATAAATAAATAAATATTAAAAAAAGATTTACAATATGATGCTACACACATACACACACACACACACACACTGTGAAATAACTACTCATATTGAGCTAATCCACATATACACCCCTTCACAGAGTTATCCCCCTTTTTAATGTGGTGGAAATACTTAAGATTTACTATTAGCAATTTTCAGGTATACAATGGTACATCAGTGCTGCAGTAGGATTTGGAAGCTGGAGCAGAGAGTGACATGTGAGTCAACTGACCTCAGAAAGCTGCATCTTCCATCCCAATAGGCCTATTCAAGAAACTAGACTTATACTGGAAAATCCCAAAAGGCTCAGACACTTGTAGAAGCAGGTTATGCTAAGAGCAGAAAGTAGTTGGAGTCCTTCCTTCTTTCCCTTTGCAGGCAAGTGACAACCTCCCCCAGCTTGGGCAGAAGACCAGAGGTTTATTTAGAGAGGTAAAGCAGAGGATCTGCGGCCTGGGAGGAGGGAGGCTATTGAGACTGGGAGCTCTGTACTACCAAAAGCAGGCTAAGAGAACTGCGGTTCTGAATGTCTAACACAGTACCCCCTCCCTTGCCTTGCTGGGCTCCCAGCACCTCAAGGCAGGAAACTGGGCAATGATGCTTGGTGGGTGAGGGTCATCTTCCTATTCCCCCAGGAGGTCTAGTGTCAATAAGCCAGACCCCTGTGCACACAGCTTCCATTCAGCTTTTTAAGTTTTTAAAAGAAATCTGCTGTTTGGGGGGGCTTGGTTGTGTAATTTGGTGCCAGAGCTCCTGCTTAGCATGTGTGAGGCCCTGGGTTTGATCCTCAGTGTATATATGTGTGGGGTGGGGAGTGGGCAGAGGACCAACTGTTTTTTCCCCCGTAATTTCAAACTTAGAGAAAAATAATCACAAGAATTCCTGTCTACTGTTCACCAGATTTCTCTAAAATCTGGTTATAAAAATTTTGTAATGATGCCTTTTTTATCCCAAATAATTCAGGTGTGTTTCTTAAAGCCAAGAATATTATTTTAATGTTGAAATCAACATTGATTCAGGGCTATTATCTACAGATCTTGTTCAGGTTTCACTAACTGCCAATAATGTCTTTTAGATCAGAAAATTCCAGATCCTGTGCTGCATTTGGTGGTCATGTCTCTTTCATCTTTTTGTGTGCTGGTCAGCTTTTTGTTGCTGTGACCAGAATACCTGACAAGAACAACCTAGAGGAGGAAAAGTTTCTGTGGCTCCCAAAGACCTTGAGACCTCCCACTAGGCTTTCTCTCTTCAAGTTGCCACCACCTCTCAACAGTGCCAAGAAGGGAACCGAGCCTTTAACACATAGGCTTTGGGGGACTGTTCAGACACAAACTATATTAGAGAGCATCAATAAATAAAAAAAACTCAATTGTGTGGTTATAAAGTAAAGCTGAAGAAATATCCAGAAAAGCAAAACAAAGAGACAAAAATGGAAAATATACAAGCAAAGTAAAACAAATTAGAGGTCTAAATTCTGAAATATAAAGGTTCCAGAAAAAGAGACCAGAGAAAATGAGATGAGGGCTACAGTAAGAGGAGGCTGAATGTTGGCCAGCCTTTTATGGAAGGACGACGGCGAGAGCTCCTGTTTTTGGCTATTTGAAAATTGCTGGCCGTGGTGTGATGGCACATTTTTTAAAAACCTGCTCCCTAGAAATATATGCATACATATGCAATTTTAGTTTTGTTATAAAATTTACTATGTGAGTAGCACCAAATTTACAATAATAAAACATACCATATTCTTTATTGTAAATTCTCTGTAGCCAATTGATTCTCACAGGATACTGTCATTAATTTTTGTCAAACTCATCTGTAGCTGATAGTTGTAATTCAACCACAATATGACAATGCTCTCTTCCCAATAAATTTATTGTTATTAAAGCTGACATATGATTTACCATAAAACTGTTTCTTAAACTTCAAATTGTAGACATTAAATTTAAGCCTCTTTCAGTTTCATTTCTACATATTTTGGAGTTTCACCAGGTTTAAATGATGTGAGTGACTTTTTTCTGCGATAGATAATAGTTTTTCAAGTACTTGAAAAATAGCTCCTCAAAATTTTGTGTGAGTTATGATGTAACAGCCACAGATCTGACATGTTAATCTACATTATTAACGTTTTTCATCTCTTTTAAATAATCTAGGCCAGAGGACCATATATTGACTGTTTAGGTTTTCAGGGCCTTATATGGTCTCTGTTGCCTAGTCTCCTTTGTATATTTTTATAATGTTTAAAAAATGTAAAAATCATTCTTGGCTCAACAGAAAAGCAGCACTTTGGTTGTAATTTTGCTAATAATCAACAAGACAATAACTCAAGCCTGAATCTATAGTGTTTGCCAATTTCTGCGGTGTAACTACTTTTACCATGGCTGATTTCAAGCTATTCACATGATATCCTTGAATACAGAATCAGGGAGACAGGTGCATAGCACAGCATTACATATTTGCCCCATACAGATGGAGTAGACCTGAATCATCTTAAGAACATAGGGAGTAATAACTGGAAAGTAATACATTTTGAATATATGTATTACCTTGTTTTTCTATGCAGTTTATTTATTGCAATTTATATAACTTAATTTTTAAAAATGGCAACCATTAACATGTAGCTTGCAAAATTATTCCAAATTTAATAATTACTTCTTATTGTCTATCATGAGCTGGCTCCAGTACAGAACTGCTGTTAGGTTGGAAAGGGCATGACTTTGCTCTAAGCACAGAATCAGGAGATGGAATGGGAGGAGATGACTGAGTGGAGATGACGGAGAGATAGTGGTAAGGATTTCTATGGCAGAGACTGCTGGTCTTCAGTTCTCATAAACTCTTGGTTTGTTGTTGAACTTGGGGTGACTAGAATACAGAATGCATTCCCCATGCAGCTAGGTGCAGCCATGTAATCACACTCTGGTCAATGAGGTATGAGTGGTAGGGAAGCTTGCAACTTCTGTGAGGTGTCCTAAAGAGGGTAGATGTGCTCTTCTTCCCTTAATTCCTTCTTCTTCCTTTTGGACAGAATGTGGGCCTAGAAGTTTCTAGCCATCTTGAAACCTGAAGTATCTTTGGAAAAGGAGACCATGCATGGCAGAGAAATAGACTACAAGAAATGGGATCCCACTCTTCTACAAGGGTCTACCACCCATTCACGACTATTTCTAGACTTCTCGAACTTGAAGAGAAAACTGAATTCTTATTGTTTTTAAATCCTTATTGTGGGTTAACTAATGCAACTTCCTTCCAAGTTTGTAAGGATTTATGGTAATTCACACCCTGGATGAATGATTCACTTATTTACTTGAAGAATATAGGAGTTTGAGTCTACTTATTCTCTAAACTCCTCTCCAAACTTTGAAAATCTATTGTCTTAACTGGAGTTGATTTTATAATAATGGATTTTATCTCCTTATAAAGTAAATTTCCTATTATTGGAAATGAACAGGCAGAAGCTGTATGTGGCATTATAATAGTCTTTGAATTTTGTGAGGTAGGGTTGTGTTTGTGTTGTTCATGGCTGAAACTTCAGAACCAAGTCCTCAGTATGTGCCCAATAAATGACTCATGAATGAACAAATTAATAAAAAGGAGATATAATCTGTGAAGAATATCATGGTGTAAAGAGCACTTACATCAGATTTGGACAGATCCATTTTTTATCCTGGTTTTTCCACCCACTACCTGTGCATGATGCTCTATCCTCCTGGCATATCTGCTTCTTCAGAACTGCACATCTCCTCCTGACCCCTCTTGGTTGCTATAGGACTGACATGTTCTTCAGAAACCTCAGCTTCTGACCATAGTAGATTGGCGGAGGAGTAGGGAGGGTGCTTGATGCTGGACCAACTGGGAATTTGGAATTGGGATTCAGAGATTCTAGCTGAATTGGGCTCTCCTCATAGACTCAGCTGCAAATTGGGAGCTAATTGTATCAGAGAAATTTTGTCCTGTGACTTGGGAAATTGAGGGGAAAAAATAAGGCACTTTCCTCAGAGAAAAGCCGAGAGACCAAGAGAAAGGGATTCCTGCTAACTGACACCAAGACCAGCTATCTCGGGTTTTGAGGTTCCCTCTATCTTTATAATCCCTTTTGGTTTCAGTCAACTTTAGTGGAGTTCTGTTTCTTACAAGCAAGAGTTTCAACTGATATGCAATAATAGAGATTTCCCAAGGAATGAAGGTGGAGAGAGGAGCAGGGGGCTAGGATGGAAGCCTGTGGACCGCCAGAGTGTTACCTCCAAAGGGAAGAGGAGCTTGCAAAGAGGACTAAGGGGGAACAACCTGAGAAGGGGGAGGAAAACCATGAGTGATAGTTACAAATGCAACCAGAACAAAGAATGATGGGAAAGTCTATTGCAATGGGGACAGATTGGGCGGATGCTGAGAGACCTGGGGAGAACAGGGCCTGAGGTGGAAAGATGACTTCTGGCTGCAGGCCACGGTTGTGAAGCCCATGGAGAGGGGACTGTTGCTGGCTTAATGGGATCAGGAGGGAGGGAAACTCTTTTTTTTTTTTTTTTGAGAGGGGGGAAGATACTGAAGATTGTTTATAGATTGAGGAGAGACATTACCGAGCTGGGTTGATGAGGACTCCCTGAGGGTCAAGGCTCTGGGGCAGCTTGGACATGGACAGAGGAAGGATGCTTATCTTCTGAGGTGGAAGAGGAGGCAGCAGGAGTGGTTATGGTGTGTGAAGTCCACTGAAGTGAGAGGAGAGTGTTAAGGGTGAGCTGAGTGGCTGGAGGAGAGTGGTGGAAGTGCCTTGGAAGGGAAGGGAGGAGGTACCACAGAGGAAGCCAGGGCCTGCGAGGCGTGTGGAAGCCTTGTTGGGTGGACCAGGAGGTTCACCCCATGCATTCTGCAAGCAGGAGCCTTGAACAGGTAGATAGTGGGGTGAGGTAGGAGGTCTGGGTGCAGGGTGGTGAGAAGTGCTTTAGACCATCCTCTGGGGTCTCTCAGGCAGTGGGTGAAGGTGAGGAAAATTGGGAAAAGGGAAAGGTGGAGGATGAGAGGTCCCCAGTAGTCCAGGTGCTGCTGAAACTCTGCTGGGGAGCAGACATGGGGAAAGCAGGAATCTGGGGTTCAAGGGTGGGATTAATCTCTAGTTTAGATCAGAACTTTCAGGCTCAGGCTGTCATTGCTGTCAGGACTCAGTCTTTGCAGGGCTCAGTCTGGGGTAAATTTTGGGGCTCAAACTTTGATCAGAAAGAAACTGAGCATCTCTTCTGGTAAAGTAGACTGACCCCAGCAAAACTGGAACCTCAAACTCAGGCCTCTTCAATTACAAGGCTGAGAACCAAATCCCAGATCCTAGGCTGACTCAAAAGATTCTGTCCTCTATCTCATTCTCTGTCATCTCTATATCCCCCACTAGAGAGCAGCAGAGACTTGATGTAAGAAAATGTTCGAAGCACTTCCCCCAACCCACACTGGCTCAAACCCTGCAAAGCTCCCAGGATGGAGTGGGGAAAAGAAGATTTCTCAGTCTGCCTGTACCACCACTCGGTTCCAGGCTCAGCCCTGAGGGTCAGGTGTCGGGCCACAGTCTGCAACCCTAAGTTGACCCCAATCACTGTCTCTGACTGGTTATCCTGCCTCAGCCCTGGCCCTGTCTCTCAGCCAGATCATTGTGCCTGGAGGTTGGGAGTGGAGTTTGACTGCATTTAGACCCCCCCACCCCCACCCTGTGCCTAGCACAGAGCCCAGCCCCCAGTGGGTGCTTAGGAAATGCTTATGGAATTGTACTGGGGGAGGGGGGTGAGGCAGTGCACTATGTTGAAAAGAGCCTGGCTTTGGAATCAGATAGCTCTGATTTAAAGTTGGGATCTTGCTGTATAAACTGAAGCAAGTCACTTAGGTTTTCTTGAGCCTCTGATCTGCCATTTATAAGAGAAATACTGGTACCTACCTTGAAAAGTGTTGTGAAGATTAAATAAAAGGACACAGGGATGTACAGAGTGCCAGAGGCCAGGTGCTTAATAAAGGCAGCAATTAGGATGTGGTTTTGAGAAATGGTAAACGATCAGGTGGGAGATGGAAGGTTTGATTGTTTGTTCCCAAAGGTCAGAGGTCATGAAGGAGCTTGAAGTCTACAACCACAAAAATGGGAAGTTATACTCCATGTTTGTATGATCTGTCAAATACTCTCTTGTCATGTATAACAACAACAACAAAAAGAACAAATAAAAAGTTAAAAAATAAAACCATAGGTTCTGCTCTGTTTGCAAAGGGGGCCGTCAAGGAGCTTTGGATATCCTTGGTGAGATGAAATCTGGACATAGGAAATCTTTTTCTGGACCCTTTGGCAACCTCACTTATTGAGAATCCAGTACACACACCACATACACACACACACACACACATTAGAAAGTATTTCAATTTTACAGAACAGTTGCAAGTATAGGAAGAATATACATATCTTTTTTACCTCAAATCATGGATTTATTGTGAATTGTCACTTTTGCTTTATCCTTTCCTATCTCCCTCCCTCCCTCTTTCTTTCTCTGTTTCCTCTCTCTCTCTCTCTCTCTCTCTCCATATATATACATGCATTGCTTATTATTCCTGAACTGGTTAAGAGTAAGTTGTATACATTATACCCCTTGCCTCTAAATACTTCAGTGAATACATATATACAAAGAAAAAGGCTATTCTTGTATATAAGCACAGAGAAATTACCAACTTCAATAAATTTAATGTTGACATAATACTTTTCATCAATTACTAACTATTGTAGGCAGAAAAATGACCTCTCAAAAGATTTGCATATCCTAAACAAGTTTTTGTTGTTTTAAGGGACTCAATTTGTGATAATTGTCATAGCAGCAAGAGAAAATTAATAGTAATAATTTTATCAATTCTGACTATCTGAATTTTGTCCATTGGCTCATTAATGAATTTTATAAGCAACTTCTCCCTCCAGTACAAATCAGTTTTGGATCCGTGTTGTAATTAGTTGTCTTATCTCTTCAGTTTCCTATAATCTGGAGCAGCTCCTCAGCGTTTCTTTGTCTTTTATGATGATGACATTTTTGGGATACTGTCTGTCCACTCTCCTCAGCTCTGCTTCCCCCAGCTCCTTTGTCAACTGAATGTTTCTCATTTTGGGAAACTCTGATAAGATCTGTGTTCTTCCCAGGGTAATGCCTGGAAGCACTCAAGGTCCATTTACCTCTCATCGGTGATGTTAATTTGGATCCCTGGCCAAGTCGTTTTTAATGTCTCATCATGCTGAGACCACTGAGAAGCATCTCACCTGCTGTCACTCACCTGTGTCCCACATGGTGGGAACTGGTACAATTTACATTATGATTCTCAGTGTTCTGCTGGTGCGTTAGTCATCTTTTTTGCTGCTGTGACAAAGACCTGACCAGAACAATTGTAGAGCAGTAGAAGTTTATTTGGGGGCTCAGGTTTCAGAGGTCTCGGTCTATAGACAGCAGGCTCCATTCCTGAGGCTCGAGGTGGTGGAAGAGTGTGGTGGAAGGAAGCAGCTCACATGATCAGAATGCAGAGAGAGACTCCACTTGCCAGATACAAAATACATACAAGGGCATGCCCCCAATGCCCACCTCCTCCAGCCACACTCTACCTGCCTTCAGTTACCCATCAGGGGATTAAGTCACTGATTGGCGTAAGACCCTCATAACCCAATCATTTCTCCTCTAAACCTTCTTGCATTGTCTCACACATGAACTTTTGGGGGACACCTCACATCCAAACCGTAACAGCTGGAAATTGAGCACCCAGAGACAGGTAACATCTAAACTCTGCCCTTGAGGCTACACAGCCTCTTGAGAAGCTCCTAGGCTAATGGGAAGATGGACAAGTAGACTTATTCCTTCATTCATGCACTCATTCCACAGATATTTACCAAGCGCTTAGTGGGCCAGGTTGGGATACAGAGAGGACAAGAGAAAGTGGGTACCCATCTTCCTGATGCTTACAGTTTAGTGAAGAAGATGATTAATCAAAGGAATACTGCATCCCCAGCACCAAGAACTGTGCCTGTCACATAATAGCTGCTCAGTAAGCAGGGCTGACTTGTTGAATGAATTACTGCCCACCAGAGCAGGATCGGTCCATTCCTAGAGGCGTTGTTTTGCCTCTGCTTCTTAAGCAGGTGAAGAAACTGAGGCTTAGAGAGGGGATATATCTCTCTTCCCCTAACCAGGTGGGCATAGAGGCTGTATGTGCTGATTCTCCCAAGCATCAGTGTTCCAGCAACTTGGTTTCCTGTTGGTGGGCAGCTGGGGGTTGGGCTCGCGTGGGAATGAGCGACTCCTGTCTTCCTGAGGCCGCCTCCTCTTTCCATCCTGCTGGGGCCTGGGGCCTGCTGACTGGGCCTGTGGTTATTTAGTCAGCGATAATATTGGATTTACTTTCATCTCTGAATTGCATCAAATGTCGCCAGTGACATTTAGCTGACACACAAGGAGGAGGCTGGCATTTTTAGACTGTCAGCGTGTTACAGATGTAGAAGCGGATTGTGTCGGGCATCTGGTTTATTGTTAATTAGATGGAGCCAGTGAGGCCTCCTCAGTGAGCCGGTGGATAAGCCCTTCCATAGCTCCTGCTTCAAACCGGCTTCAAACCCCCTCCCAGAAACTAATGAGGCCCTGACGATTTTTCCCATTGTGATGGGAAATTTCATTTCAGAAGTTAGGGGAGCGAATGACAAAGTGAGTTGTTCTCCATCTGTGGATCTCTCTTACATTTCAATTCTCCCCTGACAACTTACTCTCTTTCTCTTTTGCATCTGAGAGATAAAGTGGAGGGAAAACAGCCAGATTTGGATAGTGGTTCACATTAGTTCAATTCTTATGGCTGTTGTGGGGAGGAAATGAATTAAAATACTCAAGTGTTTGGAGGTGTGCCCGGCACATAGTAGGTGTCATGTGCCTTTCTCCAGCCACTACTATCACTGCTACTATGAGGAAGAGACATGGGTTGCAGAAGATGCCCTCCCTTCTCTCAAGTCACTTACAGTCTGAGGGAGGAAATTAATATGTCCGCCTCCACTTTTTGGAGTCTGAGGCTGCATCATTTCCAGATCCTATGATTATAGGGTTTGAAAGTTCTGTGATTTCATACTTATAAGAATCTCTGAATCCATGATCCTTACGTTCTACAGGTCTGTGACTCTGTGTGATTCTAACTGCTCAGAGGTGATCTGAAGTGACAGATACTGGTTTGTTGTCCATGTCATCTGTGTCATCTCCTCCTGGGTACACAGACTCTTTCTCCAGCCTCCCAGGCAGTTAGGTGGGCAGAAATGGTGGAGGCCACTGTAGAGGTGGCCCTGAAGCCCTTGGGGAGTCGTCTTTGCCCTCTCCCTTTCCATATCTGGAAAGAGTACCCTAAGGACCTATCAGGGGGCAGAGTCATATGTGGAAGGAGCTTGAGTCCCCAGAGGAGCATGTGGAAGGGTGTCCAGTCAGGAATGAGACCAGGAAATAAATATCTACTGTGTCAAGCCATTGAGATTCAGGATTTATCTTATTTGGCAGTGGGCAAACATTTCTATGCACATTTTGGGAGTTACATGGAGGGAAGGGTCTCAGTGGTGTGGGGCTAAGGGGAAGGCAGGTGGGAACTTTCCCTGATAGTCTCCTTCCCATCATCTTCCACCTACTCTAGCTCCCTCCTACAGCCTTCCCCAGACTTTAATGTTGTCCCCCCAGTACAGGTCCAGGCCCGCACCTTCCTGAGCCTAACTCAGTTTTTAGCAGGTAGGGCAAGAAGGCAGTTTGCTCTGGTCACACCCCTGTGGTCTTGGTGCCTGTCTCTCCTCACCCTGCAATAGCACAGACGTAGCCCATGTTGTCACTATGAGTGTAGGGACAAAGACTCCACCTGTGGGCAGGCCCAGGCCTCTCACACAAGCCCTTCCTCTTCTCAGTTGGGTTGAGCTGGTCCAGCCTGCTGTCCTGCCCTGTCCCCTGTGGGCTGCACCTGCACAACCTTGTCTTCTCCCAAGCCTCCTCCCTGGGTGCCTTCCAGAGTCGCCTGTTCCTCTTCATGGGAAACTTGGTGCACTTCACACTGCACTGCACTGGGAAGGGCTGTGTTTGCAGCTTGCACCAGCTCTAGGAAGTGGGCAATAGATAAGAACATTTGCTCTGCCGGGGCTTCACGGGGTCTGACCTTTAAAAACAGCCTTAGAATGTCAGCCACCAGTCTGCAGAGGTGGTGGGGATCTGGGGGCAGGGACACATGGGAATCCTGTCCTCTTTGCCTGAAAACCCTCCCCTTCTCCATTCAGAAAACTGGACTGGGCCCACGGCTGGTAGGCCTTCTTCCTTCCCTCAGACAGAGCACTGCTCTTCCTCTGTGCCTCAGTTGCCCATTCACAGGCTCATGCTTAGGACTAAATGAGATGGTACAAGACATGCAAAGTGCTCAGATCAGGGTAGTAGCATGGTGGAAGTTATGTTGGCTTTGGGGTGGCTTCCCAGGGTGCCAGTTTGCAGGGAGGTGTGTTGGCCTTCAGTGAGAAAGATCAGTACAGAAAAGTTGGCCTTAGGACCCCAATATCAAAACTTGAAAATCTGACAAGGATATATTCCTGTCCTTGAAATCTGGGAAAGGAGTCCAGGAGAGGCTAAGAGCTGGGCACTTCTGAGCTTCTGAACTACCTTTTAACCCAGGCCTCTAGCAAACACTTTTCGCGGGTGCCTAAAGGGAATGGAATGGGTGCTCTGTGGAAGCCCATCAATGAGAACTGGAGCAATCTGGTAGCCACTTTACCTCAAAGAGGCTGAGATTCAGAGAGGGTAAGTCACCTCTGCCATGTCAAACAGTCATTAACCCGTAGAGCTGGTGTTAGAACTGTAGTCAAGAGTCTCAGTTGTTCCAGGATTTTCCCTTGGTCTGGGCCAGGGCCCACACAGGCAAGAGCAGCAGCTGCAGGGACAGAGAACCCAGGAGTGTCTCCCAGTTCGCAGTGTGGCTGAGGGCAGCTGGAGAGCTTTGAATGCCACCGAACAGAAGTCACAAGGCTCCTCAGGGGCCAAGAGGAGGACGTGGGGCCTCATGGACTCATTCTTCTCTGTCCCAGGGCTGGCCTTCCCCTCCAGCTGGCATGGCAGGGAAGCCAGCAGAATTGCAGACGATGCCTGTTCTCTGCAGATTAGCGCTTGTTCGCAGGGCCGCTGTGCACTGCGCCTTTGCTCTATGTAAATAACAAAATAAAAGGCAGGCGCTGGCACCGTGCAATTCCACAGTCCCTGTGCAATTCCGTTGTCCCTTGGAGCCTGTGGCTTCCAATTGAAAGATGTTTAGATACTAATGGATTCTACCTGAGTTGCCATCTAAACAGCAAACACCTTTGCGACTGCATAATGCCTTTCCCATTTCGGGCAGGTGGTGGGGGAGAGACGCTGAGCTGGGTGGAGGTGGACTTCCCGGGCTGTTATTTTTTAGGACAGCCACAAGGGCCTTGGAGATTTGAGCCGGTGTGGATGTTAGAGAGGGAGGGGTTTCAGGATAGATCTGATCTCTAAAAATGGAAAGAGACCAAAAGAGGTGGTGATTCTGTCATGGCAGAGCCTGAGATAAAAGGCTAAAATATTGATGTCACCTTTTTAACCTGAATTTTATAGGGCTGAAATTTAGCATCCATCTTCCATTATGCGTTGTCGACCTTATGGCTGCACCCAGTTACGGAGCTGTGATAATGTGCGGCAGACAGTTTTATTTCTGTTGTTTACACGAGTCCTCTCTGGCATCTGACGGAGGCCCCGACCAGCATGTCTTTGGTAATTTGCTCAAACACCTGTATATTAGAGGTGGCCTCAGTGACACAGCGCTCGGAATATATTGGAAGCTGTTTCCTTTCTCTCTCCTTGTGGTTGTTGCTAAGTAGAAGATTTGTGGACAACCAATCTCTGATTAATGATGGACTCATAAATAATCTCAGGACAATGGAAGTTGGGAGGCAGTGCCGTCACTCGTGTGAGGAGAGATGGTGTGATGGCCCCATCACGTGTTTGGAGGCAGCTGTGCAGAGAGGAACAGGCACACATTTCCCCGAGAGACAGAACTGGGCTGCAGTCTCCTATCTGCTGCTGTTCTCCATGAAGTTGGGAAGGCCATCACCTCTCTGAACTTCAGCTTCCTTAACAGTAGGACAGATGATAGTGCCTGCCTTACAGGGATGAGATGAAATAAGGAATGTGACACTCCAGCAACCACTGGGTGCCCCATGGATGCTGGTTTTTATCCTCGTAGGTTTAGCAGACTTAATCTATCTTAGGTTTGCCATATTTCTGTGTTCTCTCTCTCTCTCCTGACTTAGAAGTTAGGCTGAGAACAGAGACTCCAGGCAGGGGTGAGGATTTGTGAATCCTGTTTTTCACAAACATCTCACATTTTTGAGCCGAGGTTCGGGGTGTTATGGTACAGACTTTACTTTTTCTGATGCTGGGGATTCAACCTAGTTGTGTGTGCGAGGCAAGTGCTCTACCACTGAGTCACATGTCCAGCTCCAAGCTGCTTTCTTTTTTTTAAATAGATGGACACAATATCTTTATTTTTATTTGTTTATTCTTATGTGGTGCTGGGGATCAACCCAGGGCTTCAGCCGTGTGAGGCAAGTGCTCTACCACTGAGCCACAACCCCAGCTCCTCTAGGTCGCTTTTTTACATGATTAATTAATTCTTTTGTGAGAGGTGACAACCTAAAGAACTTGGGTCTTGGTGCTGGTCCTTGGCTCACAGTAGGCCCTCAGTAACTTTCTGTGGTAGAATGTTCTCTGGGAAGTCAGAAGATTTCACAGAGAAAGTGGCATTTCAGTTGGGTCTTGAAGAAGCCCAGGAGTGCTCCAAGAGGAGGAGGAGGAAGAGGAGGAGAAGGAAGAGAGTGCTGAGGTTAATGGCCCATCAAACCCAGAGGCATAAAATTGAGCTTTAGTCCTAAAACCTAAGTGGAGAAGGCAGCTCTGTACCCCCAGAGTTGGCCTGTGCTTCGGACAACCAGCTTTTGCCATGCAATTGCAGCGGGGACTGCTGCTCATCTGGGTAACAGTATCAGTCGATGTTACTAAGTACTTGGTGTGTGCCTGGCACCACAGGTGTGTTACACATCTGAACTCCTCTAACCTCCATCAATTTGTCTATCTATTCCCACATTCGGTCAAGGAAACTGATGCCCAAAGATGCTGAATAGCTTCCTAAAGATCACATGCCTAAAGGCAATGAGCTCCCTAATTCTCTCTTTCCTCTAGAAGTTGGGCGCATCTCAGTGTGCTCACTTATTTAGTTTCTCCCACGAGAGAAGTGTGCTGCCCACAGATTTATTATATGATAAAGCCAGAATGAGCCACTAATTTGGAAATCATTGTTCAGCTGGGAATGGGAAGGGGAGGAAAATTAGAGGTGGCTAAAATTAAGTGATATTACTCACACATCTCAGACCTACTCCCACACCTGTTTTTCTTCCTGTTTTCTTCCTTTGTTCTCCCCTCTAGTTTTGAGTAGGGTGGTCACAGGTTGCTGATGAGAAGAAGTTGAGAGAAATTCCAGAGCCAGGCAGTCTCCCTGCCAGCCCTGATCTGGGAGGCAGTGCCAGTTCCCAAGTGTGGGACCCACAGCAATTTCTGCTTTCCTTCTTTGTCTTTTTCTTCCGAGGCACAATTTTAGTTCCCCCCACCCCCTTACTTGTTGAAGGCGCTGAAGGTCAGGACATCTGTCAATAGGGGTGATGGGTGGGGGTGGCAGAGAGATGGAGGCGGAAGGAAGGGTGAAGGAAGGGAAGGAGGAGGGACAGAAGGGCTGAGAGGAGGAGGAAGGGTGCCAGATGAATGGTCAATTCTCTTTTGTCCTCTGCAGACCCTCTTCTCCCTGCCTCTGGGGTTCAGGAGGTGGCAGTTTTCCTTCTGGTCCACACACTGCAGTTCCTGGGGAAATGTTTGGTGCTGGACTCTGGAAATCCACTTGTGAGGTTCTGCCCTGCTGGAGGCACTTGGTGACTGTGCTGAAGTAAGCTGAGTGGGTGTGCTCACTGGAGTGGGCTGGGGTGGCCATCAGTGAGTGTGAGTGAAGCTCAGCCTCTGATTCCAGAGGAGGGAGGCCCCGAGTAGAGTGGGTGCTGCTGGGTTCTAGACCTTGTTAGATCTGTGTTCAGATCCTAGTTTCTGTTATTCCCTAGCTGTGTCACCTGGGTGAGGTACTGAACCTCTCTGGACCTTAGCTTCTATTCCCATTCTATCTACTGGGCATTAACTATCTCTGTGACTCTGGGCATATCATGCCACTTCTCCAAGCCTCAATTTCTTGATCTGTAAAATGGGGAGAATAATAAACTGCCTCCTGTGCCTACCTTACATGGTTACTGTGAGGATGAAATGACACAAGAATAAAGATTGTGAAGTGCCAAACTGATGGGATGTGAACATGGAGCATCTCTCCATTTATTTAGTTTTTTAAAATTTCTTCCATTGGAGTTTTTAGTTTTCCTTATATACATCTTTTGCATATTTTGTAAGACATACATTTAAGTATTTCATTGGGGGGGTGTGCTAATGTAAAATGTAACACATTTTTTTAAATTTCAAATGTCATTTGTTAATTGAGGGTATGTGAAAAAGTTATTAATTTTTGTTTATTAACCACATATCCTGAAACCTTGCTATAATTGCCTATTAGTCCCAGGAGGGTTTGTGTGTGTGTGTGTGTGTGTGTTTTGTTTTGTTAGTTCTTTTAGATTTACAACATAGATGATAATGCCATCTGTGAACAAAGACAATTTTATTTCTTCTTTACCAGTCCTACACTGTTTATTTCCTTTTCTTGTCTTATTTCATCAGCTAGGATTTCAAGTATGATGCTGAAAAGGAGGAGTGATGAGAGTGGACATCTTTATCTTGTTCCTATCTCAGTGGGAAAACTAGTTTCTCATCATTAAGTACAATATCAACTGTAGGAGTTTTGGAAATATTCTTTATCAAGTTAAGGACATGTCCCTCTATTTCTGATTTGATAAAACTAAAAAATGGGCTTTGGATTTTGTCAAATGCTTTTTCTGCATCTTTTGATAGGATCTTCTATAGCCTGTTGATATGATAGATGACCTTAATTGAGTTGCATTTATTTTACAAAGATTCAACTGAGTATCTATTGCATGCTAGAAGGCATTCTAGTTGCAAACAAGACAGAGGAGGGCCCTCACAGAGCTTATATGCTTGTGAAGAAGACAGACAAACAGGGTGACCTCAGATTGTGATATCACTCTGGAGATGAGAGAGATGCTGAGATAGGAGGGCTGGAATATCTCCTCTCAGTTGGATGGTCAGGGAGGCTTCCCTGAGAAAGTGACATCTGAGATTTGAAGGGTGAAAGGAGAAACCAGCATATGAAGGTCTGGGGGAAGGTCATTCTAGGCCCTGGCCTAGGACTTGGTATTATTTTATGTGACCTCACCATAGCCTCAGATGTAATTATCCCTATTCACTGGTGAGGAAACTGAGGCTAAGAGGTTAAGCTACTTAATTGAAAAAGTGGTAGAAAAAATTAAGCCCAGGTAGACACAAAGTGCCTTTGGGAGTAGTATCTTTGTAAAAAAAATAAGGTAAAAGTGCAACATTTTATCTGGTAGAAATAAAAGAATAAATTGGCAGCATTTGTGGATGACTCAGTCTTAAAAACATTTTCCACCTAAGTAGGCTCTCTCAGAGATCCCCTTCCCCACGTCTTTGCCGGGGCCAGTATCAGTCCAGAAGGCCTTCCCTGCTTCTCTGTGTCCATCCATATTCTTCCCATTTCTCGGGGCCCAATGCCAGCTCCACTTCTCAGGAAACCTTCCTGGAGGGCTCCAGGCCCTGGAAATTGCAGGAAATGCTTTCCAGAGAGGGAAGCAATTTTGTCCAGGGTCACCCAGAGGAAAGTGGTGTCAGAGCCAGGAGGTCAGATTCAAATGCAAGCCTCCTCTTGACCCTTGGAGAAGGAAGGGTTCCCCTACCCTCAGAGCATGCACCTGCAGCTGCCAGGCCCCGTTCACCCAGGTCAGCAGCTGTGTGGCATCTTCTGCAGGCTCCGGCTTCCGCCCCCTCCCTCTCCTCATTCCTCAGATTTCCTTCTGGGAGGAAAGAACATTTTTTTTTTCCCCCAGAGATGACTCTGTTCTTGTGGCCATAGATTACTCCTGACACCTAATTACTGTATATCATCATGCCATAAAATGATGATTGGAGGTGTCACTGTCCCAAATTTGTGCTCATAAAATACGTGTTCTTTTTGTTTTCCTCCTCTGCATTTGTCTGGGAGAAAAGACAGGCAAATTTATTCCAACTTTTCAGAAGAACTTTAAAGCACAGGAACAGAAGAGTTTTAGAGGTGGGTGGTTTTAAAAATACCCTGCAGAGAGAGGAGGCCTCAGCCCAGCTGATTTTGTGTGGCCTGGGGAGAAGATGAAGACCTCAATGAAGACACTCTTTCCTGCCATCCCACATTCCACTGACTCCACTTGCCTGGCAGAAACCCCACCTTCAACCTTCTCACCTCTGACCCTGCTCCTCCTGATGGCCCTACCCCCTCATGGCCTCTCTAAGGGAGCACTGGAATGTGATGGAAAACAAGGCTTCAAATCTTACTTCTGCACATGACCTTGGGTAACCTGGTCACCTCTGGAGTGTTGGCTTCATCACACGTAAAATGGGGACTCATGATGTACCTCTAACAGCTGCTATGAGGATTAAAAATAAAATAGCCGTAGAGGTAAGGCATCTTCTAACAAAGAAGAGGGGCTCAACAAATGTCCACTTCTCTTCCTTCCCTCCATAAGTTCCCCTGCCTGTTCTTCCTAAGGGGCCCTGAAATCTTAGAGTTGCTTCTTCCCTGACTAGCATCCCCTTCTCTTGCAAGTTCAGGCTGCATATAGGAGTAGGAAAGCCATCTGAGTACTGGCTGGCAGTAGGGGAGTGACTGGGATCTATGTAGTCCTTGTGAAAGAGCAACCTCATTTGAGGATGGAGAAGTTAGCCTGCTCCATTGCTCTCTCTGCACAGGGAGGCCACCATGAACTCCTACAGGTGGCTCTCCAGCCTCTTGTTCACCTCTTGTGGAGATGAGGTCTCTGCCTTCTGATGTGGTCTGCTTAGAGTCTACCTTTCTGAGGTCTCACACTGAGTACCTACCTCTTGAAGGGCAAATATTCTCTCTGGGCTGTGGGAGTGGTTCTTTAAAATAGGATAACTTAGCTGGACATGGTGGCACACATCTGTAATCCCACCAGCTCAGGAGGATTCCTAGTTCAAAGCCAGTCTCAGCAAGACCCTGTCTCATAAAAGGGGGGTGGGTGAGGCTGGGGAAAGTGACTCAGTGGTTAAGTGCCTCTGGGTTCAATCTAGTACCAAATAAACAGACAAACAAGTAAAATAAAAAATAAAAATGGGTAACTTGTGAATCCAGACCAACTTGCAGGTGGTTCTTGCCTTAGAAGGGGGACTTGAGGTGGGTGTGGGGTGAATGGCTTTATCGGAGGCCCTTATCCCATCTTGCCTCTGCCTGGCAAGCACCTCAGTTCTCAAGGCTCCACTTGGAAGCACCCTCTCTGCATGCCTTCCCCACCTCTAGGTGAGGTATTCTTCCTTGGGATCTCTGTACTGGCCTGCTGCCTGGGATGGTCCTCAGTAGAGGCTGTGTATGGGTATGGGCCACGCTTTGGCCTAGATTCTGACTCTTGGAGTACCTTGAATGTTTCTGAGGCTTGTCCAATGTCTGTCTGTCTTCCTAGGTGGTAGCTTTGCCAGAGTGGTGGCTGGATTGACCTGCTCATTGCTGTATCCCAGGGGCTTAGTGCAGTTCTTGGCCAAAATGGGTGCTCAGTGAACAATCACAGTAGCATTACCTAGTACTTACTATGTGCCATTCTCCATTCTAACTGCTTTACATACATCAGCTCAAAAAAAATTCCTAAAATGTAGATACTGATATCATTCCAGTCTAGTATGGCAAATAAAAGCAGCGATTCTGGAGCCAGATAATTTGGATGTCTGACTAGCTAGACTTATTTTTTGTGTGACTTTGTGTTCTTCCTTGTTACCTGGGCAGAATTGTACCTGCCACAGAGTTGCTATGTTGTTAAATACTTTCACATCCATAAAGTGTGTATTAGGTATTACCTCATCTTATGGTGGCAAAACTTGAGACAGAGACTTAGTTACTTGATGAAGGTCACACAACTGGAAAGGGACACAGGTACAACTCAAACCCAGGCAATCAATTCCAGAGTCCATGCTCTTAACCTTGACACTGTGCTGCTCTTATTGAAGATGGATTTGAAGAACTGGCTTCTCAAGTAAGCTCTTGTAGAGGTTTCTCGTCCTCTGAAACCTGGAGCAGAAATGGGTATTTAGGTTTCTTCTCTGATCCGGCCCCTGTTTGAGCGTTTTCTGGGCGTGAGCTCAGGTCACAGTACCCCTTTTTTCCCCCGCAGAGATTCCACAGGGGTGTCACTCCATGTCAGCGCCGCCAGTATCCGCGCAGCGACTCCTCCTTCCGCCAGCAGGGGTCAGCCGCGGCTGCTGTTGGTGGCTCTGGTGAGCTGCTGCGAAACCCTTGATGCAGCCGCGGGCTTGGCGCGGAAAGGACCCTTGGAGGTCATGCGTCCGCAGACTGGACAGAAGCTCAGAGATGGGGAGGTCTCTCCGAAGGTCACCAAGGGGTCCATGCTAATCTCTCCCTTCGACCTTGGCTTTTCCCCACAGCCCAAGAGCCCACTTCGAAGGGTTTTAGAAATCAATCCGTTTGGGCCCCGGGGAAGGTTCTACAGGAGTGTGGGTCCCTTGGCGGTGTGCCACTGCCCTGCTGTGTGACGTTGGACAACTCATCACTCTCTTTAGCTTCATTACCCGTCTAAGGAGGGGACCCGGGCAGTCAACACGTCCTGTGATTGTGAGGAGGGTACATTATCACCGCCTGCCTTAGCCACAGGCGGATCAGAATTGGACCACCGGATCAAGGCTGCCCCGGAGAGCCGCGCGCTGCGGGGTCGGACCCTTCCTAGGCTCAGTGCGCGGGGCCGGTGGGAGACAAGCGCCCGGAGCCCGGCAGGGGGCGCTGCCGCATCGCGCGTGGCTTCTCCGCATGTCCTCCCAAGGACAGTGTGGATGCGGCGGGAGGCGCTCGGCAGCGGCCAGAGGAGATGCGGCCGCGCCCACATTAGCGTTGCCGAGCCGAGGTCCGCGACAATTGTGGGGCGTGAGGGGGGCAGGGCAAGTCGTCTGGCCCCCGCTCTGGCCCTGCTAGCTGGGTTATGTTCTAGATGTGAATGGGCATGGGTGACAGCGTAAGGGTGGGGTCTCCCGAACTAGCCCTGGAGGCCCAGGCTTCGCGGTGAGACCTTGAGAGGTCCCTGTCACTTCTGGGCCTTTGTTTCCTGTCTCTGTAATGGGGAGAGGAGGTTGCTGAAGAAGTCGATGAGATAGTACATGTGAAAATGCTTTCAGGGAAATTTGAAGCTCAGGCTGTAGGCAAACTGGAACGCGTTTGTTGAACAGCCATCCCCTATCTCACCCAATCTGTCTGTCCAGTTCCACACTCAGGTGGCAACCATTTTAGCCATTTTTTTACCTGTATTTTCTGGGGTTTACCTACATATTTCAAAAGTAATAGGCTTATACTACTGTTTTCTAATTTACCATCGTTAGACATATTTATTGTCTTCTTGTTGAAATAAATACGAAATTAGTTGTCTTCCATCCCCACCCTCCTGCCCAGTGTATCTGGAGCACCATTTTTAGGTAACTCTATGATCAGCATTCTTAGCAAGAAAATGTACCTCTTATTTCCCTCCAAAGCTCCGTCAGAATTGCCATCCACCTCTCATCCCCTGTCTTCTTTCCACAAAAGCTCTGCTCTATTCTCTGTTGTCTTGGGCTCCTTTTTCCCAAGGGGACCCCCGCCTCCCGACTGTGTTTCCCTACTGTCTGCGTGGTCTTCTCCAAAGCTTTCTCTCCATTCCCGTGTTTACTTGGTCCTCTGTCTTTGCTGGCTTACTCCTTTAGGACACCTCACTTGCTTCCTAAGAAAGTGGGTTGGGGAGGGGAATTTTCACCTGTAAATTTATCTGTATTCTGCTCAGGCACTTGATGGATAATTCAGCTGAGCATAGATTCTGGGTTGGAAATCATTCTACAGAGCTGGATGTTCTGCCCCACTGCTTCTGCACCCAGAACTACTGTTGGGAAACTTCCTACTTTCTGGTTTGTGTTCCTTTTCATGTTTAACCCTTTTCTCTTTCAGACGTTTTTGAGGATCTTTATCTTTGGAACCCTGGAATTTCACAACATATGTGACATGCTGGTGGCTTCTGTCATTCATTGTGCCAGACCCTAGGTGGCTCTTTTCAATATGGATACACACGTCCTTCAGTTCTGTGAAGCTTTATTTGTTCTTTAATATTCTCCTCTCTGCTTCTTCTCTGAAATTCCTGCAAGCCGGATCCTGGGCCTCCAGGATTGAACTTCAGCCTCTTTTGTCTTATCTATTTTCCTTGTCTTTTCTTTTACTGTCTATATTATTTCCTTGAATTTATGTCCCAGTCCTTCTATTGAATTTTTAAAAATATAATGAACTTTTTATACTTTTATTTATTTATTTATTTTTATGTGGTGCTGAGGATTGAACCCAGTGCCTCACATATGCTAGGCAAGTGCTCTACCACTGAGCCACAGCCCCAGGCTTCCATTGAGTTTTTTTTTTTTTAATTTCAGCTATCATAATATTAATTTATGAGAGAATTTGTTTATCCTTTGTTCTCTTCCACCCCCAATATAGACACAGTCTCTTTATATCTCTGAGGATATTAATTAATGTTTTATCTTTGATCTTGTTCCTTGACTTATCTCTGTGTCCTCCAGTTTCTCACCTTTGTTTTTCTGATTCATGTGGTCTCTCCAGCTCTGTGTGCCTCCTCATGATGGAGGCTTCTTTGATTTTTTGGTGGTCCTTGTTTTTTTTCCATAGTTAAGGATGAGGGACCAAGAAGTTGACTGGCACTGGATGGACTATGAAGGCAGGAGGGGCTGATTTCCCTCTGGCTGGACTAAGCATAAATATCACCAAGGGGAATTCTTTACCCAGGTTTTGCTCCACTTCTTCAATAAAGCAGGATGGATATGGTTAAGGGGACAGATTTTGGATTCAGTCTACTCAGGTTTGAATCCTGGCTCTGTTACATACTAGCTGAATGACATTAGACAAGTCACTTAACTCTTTGTGCCTCAGTTTTTTATCTGCAAATTAGACCTAATAGGAATACTACTGCCTAGGTTGTTGAATTTATATAGATGTGTCTTGATTTATAATGGGGCTATGTTCCAGTAACCCATAATATGTTGAGAATATTTTAAGTAAAAAAATGTATTTAATATACTTAACCCACCAAATATCACAACTTAACAAGAGCGCACAGTAGAGTCCCCAGTAGGGTATCAGTTACTTACTCTTGTGATTGCGTGATTGACTGCCAGCTGTAGCTCACTGTTGTTGGCCAGCATTTAAAGAGAGCATGGGAGCCAGGGGTGGTGGTACACAACTGTAATCCCAGCAACTGAGGCAGGAGGATTGTGAGTTTGAAGCCAGCCTGGGTAACTTAGTGAGACCCTGTCTCAAATTAAAAAATAAAAAGGACTGGGGATGTAGCTCAATGGTAGACCACCCCTGTATTCAATCCCTAATAGAGGAAAAAAAAAAAGTATGGTAGTGCATATTGCTAGCCTGGGCGAAGATCACAATTCAAAATCCAAGATGTGTATTATCACTTTTGCATCATTGTATAGTTGAAAAATTGTAAGTGGGATCATCATAATTTGGGGGATCACCAGTATATGTAAAGCTCTTAACCTGATAGATCTGAGGTCACTGCCATGTTCTTTACAAAGGGGAAAGAAGAAAGGAGTGTAGTTGGACTGTTCCCTATGCAGATTCTCAGTTAATCCTGCTATTTTCAGCCTTTTTTTGGCCTCCAAATCTCATGCCTCCCTCTTAGGCTCTGCGAGCAGTTGCCTTTCTTCTCATGGTATACCTTCTGCAGGTCTCAGTAGAAACAAGTGTAGGGCTGGCTAATCGGAAAAATTGTTTCAAGCGAGAAATCATTAAAAAATGAAAAACACATTGCAAACATTTCATTTTAACCTAAAAACTACAGATGCCTCTTCTCTTTTCTTGAGTATGTTTCTGTTATCTGAAATTCTGTAAGGTCTTTGTTGTATAAACTCCAATGCCTATGATGTTGTCTACCATTTGCAGGTTCAACTTCTTTATATAGTGCAGCTAAAACTTAAAGGCACTCACAGAACAATCTGAATGCAGATTCCTTCTAAACTCATGTGTTTTCTTTCAACCTGTTAAAATTGCTCATCTGTAACTCATTTGAACTTTATTTATTTTCACAGTACTGGGGATTGAACCCAGAGGTGCTTTACCACTGAGCTACATCCCCAATCCTTTTTATTTTGAGACAGGGTCTTGTTAAGTTGCTTAGGGCTTCACTAAATTGCTGAGGCTAGCCTCCAACTTGCCAGGTTCATGTCTCAGCCTCCCAGGTTGCTGAGATTATAGACAGGTGCCACCAATGCCTGGCTCATTTGAACTTTAAAAAAGAAATAACGATCTGCCTTTATTGAATCTTTCAGAGCATTGAACCTAATTTTCACAAAACAGCTCCCTTTTCACAATCGTGGCTTGTTGATATTAAATTGAAACACATAATTACAAAAACAAATACAACTGAAAAAAAAAACAGGTTTGGGAAGAAGCAATTGTTTGGGAAGGCGAGACAGATAACTGAAGGAGACAGGTGTTCTAAGGTGCAGCCTAACCTGACAAGAGTTTTAGCCCATAAAGTCTGTAGAGAAGCGGTGAGTGGCTATTCTGAGAGTGCCCTCAGTTGTGGTGGACTGGACTGCACACGCTTAGGGTGTGCTGTGGCTTCTATCCTCTGTTCATTCCTCCACCCCCCACTTCAGTCTTCCAGAAATTAGTTCAACTCTCTCACCTGTTAATGACTCTTCCTTTTTTCCTCTCCTTTTGGGGTTCATATCTTTTCTTTTACTTATTGTCACTTTTAAGGGGAGCGGATTGAGAGAAGAGAAGATAAGCATTAAAGTTTAAGCTGCCATTTTCATACAGACAATTCTCTCTCATTTAAGACTTTCAACATCTGGTAAGCCGCAGAGTCTATTATTATCTCCACAAAGGTCACATAGCTGTAAATGACAGAAGCAAATTTCAAACTCATGTCTGTCAGAGGCTGCAGTGGACATTCTGATGTTTTGTCCAGATCCCCTCTCCAGGCTGGCCATGCCCTCCCCCAGCTGCTGGGAATATTCGTTGTTGGTGGCTCCCTGGGCATTGCCCTTGGCTGCAGGAACTGCCTCACTTTGGCATATGCTTCCTTGCAGCAGAAGGCTGTGGTCAATGACTGGCTGATGCAGGCAGAGAAATTCCCAACCCTCTGCCCTTAATTCAAGACAATTCTGAGTTGTCAATCCAGCTCCCAAAGTTCCTTGTGATATCAGCTGGGTCAACTTGTCCCTTGGCCAGTTGTAGGTGTAACTCTAGAGAGTATTCTCCAATGAACCTTATGCACCAACTCTGTTTCAAAATTATTCTAGGAAGCCCAAGATCAGGCAGAGGTCATGGTCCCTGCTCTTCTGGCTGCCTCTTCAGGTAGCAGAGTTCCTAAGCTCCCAGGTTATCTTGGGGCAAGATTTGTCAGCAAGAAAAGGAAAACTGGACTGGGGTGGTGGTTGAAGAACTCAGGCCCCACCTAAGGATGACTCTTCTCTGCAGGAGGGTCAGGATTGGCATGTTCCCAGGTCAGGGGCTGTTCAGGATATGTGGTGGGTGATGAGGCTGGCAGAAAAACGAGATGCATGTAGGTCCAGGCAGGATTGGCTGCCAGTGGGGTCATCAAAGGATTTTACATGGAGTGACATGTCAGATCTGTGAGTGAGCAAGATGAAACTGACTTCACAATGGATTGGAGGGGTCAGGTGGGAGGGAGGGCCATGAGGAGGCTATTACAGGGGTCCATGAGAGAAAGGAGGAGGCTTGGGCCAGGGCAGTGAGGATACAGAGATGGTTCTCAGAGAAGAACTGTTCACCACCTAGCACCCCGTCCTGATACCTTGGTCTTTTTTCTGTACTTTCTAATGTGCCACATAATTAATCTATTTATTACATTTATTGTCTGTCTCCCTCCATTGCAGTGTAAGCGCCATGAAGAGTACGGCTTTTGCTTTTTTTACTCATTGTGTTCCCAACAACAGAAATGTGCCTGGCATATGACTGGTGCTCAATAAATAATAGTGGCTGGATAGATGAATGGATCTTCATAAGTCATGGGAGACTAGGACTAGCATCAGGGTTGATCCTTTGGCTTCTGTCTGGATGTCTGGATGAATAGTGGTCTCCTGGAAATAAGGTCAGGAAGAGAGGTCTGGTTTTTCATGAACTGAGGGGTGCATGTGGGAGGTAGAGGAAGTCCCAAGTGCTGATGTCTAGCAGTTTCCGTCCCCATTAGACTTGAATTGTTTGGTGTTGCTAGGAGCTGAGATTTTTCCATAGGGTGATCAGAGGGCTTGGAGTGAAAAGGGGTTTCTGGTTTTAATATGCTGCTTCTCTGTTGCCTCCCTGTCCGCTCCTTCTCACCCTGAGCCCTATGCTCTGCTAGAGGGTCCATTGGTGTCAGGCAGGGAGACTATGGAAGGTACCTCACAACCAGGAAAGAAAGAAGAGCATCATGCTTGGCTGTGAGTAGGGGCTCAGGTAAAGGCTATTGCTGGTGATGATGTGGTGAAATGGCCCTGCTAAAGAGGCACCAGACTTGAATTTTCTAAATAATAAATAACAACCTTTCAGGAATAACGCTTGTAATGTGCTCAGCAGTTTAAAAATCACTTTACTTGCATGTTGTTGTGTGAGGCATACATAACAGCTGGCCCCATCTTTCAGGTGAAGAGTTGAAGGCTCAGACAGATGAGGAGCTTACCAGGGTCTCGAGGCCAGGAAATGCAGGGCTGGGCCCAGCTCCAGGTTCTTCTGACTCCAGTTCCTGCTTTCTCAGGTGGCTCTACCTGTGTGAACTCTGTGCGTGGTGGGCTCCTTCAGCTCTCCAGCCTGAGTTGCTCTCTGTCAGGTGAGGTGAAGTTGTGCTTTGGTTTTTGTTTTTGTAGTGCTTGGGATTGAACCCAGGGGTGCTCTACCACTGAGCTACATCACCAGCCCTTTTTATTATTTATTTTGAGACAGGGCCTCACTCACTAAATTGCCCAGGCTGAACTTGAACTTGTGATCCTCCCGTCTCAGCCTCCCAAGTTGCTGGGATTACGGGGCGTGCCATCACACCAGGCTTGTGAAGTTTGTTTATCTGAAGCACTCCTGACCCCCAGCCAGGGTCTCCTCCTTCCTCTGATGGTTTCCAAGACACTGGATGCTGCTTGACATTTGAGTCACGGCAGGACTGGGGGGAGTGATTTGTCACAGTCACAGAATTGGCTATGGACAGAAAACACAGGGGAGAGAGAGGTATTTTCCTGTATAGAAAATGTAAAGGATGGGCTCTCCATGGCAGTGATGGAATTATTGATTTATTTAGCGTTTGTTTCTTTAGAGGTTTTTCTTAAATGACTCAGAGATGATTTTTCCAAAATGTACTGATTTCTCCTTGGATGTTTAATCCAGGGTGCGTGGCATCTCAAAGCTGACATGTGCCAACCCCAGCTCATCATTGTCCCTTCCAGACTGTTTGGAAATTATTTCTTCTCCTCCTCCTCCTTTTCTTCATTTCCGTTTCTCTTCCACCCCCTCCTCCTCTTCTTATTCTTTTCTTCCTCCTCCTCTTTCTTCTCTTCCTCCTCTTCTTCTTTCTCTTTTCCTCCTCCTTCTTTTGATTGTACCCAGGAGCATTCTCTCTCAGAGCTACACCCCCAGCCTTTTTTATTTTATTTTTTGAGCCAACTTGCTGAGGTTGAACTTGAACTTGTGATCCTCCTGCCTCAGCTTCCCAAGTTGCAGGGGTTACAGGCATACACCACTGTGCCCAGCAAAAATATTTTTATTTTGTCTTTTCTATTTACAAATAGCTTTATTGTGGAAAATTCAAACTCACATGAAGGCAGAGAGAATAATATAATGAATGCCCCTGTACCCATCACCCAGCTTCAGCAGTTATCACCTCATGGTCAGTCTTGCTTTATCTACTCCTGCCCCCTATTCCCAATCCTGTCCTGTCCCCAGATTACTTTCAAGCAAAACCCAGACAGCTATCATCACATCTATAAATATAAGGATGAATTGACATCTATAGTAATAATGTCATTCTATACCAATCCCCCTAATTCTCCAATATCATGAAATATACAGTTAATGTTTAAATTTCGCAGGTTAACTCAAAATTTTATTTCTTTTACAATTTGTTGGACTCAGGATCTAATAAATCCCATGGGTTGCAATTGGCTGGTAGTCTTTTAAATCTCTTTGAATCTGTTGTTTTCTCCCTTTTCTTATCTTCCCTGGCCATATATTTATTTAAGAAACTGGGTTGTTTATCCTACTTCCTACATGTGCGCTCTGCTGAACAAGTGCTATGGTGTCATTCGATAGGTTTATCTGTTCTCTGTATTTCCTTATATCATTATTCAAATCAAGAGGCTTCATCAGATTCAGATTTACTTTCTTTTGGGCAATACTTCAGAGATGGTGGTTGGTGTTTGTGAACTTCTATCAGGAAGCACAAATATCTGCCATCTCTTTTTGTTATTAGCAGCTGTTGATGGTCATTGACTAGATCCATTGTTTCTTCAGTGTTTTAACATAGTGATATTCTGTCCTTTTGTGTTTGTTTTTGTTTGTCACCTGGACTTTTATAAAGAGTAACATCCTCTCACAAGTGATTTGGTTACCTGGAGCTGCAGTTCATCCAGGAAAGGCAAGATAAATGCTTGATTCTTTCCATTTATTCTTTAAAAAAATTTTTTATAGTTGTAGATGGAAAGGATGCCTTTATTTTATTTGTTTATTTTTATGTGGTGCTGAGGATCGAACTCAGTGCCTCACACATACTAGGCAAGCACTCTGCCACAGAGCTACAGCTCCAGCCCCTCCATTTATTCTTAATTTTTAAAATAATGACTTGGTTCCTTAAGATGATCCAAAAATAACCAATGATATTTGTTTTGTATCATCATGAGCTCATGTGTTTAAATAAATGTGATGTTTTTCCAATCCATTTCAGTTTTTCTCCTCCTTAATGCTCAAATGATCCCATCTTTGGCTAATGGAAAACTCTTTAACTTGGCTTCTGAGTCCTTCTGATTATGATCCCAATAGTCTCTGCTAGCTTCCCTGCTTTCTAGAATGACAATATGTTCCATTTTGTACATTTCCTGCCCCAGACATGCAGTTGGCCACTCGAAGCGGCCTCTATTTACTTATTTGTTTTTAGAGAAAAATGGTATTTAGAGACCACAGTCTCTTTTAAATATTATATTAGATACACATGCAAGAGGAACATACCATATATGTAATTATGAAGCATGATAACAGGGCTACCATTTGCCACCACCCAATGTAAGAACTGGAGCTTATCAACAATAGTTCATCTTTATATGTGCCCCTTCTTTCATGTAATCCACAAGAGGCAGGGTTGGGTACTTATTCTCTTGCTAATAAAAGAGTTTATCACAGTTAAAAGTACCCTTAAATATATATGTTTAGCTTAGTTTGTTTTTGAGCTTCATGAAGATGATATTGAATTGTGTATTGTCTTCTAAGACCTGCCTTGTTTTTACTCAATGTATGCTTTTAATATTTATTTTTTTAGTTGTAGTTAATTTATTTTCAATGATGTATAATACACCATTGTGTGACTACACCATAATTTATTTTGCCTATTCTTCTGCTTGTGGACATTTGAGTTGTCCCTAGTTTTTTTCTGTTCCAAATATTTTGCTGACATAGGGATGTGAGGCCACCTGTTCATGTTCCTGCACACCTGCAGGAGTTTGTTCAGGACAGCAGTCATCAAACACTTTAGTCTTACGTCTCAAAGAGCTTTTACTTATGCCAGTTGTATCTGTATATATCCACTGTGTTAAGACTTGGAAAAATATAAATATTTTATTTATTAATTCAGTATATGTTAACATAAATTACATATTTTGAAAGAAAAAAACTATTTTCTAAGACAAAATAAATTAAGGGAGAAGAGCAGTAGTGTTTAAATTTTTACAAATCTCTTTCATGTCTTGCTTAATAAAGGATGGCTGAATTCTACTTCCATCTTCAATCTGTTGGGATATCGCATGGTAGGCATCCTCTGAAAAATCCCACTGTAAACTCCTAAGATGAGAATCAAAAAGTAAAATAATGCCTTCAAAGATATTATGAAAATACTTTTGACTTCATGGATCCCTTGAAAAAGTCTCAGGTTCCTGGGCTGCAGTTTGAGAATTGCTGCTCTAGAGAGCATTGGTCTAGGAGTGAGATTGCTGGGTCCTTGGGTTACAGAGGGTTTAGGCAATTGATTAGCTACAGAAGACAAGGCCACATTGTTTCCCAAATGATAGTAATTAACACTTCTACCACCAATGTCTGAGAATTCCCACTGACCTGTATTTGCCCAATCCATCTGATTTTTTCCTGTGTAGTGAGTATGACAAGGTATTTCCTTGTGTCCCATCTGTGCTTCACCCCATCCTTCTCACACTGCCAGATTAATCTTCCTATGATAATATTTTGATCCTGTTATGCTTGTTCCTTCTAAACAACTCTCAGTCAGCAGTCTCCCTCTATATCCTGACTAGTACCATACGTTCAGGCAAATAGAAATATTTGCTATTCCCAAATAGGCCCTGAGATTCTCTCCTTCAAACATTTTCTCATGAGATCTTCCTGACCTGAGTGCCACATGAAAACGTTGATTTTTTATGACATAGCTCAAACTCTCTGCCTCTTCCAAGAAGTCTTGCTCCCATCTTTCCCTTGGTCAAACACTCCCCTTTATTTTATTTTATTTTTAAAGAGAGAGAGAGAGAGAGAGAGAGAGAGAGAGAGAGAGAGGAGAGAGAGAGAGAAAGAGAGAGAATTTTAATATTTATTTTTTAGTTTTCGGCGGACACAACATCTTTGTATGTGGTGCTGAGGATCGAACCCGGGCCGCACGCATGCCAGGCAAGCGCGCTACCGCTTGAGCCACATCCCCAGCCCAAACACTCCCCTTTATCATGTATGGCTTGGGTTCCTGTTACAAATGAATGTATCTGTTGCCCCCACTAGTCCAGGAGTTCCTGTGGTCAGATACCATGAATTTTTGTTTTCTGTATTCCAAACAACCCCTGGTTGCGTTTGGAATAGAGTGAATGCTAAACATCTGTTTCTTGTCAATGCCTCTTATACATAGGAGAAAACTGTGTTTTCTACAGAGCGGGGAAATCAAGATCTTATATAAAGATAGAATAATATAAAGTGTTGTCTGATAAATGGTCTTATGGCTGACCTATCAAATGAGGGACCATAGAGAAAAGGTATGGGGGCACAGAAGAGGAAGGGGACTGGCAGGCAGGACTTTCTGGAGCAAGCAGAGGAAGATAGGGCTCTAGATGAGTGAAGGTACACTGGATCCAGAGCTGGAGAGAGGAGATATGTGGGTCTGAAATACAGGGATGAGGATTTGGGTTGGATCCCAGGGCTCAGAATCTCTGTGAATATTTGTACCTTGTTCTCACTGCCTGCTTTGACTGGCAGGGGAATGGCCTGGCTCTGGTTCAGAGACCTGGGAACATCAGAGATGGAGTGGAAAGGCTCAGGGCTGGGGGCATTGCTGCAGCCCTCAGTCCAGCTGCAGAGGACTGGGTCCACCCAGAGGCCCTGGTGGAATATGGATTTCCTCTGTCATCCTTCAGAGGGGAGTTGATTGCAGGGGTCCTTTCTGAGCCTAGGGCTTTCTGTAGACTTCAAAGGTGGTCAAGGTTACCCTCAGGGAGAGGACTTCTCTTTTGCCTACCGGAGTTTTGGCTTCTTCTTTTGTTCCCTGGATCCTTGGAAGCTTCCTTTCATCCCCTAGGGCCACTGCTCAAGGCCCTGGTTGACCTCTCTAATGGTCTTCTCTGTTTATCTGGGTACAGAAGAGATTCATTGCTAAGATGTGGGACTTTGATTTAGTCATGGGCTGCACTAATCAGCTGGGGACCTGTTTAGGTTCTGACTAGAGGGGTCCAACTCACGTGGTTAAGGAGCTTTCTTAATGTCCAGCCCAGTTCTCAGCACCAGGTTTGGGGGCCAGTATTTTGTTAAAAATCATTGTGACTGCCAGGTGTGATGGCACACACCTGTAATCCCAGCAGCTGAGGCAGGAGGATTGCGAGTTCAAAGTCAGCCTCAGCAAAAAGTGAAGTGCTGAACAAGAAGTGAGACCCTGTCTCTAAAATAAAATACAAAATAGGCCAGTATCCCCCTCCTCCCCACAAAATTCACTATGACTGGGGCTAGGGTTGTAGCCCAGTGGTAGAATGCTTGCCTAGCATGTGAGGCACTTGGTTCGATCCTAGCATCACAAAAAGTAAATAAATAAAAAACTAAAGTCATTGTGTCTATCTACAACTAAAAATACTTTTAAAAATCATTGTGACTGAGGTATCCATTTCCTAATGATTTTCCTGACTAGTTCTCTCACTCAGGGACTTGAAGGAGAGAGGAGAATGCAGGGTGGATTTAGACATGATAACACAGCGACATGTGGATTCACCCTGGTTTCTAAGAGCATCTCTAACCCATTGGGATAAATGTGCTAGGTGCTTATCTAGGTGGGCCCTAATTTCACTGAGGCATTGGTCCCACTTTGCTAAGGAGAGGTATGTCTCATTGTCATGATCATCAACATCACCACTGCCTCTACTACCACCATCCTCCTCCTCAACTAGTGTTCACTTACTGAGCACACCTCTTTGGAGCAGGTAGTTTGTTAGGTACTGAATGTGCAATAGTTTGTCAGGTCCTTGAATAACTTTGTAGGGCAGGTATTATCATGCTTGGAGAGAAACAGGTGAGAAAATGGAGGCTCAGAGTGGAAAAGTTACTTTGTCAAAGTCATGCAGCTGCTGACTTGTGGAGTAGAAGGCAAAAACCCAGTTTCCTGAATCTTGGTGTGGGACTGAGTAGCCAGGGTAGGACATGGCAAGCCCATGGCTAATGTGGTCTTTGATATTTTGGGAGAAATTGAGGCAAAAGGCAGATCTATAGACCAAGTCTATAGACTTAGTCATCCCATCTGAATCCTTGGTGTTCAACCCCCAGGATGCAAATGCCCCAAGCATATTGTTCATTTATCCCCAAAAGAGAGCTTGGAGGACTCAGTGGAGAGGTTTTAGACATTTTGTTACTCACACAGTCCTCAGTGGTAGTGGGCCGTGGAGGGCCACACTGTGCATACAAGCAGGAGGAATATACAGGGTAGGTTGCATGCCCACTGTGCAGGTGGATTTTTCCAGATGTTTTATGAGTACATTCCTTTACTTTACAGCCAGGGTCACTGTTTTGATTGTCACCTAAAGATTGAACATAAAGGCCAGCTTCCCCTCTCCACTTCTTTTGTTATCATAGAATCCTTGTTCCACCATAAGCTTTCCTAGGCACTGATTAATGTTTACCTCAACACTTGGCCACCATGAGAACCACATGCCTTCCCTTCAGGGTACTGTTCCCTACCTTGAGGAAGCTTCTGGGGCCTCCTGTTTGCTGAATCAGGAAGGTAGCTGGTAGCATCAATGGGAACTGTGTGATCCAGGACTTGCAACTATGCTTTCTGAGCCTCAGTTTCCTTTTCTGTAAAATAGTATTAGGACGACCTCTGCTTCTGTCTCAGATCTTTTGTAAGGAAGAAACAGAACAACTCCCCCTACTTATCTACATATCAGTTGTAGACTGATATGTCAAGCTGAACACATTATCTAATTTAATACTTGCAAGAGCCCTTTGAACCAGGTTTTATTATTCTCATTTTACAGATTATAGGCTGCACGACTTTCCCAACACCATGGAACTAGGGAGTGGAAGAGCTGGGGTTTGAATTCAGGTTTCTTTGGGCTGCTGAGGGTTTTGCAATGGTAATGGTGGCAGCATGTGGAGGTGGGTGTGATTTCATATGAATGTGGGCTTTGGGCAATGCTGGCTCACAGTGAGCCAGGCTATTTGCGGGAGTCAGAGCAGGGTGGGTCAGACCAGCTGGTTATGTGATATTTGCCAATAGACATGACAGAGAAGAAAAATAAAGGGTGAGTTCTCAGGAGGGATGGTAGATGGTGGAAGAGGCAGTACCTGGCAAACAGCTACTGGGTATATCTCGGTGCCAGGCTCAGTGCTGGTCTCTGAGGTCCTAGCAATGGAGCCTACCTGGTTCCCCCTCAGGGAACTCAATCTGAGAAAGACAGACATCTAGAAAGACAACAGTTGTGTGTTATATTCTATTAGGATGTGGAGGTTGCATTCCTAAGAAATCTTGTATTATAAAAAAGATGGAATGATAGAGACAATTGTTTCAGTGGGGAAAAAGAGGTTAGGGGCTAGAAAATTTCAGACTCACTATAACAAAGTTATTTTTCCTTCAGGAATGTCAACAGTAAAGTGCTTTTACAACTATAAGTGTATAGCTGTAAAATCTGAACATCCCAGAGCAAACTCAGTGTTCCACTTCCTCATGATTTTGCTCAAGGGGAATAACCCATTCCTCCTGTCACCCAGCATGGTCACCAGCTCAGACTTTTCTTACCTTCCAGTCACCTGAACTATCCACCACTGGAGTAAGGAAGTGCCCAGATCACTAAGAAGCATTCTGGGGACATCAGGACCCTCCTCCCCCATCCCTATCTCCTCTGCTGGTTCCTCTGTCATGTTATAACTCCCTGTGATCTGCTCAGTGTAAATTGTGCTCTCTAATTAAAGGATCACATTATGTTTAATTTGCATTTTAAAATCCACCACCGAAGAAATTGTTGTAGGATGTGAGGATGTTAATGGGGGTATATGGAGGCAAGTAGTGTCAGAATTAAGATTGGGGCCTCTTCCCAAGTTGGAATCCTAACTTTGCCACTTGCTAGCTGTGTGATTTTGGACAAGTGACTTGATGCTCTGTGCCTCATCTCTAAAATGGGGAGGAATAAAAAGCATCCACTTCATATAATTATCATGATTAGAAGAGAAGGTGATTGTGAAATCTTAGTGTAGAGGCTGGTACATGGTCAGCAATCAATAAATGTTAATTATGCATGGTGCAGAGAGAGGTGGGGTCCACTTAGCCTGGGGTAGGGGGTGTGGGAAGCAGAATGGGGGATGGTCTCCAAGGAGGAGTAGAGACTGGAGATGCACTTATAGGGAAGTACGACTGCATAGCAGAGAACAGAGGCACACAGCAAAGCTCTTCTGAGTTCCCTGAAAGAGTTTGGAATGACCAAGACCTTGGTTTCTACTTAACACCAGCTGCTGTAACAGATAAAACTCAGAAAGGACAAGGGCTTACTGTAATGAATGCACATTTTTTATTCACATCAAGTTCAATGAGTGGCAGTGGGGAGGAGGGATGCTCTCATCTCACCTGTGTTATTCATCAACCTAGGATAACAGAGGCTCTGAATCATCCACATGGCTTCCAAGGTCACCTTGGGCATTGACACCCCGCTAGCAGGAGAAAGAATGTTCAGGGTCATGTGGGAAGTTTAAATGTGGAAAGCTTCAAAGTGACATCCATCATTTACTCATAGATTTCATTGGCTAGACTGTCAGGAGCCATCCATGGGTTGCATGTGGGTCACTGTGCATGGAAGCCTCATGGATAGAGACATCTGGTGCATGGGAATGGCCAGTGGACATTTCCTCTGGTCAATTGCCCAGGGACAATGTGAATCTCTTTCCTGCTCTGCCATGACCCATACAGCACCTGAGATGGGTGGTCAAGAAGTCAATCAACCTGCTGGCTGCAAGACATCATTAAGACATCACGCCCTTAAAGCCTTATCCCTGCCTTTGAGTACCCCCTAAATGAACCACCCGAGCCATTTTCCCTTTGTCTATTTCCAGAACCCACATGGACTAAATCTATCAGGGGCTTTGCATTCTGTAAATATATTTCTGAGTATTTGTGCTTTGTTACTGACTAATTGTCTGAGATTGTAAGTTTTAGGGTGGCTTGGACTCCCCTGGATAGGGAAAAAACCCCCAAAGAGATGCTAGCTGGCATCCCCTGGATACTAGACCTTAAGACATGGACAACTGCAAAGGCATCTGGGTAATACAGTCTAGATACATTCTCAAAAAGGAGAATGAAGTGGACTTAGTTTTTAAACTAGGAGGTGTAACAGCCCAGAGGAACAGGGTCCAATGGTGAGGTCTTAGGTTATGAGCCAATGAACTTCACCTTGACTCTGAGGACAATGGGGAGCCTCTGAAGGGTGTTTGTTCATTAGGGGAACAACACAAACAGAAAAGGCCAGTGATTTGTTGGCTCACTTTATCAGGTAGAGGGTGCGGGAGGGTGAGGAGGAAAAGGTGGATGACAAAGTTAGGTCTTTTAGAATTAGAAAGCCAGAGAATAAATAAATCTGTGTTCTCTTAGGCATGGAAGATGACATCATTATAGGGGTGATGATGTCATAGTATGACATCATCATGTCATACTATCCACGGGCCTTGGGGATCCAGGAATATTTCAAGGAGGGTCTCATGCTCTTACCCATTGGTGCAAGCCGGAGTCAGTTTCAGCCTTTATGTGAAAATACCAACTCCTGGGCCCTGTCCAAACCTTGGGAGCAGGACCTGGAGATGAGTACTTTTAAAAAAGCTTCAGAGGAACATCTCCTGCAGCTGGTCCATGGGAAAGCCCTGGTGGAGGCCCACCTCTTCCTTCCTCTCCTCTTCTAAACATGAGAGCAACTGGACAAGGAGAAACCAAGTGACATCACTTGGAGGGGCAAGAACTAGAAGGGCTCAGCTTTATTATCTGTGTGACTTGGAGCGAATTGCTTCCCCTCTGAGCCTCATTTCCTCAAATAATCTGGATTGTTGATGACTTCTGCCTTTGGGATGTTATGAAAAGAATTTATTCCCTGTCCTAGGGTTAGGGCCTCTCTTCCAGGGGGGAGTAAAGTCTCCAGAAGGGAAGGGCTTTGAGCATTTTTACCTGTATCAAAGGGTTGAGGACATGGACAGTGTCCTGTGCATGCTTGTTGACAAGCCCTCCAGTCCTGGCCATCTTCACAGTCACCAGGTGAGGCCTAATCCTCTGCCAACTGGTTATGGCCCCAGTCTCCTTCCAGCCCCTCCCAGAGGCTCTGCAGGGAGAAAGCCTGGCCCTTCCCAGTAGCTTCTTCTGGAAAGCCCAGGAGGTTGCCTGGGTACTCTCTGACTTTGGTATCCATTTGTACTTGGGTCTTTATTGTCCAGGGATTCTGGGCTAGTCCCTAGTGGGGTGGTTGAAGCTTCTTTCTGGCTTGGTTTCTGCTAGTCCCTAATCTCAGGCTTTCACAAGAGTTATGATGAGTGACGGAGACTGGCCTGGATGTCAGTGCTAGAACTTGTGCCACCTGCTTTGTAACCGTGAGTGGAGAGGAGACACTTGAAATCCTGGTTAGAGTGGTCTGAAGCAGGTTGCTTCTCCTTTTTAAGGGCCTCAGTTTCTTTGGGTGTCAAATGGATGATGCTAGGACATTTCCTGAAAGATTCTGTGAAGACTAAAAATACCATTGATTCAGCTCCTGAGAAGAGGAGCTGTTCAATGAATGGCAGCTAATTTTACCATTTGTGTGCACATGGCTCCTTCACCGGGCTGAGGGCTCTTTGTGGGTAGGGGATGTTTTTCTGCAATATAAGAGTCCAAATTTATGGAGCACTTTCTGCGAGCTGGGCAGAACTTTCATGGGGTCAAAAATGACACTTCCCTTATAGGGTTGTGTGTGAGTTAAATGAAGGTAGTTCCATTTTACAGATGAGGAAACCAAGGCTCAACTTGGTTATCTCTGTTTGCAGGTTTATGCTTTTTTGTTTTCTTTGTCTTATGTTTTCTTTGTCTTTGCATAGAGCAGACTGTGAAATTGTAGTACCTAGCATGAAGGTGTCTTGGCCCTGCTCACTGGACATGTGGGAGAGACCTGGCTTCCCTCCCTCTCCCCTTCCCTTTCCTTTCCTGGCTGCCCCAGCAGGAAGGGAACACATGACTTTGCTGAGCCAGCACTGGGGGGCCACAAAAGTCTGGCAGTCAACTACAGGTCACGGGAAGCCCAACAGAGGTATGAAGATCCTGTCAGAGGCCCCACCCTTGGTGGTGGTGGGGACATTTCAAGGAGCCCAGGAATAATCTATAAGGGCTTAAATAAGAGTATGACAGGAACGGCAATGGATACAGGCAAAACTCATCTCTGCTTTGACCAGAATTTTCTGTTAAGAGCCCCAGTTGGCAGAGGGCTCCAGTGCTTATGTGCATTCCTCCAGTTGTGCCTCTTACTGTTTTATTTTCCTCGGGTTTCTCCAAATGATGGAACTGTGCTTGATTCACTTTCCAGTTGAGATTGCAGAGGCCTGCAGAGGGAAAAGCCCTGTCCAAGGTGTGTGTGTGTGTGTGTGTGTGTGTGTGTGTGTGTGTGTAGGGGGGAGCCAGGAATAACAGACAGAGCCTTGGACTCGGTGAGGCAGACTGTGACTCCACGTCTAGGGTAACTTGGCAAGTTACCTTAGACAAGTTACTTTAACCTCTTGAGCCTCAATCTGCTCATCTTTAAAATGGATAAATTAATATCTCCACCTCATTAGCATCAGCATGGAGATTAAATGAAGAAATGAATGCAACTTGTCTAGCATGGTGCCTGGCAAGAGGGGATGTTCACAATGTGGGTCTGCTTGTTCCGAAGGCTCTATACACCATAGTGGCAGCATGTGGTTCTGTCACAGCTCTTTCTCTTTCAGAACCAAGTGAGTAGAAGGAGGACCCAGTGGGCAGCTCAGATCCTCAGGAATCACATTGCACAGCATCCAACTCAAAGGAAACTGTGAATTGGCCCACAGCAGCGACCTGCTGGTGGTTTCTGATTACATTTATAGCATTTGAGGCTGTGGGGAGAGAACCAAATGCAGAATTGGGAGACTGAGGTTCAAGTCCCAGCTCTGCCACCTCCAAGTGCTTGTGTGATTCTGGGCTGGTCCCTCCCTCTCTCTGGGCCTCAGTTTCTCCATCTGACAATAAGGGAGCAGACTAGGGAAAATTCTGGCACTATGAGTTTCTAATTTTACTCTAATTATATGTTTCAGGGAGGTGTAAGTAGACCCTGGATGTGATGTGATGAATGAATATTCTTAATGAGAAGTGGAAATAATTTGTGCTTGAGAGCTGTGTCTCAGATCAGAGTGACAGGTTACATGGTCAGGCTATATTTTCCAGCAGATTAAGTTAAAAGCTGTGGCTCAAGACATTGACATATGAAGAATAAAGGAGAAGATGACAAGATATCTTTTTATGGAAATATTTTCCAGCCAAGTGGTGCAGCAGAGGACTTCCAGGAATTTGTTCTTGCTCCCTATCAAAGGCAAAGAGTTCTGTCTTCAAGGAAACGCTAGCTGTGGATAGAGTGAGGGGGCCTGCCTGGCCCCTGGTCAGTTGCTGAACGTCTCTGAGCCCTGGTTTCTCTATAGGGGAGCTGATCTGTCTATCCAGGTGGCTGCTGCAGGGATTAATGGAAGAGCAGCCCTCCTATAGCACAGAGTCCCCTCTATTCTGGTTCTGGTGCTGCTGGGGTGTGGCTGGTGTAGTGGGGGTGGGACATTAACGAGGTCATCAGAGGGTCTGCCAGTTTTATGATGCAAGCCAAGATTTCCATTTTGGGCCAATGGTGTGACCAAAGTGAGAAACTTACCGTTTTTATTTATTTATTGAGCTAAAATTTATTGAATTAACATTTATTTTGTTAATGCTGGGTATTCTCTTAATGCTGGGTGGACAACAGCCCCCCCCCCCCACAATGTATAAAGTGCCTCCACATCCACAGGCTCCCCTCTGCCCCAGTCCAGCTCCACCTGGCAGCTGCCCATGTAGAGAATGGATGCAGCATCCCTCACATTTCCACACCCGTCAGACAAGCACATCGTATTCACTCTTTCTCCTAATATCACTCGTGCTGTCTTTCCTCCCACAGTGTCCTGTATTGGGAATCCACTCGCTGCCTTTCCAATCCACATCCCACAAGGCAGCCAGAGTTGTCCTTCTAAAGCACAACTCATGTTATTGTCTTGTTCAGAACTCTTCAATGGCTTCCTTCCATCTTCCTCAGAAAGGATGCAGCCCTTTGGGTGGCTCAGCAGCCCCTTTCCCCCTGCCCCTGGCCTGGTCATACTCTTCAGCGCACACCACCCCTTCAGACCAAGCCCCACCTGGCAGTGCAGGCCTCCATGCTGGAATGCATCCCTCCTGCCAGCAACTACTCAGTTTTGAGCATTGTGTTCTCTGTGAACTCTCTCCTGGGCCTCTCTCAGCAGAGTGGACTCCTTTTCTCAGCTGTAGAAATAGACTTGAAGCAAGGAAATGACCACCCAAGATCCCAAATGAGATGTGACAGGCCCTTTTTGTTTTAGTCTGCTTGGTCCATAACAGAACACCACAGATTTGGGTGGCCTAAACTACAGAAATTAATTTCCTCACAATTCTGGAGGCTGCAAGTCAGAGATCAAGGTACTGTCAGGATTGGTTCCTGGTGAGAACCAATTGGTCCCTCTCTTCCTGGCTTGCAGGTGGTCACCTTCCCACTGCTTCTTCACATGGCCCTGGTTAGTCCTTGGGTCTCTCCCTCTTCTTTATAAGTACATTGATTTTTGTTGTTGTTTTGGTACAGGGGATTGAACCCAGAGGCACCCTATACTGAGCTACATCCCCAGCCTTTTTAAATTTTGAGACAGAGTCTTGCTAAGTTGCTTAGGGCCTCACTAAATTGCTGAGGCTGGCTTTAAACTTGTGATCCTCCTGCCTCAATCTCCCTAGTTGCTGGAATTACAGGTGTGTGCCACAGTGCCCAGTGCGATACCATTCTTATTGGAGGTTAAATGACCTTAGTTAACCTTAATTACCTCCTTAAATGTTCTTTTCTCAAATATAGTCACATTTAGGACTAGGGTTTCAATGTGAATTTTGGTGGACACAATAACACCCTTTTTGCTGGAGATCTGAGGCCAACACATAGGAAGTGGTTCAGGAGTAAGAGAGGAACATATGTACACTGTGTAGCTAAATACGAGGTGTAAGGAAGAGCATGGAGGTGAGTGAGGAGAGGCAGAGGACTGGAACAGTCAGGGATGAGAAGGGGAGGATATTAGGGCCCTGGGGAGAAGGTAAGGAGGGCAGAACAGCTAGTGAGGGTGGGGAGGTGGACTTAGTATGAACATGCCAGCTGGGCCCTGGAAGGGGCATGGGAAAGGAGGGGTGGCAAGCTGCTTACCTTGATGTTTGGAGGGGGTAGACCTCAGGTATGTGTCCACAGAGCAGGTGGTCACTCATGGCTGCCATCCACTCTGTGAGCTCAGCCCTTCTCTAGTCCACACACCATCCTTCAATGTGGGGGGGGCACACCCCCATTTCTGGGAAGTGGTAAAATCAGTCGTCTAAGCTGACTGTCCAGCAAGCAGCAGAAGCAGGACTTGCACTCAGGGGTCCTGATCCCCAGGCTGAGGCCTTTTCTCTCCTAAGGGTCAAGACTAGGGAAAGGCAGGTCAGATACCTGGGAAGAGCTTACACAATCCTGAGGGGGAAGGGCTCCTCTAACTTTGCACCCTTGGCACCTTTTTTCTTTCTCCCTAGTGCTGATCCAGGCCTCCCCATCCATGGTGATGCCCCTCTTCCCTCTAACCCTCTTCTCTGCAGCAGAGGCAGCAGGCTGAACGAAGCTGCAGCCAGGCTTGGCTTGGCTCTTAACCAAGTGGGAGGCATTAAGTTAATGGCCCTACAGGTGAAATCAATCCAGTTAAAGTTATTGCCTCTCCTTCCCTTGCCCACTTTGGGAGCCAGTCATGCAGCATGATCTGTTCTCATTCATCTTTTTGGCTCATAGGTCCCATGGGTCTACTTTAGCAACTGGGGTGCCCAGCACAGAATGGGGGTAGGAAGGTGAAACTGGGCAGGAGCCCCTTTCTCCTCACACTGCCTCATGGGCCTAGGGCAGTTGTCAGAGGGCTGGAAAAGCTCAGAACTCATAGTTGGAACTTAAGTTCAAGTCCTAGTCGGCCATCTCCTGATTGTGGGACCATGGCAAGTCTCCAGACTTCTCTGTGAGTCTCCTCACCTCCTCTGCAAAGGGAGCAACATACTCCCTTCCCCCCAGCTTCCAGGCCACAATGAGAGGTTGGTGTGAAAATGCTTTGAAAAATAAATAGGAGATGAAATTGGAAATAATGATTTCTAGCACCTTTGTAATACTTATTATGGCACATATTGTCACATAACCCTAAGATAAAAAATCATCATCATCATCATCATCATCATCATCATTCCTATTTAGAATATGGCTCTAAGACATTATGTGGCTTACCTAAGGCTACTAAATGTTAGAGTGAGTTCAAACTCTGGCATCCAGCTTGAGAACTGTGCTCTTAACCACAGTGCTACTTCTTCTTTTAAGACTTTTTGTACTGAATTTCAAATGTTAATTAAGAATGATCAGTTGCTTTCTAAAGGCCAGGTAATTCACATATCTTTTTTTCTACATGATCATCCTGAGATGATGGAAATTATTTACCCATTTTATAGATGAAAACATTGGTACTTAAAGAGGGTCATAAAACTAGCAAGTAGAGTGTCATGATTCAAGCTTAGCTGTTTGATTCTGAAATAAGCATGATAGCAATAGCAATAATGATAATATTCATATTAGTGACATTACACTCAGGGTTGAGAATGTATGTTTTCATCTTGCTTGGCCTCTGATTTTTGTGTGTCATTTTGCAAGTGCCTCCCCTATTGGGATCTCATTTTTGGTCCCTGGTTCTCAGGTCCCCTAAGCCCTGGCAGGTGGTGATTCACCAGGGTTGGCAATTTGAGGGCAGCTGATTCCCTCAGATGGAAGCATTTGTTATCTGTACATTGGAAATATTTATGTGTCTCAACCTAATTAGTGAACAAGCATAATTTAAAAAAAGCCATCCTGGAAAGGGAATTGCTGTTGGAAACAATTGTTTAGACAAAACACCATTTGTTCCCAGCTCTTGCTCCCTGCTGGAATGGCGGGCCACTTGTTTTGCTGACAGATGCCTTTTGACTGGGGTTTGGAGCATGAGGAGCTGTGTGGGGTGTAGTGGAGATGGAGCCAGCTCACTTTCAGCTGGCCTCCGGGGGAAATCCTAAAGTTCCCTGGAGGTGGGGTGCTCTCTTCCTACTCTAAGAAGCCCTCAGGCCTCTGAGGCAAGGCTAACTCCTTAGTCCAGATGTTGCCCTGTTTTAACTCAGAATTGAGATCCCAAGAGATACAATGGCTTGCACAAAGTCATTCAGTAAGATGGTGGCAAAACTAGAAGTAGAATCCATATCTCCTCAGTGTTTCCATGGTGGCATGTAGTCTTCTGAAGTTGATGCCACCTCACCTGGCCTTGGTGTCTGGTATCTAGTCTATCTGCTCATGCACAAATCTTCTCAGGAATTGTTAAATCCTTATATCCTGTCACCGACCCTAAGATATTTGGTTTCTCACCTGGCACTATCACCCTCTGGGCTGGACAGATCCCAGGATGCTGGGGCTGGTCATGTGGCATAACAGAACAAGTGTTGGGGGGAGGGGTACAGTCATAGTAAGGGGGCTTGAATCAAGTATAATAATTTTGGTCTTGGTCAAGTGACTTTCTTCTTGTATGTGATTTAGTAGTTAACCTCTATTTGCTAGTGTGTTTTAATCTCAGTTTCCTCATTTATAAAAAGGAGTGGTAATCTCTGCTCTCCATGCTCCATTCATTAGGTCACTATGAGGATCAATTACATGAAAAATAAAAAGTCCTTGTGCACTAAGGCATGATACAAAAACATGACTAATAATGATGACCAATACTCATGAAGCACTTACTGTGTGGGTATTAGTTGAAGTCATGATGCTTGCCCGTAAAGCACACAACCTTCACATCCCAGTGGATTAAACAACCAAGGTTATTCCTCATCCACACAACGAGGCAGCTCTTGGGAGTAGCTCTTTTAACTTTATGTTTCCTGAATCTTTCACTTGCAGGTTCACCTGGATGATCACCTGGGCAGTTGGAAACAACACACCTTGCTCCTGCCTATGTTTCATTTGCCAGAATTCAGACTCATGGTTCCTCAAGGAAACAGGGAAATGGAGTTGAGCTATGTGCCCCAGAGGAAAACAAAACTATCTGTGGACACATGGCATTTTATCAGTTATGATGTGCTATGAACCTTGTTAATCCTCATAGCAATATTCTGAGTGGTTTTATTATCCTTTATTTTTTCACATAAGGAATAAAGTCTCAGTGAGGTCAAATGACTTACAGAAGATGCCTAATTAACAGAGGAGTGGTGATCTGATTTCAGCCTGTTGAGGATATATATATATATATATTTATATTTATATTTCTTCCGCAGAGAAAACTTCCAGCTGCAGGTAGAAGTTTAGTTCATTTTATTTATTGAGTGGCTACTATTATACAGTGTCATAACCATTCCTTTTCCTCATGCCAAGACTGCCTCTTTTTTGTCAGCAATTCTAATTCTTTCTGGTCTTTAAGATTCAGCTTCTGAAACTGGATTTGTGAGTCTGGACCAAGTATGTCAGCTAATGATGAGGCAGACCTCAATGGGGACCACCAGTTCACAGGGAACTGCTCAGGGAGGGTCCTTATCAGCAGAGCTTGTGGGGGTCACCTTGAACCTATAAGGATCCCATCCACAATAAAGCAAGCCATTGGTTAGAGCATAAGTAGGAGAGGGTTGTCTCACTCTGAGGTGTCACATTGGTGTCTGCTACCTCCTGCCCTCACCCCACCCCAGTACCAGAGCAGCGAGAGAGGGAGAAGGAGGTGAAATGGAGCAGACTCTTCCCTTTCCTAGAGCAAGATGCTTGAACTGTATTAGGTATGACTCTTGTGGAGACAAGAGTCAGGGAATAATAGAGGTAGGGTAGGAAAAGCCTGAATAAGAATAAAAAATTGTAAGTACATAGGATTGAGTCCCAAAGAACCCAAATGAGACTGTTCTAATAACTGAAAGTGACTGAAAAGTTATGGCCCCAGACTGAGTTTGTTAAGGCAGCCTGCTACCCAGCAGGAAAAGAGGGTTCAACAGAGCACAGTTGGTAGCAGTTATTGGAAAAATAAAACTATTCCAGGTTCATAACCCAGTGAGCTGAAACTCCACATTAAATCAGTTTCATACTCATCCATTTAGCTACTATTTGCAGAGCTTCTGGTCTTTGCCAGACAATGCTCTTGGCAACAGCAAATCCAAGGAGCTTACCCTGGTGGGAAGACAGACAAGTCAAAAAAAAAAAAAAAAATTGTAACCATTCAGTGTGATAAAGGCTGTGAGATAGGATGGGAGAGCCCAACAGGGCATGGAGGAAGGGACTTAGTCATGGTTTTGTGTGGCAGAGGAGGGCTTGGAAAGATTTTCTGGGGTTTTGAAGAATGAGTGAGTGTTGACTAGGCAGTTGTGGTAAGGAAGGGTGTCCATGTAGAAAAGGATGGAATAATGAAGTGGGGTATGTTGGAGAAACAGCATCTTAAGAAATGCATAAGGAGTGCCCATTATTTCCATTTTGTTCCTTATTTTCATATCTTTGCACAGCTAGACTGTAAACTCCTTAAAGGAGTTTCATCTCTGACTAGCTTAGGTGTAGAAATATAAAATGGAGTATTTTTCACTGATGGTAATCTAGCCAAAGTTGTATGATTTTCCGTGTTTGGGGGAATTTGTCAGAGGAGAGAAGGTAGATGGCTTAGGGCAAGTCAGCCTCCTGTCTATGCCTTAGTTTCCTCTTCTGTATATAAGAAAGTTGGCTAGACATTCTCTACGGTTAGCTTGAATATGGTTTGAATTTTGAATTGGTGAGATAAATGCAGTGAACTGGAAATCAGGGGACTTGGTCCCTAGTCCCAGCCCTGATGTTGACTTTGTGTGTGATCTCCATCCCCAACCAGGCCTCAGTTTCCCTATCTGTAAAATACAGGAACAACATACTTATCTCTATAGTCTTTTTCAGCTCCAAACTTCTGTAATTTCAACACTAAATTCAGTTGACCTTGTCCTGGCCTGGTGTCCTTGCTCAGGAAGGCCTCACTTTTCTCAGTATTCTTCAGATACATTTTCAAAGTCTATGGGGTAAGGGAGGGAGATTAGGGCCAGGAGAGGGTATTTGAGTGAGGCCATGAATATTTATAACAGACGCTCCCACCAGAGGACACATTAAGTCTCGCAGCATAACAAAACTGAATTACCATGAAATAAACTTTCTTAATTAAACCAATTAAATTTCTTCCCAGTATGTAATTTAGAAACTCTGATAAACCCTGGTTGAAAAGGTTTGTTTTAGCCTTAAGCTGGCTGAGAAAGCAGGAACATCTGGTTTGTGGTGGAAAGGCCTGTTTAGGCTCCAGGCCATGGGGGCAGCACCACGGAGCTATCCGTGGTGCTGAAAACGCCTCTGCCTCACGGCCTCGGTAAAGGACAGGCAGGCCAGGGCCCAGTGGTGCTTAGGAGATGTGCTATTTGAGGACAGTCTTCGACTCTAGGAATGATGCACTTTTCTCTTTTCTCTGCTTGAGAGCAGCCACTCAGAAGTTAACCATGTATTTTCCCTACACCTACGGGCCCACTAGAGTTTGAAAACATACCATAAATTTTCTTATGTTTATGGAATCCTAGACCCTCAAAGATGAGGGAGATAGACTAGTCCAACCCCTTGTTGTAAGTGTCAGGCAATTAGGCTTCAGAGAGAATTAAAATAGGTTGGCCCAAGATCACACACCTTGTAAATGACAGAACCAAGGGTCAAACCCAAGTCTCTAACTCTAAATCTAGTGCTCTTTTTATCAGGATGTTCCTGTAGTCAGTGAATGCTTTGAAAATAGAGACCATGTCTTTTTCACCTAGACTTTATATTAGTTCTTGGAAAACTTTTCTGAACAAATGAATACATGCATTTTCTTTCTATTCCTCCATAGTCAAATACTTTTAATGGCAATTATGCAAGAATATAAATAGCCAGCTTAAGGCTAAAACAAACCTTTTCAACCAGGGTTTATCAGAGTTTCTAAATTACATACTGGGAATATACACAATCCTTTACTTTTGTAAGATTATTATAATTTATGAAGCAGTTTTTGCTTGTTATCCAGTTTTATTCCCACAATAATCTTAGAAGAAGTTTATATTAGTCCCATTTTACACTAAAGGAAAATAAAGATCAAAATTCTAGCAGTTTGTCCAAGGTCATGTAGGGAGTCAGGGAAGGAGCTAGGAGTAGGATCCCCAGTTTTCCTGATTCTTATCCATGAACCCCAGGGCTGCATTTAACACATAGGGAGGTAAAAGCAGAAGGGTATTACATGGCTCTTGCTCTCAAGCGACACTCCAGTTGTGCAGATAAGCTGTACAATCCAATGTGTGGAAACAAGGAAGCAGGCAATGGAATGAGGTGGTATAGGCTAAGGGCTGGTGAGAGGCACAGTACTGCCCTGGCCTTTTAGGAGAGGAAGTGGTCCCAAAGGCCTTGGAGGATTAGGGAAATCTTCAGAGAACAGATGGGAGCAGACCTGGCATTGGAGGGTGAGTGAGATTTTGATAAGTAGAGGGAAACACCACTCTTATGAAATCAAACAATTTTAATGTCAGGAGAACCTTACAGATGATCACTTACCTTCATTTTTCAGATAGGGAAACTGAAATCCAAAGAAATGAGGGAATTATCCAAAACTATAAAGCCATGTATGGCAGACTCTTGTGTGTAGACATTGGGAAAACAGGCCGGTAAGACATGTTCCTTTTCTCAAAGGGCTTTTGGGATTGTAGAGGGTGGGACATGAGAGTGAGTAGAAGCACTCAGATGTCATAGAGGTAATGATGGAGTCTATGCAGTGTCCAGAACACTTGCAAAGGAGGAGGCACTTGTTTACAGTAGAATATACTCAAAGTTCAAAAGACTTCATTTAGAATTCAAGGTCAATGAAGACTAGGAACAAAAAGTCAAAATCTATTTTCCAACTTATAAAATCACTGACTAGAAGGAATTTCTGCATTGGTGTGGTCTAAGCCAGAACACTGGAGAAAAAGCAAACATAGGATCTGGAATCTGGAAGGGCTGAGTTCCAATTCTGGCTGTCTTTTTCTGGTTGTGTGGCACTGAGCTTCCTGATCCTACTTCTAGGAACATCAGTTGTATTATTATAGAAAAGGGAAGCTACTTTGTCCTTTTTCAGGGTTATGGGAATGAATAAGGGAAATATCAAGGGAAGAGTGCTTTGTCAATTCTAAAGTAATAAAGAAGTCACACACACATATGTTAATTGTTATTCCTCCCACATAGAGCTTGATGCAGGAAAAAAGTCCTGGATTATAGTTGAGTCACATCTCTGGGCCCTTTCTTATGTATGGAGTGGGATGATACTTGTCCTGTCTACTTATAGAAATTGTATAAAGTGAAAAAATAATCATGATGATAAAATGATAGATATAAACAAACAAAAAGTATAGCTATATTACTGGCTGGGGACCAGTGATTGAGTAGAAGGAAAACTTGACAATGTTATCATAAACTCACATTTACACTTTGAAGCCAGTTGCAAAGAAGACTCACAGAAATTAACCCATTCAATTCCCTCAGCAGCTCTGTAAGATGGGGCTGAGTCTATAACCAATGATTAGCTTCATCTCACAGATGAGAAAACTTAGAGGAAGTGACAAGCCTAGAAGCTGAATCTCAGTCACCTCCCCCGCCTTCCTTTCCAGTCAACTCCCAGTTTACTGGTGCCCAGAGTTCTGTCTTCATGCTGGTCAACTTAGAAGACAGGCTAAAGTCAGGTTCTCTTGGATTTTGCCCTTGTTTTGGGGGACAATGCTGGCCTTTGCTCCCATTCATCATTTATATCCAAAAGTGCCTGATAAATCTCTCTCAGAGGTGGGTTGGAGATCTCACCTGCATGGGGTGCCCCTGTAAACTAATAAATCAAGCCACCTGTACCTTTACCTTTGTTCAAAGGAGTCCAGATGGGAGACTGGCACAGCTGGCATACTACTTAGGCATGCTTTCAGCTGCTCAGGCTGCCTCAGCCCAGTCATTCTCTTCTTTGCTCAGGATCTCAGCTAGGACTGGCTTCCCCATAATGTGGGCAGGAGCTTGGGAGTTAATGTCACTTCTCTGTTTATGCCCTCCTTTGCTGAAACCCTCTAGTAGTTGGATTAAGCCAGTCCCCCATGTGTGGTTCCTTTCCCATAAAGACCTTGAAGAATAGAGGAGAGGAGAATCATTTTAACTTGGGGTTTGGGGCATACTTAAATTGTGTTTTGTTAGAAGGTTTACTGTAAAGAACTTTGTCCACATGGTGGCCATAGAAGTTTAGGAACTGTTAAGATGGAGCCTCCTGTGGGGCCTACATACACAAAATTCAGAAAGTATGACTGATTTTTCTTCTAACAAGGGCAGGATCTGGGTACAAAGTATATAGATCCAGTTAGGAGGGGAAGGAATTGCTAGGGCCAGAGATGGCCCAGGCACAGGAAATACTAATACCTGCCTCCTGGGGAGCAGTTATTGGTGGATGATTATCCTTTGAGAGCAACCCAGAAAGCTCTTCCAGGATGCCTTCCTGATCCCAAGGCTGGGCTGGGGTCAATCTTCTGTGGGATCCCAGGGCCCTGGGTTTCACTCTGACCCATCCATGACCACACCATGTTCCTAGTGTTTGTGTTAGTGACTACATCTCCCATGAGACTCTGAGAAACCCTCCACCCCATGCTGGCTGTAGTTCATTTTTTACCCAGCTTTCAACACAGGACTTGGAATACAGAAGGGTTAACATTGTGGTTAGGAGCATGGGCTTTGTAGCCAGACTGTCTGTTTTAATCTCAGCTCTGGAGGCAGGATCAGTCTCTTAACCTCTCTGGGTCTTAATTTCCCTTTCTGTAAAGTGAGAATAGTAATAATAATTACCTCAAAGATTTGTTATTGTGGTTTAAAATGTAAAACATTTAGAGAAATGTCTAATACAGAGTAAGTGCTTTGTCAAGGTTGTATTTTATTTATTTAAAATTGATACATAATAATTGTATATATTTGATACATGCATACAATGGCCAAATTAAGGTAACTAGCATATTCATCACCTCAAACATTTATCATTTCTTTGGTGAGAACATTTAAAATCCCCTCTTCCAGCTATTTTGAAACATATTATACATTGTTATTTTTTTTTTGTTTTGTTTTTGTTTTTTTAATTTTATACATTGTTATTAACTATAGTTACCCTACTGTGCTAAGGGTTGCATATTATTCCATTAGATTCCTGATTCTGTATTTTGGGTCTTCATTTTCTTTAAAGAAGGTCCACTTGCATCAAGATGAATTATTCCATGTTCCCTTTACCCCCAGCTTAGTTGTGAGAATGAGTTATGGGTCTGGGTCTAGAGGGCAAGGCAGACCAAGGAGAATTTTCAAAATTTGTGAAATTTGACCCTTAATGACGTCTTTGTGTTCTGTGACATGAGATGATCTCTACTCATAATCTGCTCTTATGACAACTGTCACTTGGATCCAGCAGACACTCAGGGACATTAATGTTCTATAAATGTAAACGAGAAGAAAGTTGATCCCAATTATCCTCAGCTGGTGTGTGTTGAGTGGCTTAAGTAGGATGTTGGAGGGCAACTTATGAAGAAAGGTAAACAGAAAGTACCAGACGATTTCCTACTGTTGTCCTATTAGATATGTCCACAGGGCAAGTGTCTAGATAATATAAGCATTTTAAGAATAACATACACCCTCAACCAGTCTGGTGAGGGGGAAGCCCTGGAATGGTTTGTGGAGTCAGCCATTTTGGCCCTGCCACTTACTGGTTGTATGACCTTTTGAAAATTCATTTGTCATTTCAAGCTTCAGTTTCCCCTTGTGGAAAACGTGAATTTTAAAATCAATGTTCTCAAACAAGGCTAAAATCAGCCTCTTAAATGAAAGCAGATTCTCAGGCCTTACCCCAGAGACTTTGATTTATCAGATGAGAGTGGTGCTCAGGCATCTATGCTTCTAACAAGCAGCCAGGCGATCGTGATGCATGAGCAACACTCAGCGCACAGATTGCTTCTTCCTGTGTTTAATATGTTATGGTTCTGCAATTTCCTTAAGATTAAGTTACAAGTCTGACCACACTGGGTCTTGCTAAATCTCTTTACCGACCCCTGTGGTTTTAAAGGAAAAGTCCAACCTTCTTAGCCTCTCTGGGTGCTGGCCCCCAACTCAGTCTCTGGATTGTCTCTCTCATGCCTTTGTCCTCTCCTGCTCAAACCAAACAAGAACTGCTTGCAGCATGTATATTTCCCACCTCCACACTTCTGCTCAAGCTGTTCTCCTTTTCTGGTGCATTCTCCCTTTTCTTTCTTTTAAGGCCTAACTCCGTGCAGCCATAGGGATTCTATTCTCTGAGCTGCAGAAGCACTGACACTTGGTACCACTTGCTGTTTGTGGCCAGCTGCCTTGTATAGGTGTTTGTGTCTAAGCTTCATCTTGTCCCCCTCCCCCATTAGCCAATAAACTTCCAGAGAGCAGGGACTCATCCATGCCTTTCTACCCCCTTGTTTCAGCAGAACATTGTAGACATTCAGTGAATGTTTGAAGAACTATAATATCTTAAAGTGATACTGTCTCTGGTTGGGTGGCCCATCTTAGGGTGAAGCATGTTGTTGTGTGTTTCCAAGTTGAGAAATACACTGCAACAATCAATCCCATAGTAAAAGAAAATTACATGACTAGCAATATTGTTTTCATTCATAAACTCATAATTCTAAAATTATTATTCATTAATAAGAGTGGCAGTGGACTAGTTCATAATTTGTTAAGATGGAAAACAATTCATAGCTGCTATTTAAACTTTAAGGGAAAGTGTGCTTATGCTCACATGTATCCATTAAATAGATAAAATTTGGCAAAGGAGTATCTGTGGGAGATGAGTTTAATGAGCACTTCTGGGCTCTGAAAGCCTCATCCAGGAATGTGTGGCTCTTCCTTTCTTCCTTCCTCAATCTAAACCACATGTCTGTCATTAATTCTGCATGCTAACAGCATTGTCATCTAAATAAATAATTACGATTTTCAATTAAGGATCCCAGAACCTCTGGGATCCAAGCTGACCCAGACACTGAGAGGCCTATGTCCCCAGAGGCCATGGAGGTGGCTGCAGCTCTGCTCTTAGCAAAGCCAGCCGGATCCCTCTCAGATGGGAGGGGCTTTCCAGAGCCTGAAGCTGTGGGCCTTAATTGCCCACTAGCCCCACTGCCAGTCACTGTGCTGTGGGGAGAGCAGTTCTGGCCTGAAGCTCTCTTCTGGAAGTCAGGTGGTTTAGTACTTAGTCCCTTATTCATCTCCTGCCTGCTGGACCAGTGCTTCTCAAACTTGAACATGCCTAGGAAGCACCTGAGGATCTAGCTAAAATTAAGATTGTGGTTCACTAAAAATGGAGTGGGGCTGTATTTCTGTATTTCTTCTGGGTGCCATCGCTATAGATGATTCATAGATTGCACTTTAAGGAGCAAGGAACCAACATGAGCTTTCCCATCTGAGCTCATTTCTTTTATCTTCAGGATGAAGATGACAGATCTGATGATCTCCAAGAATCTGTCCAGCTCTGATTTTCTGGAATTTCATAATCAATAATAGACATAACTTTTATATCTAATGTTTATAGCAGCACTATTCATAATAGCCAACACACAGAAACAACCTAAATGTCCATCAAACTGATGAAAGGATACATGAATTTGTGGCATGCCCTTGTGATAAAACACTACTGATCCATAGAAAGGAATGAACTACTGATACATTTAGTTACCTGGATGAATCTCAAGTATATTACATCAGGTGAAAGAACAAGACACCAAAGACTCCAGAATGGGTTATTCTTTTCATATGAAATTCTAGAAAAGGAAAACTGTAAGGACAGAAGTCAGATCAGTAGCTACTAGGGCCCATGGGCAGGGAGAGGGCATTGATAAAGGGTAAGAGGGAAATCTTTAGGGTGATGGAATTATTCTATATCATCATCACCATGGTGATTACATGAATATATATGTTTGTAAAATTCACTGATTTAGTTAAAACTGGTGAATTTTGTGGTACATAAATTATCCTCAAGAAAGCTGACCAAAACAAAAGCAAAAACCAATACAAAAACAAAAAGCAAACAAAGACATAGGTACTGTTTATTGAGTACCCACTATGAATCAGGCAGGCCACAGAGAGTGTTGCTGTTCTTTTTTTTTTTTTTAAATTATTTATTTGTTCTAATCAGTTATACATTACAACAGAATGTTCTTCAATTCATTGTACACAAATGGAGCACAACTTTTGACCTCTTTGGTTGTATCCAAAGTAGGGTCACACCATTCATGTGATCATACATGTACCTAGGTAATGATATCTGTCTTATTCCACCATCTTTCCTACCCCCATATCTGCTCCCAGCTCTCCTTTGCCCCATCCAAATTTCCTCCCCCTCATCCCATGCCCCTCCCCCCATCTTGGATTAGCCTCCACTTTTCAGAGAAGACATTCAGCCTTTGTTTTTTTGGGATTGGCTTACTTCACTTAGCATGATATTCTCTTAACTCCATAATTTTAAATTTCAAATTCCATAATTTTATTCTCTTTTATTGCTGAATAATATTCCCTTATGTATACATACCACAGTTTCTTTATCCATTCATCTACTGAAGGGCATCTAGGTTGGTTCCTCAGTTTGGCTATTGTGAATTGTGCTGCTATGAACATTGGTGTGGCTGCATCACTGTAGTATGCTGTTTTTAAGTCCTTTATAATAACCATTTGAGGGAGGATTATGCCCATAATAGGAACCCTAAGCTTGGAGGAAAGCTGACAGCTTCAAAGAAGAGGTAGAATTTGAAATAATGTCCGATTGTTGGTTCCAGGACCTATGCTTCTCATGGGTGGCTCCACATCCCTTGGCCTCCTCTTGCAAACCCAATGAGTTCTAAAAGGTAATGAAGATGCCAGCCTCTCTACCAAGAGCTTTTATTTTTATTGTTGTTGTTGTTTTCGTGGTGCTGGGGATTGAACACAGGGCCTCACATGTGCTAGGCAAATGCTCTACCAGGAGCTACATCCCCTTTTTATTTTATTTTGAGAAAGGGTCTCACTAAGTTGCTGAGACTGGCTTCAAACTTGTGATCCTACTATTGCTTCTGCCTCCTGAGTAGCTGTGAGTACAATGTGGGCCACTGTGCTCAACCAGGCATTCATTTTAAGAAGTATGGGTACTGTGTATCCCTTGGTTGAACATGGAACACACCCTGGTTAAAAAATGCCCTTACGGTGAGTATGGTGTCCCTATTATCAGTCTGGAGGGTGCAATAAATCAATGATGAATACATTGTTACATATCATTACACATATATATGTACGTATCTATTATTATTATTATTGTGGCCCTGGAAATGCAACCCAGGGCCTTGCTTATAGCTAGGAAAGCTACACTGAGCTACATCCCACTGAGCTACACCCCAGCCCTATAATTGTTTAACTTATAAGGGAAAGGCTATTCTGTGAGCACATAGTGTTTGAAGTAGGGTGGGAGAGTGGACCCAGTGGGGATAGTAAACTTCCTGGTTAAGAAGTGCAGGCAGCACAGCCCCCCCCCCACCCGGCCCTTTACAATGTGCACTACAGAGGCTGGTATTGTTATCTTCCCTACTTTGCAGGTTGAAAATCTGAGGCTCTTAAGGGTTAAGCCACTCCTTTGGAGTCACACAGCTTGCCAGTGGCAGAGGCCAGGCTTAAAACTTGCTCTTGTGTCTCCCAGTTCCATGCCTTTTCTTTTTGATCATGAAGGAGAACACCGAGCCCTGCCCTTGACAAGTTTTTATGAACATGACATCTGCTCACAGCCACGAATGAATGTTGACAACCAGCCTGCGATTCTGTGCACTCCGTGGAGTAGCTCAGAATAAATGAGACTCAGCAGAGAAGTGAGCCTAGAAGGACAGAGCAGTCAGGGAAATCTTCATGGAGGAGGTGAGGCTTGTGTTAGCTTAGCCATAGTGGTTGAATATAGCTGAGGCTGTATTTGTGTTCCCACCTCTAGCTTCCTGGGAAGACCTGGATATGAACCCTGGGGAAAGTAATTGAACCATGGAGAGAAAACTTGGGAGGTGCAAGGCTTAGACCTATTGAAGAGAGATAAAAAAACTCTCTCTCTGGTTCTGTCCAGGGGACATGTTTGGAAAGGCGACGCAATAGGAAAGGGGTATCTGCCACAGGTGGGCAGAAGGCAGGGGAAGGCTGTCTGTCCTCAGGGCCTTCCTCAGCATTGCTAAGGGTGGTCAGGAGGTCTCCCCTCTCAGTCATGGCAGGCACCAGATTCTGCTGCTCCATGGTTCCAGATGTGGCCTAAGAGCTGCTGGGGTCTTATTCAGCTACACTCTCAACTCTAACATCACCCTACCCAGGACCAGACTGCCCCTCTGGGCACCCAGGAGGCCTGTTGGCTCCAGCAGCTGGTGCAGGATTAATAATTGAGACTGTCTCCTGAGCCTTGGGCCCATCGGGGACCAGTCTTCCTGCAGCCTGCTATTACTGCACTCTGATCAATTAGTGGGGAAGAAATGAGGTCAGCGAGAGCAGGTGTGGGTCTGGCTTTGTTTCTAGGGAAGGACTGAGCCGGGGCTGGAAAAGGATGGTGATGATGAGGAGGGTTCTCAGGGCTTTAGGCCACGGGCAGCAGAGAGGAGAGTGAAGCACAACAAGTACAGGGCTCGTAGCTGGGAGGGCTGGGCCTCACAGTTGCCAAGAGATAAAAACAGCATTTGGAAAACATTTGTGCTCCAGGCTGCACAGGGCACTGAGATGGGCCCATTAGCCACTTAATGTCCTGGATAATGACCCTCGGCTTCCGAGAATGTCAGCTGGAAACCCAGACTCTACCAATGGTGTGGAAACAGGCCAGCATCCTTGGCCTCATGTTCAAAACCCTCCCCATTTAGCCAACCAACCTTCCCCGCACCATCTACCGCTTTCCCCCGTGTTGTTCTGTGCTTCAGCTTTCTGAACATTCTGGGCTGTCTTATTTCCCCTCCTTTGCTCAAGACAGGGCCAACTCCTGCCCCACTCTGATCTACCTCTCCTGATAAACTTGTCCTCATCCTCCACACACCATGTCATATGCCATCTTCCTCATGAAGCCTTCTCTTATAGCCATGTTAGGAGCAGTCTCTTACCTCTGACCCCAGGATGCCAATGACATTTTGCTTTATATTAAGGGAATCTGAGCTTGTTCTCATATTCTTTCCCTGCCTGAGAGCAGTGGAATCACAGAATGTTGTTTGTTACTTGTCCTTCTGAATGGCTGGCCTCGATACCTCTTGACTTGTTTGGAAGATGTGAATTGTTTCACATGCTTTCTGGCACACAGTAGGGTCCAGTGACTGTTGAGTCTAGTACCTACCTGTTTGTATTCAGTCTGCTTCTTTATATTGCTCTGAACATCCCCTGAGTGTCTATGCCAATGACATCCATGTCCTAACATTTTCTGTTCCCTTTGGCTCAAGTGCCCTTCCCTGCTTTAGTGTCTGCCAAGATCCAGCTCCAACTCAGGCTAATCTGTGCTCTCTTTGTATCTTTTACACTTCTCCCTGATGGCATGATTCACACTGTGCTGTGAGTAAGGCAGGCTTTTTGCCCTGAAAGATTCACAACCTGGCAGGCAGACAAATAGCCTTAGTGCAGTCTTCAAATCCAGGGCTGACTCTCAAGCTTCAGGCTTCAGAATTATAAAAATTCAAATAAGTAGGCAATGAAAAGTTTTCCTCCTCCAACACCAGGGCTGCTGCTATATTGTACATCCACAGGGATAGCATTGACAATGTGGCTTAAGCATGTGGCTCTGGGTGTGTTTACACAGTACACAAGCTTGACAATCGTATGTGGCGTCCCTGATCCTGTGCTTCAGTTGTGGTTCTCTTCCCCACAGGTAACTGTTGTTATGTTTCTTATTTATCTTTCCAGATGTTCTATGCACATCAAGCATTTATGTATGAGCCATTTTTTATGCAAATGAGATTTTTGTCATGCCCAATCTTTTTGCATCTTGTTTTCTTAATCATCTTGAAAATAATCTACAATCAGAATAGTTAAACTTATTTCATTATTATTTTTTCATTTACTTTTTTTTGTGTGTGTGTGTGGTGCTGGGTGACTAAACCCAGGGCCTTATACATACCAGGCAGGTGCTCTACCATTAAACTACACCCTCATCCCTCTTTCCATTATTTTTACTAGCTGTATTATATTTAATATATAGTATTTTTAATATCAATGATGTGTGTACCATAATTTAATCTCTTCTTGATGAACATTTAGGACATCTCTGATTGTTTTTCTTAACACTTTAAACAATGCTGCAACAAATATAGGTACTTTTTTGAACACTTGTAGGTGAATTTGTCAGTGGGACAAATTCCTAGAAGTTGAACTGCTGAATCAAACAGAAGGTATATGTTCCAAATTTTGATGGACATTGCCAAGTTTCCTTTCAAAGACAGAGCTGAGTGTTCTAAGATGAGTAAGAACTAGAGAGGTGAAATCATGAATATGAGGAACAGCATGATCAGAAGTTTGATGGGGGCTGAAAAAACACAGTCTGTTTGGAAAAACTGAGTCATACTGGGTGGCTTGACTGTAAAGCATAAAGCACTGCCTGGTGTGCGATGGGGCCGAGTCACTCAGGGCACGATGGGTTGGTTTAAATTACCAAAGTTGGCAAATGATGACTTGCTGGCCAAATCTGGCTCACTGACTATTTTTGTAAGTTGAATTTTATTGAAAAACAGCTACACCCATTTGTTTTCTTGATGTCTGTATCTGCTTTTGCTACAATGGCAATTGAGTGGTTTGGGTAGAGTTTATGGCCAAGAGAGCCTAAAATATTTATTGCCCAACCTTTTAAGAAGAAGTCAGATCGACTTGAGAACAATGGCAGGCCATGGCGGACTTCAAGGAGGGGAGGGGCACAGTCACTTTGGCATTTTGGAACCAGCACTCCATTGCTGTTCAGAGATGATTGGGTGGAGGAGTGGGGTAAAAGATAAGGGAAGAGGCTGGTGCAGTGGCCCAGGGGAGAGATTATGGGAACTGGAATAAGAGAGAGGCAGTAGGATTGGAGAGAAGAGGCTGAATCTAATAGGTGCTCTAGAGGGCTCAGAGAATGGCGGCATGTCTGAGTGGGGAAGGTAGAGAAATTAAGGATGTTTGGAAAGAAGCTGTGTTTTGGTGTTGATGCAGCAACAGGCCATTCAGGCACCTGGAACTTTTGGCTATTTTCTGGCTCCTGGTGTGGTACTCAGGGTATGGCTCTTCTCCCTTATTTCAAGGACTAATGTCTTTAACCCTCATCAGCAAAGGGGACCTTATAAGGCTGTGCTCAATTTTCATTTGCTCTTACTGTACTAATTCATCTTTGATTTTGTATCAAACCCATCTCCCTGATTTCCTTCGCATTAAAATATTCATTATTCAAGATGACTTAAATGATCCTTGAAACTATTGGGGACTAGGGCTTATAGACCAGATCAGACTGCTATTTTGCTTTTATCCACCTTCATAAATATAATGTCTTGGTCATTTCCCGCAAGAGAATACTTTTTTTTTTTCCTCTTTGAGCTGGTGGAGTTATCCCATTCAAATCAGAAAAGCTAGGTATAAAGAGCAGGTGAAGAACAGGGAACAATGGTTTGCTAGAATTTAGAGGGTTAGCCATAAGAGTTCTTAAGGGTGGAATTGGCCTTTTCAAAAGTCAGTGACACAGTCTCAGAATCCTTGATCTGAATCATAAGGATTATGTCCTGATGACAGCACAGGATAGACCATGGTTGTTCAGATAAGGCAGAAAAGAAAGAACAAGCTTAGTTCAAGAGGCCTATCATGGTGGCTCTGGAAGTTTTGAGACTGACATGACCTACAGTGAAGCAAAAAAAGAGAGAAGGGAGAGAGGGAGGGTGAGCAGAGGACAGAGAGAATAATGGGGATGGATAAGAGGAAACTGAATACATTCCTATGAATACTGGTTTTCAGTGAGCTATTTGTAGCATCAGGAGCTCCACACCCATGACTTGCTCATGATTTTTTTAAATGATTTTTTTAAAAAAATAATGCTGGAGTGTAGAGAGTATTGTCATCAATTCATGCTAGGGTCAGGGAAGTTAAATGACTTGTGCAAAAATCTTCAGAGAATAGGTGATAGAGTTGGGAGTTCTGTTAGTCAGCTTTCTGTTACTGTAACAAATATCTGAGATCAACTAACAGAGAGGAAAGGTTTATTTTGGCTTGCAGCTTTGGAGGTGGTCAGGCAGACCCACTACTTATAGGCCTCAGGTGATGAGAGCAGCAACACTCAGGGCATGGTGGAGCAAAGCTGTTTACCTCCCAGCTGTGACATAAAGGAGAGAGAGGAAGAGACCAGGGTCCCACAATCCTCTTCAAGGGCATCTCTGAAATCACCTAAAACCTCCCCCACCACCAGTTCCCATCTCTTAACAGTTCTAATACCTCCCCATTGTACCAAGGTGGAAACCAAGCCTTCCACACCTAGGCCTTTGGAGGGCAATGCAGATGCTAACCTGGGGCTACCCCCAGGACTAACTGCCTTCTAAACCTAGGCTCCTCCATTCCTCAAGGCTCAGCATGGGACTAGGGTAGAGGGAAGGGAGGTTTGGGAAGGCGACAGGGCAGGAGAAGGCTCACAAAATCCACAGTGCTTGCCAAGCTCAGCCACTCACGCCTGAGCAGCCGGCTGATTTTTCATAAAATAAAAGAAGTCCCTGAATTGAGAAATATGTGTGTCTCCTAGATTGGATTGTGCAGTGAACAGTAGCCAGAGCGAGCAGTAATCCATCACGGCCTGGCGTTGGCGGGTGCTGCCAGCCGGAGCCCTGGTGGAATTGTTGTGAAGGTGACCTTGGAGGAGAAACCGGGGTTCAATCTCCAGCTTCCTCCTGAGAATATGGGCACAGGGTAGAGGGGAATGGGTGACGAGCTCCCTCCTCTGTACCGGGGAGCTGTTTTTCTCTATTTCCTTCTCAGTGTTTTTCATGCTGTACCAGTGCTAGATCTGGCAGCAGCTGCCTGGGTCTCAGGAGTTGAGGATGGGACTAAGCCTGGAAAGAAAGGCTGAGCCACCAGACCCAAAATTTCACACTAGCATTTGAATTATTGCCCCTTGTTCAACTGTCCTCCCTTATTGGCTGGAGGTCCAGGGATGGGGCCAATGAGCAGAGATGGGCCCTGGAGGGCATTGTCTACCTAGGATAGGCCAGTGGTTAAGAAGTTTGGCTCTGTAGTCAATCAGACCTAATTTCAAATCCTAGGCTAACTGCCTACTTAGTCTTCTCCTAAATATACTACGAACCCCCATTTCACAGATGAAGAAACTGAGGATAAGTAATTGAGGCTCAGAAATTGAGAAACTTGCAAGGGTCAATGTTTCTATAAAGGATTTTTTTGAGTGTATCTTACAGGAGATCGTGAGGTTTACCTATAATAAGTGACACCTACTCAGAGTTGGTGATCTGCTTGGAATTTTCTATTTAATCTTCATAACCATTATAAGATACATTCTATAAAGATACTATTTACAGATGAGAAAATGGAGACACAGAGAAGTTAAATATCTTGCCCAAGATCACCCAGTGATGGAGCCAGAACTGGAGTACAGCCATTCTGGCTCCGGAATCTGTGCTTTATGGACATTGTTATGACTGAGCAGGACCATGGATGGGTTTGGTTTGGAGCTAAATGCTCCATGTGGAGTAACTACAAATCAGAAAGGAGGATATGATTGTCATTGTCCTTGCTTTATATATGAAGAGATCAAATCTCAGAGAGGTGAAGCAACCTGTCTGAGGTCACACAGATGGTAGAATGACAGTCTTAACCATTAAACTCTAAGGACAATAAAGAGATGGCACCATAATCCATTTTCATTTTCTACTGGGAAGTATAAAGACTTGTTTTAAAGGATTAGAGGGCAGATGTTTAGCGTACTGCTTTGGGTGGTTTGTGTACATTTCAGAGAGAGAGGCAAGCCGTGGGGGTGAGGGATTGGAAGACCCTCCAGCTTGCTGAACGTGATGAGGAATACTGAGTTCCTCTGAGTCCCATTCAAATTCTTATACCTGGGAACCTGCATGATTTTGTAGAAAATTTGTACTTGTTGTCATCCAATGAACTCAACTTTGTCCTTTATACTCTGTGTGGTCTTTAATAAGACTGAATTGCTTTGAGTCTCATTTTTTTTCTTTCTAAGATAGTTATAATAGTTCTGTATTGTGTTTGTGCATGTGTGTTTTTATAGAGTATCCTTCACCAAGTCTGGCACACAGTAGGTGCTTAATAAGTAGTGACTCTTATTTTTGTGCCAGTTGAGGGGGATGGTTTCCTTCCAGAGTGCAGGAGATGGGTGTGGGGCAGAGGTATCATCCTCAGGTGAGGTTCAGAATGGTTCTCCTCTCAAAGATGAGGAAACTCAGGCTACAGGACCAGGATTGGATTTTCCAAGATCACATAGCCAATTAGGGGCAGTGGTAGGGATCCTGGCTCATAGTTCTTTCCATGGCTCAGCCTCAAACTGTGGCCTCAAATGGACCGCATGCTTTGAAGCTCTTCTCTGATGGGCTGAATGACAACCCAGGGTCCCTGAGAAAGGCTGATCTCTGAAGCCATTTCTTGAAAGGTAAATGACAACTCCTTTGTCAGGGAACTGGAGTTACTTCCCCCTGTCTTTTTCAAGGTCTGGGAATTGCAAAGGGCCACTCTGATAGATAGCCCTGCATGTGGCTGTGCCATAGGGACCCAGATAGTAATCATCCCCTGTTGGTTGCCCCCAGGCATGACTGAATACAGGAGGACCAAACTCCTCATCTATCAAGATTCCCTTGGCTCTCAGATGCCTCTGCATCTCCCTCAACCCAGAAGCTGAGCTGTTCCTGTTGGCCGAGTCTGGCCTAATGTGACTGATGTTCTTCCAAGAGGTGCTGCCCACTCACACCCCCACTTTTCCTACTTTGTCTCACCAGCCACTCTACGTCCTGGCCCAACCTTTATTCTCACCAACTGGGACCCTGCAGCAGTCTCTGCTGGCCTCCCTGCCTCCCATCTGGCACACTGAAGTCAGAATCAGTTTTCTTGCCAAATCCAGCCCTGTCAACTATTGAAAAACCCTTTTGAATGTTTTTTTTCTCTGCCAACTGAATAAAACTCCCTACCCCTTGGCTGGACATATGAATCTCAACCTTCATAGTTTGAGCCCTGTCTACCCCTCCTCTGTCATCTCCTGCATTCCCTCCCCATGCCACATACTCACCCAGTTTCTAGTCTTTGCCCCTGCAGCTCTCACTGTCTGCAGGGCTATTTCCTCCTCATCTACTTGGTCAGACTACCAAGACATAACCAACGCACATCACCTTCCTCCACAGCCTCAGACTCATCCAAGCCTAGGCACTCCTTGACTTGTCTCACAGAATGCTTTTGTGCAGTTCTTTTATAGCACTTACCTCTTTGGGTAATCACTATTTGCTTGCCTCTCTGCCTGGCTCCTCAGTTCCACACTGGGCAGTAAACTCCTGGAGGTCAAGGGCCTGGGACTCCTTCATTCCTGTATCTAGGACAATAGTTGGGTTGCTCCAACAGAACCTTGTTGGCGGTCAAAATCCTGAAATATTTTTTAAATTGGCAGCCAGATAGCTGTCTTGTCCTCTTCTTTAAGATCCTTGGCCCTTGCATGGCCTAGCAGGGTCCATGGTGAAAACAGCAGGGGTCTCTCTTGGTCAAATATATTGGTAAATTTCTAATTTTATCCAAAAAAATCATTTCACAGGGACTAGGGCTTGTTCCGTGCTTCTTTTCTGCCTGGCAAATGGCCCAGTTTCCTCCCAGATCTTGACTTTCAGTTCAAAAACAGTCCTAGTGATTTTGGAGGACTTGCTGCCTGGGAAACAACAGAAACCTTCCCTATAAGATGCCCAGGTCTGAGAAGGTGGTAAAGTGTATCTGTCCCTGGCCTCACCCAGAGGCAGGCCCTGGAGGCTTTAGACCTCAGGCTCTAGGTTGGGTAAGAAGTGGTAGCTCCACTCAGCTTTGGAGCATACACTGGCTTCCTGGCACCAGGCAAGGTGCAGAGCTGCATGAGCGTGGCCCTTGTCCCTCTTGAGGTTACAGCCTAGATCAGAAAGTAAGTATGTAAAGATGATGACAATACAGGGTGACAACAGAAGTGGGGGTCAGAAGGCTCAGGGTCAGGAAGAACACCTTAGAGAGTGGAAGGGTGGTGGCTGGCTGAGTCCTGAAGGTCTGCACAGAGGAGCCCCACCTGGCCCCAGGGTTACCCCTATGAGCCACTACCCTCCCAGAAGGCAATACCAAACCATTGCTGTCTCCTTGCTGTTCTTGCCCTGCCCAAACCAGTGGACAACAACAACCATAACCAACACTTAACCAGAGCCTACCATGTTTTTTTTTTTTAAATACTTTTATTTTAAATATCTATTTTTATGTGGTGCTGAGGATCAAACCCAGGGCCTTGCATGTGCTAGGTAAGCGCTCTACCACTGAGCCACAACCCTAGCCCCCTACCATGTTTTAAGTGCCTTATATATAATAACTCCAGGAAGAAGACCAATGCAGTGACTGGACTCCAGGGGAGGCCCGTATTTTGGGGGTGGGGAGCTGCAGAGATGCTCTGGTTAAATATAAGGTGTAATTTCTTCACTCAACAAACCTAGCACCTTCCATATACTGGGTCCATTTCTTCATGCTGTGAATGTAGCAGAGAACAAGGCCGTAAAAAACCCACCCCGTGGAAGCACATTTGAGTGGAGGGAGGTGGCCAATGACCCAAAGTCAAATATGTAGCATGACAAATGGGGACAAGTGCTTTGGAAACTAAATGAGCAAAGCAGAGTAGGGGTGGAGGGAGGGCCAGGTGGAGCCACAATTATAAATATGGGAGGTCCCTCTGGAAAGGTGACGTTTGAATGAAGATTTGAAGGAGGCAAGAGAGGTGGATATCTGGGGAAAGGGGAAACAGCAAGTCCAAAGACTCTGGGCAGGTCTATGCCTGGCACGTAGGAGTCTCCCTAGGAAGACATGTGACTATTACCAAAAAAATAAGTATGGTATAACTATTTCAGAGCTTTCAGTCTTCTCTGGCTCTGTAGTTCAATGAGTTTTACAGAGGTGGCCTTAGGCAAGCCCCTTAATCTTTCTGTGCCTCAGTTTCCTCACCAGTAACATGGAGTTAGTAATATTACCTACTGGTTAATAGGATTTAATGAGTTAATATATGTAAAGTAACTAGCGCAGTGTAATTACTATTATTGTAATTGTTATTATTTTGTCATCATCATCTCTCCCTCTCTACACTGAATCTTCTGAGGACAATGTCATATGTGGTTGTTCTCTTCAGCCCAGGGTTGTCCCAAGGCAAGAAAGACAGTATGGGCTTGAAAAGGGAGACTTGGCTAGAACAAGTGGAATAAAGCATGGCAGGATGCAGAAGGCACCAGGGTCCTGCTTGCCCACCTCCCTCCCACTGCCCAGGCCCCTCAGAGCTGGCTGGGACCTGGAAGGAGGGAACTTGAAGAAGGCCCATCTTTATGTCAGTGTATGCGGAGCCTCTGGGCCTGACAATCTATTCGTTATTAGGGTAATAAATAAACAAGTTGCTTGTCAGCACGGGGACTGGCACGAGCACCTTAGAAGATAAATGCTGCTTCTGAAATAGACAAATATTTACCATCCTCCAGACGAAGTTGTCAGCCCCGCTAAAGGCCTCCAGGGCTTAGAATTAAAGTGAACGTTAAGTTTTTTTTTTTTTCAAAACTGAATAGAAATAGATCAGTGTTCTTTTTCATACTAAAAAATGTGAAATTGCCTGTCCTTGAGCACCTACTATGTGCTGAGCATTTCCCACAATCTCACCAAACCCTTTGGAATAGGGCTTGTGACCACCATTTTATAGATGAAGAAAGTGAGACTCGAATGAATAAAATGGCTTACCAAGGGCTGCATGGCTGGTGGTGGTAGAGCTGGGATTTGAACCTGGCTCCCAGCGAGGGCTCTGGGTTGGAGCTTCCTATAGCCAGTGTGTAAGGATCTTGAACTTGGTGGAAGGGACAGAAGATAAGAAGACAGGTGTCTATCTCTATAGGTCTCTGGGGACACTTTTGCTTCATGGAACAGACAAATGGGGCTCATGTGGGTTGCACCTGAGTGAGGTAGTCCCAGGATACTTCAGGAAGTCAATTGCAGAGTGTCAGAACTGGGGGAGGTCCTGGAGTTCCTTGTCTAGATGGAAATCAAGGTCTGGCCCAGTCCCCATATATATCAGCTGTGCTGTGTGCAGGAGTCAAGTGATGTGGTATCCATTTAAATAGCAGGAAACTAAGGCTCAGAAAATTATGACTTGTCCAACTACATGCCCATGGAATAGTAGCCGCAGAGCTCCAAGGTGGAACAACTCTAGGTTGTGCAGGTAGAGTGAGGCCCCCACAAAGTTGACTGTCAAGCTTCACAGTGCTGTCAATTAATAGCTATGTGACCTTGGGCAAGTTACTTAGTGCTCTGTACTTCTGTTTGCTTCTCTGCAAAATGAGCATCCTAATAACTTAAAGTTATTAGGAAGACGACAAAATTAGTAGACACAAAGTACTTAGACTGTCTGACACATAGTGGGCAATAAGTATTGGTAATTATGATTACCAACTGGTAATTATGATCACTGTAGGGTTGTCTGTGTGTTATTCATTCAGGAAAATATATGTGTTTAAAACAGATACTCCCAGTTCCCATCCACTGCATTTACTACTTCTGAGGACGAGGGGCAGGCCAGAGGCACTAGGGTGTTAATACCCCACCTCATTTCCTGGAGCAACTTTCAGCCAGAGGAGAGATACCCTTTCCCATTCTCCCCTTGGGTAGGACAAATCTGAGGCAGGATTCTAGACTGGCTTTCAGAATTAGGCTCTAGTTACTGATAGCAGTAACTTGCTTAAAATATACAAGTTTGTTGGTGCCTTCCCCTCCCGTTCTTACTTTCCCATATCTTCCAGTGTTAACTAGGATCATTTTCCAAATCACTGTCTGCACTTGAATCTTTGTTTTAGAATCTGCTTTTGGGGAAATCAAAACCAAGCCAGTTCCTAATGTGTATCAGATCCTATGTTTAGACTGATTATGCAGGTGCGGTGGGGATGGGAGATGGGGAGGGAATTTCTGGCAGAGGAAACAGTATCTGCAAAGGCCCAGAGATGTGAGCAAACTGTGCTTGGCAAAGGATGAGAACAGGAAGGCCATGATGTGAACTTAGGAAAGTTCCCTCTGAGGGCCGTGAGGAAATTTCTGCCCACTGAACCATCCCAACCTGAATTTTTCTGGAAGTCTCCAAAGATATTCACAAACTTGAGGATGGTTTTGATTAGTTGGGCTTTATTAACAAACACCAGTTATTGCTGATGAACACACACACACACACACACACACATATACACACACACAACTCCTGCTCTTCCATGCCCCTGAAGCTCTCTTTTTGGATGCTCACAACCTTGATATCCAGTTGGGCAAATAATCCCTGAGCTTACACTAAAGCAGGACTCTGTGCTAGACCCTGGGGACCCAAGAGATGTCTCAGATGTAGGTCTGTGCTCCAGGGAATTTCTCACTCTGGACAAGGAGAAAAATCTGTACACCACCAGCAGTTATGTGGTAAAGAAGATGTTATAACTGAAAGCCAGACATAGGACTTAATCAAACCTAGGGAAGAGGGCATAAAAAGCTTTTCTGAGCCAATGAAGGCTAAGCAGGGTTTGGAAGTGTTCAGAAAAGTTGGGTACTGTACTTCCTTGACCAGGTGTGTGCCTTCCTAAGACGATGAGCATCAGATTCTGCCATCAGCTGCTTCCCTCAGGTCCAGCCAGTCCACAGATGGGAATGCTCAGGCTATACTCCCATTCTCCTCCACAACTAGAATCTCACCGACCATTCTGGTGGGACACAGGAGTAGTTGAAAGCTCTGGTTTGGAACCAGCACTACAACTCACCCTCACTGCTTTTGAATTCCTAAATAGAAGTTTCCCATTCAATCTTGGGAAACCTGGGCTTCTTTTTCCCCTCCAAAGACCCTGGTATTTCAACTCTCTTGTAGCCCGAACAAAGCTACCTTCTGCCTTTTCCCACCATCCTGGGTGGAGAGTCTTCATTTCCTCTTCTACATCAATCCCAAAGTTTCCTTCACCATTTCTCCCAAGGTTCTTCAAATTCCAATGTAGAAAGCCCCACTGTGGGAAGACCTCAGCTCTCCCAGAATTCCAAGGTGGCTGTGCAGATTAGATTTCCATGGTGATACCCACTGGGATTCAAGCCTAGAACTGGATCACATAGGCTCCCCTTAAAGAGGGCTGCTTTGAATCTGAATCTGATTTTCTTTTGCCATGTGACTTGAGGCAAGTTCTAACCTCTCTTAGCTTTAGTCTTTTGTGTTAAATGAAGACATAATAACCTATCTCATAAGATTAAGCATAACATATAAAAGGCTAAGCCTACTATCACATATACCTAATTAAAATAAATAAATTAATTTTAAAAGGCTGAAAATAGTGCCAATCAGGGAGGAAAAGGTGGCTTCATGTTTGTCAGCCCCCAATAACTATAAACCCCTGGTCTGTACACCTCCCTGAAGAGCTACAGAATCTTCTTTCACCTGTTTTGTTTTGCTCTTTTCCCCCTTTAGACTGTGAGATACTTGATGAACCCTAAATTCATTATTTGTTTTATTTTATTCTTGGCCTGTAAGATGGGTCCAGAAAGGTGGAGTGAAGGTCTCAGGGTTTTACAGTGTCTGAGTGGGTCCTTGGACATGGATCTGGCTGAGCTCAGGCTCAGATTTATTAGAAGCTGGGGTATGCTAAGACATTCTGATAGAATAGTCTAAAGTTGCTTAATATTTCAATTAACGAACCTGGTTCCAATCTCAGCTTCTCACCTCTAACATTCACAGTTTGTGATGATTTAGAATTTGTGAGCTGTCCTGAACTTTACTTTTGCATTTTCCATGTAAACTCTTAGAAAATATAATTATTTCTGAAGAAAAAAATTCCATGGGGATACTTAATTGATATATTAAATGTATTAACATGATGTGTCCATGACAAAGGTTGATATCCATTCATAAAAGTGAGTTATTCTAAGAATGGTTTTGATGGGCAGTAGAATATGCCACTTGTAGAGAGGTGGGGCAGAATGAATTTCCTTGCTTTTATACTATAGTTCACTTTTTAAATTTGTCAGCAAGAGTCTTTGAGCCCCTCCCCTCTAGCCACACTAGTTCTGTTTTTTTTTTTCTTTTTCATGGGCTTTTATAATGGGACAGTCCCCTGCCCCTGTTGATTACTGTGTCATTACTCATGTTGAGGATGGGGAGAGAGAGGTAAGGGGAAAGAAACCTAGAGTCCCATCCCAGATAGCTCCACTGATTTTGTGTTCTTGGACTAATTATCGACCCTCTCTGAGTGTTACAGTGGCATTCAAGTCTCTGTATCTTGGCCCCACTCACTCTCATAGCCTCAGGTCCCATTTATCCCATGAATACCCTAAGCCTCCAGTTGAACAGGCTAACTTCCCTTTCCAGGAACAGGCTCCTTGCCTTCCTCCTTTCTCCACCAGGAATGCTCTTCCATGATTATTATTAATTATTATTTTATTTTTTACAAGTTTTAAATTTGTAAATATATGTGACAGTAGAGTGTATTTTGACATATAACACATACATGGAGTACATAACGCATTCCATTTAGGATCCCATTCTTGTGGCTGTCCTTTCTTTGCCATTTAAATCTCACCCACCAGTCAGGGCTCAGATGAGAATCTCTTTTCTCTCTAATGCTTTTCTCTCAGTTGGCTGTGTACCTTCTCCTACCATTTTTTTGGGGGGGGGCTCTTAATAATTCTTCCTGATGCTATAATTCTTGTAGACATTTTTTTCCATTACTAGATTGTAAGCTCTTTGAGGCAGAATGAATATCATTTATATTCACATAAGTCCACACTGCAGACTCCAATCCATATAAATCCTCCACGGGAAGTGAAGGAGCTGAGATTCTTACTTGAGACTTGAATGCGAAGTCCCTGTGTGGTTGTTAATTTTATGTGTAAACTTGAATGGGATTGAGGTACTTTTATTGCTGGTAAAACATTATTTCTGGGTGTGTCTGTGAGATTAGCATTTGAACCAGCAGACTGAAAAAAGCAGGTCTGATCTGTTGAGGGCATGGATAAACAAAAAGGAGAAGGAAGGGAAAATTCACTATCTCATTTTGAGTGGGACATCCATTTTCTCCTCCCTGTGGACATCATAGTTCTGCTCCTCAGATCTTCAAATTCTGAATTATACCACTGGCTCCCCTGGTTCTCCAAATTCCCTATAGCATATCATGGGAATTTTTGGCTTCACACAAGACATTCTTAGCCCCTCACTCTAACATCTCTATCTCCATCTGCATCTCTCTCACTGCCTTCTAATGGTTCTGTTTCTCTGCAGAATCATGACTAATCCAGACTAATATTCCTGTCTCTGCATCCTTATGAAGTGTATGAAAAAAACCTGTTGGTTTGATTTCAAATGCACATAATATTCTATATTTTGTGTTACCTATGAGGGATTATCATCAACTCTAGGTTCTTTCATTCTCAGAGAGTTATGGAATGGCTCTGCCTTTGTGAATGAACAGGCTAGAAATTCAGCTGGAATTCAGTAGTGGATCTGTTTCAGGGACTTCTCCATGGACTCCAATGCTGGATCTTGGGGATATCCAGGTCAGATATTAATGACTCCTCCTTCTGGGACCTTGAGATGAGTAGAGTTCTGAGGCTATATGGAGTTCTGAGCTCATTCCCAGTCAGTCTTCCCATCCTTGATGTTCACTCTCCAAATCTCCCAAGCATATATTGTCTGGTCAAAAAATGTTGATTGAGTCCTAATATGTATTATGTTATGCCCTGGGAATAATATAAAGATTAATCAGAGACCATCTCTGCCCTCCAGGGACAGGCAGACATGAGAAGAGATAATGACAACCAAGAGAGACATATACTATGGTAGAGGGTAGCTTAGGGGTCATGCTGCCCCAGAGCAGTGAGCCTTGGGGATCTAAGAGATCATGCTTCCTAATTTTTGCTCTCTTTGGACCATGGATAATGTTAATTTGCTGTTAGATCTTATATCATATTTCTTCTCAAGCCTTAATTTTTGTTCTTTACACAAGTCAACTGGGTTCAGTGGTTCCCCAGAACTCATCCCATAATGGTCACCTCTTTATGACTTTGTGCTAATGATGCTGGTCACCATGCCAGTCCTCATCATACTCTCCATATTTCTCAAGAGGCAGAGGCCTTCCTAGAGCTCCAAGTCCCATCAGATAGAAACCCTGGCATTGGTGAGGGTTTGACCTGGAAATTACACAGAGGTTCCAGGTCTTCCAGTGGTGTCTCAGTCAATACTGGACATGGCCAGGCCTGCTCTGGCATATTGCCTCCCTTTTAGCCAGGTTACAAGAGAGGTTGCTTCTTGTGATCATTGTGTCAGGACCTGGGAGTATGTTGGTAAGTAAAACCAGATATAGTTCCTAACTTCATGGAGTTTGCAGTCTATTTGTAGAGCAGATGTTAATAAAACAGTCACATAAAGGATTATATAATTACAATCTGAGATAAGTGCTTGAAAACAAGAAACATAGTCCTAGGGAGCAAGTATAATGAGGATTGAAAAATGAGTTTGACAGCAAGAGATCATTATGGAGAGTTGTTTTGTCAGAGTGATGAGTCCAGAAGCCATGTGGGAGTGGACTGAGGAGCAAGTGGGGCGAGGAAGTAGAAGTGGCCAATGTATGTATCTCTTGATCAGTGAGCACTGAAAGGGCTGGAAGGAAACTTTGAGGTCTTTTATGGCAGGTGCTTTGAGAAAGGTTACAGAGAGATCCACAGATATCATCTTTTACAATACTTAGAACAATATTGTGACATAGAGGGTCAGGCTTTGTTCCTATTTGACAAAGGAGAAAAATAGAAATCCAGAAAGATGCTGTACCTTGAGAAGAATATTCACAAGAGAGCCAGGACTGGAACTGAAGCCCTTAGAACCCACACCTTCCTCTACTCTGCAAAGTCTGGTTACTTGCAGGTTATCTGAATGAATGAGTCTGTTTTCAGAACAATCAAAATTTCTTCTCCTGCAGTCTTTTAAGATTCAGGACCATGGCCAGCACCCACACAATCTTTGATAAACACTGAGGTAAGCCTAGTGTTTTAGCCGATGAGATCAGCACTGCTTTTTTAAGTTGGTTTTCTCAACAAATGTCAACTGGACATCTACTAAGTGTCATGTACTATGAGAGGTCCTGAGAAAACAGAACTGGCAAACTTCCCTTATGGAGCCCACACTCTAGGATGGAAAAGACATGAACACAGAGTGCAAGATGTGCCCAGGGGCAGTGGAATCATAAAGCAGAGTGAGGGTGAAAGGTTTCCTAGAGGAGGCCTAGCCTGTGATGAATCTTGAATAGAGCAGATGGCAATGAGGAGCCACTGAGGATTTTAAGCAAGGACATGACAAGGTTAGGTGTGCTTTTCAGAAAGATCCCTCTGGTGCAATGTGAGAATGGGTGGGGGTGAGAGAAGAGACAGGGAATGACTCAGGAGACTGAATAAAAAGAAGGAGTCTCCCCAAGCACATCCTAAAAGACATAGTTAGGTTTTAATTTTAATCTTGCTTGCAAGAACAGATGGAAATATTCTGGGTTTTACATGTTTTCTTTTGGCACAGCCAAGTTTCACTATCTTGACCAGCTGAAGCTGACATTGTGAGGGAGTTGTGTTGCTGGTGGACAGGAGGAAAATGAAATGCAGAGGAAGAAGGAAGGAGGAGAATTCAATTTGTTGAACATTCCGTATGCATTAGCACCATGCTAGGTGCTTCTCACTTTTCTCATTTAATTCTCTCAACAACCTAGAAAGTCAGTCTGTCCCAAGTTTTCATAAAGAGAAACCAAGGTTGAGAGAGATTAATTAACTGAGGCCCACATCCACAAGTAATCATAAAAGGAAGAGTCAGAATTGGAACCCAAGTTCCTGAGGCTCCAAATACTTCACATTCCCTCCTCATGCTTTTGTTGTTTTGATGGAGAATGCACTGGATCCCCAGCTGACAGAGGAGCAGAATAATGGCTTCTGGGCTCCCACCCCTTCAGCCTCCTTGTTCACACATGAAGGAATAATCACATTAAGTATTCTTTTCTCAGCTCTGAAGTCCAGGAGCTTTAGAAGGCTGCAAAAGGACTCACGTCAGTGACCTGGTCCCTTTGGGGCTGGATGTGCTTTGCTTACTCCTTACTACCCCCATGGTACCTGGACTTGCAGGAAGAAGTGCTTCTGTGTTCAGGGACAAGCAGACCAGAGGTTTCATAGTGGTGCCAAATACCTGCTTTGACACCCCTGAGGTGCCCTTGGTCCCCAAGTTTTGGAGACTGCGCCATTCTCTCTGGGCTTTTTGCAGCGGCTGTGGTGGTGTCTGCCGCAGAGCCTGAGGAAGCTTTATGGAGATGGTCACACTCCAGTGCCCAGCCTACTTGTTGGAACTTTCCAGAAATATTGCACTGCAGACATTTTCCACGCCGTTATGCTAATGGAATCAGGAAAAATCAATTGTCCTTAAGGAACAGGGGAATGAGACGTGCTGTAAATGCCACGGGATGAGTGATTGGTTGATTGCTTGCCGGCGATCGGAGCGCGTCTCATCCCTACATTATTCTGATGAATTTTTATGGCATGCCTCCTTTCTTGCTTGCTTCCTCCCCCACCCCACCCCCCCTTAGCTGGGGAAGAAGGTTTATGGCTTGCAGCTTCTCAGTTGATTGAATGCAGCTGGCATTGTTGCAGCAGAGGACAAATAGGTACATTTGCTTTACAGGCTGAGAAAAGTGGGTTTGGAGAAATTGCACCACCACGTCCTTCTGCAACAAAGGCGCCCTTAAAAATGCAGATATTTTTTATGAAATGACTTTACTTTTCTTCTTGGCTGTCTCTAATCTTCCTATCAAAGGAAAGGGCAAAAAAAAAAAAAAGGTTGGGGAAAAGAAATATATGGCTTGCAATTCTGTGGAAATCCGATTTTTCATTCTTATCACAAAGGAAGCTAACGAAGGCATTTCATTAGTATTCATTTTAGGGCCGATGTGATTTTCTCCTCTTTGCTAACACAAAAATAAATAAATAAACAGTTGAGCTATGTCTGGGAAACTGCCGACAAGGCGGCTTGGAGCAGAGGTCAGCATTTTCCGGAATGAGTGTGCACGGCATTCAGCAAGGTGGCCAAGAAAATGGATCCAGCTCAAATAAGGGCCATCTGGGGCAGGAGGGAGACAAGGTTTGAGTGGAGACAGGTCCCTTGGGTTTCAAAGCTGGTGTCCAGCTTGGCTGTGACAGTGTGTGGCTGAAGAAGGCAATCGGGCTGTGACTGCTGTCTCTTTGGGCAGTAGCAGCTGCTGGGGCTCTATGCCCTGCAGCTGGGGATGTTTCAGCTGTGATCAGGGCATCAGGGAGATTCTTATATTGTTTGTTCTCTCTTGTTTCTTCTTCAAGAGCATTGAGCCTTACTGGAGGTTGGGAAATCCTATCGGGTGAAAATCTAGGAGTGTTTGGTTGGGAAGAGGAGATTTGGGGACACAGCTGTAATCTTTATCCATTCAAAGGGGCATTGTGGACCGAGGAGTAGGCTTATTATTTTGGGCTTCAGAGAGCTACACTAAGATTGGAGGGTGGAAGCAACAGAGAAGCAGAGAAATCCACCAGATTTGAGATAAAATTTCAGATCAAGCATGTGTTGAGTATGTTCATAGGAAAATTACTGATGTCTCTGAACCTCAATATTCACATTTGCAAAAGAAAGCAAACTATAATAAAACTCCATTGTTTTCAAAATACTGTAAGGGACAGTAACTTACAGTGCTGGAAGTAGATGTTAATGACCCCTTTGTAGAAAGGGGAAACCCCAATTAAGAGAGACAGTAATGATCTGAGGTTGTAGTTCAGTGGTAGAGTGCTTACCTAGTACGTGTGAGGCACTGGGTTCAATCCTCAGCACCACATAAAAATAAAATAAAGGTATTGTGTTCATCTATAACTAAAAATATTAGAGAGAGAGAGAGATTAAGAGAGATATTAAATGACATGAGCTCTGGGAAGCAGGACCCTGGTCTCTGAGGCCAGATCTCTCTGCTTCTCCCAGCCAAGGGCCTCCTTGTTTAACTGCTTCTTGGAGCCGCTGTGAGGAGGAGGTGAGATACACAAGCTGAACACTCTTTGTTCTTGGATAAAAATTCTTACCCAGTTCCCCTCAAATGCCAAGTCATTTGACATATTTCCATGTCCTGAACTGCACATTCCCGGAGGGAAGTGTCCCTTTGTGCTTAATTCAGATGTCTCAGCAATTCCTGACTTGCCTTTATGTGCCATGCCGGGCTCTGGCCTGTGCTCTTGCCCATGTGTGGAACATTTTCCTTTACCTTTTTCATTTGGCCAAGCCTCACCCATTCTTCAACTCAGGTGCTACCCTGTTGGGAAGACTTCCTGGAGACCTTGCACAACCTTTTATTCTCTCTGTGCTCTTCTTGAGTCACTGTATATTTGTTTCTAAGTGCTTACAATACAAAGAGAACTGGGAATCATGGTGTCAGGCTGACCTGGGTTCAAATCCTGGCCCTGGATATAATCGTGCGTGAGTTACCTAAACTCTCTGAGCCTCCCTGTCCTCTAATCAATGGTGATGATGATAGTACCTACCTTAAAAGCTATTTGGAAGACTCAGTGAACATTATTTGTAAAATATTTTGCTCAATGCCTGGAACATGGATGACTTTAAGCAATTCAAAATGAATGCATGAAATTTCTTTTTGGTTGGCTAGAAATCTTGAGAGAGATGAATGAGGATACATTTTTTTTTCAGTTCCTTCATTTCTGTCCAGTTTCCCCTAGCTTCAGTCTTCTCTGCATGTCCCCTGCATGATAATTAATACCCACATATGTTGAGAAGTTAGAGGCAGAGCCAGGACAGAATTAGGGTGCCTGAGGCCCTAGTCTAGGGCTCTGTTTCACTCTCCTCCTCCCACCAGTACCAGTAGCTTCTCAAGGGCATAGGTCTCATCTTCTCCACCTGTCTCACCTGCCATGCCTCCCATAGGTCACACCCCTCCGTGGGTGTTCTATGAGGTGTTGTGACAGGGATTGTGGGCTCATTGCTAGGAGATCTGGAGCCCACTTCAATCCCTGCCTGCCAGTGTGACCTTGAGGCCATCAGATTTCCGTGTGTCATGGGGTGATACTTCTGTGGGACCTACTGCACTGGGCTGTGCTTAATGAGAGAGGAAGAGGAGGGAGCTTTGTCAGCTGTTGTGCACAGCAGGAGTTGAAGAGATGGCCCTGCTGCTGTTGTTGTACTTGCTGTTATTGCCTTTCAAAATAAAAAAGTCTCCACAGCCAGGGTCCTGGAGCCAGTCTGTTAGAGGAGATGGCTCTGCCCTTGAAAGCCACTCTCCTGGTCTGCCGTTTCCTGTGGGTAATTTGAAACTGGGGCTCAGAGAACTGAACTCCAGTTAATGGTTTTCAATAAAGAATTAAGTGCTGCTCATCAGGCTGGCGCTGGGACCTGGCTTCCCGGAAGGGGGGAGAGTGCTGGGGGCAGTTGCTTGCGTTTAGGGATGCGTTTGCATTTTACGGTCAGTTAGGCAGCCTGATGAAAGAGGGATAAGATCAGGCCACAGCAGCCAGAGGGAGGGGGCAGGCAAGAGTGACCCAGCCCCCCACCCCAGAGGCTGCAGGGAGGGACTAATGGTCACACCATTACAGCTAGATCAGCTGTTTCCACAAAAAGCCTGTCAGGCACCTGGTTAGCGCCCCCCTCCCCTGCAGCAGCCCCTGTGGGAAGAAATGCTGAAGCATTTTCTGATGGAGCTGCCTCCCACATCAGTCATCACCATTACAACAATCAAAGCTCTTGGTATGGGCTTTTTGCATAAAATTACTCCTTCAAGCCTTATCTACAACCTGAAGTGTAGCAATTACTTTCATCACTCTTTGCATTTCATATGAGGAAACTGAGGTACAGAGAAGTTAAACTACCCAAGGTCAAGTTTCTGTGGGCCAGATGTGGCCTTCAAACCTAGGTAATCTGCCACCAAAGTCATGCGGTATAATCACTGTGCGGTGTTGTCTTTTGCATGGTCTTGGAATCATGAACTCTAGCTCATGACTTTGGCAGGGAAGGGCCATTAATTCCATCTCACAGATGAGGAGACAGGGCCAGGAGGGTGTTGTGCTGCTGCCTACAGGAATGAAAAGAGCGTGTGCGAGAGGTAGAGCAGACATCCAGACCTGGGGAGCAAGGTAGAAAGGCCCTGGGATTTCAAAAGGTATTTGGCAGCAGGTATCAAAAGCCTTCAGAGGGCTGGGGTTGTGGCTCAGTGGTAGAGCGCTTGCCTAGCAAGTGTGAGGCACTGGGTTCAATTCTTAGCACCACATAAAAATAAATAAAAGGTATTGTATCCATCTACAATTTAAAAAGATATTTTTAAAAAAGCCTTCAGAATGTTCATACCCTCATATTTCTTTATCTAAGAGCCTGCCTTAATCTTGCCAAAAGGAGACAATTCTAAATAGAAGAAAAGAATGATTATTTATAATATCAAATGACTGGAAGCAATTTAAGTATCTTACCATGGGAAATGGTTAAGTAAAGACTGGTGTTTACACTTGACTTGGTCTGAAGCCATGAAAAATAATATTTCAGACAGCAAAAATGCTTGTGATATGTTAAATGAGAAAAAAAGTGAGACCAAATTGTATGGATAATAAAATCCCAAGTATATTCCAAACTTGCAAGAGATATGCAAAATAATAGTTGCTGTGTTAGGATGATGAAATTGTAGTTACTTTCCCCTTGTTTTTCTAACTTTATGACATATTGCTTCAATTATAGATAAATTGATGGACTTGGTCCAGATATGTTTGGATTACATACTCTCTACACCTTGGTTTCCTAATCAAAATAAGCCTTTGTTGCAGGATTGCTATATTTAATGAGATAATATGTCATAATATACCTAGTAGCACAATGTCTATGCAGGGAAGGTGACCAAGAAATGCCAATCATTCCCCTGAGGTTTGTTCCATTTTTTCACACTTTGTCTTCTGACTTACTGAGGTTTGTGACACTGAGAATGTGACCACCAGGTCCAAACCTGTATTCCAGAGGTGTGGGATCCTTAGAGGTAGTAGAGACCCATCACTCCTCCACTGCCTGACACCACCAGAACATCCAAGGAGGGTCAAAAGCACCCCCGATTTATCCTTTCCCTCAGGGACCCTCTAAGAAACACACACCATTTAGCTGCCTTCTTGACAGCATCTCCTTGAGTGTCTGGAGGGCAGAGAGACTCTGTGGTTCTGATTCTGACTGCTGGGCCCACAGGTCCCCAATTTTCTCATCCATTCATTTCTCATTCACTTGCTCACTCACTAAGTCCTGTGGAGAGTCAGTGATCATAGATCTTTATAGGTACTGACTCCACGTTTACTGGGGGTGGAGTCTGTACCAGGGGCTTTCACTTACCTTGGTTTACTGAAGCCTCACATCTACTCTGTAGAAGAGGTTCACTGAGCAAATAATAGCAACTGCAAAGAGCAAGATACAGAGGAGCCTCTCCTCCCATTGTTGGTCAGTCCCCCTGGCCCTGCCAGTTCTGTCTCCTTATGGAATCATTCTGCTCTGGTCCACAGTGTCAGTCACTCTCTCTGCCTTTGTAGAACCCAAACCTGATCTCAGGAAGCATCCCTGCTCAATAATAGTCACTTGTGGTCTGATCACCCACCATGCACCCCAACACACAACCACATTGCCCTGCCCCACAGTGTCCCTTTATGACTTCATGCTTTCCCCGCTTCCTAGGATGCCCTTCCTGCACAGCACTCCCTGACCCATCCTCTAAAACCTAGCTCAAATTTTCCTCCTTATTGGCTCCCATAGAAGATTGTTGCTCCCCTTCTCTGCCCACCTGCAGGAAGGTACTGCAGGAGGTATTGCAGGAAGTTTCCCGTTTGTTCCACTTTCCTTCAGGTGCATGTACTCCTCAAGAGCAGGGTCCACATTTTGTCATTTCTGCTCCCTAGAAGCTTAGCTCAAAGCCTGGCCCAGGCAGGAGCCCAATGAGTGTTTGTTGAGTGAATTATGAATGACAGTGTAATCTCAGGACCTCCACCAGGGAGGAACAACAGGGCCCTTTGACCTCTTGGGAATGGGAAGTGTTCTCAGCTGAATTCTCCTGGCAGACACTTTTCAGCATTGCCAGCTGCTCACTCCCCAGAGGCCCTGTCACTGCTTAGCTCCCCGACTGATATAAGATCATTTGGCTACAAACCAGGCTAGCTGTGGGACTGCAGCCACCATCTTGCAGAGAGCTCACCCTGACAGAGCCTTGACCTGGACAGCTGGGCATACAGGAAGCCTCATGGTTTGTCCCTGTGACCACACAGCCACATGCCATGCCTCTTTGAGCCCTCATGCTCTAGGCTAAATTAAGCCAGATTGAAAAGTTTCCTGAAAGCATCTTATAAGTTTTGCTTTTCTTTATGATTCCTCCGACCTGGAATGCTCTCTACCTGCCTACTGTCCTGTCTCTTGCTGGGGAATTCCTACTGGTTCTGTGCTTGATTCAGGCATCACCTCTCTTCTGGGCTAGGGGCTTGTCCTGGGTGCCTCCAGCATCGGTGGCACCTCTGTCTTTGCACTGTTCACACTGTGCTATCATTATTTATTTTCCTAATGAGCCTGTGGGCTCTCTGATGCAGAGACTTGGTCTAATTTGCTTTGGTTCTCTAATATCCGGATTGGAGTAGGTGCTCACAAGTATGTGCTGGATGAATTTATGGTCAGATGGGTATGCAGGTAAATTGTGCTGGGATGCTTCCCTACTGCTGTGAGTCAAAGTGCGGCCCTGACCTAGGCCTAGTGTGGATAAGGTGTAAGGGTTGGGGTTACAGTATAGTAAAAAGCAATCCCAACCCTCAGCCTTGCAGGGTCAGTCAAGCACACAGTTCATGAAAGGGAGCTAAGAACACTCCAATGCAGCGTTAGGTTGGAGGGAGAATTGGGCCTCAGGACCAGCTTTGCTTCACACGGGATCTGAGCTCTCTCCTCACGTTTCTAAACTTGCTTCCTGATCCCTAAAATGGGAACCACAACCCTTGCTTAGCCTACTTAACAGTTATTGTGAGGAGCAAGTAAGATAATGTCTCTGAAATTCTTTACAAATGGTTTTTACTCTTTCTAGGGGAGAAAGCTCAGCAACCGTTACAAGGCAATACCCACCAGGGGGAGTGGCAGAGCAGGCCAGGCCCTCCTCATTAGAGAAAGTAGAAAGAGGTGGCAGCTCTGGGTTAGATCCTGGGCTGACCCAGAAAGGGGGGACACAGGGTCCAGTACATTATGATAAAGTCACAGGCTCCCCTTTTCTCAGTGTTTCCTCATTTAATTAGAATGACACTATGGATTACCTGGATAAGCAAGAAATCAGAAGAAGACCTGTTTTCAGTGAGAGGGTGGTGGGCAGCACTAACTCTCTGCCTTATCTATAGGGGCGATATGGACAGGGTGGAAGTGTAGGGCCTCAGGTTCCTTCCTTAAAACTTTCCTGTATAGCTCAGGATCCTGGATTCCAGGTCTCTGAGACCTTTGGGTAGCTGGCAAAGGACACATCTACTGACTTATAGGCTATCATGTTAGTGGGACAGGACCTAGGTCTGTGTGTATCTCCCTTCATGGATGTTTGAAACCTGCAGACTTAGCCTCACAGTTGATTAGCATCCTCTTTGCTGGGGCGGGTGGGACCAGACAAGGAGGCCAGCTGGAGGAGAGCTCTGTAACCCAATTTGCTGTACAGAGAAGCCAGTCTGTCTGGCAAGAACTAATTGGAAAGCTGCTTCCTCTAAGCCTGGACCCAGGAGGGCTCTAGGCCTGGCTGGGCGGGGCCCCCTTGGCTAGTCCAACATCACTTAGTGCTTTGTGGGAGCCGCTCCCAGCGGGAGAGCACTTAGCCCTGGTAATTGGCCAGGCAGGCTCATCATTAATTCATGCCAAATTGTATTTCTTCTTTTGAGAGAGAGAGAGAGAGAGAGAGAGAGAGAGAGAGAGAGAGAGAGAAAGAGAAGTGGGGGTAGGTGGGAATAAATGGGTTTCTGAAGGGAGGAATCTGGGCTTGGCTGAAGCAGCTTTGACTTGGGATGGAGATCAGGGATTCATTTGCTAAATTGCTGTTGACCTGAGCAAGTTGCCTCCGGAGGCCTTAGTCTCCTGATTCATGGTCAGAGACAATAACCCATGACAAATACCTCAGAGGATGGTTTTGAGGACCGAATCCAGATATGAGGGATGAGTGCTCTTCAGCTGTTCAATTCAACAGGCTCAGGGAGACAGGGAGACTTTTACATTTAAGGTCATTTTTGATGTGGGTAGATTTCAGTCTATCATCATTTGGATCAACAGTAATTTTTAGTGACTCCATTTTATCTCTTTTGTTGGCTGATGACTCTATGGTGTGTTATTTTAGTGGTTACTTCAAGGTTTGTCGTATCCCTCTTTAAATCACAGTCTACTTTCAAGTGATCTTGTAACATTGCACATGTAGTCTAAGAACCTTACCATGGACTATCTCCTCCCCTTCCTTCCTGGTCTTTATGCTAACCGTGTCACATGTTTGACTTCCAAACGCCATAAGACATTGTTATTATTTTGTTTAAATGGTGAATTATCCCCAAAAGGGATTTAAGTAAGAATTTTGAATTTTTGTGCCTTTGCCCATGGAGTTGGCATTCCTAGTGTTCTGAATTCCATTGTGAGGATTCCTGTTTCCATCTGGTCGTCTTTTCCCTCTGACTGAAGGGCTTCCTTCGGTATTTCTTCTACTGTTGTTCTGCCTGGTGATGAATTCTTTTGACTTCTGTATTTTGGAGGTTTATTTTGTCCTTACCTTTGAAAGATATTTTGTTGGGGTATAGACTTTGGTGGACAGAACTTTCTTTTTAGACTTTAAAGATGCTATTCCACAATTTCCTGGCTTCCACTCTTTCTAACCAGGGTCATTTTCATCTTGCCTTTGTTTCTCTATATACATATTTCTTTTTAATCTGATGGCTTTTAAGGGTTCCTTTTATTACGAGTTTTGAGAAATTTGATTATGATGTGCCTCGGTGTAGTTTTCTTAATTTTCTTGTGTTGAGAGTTTATTGAGCTTCTTGGATCTATGAATTTATAATTTTTTAATCAAATGTGGAAAAATTTCAGCCATATTTAAGCTGTATTTGTTCAAATAATTTCTCTGGCCCCCTCTTCTTTCAAGCACTTGAACTTTCTTGAAGTTTTTCCATAGCTCATTGATGATTCTTTCATTTTAAAATTCACCTTTTCTCTGTTTCTTTCTGAATAATTTCTGTTTTTATTTATTCAACTTCACTAATTTTTTTTTACAAAGTCTGTCTCAACCCCACTCCAGGGTATTTTTCATCTCAGGCCTTGCAGTTTTCACCTCTAGAAGTTTAATTTGGTCTTTAAAAAAATATCCTTATGCTCTACTGACTTTTTGAACATAGGGAATGAAGTTATGGTAACTGTTTGATGTCCTTGTTTCTTAATTCTAATATTTGTGTCAGTTCTGAATGATGCTTCTCCTGAGTACTGGTCATATTTTCCTGCCTCTTGCATACCCACTAGTCTTTAATTATATTGCAGACATTGTGAATTTTACATTTTTGGGGGCCAGATATTTTTATATTTCTTTAAGTATTTTTGAGTTTGGTCTGGGATGAATTTAGCTACTTGGAAACAATTTGATCCTTTCTAGTCTTTAAGATTTGTTAGGACCAGAGTGGCTTCTAGTCTAGAGCTAATTATTCCCCATAACTGAGGTAAGGCCTTTCTGAGTACTCTATGTAATGCCCTGTGAATTATGGGCTTTTAAAAAGTTGGCTAGTAGGAACAGACACTGTTTCTGATCTTGTGTGAGTTCTGGAGACTAATAGGTCTTTCTGTGGTCTTAAATGGTTTTTTCATACATATTGTACTCGGTTCATAAGGGGGAAACCTCTCAGATTTCTAGAATTCTCTATGTAGGGCTTTTTATTTTCAGTACTCTGTCCTGTTAAACCTAGTTTATTTGCTCCCCCTGGACTCTCAGCTTTGACTCCCCAATTCAGTAAGTCCACCAGTGTCCCCTCAGTGTAGAGGCCTGGAGACCCTCATGGCAGCATGCGGGGCCATCCCAGGGCCCACCTTGCCTTCATGATGTTTCTTAGAGATTGTTGATCTGAGTTGCCTCATGTCTACTGTCTCAAAAATCATTGTTTTATATATTATTTTTGCGTGTGGGTGTTTAGGTGTGAAGGTAAACCTGATGGTTGTTACCATCTTGTCTATAAGTGAAAGTTCCCAGGGAGGCAGAAAATGGGGACCTTTTAAATATAGTGGGTTCATCTTTCCTAGCCTTGACAGCGTGGGATTTCTGGACAAGCTATATAGCAGGGTTTGGTAGGAGGACCCAGCAACGAAGAGGTCAAGTTTCTCATTCGTGGGATCTATCTTTGATTCTTCTGCGTCTTATAATCTTTTAGACAGAGTCCAAAATTCCAGTCATATTTTTCTTTCCCAGTGCAGGCACTTTCAGAGGACTACTCAGAGAAAAGAGCCCAAGAAGGAAGAGGGAAAATAGGGAAAGTTAAACGTTGTGAAGAATTCCATTTAATCTGAGGGAAAGAGGCCCTAATTTCATCAGTTGAGATCAAATATTAGTACAGATAGATAGTGGTGTGTGTACTTTGTATGTATTATCTAATTTAAGCCACTCAGTGAATACTGATCCTGGCCACAAACCTACTCTTAGATTAATATGCCTTTGTTCAGATAACTGTGGTTGGTTCTAGGTTAAGCTCTGGAACTAGGATTCACTGGTTCACATGTGTAAGAGGGGAGCATTCAGTGCATCCTCTATAGTAAACTCCTTAAGAGGTTTTTTGACTAGCAAGCACAAGGTCCTTTTATTTTTTCTTTTGGTACCAGGGATTGAACCCAGGGGCACATAACCACTGAGCAGCATCTCCAACCCTTATTTGTATTTTATTTAGAGACAGGGTCTTTCTGAGTTGCTTAGGGCCTTGCTAAATTGCTGAGGTTGGCTTTGAACTCATGATCCTTCTTTCTGCCTCAGCCTCCTGAGCCTCTGGGTTTATAGATGTGTGCCACAGTGCCCAGCTAGAGTCCCGTCTTTTTCCAGGGCTCAGTTTTCCTTTTTTTTTTTTTTAAAGAGTGTCTCAGTGATCTCAACTCTGAAGAATTTAACTGTGCTCTTCTGGGATTGACTATTGTAAGTGAACGTATCATGACCCTAAACCCTTATACTCAGCTCTGACCTCTGTCCGGGCTTGTTCTGGAATGGGAAAGATAAGGTTAGAGGTTGGAGATGGGGAAGATGTTTGCTTTGGGGCCAGGGTATCCTTCCTGACAAGCCTACACTATGGCTATGTGGAGAACCCATCAGTTTTTCAGGGTTAGCAGATGAGAGTTGTGTCAGCACCAGGGAGAGCGCCAGGGGGAGCCCAGAGTCCAAGGAGTCTTCTTCCTGAAGTAAAGGAGGGCCCTGGCTGCTGACCAGTCTATTTACCTGGCCAACTCAACCCTGAGCCTTATCACTCTGTTCTAAATTCAGGCAAGGTTGCTATCTGAATCTTACTTTAAAAACTGGAAGCTGTCCACCCCTGCCTTACATCTTTTCTTTTGGAATGGTTGGCAGAATTTTGCATCAGTGAAACCTTTGAAATTGTTATTTGAAGACCTGGTTTGATTCCTAGTTCTACCACTAAGTAGCTGTGTGGGATTGGACAGATTTCTTAGTTCCTCATCTATAGAAAGAGGATGATGATGCTTAACTCATTGTGGTATTGTGAGGACCAAGTGGGGCAGCTAGCAAAGCAACCTGTGCAGGGCCTGGAATGTAGAAGAAACTTACAACACTTTGTTGAGGGGTGAATGAAATCTCTAGCAATGTCTGGGCCTTTCTGGATTTGATACATAGGATTTCAGCCTGGATAAGGGGGAGAGGACATTTTAGGCAGAAAGAACAGCAGTAGCAAAGGAAGGGAGTCATGAAAGTGGACGGGCTGGCCAGGAAGTGGGGAAAGTAGTTTAATGAGACTGAGGCTATTCAGTGCCACTTTTGTTCCAAGGCCTCCTGAACCACTATTTTCAGCACAGAACACTCTGTTGAACATCCAGACTTTATTTCTAGCTAGCCTATTGTGCATCTAAGTTGAAAGTTCTACAATGCACCTCTAACATCCCTTTCTAAAACAGAATCCACCACTTTCCTCCAATGTACTCTCTTTATTTTAGATAGTATGTCACAAGGAAGAGGGGTCTTGTTAATGGTTTTGAACCAGTGAAAGTTTTCTTAAAAAACATGGTGATCTTATTTTACTTTTAAACTAAGAGCAGAAAATTAGAATGATTTAACTTAAAGCATGAGATAATTGGGCTAGATAAGGAAGGTCTTCCAATATCATAGATGGTAAGGAACTCAGAAGGGTCGATGGAAGGAGGCTATGCAATTCCACCCTCCCGCCAAAATAAAAAAAGAAGATATTTTCATTTAGCGTGAGCATTCTGCTTCATCACCATTTAGTCACTATTAAAATAATAGAGTTATTAATATCCTTTTAACAACAATTTACATTTGTATAGAGCTTTGCAGCTTGTAAAAAGGTCTAATTTGATCTTAATCGCCACCCTATGAGGTTATCAAGATGAGCATTATTAGCTCACTCCCCTTCTGCCCCTCATTGCATACATGGAAAAACTGAATGATCAGCCACAGAAGTGACACAATTGGCAAAAAATCAAATAGTGCAGCCAGGAACAAAGCTATGTTTTCTAGCTCTCTCCAGACCTGTGCTTTTCTCTAATGCAGCACCCTGGCTATCAATGGAGAGCAATGGCTACAGCAGCAGAAGCAACAACAGTTGACTCTGTAACTAAAGATCCACAGAGTCTCTCTTCCTGGTATTGTCACAACAGTGGGATAAAGAAGAACTGACCTCAAGGAACACAGGTGTTTCAGTTCAAAGTTCCAGAGGAGAAAGGGAAGGCCTGATGCCATATTGGCTTCAACCAAGAGAACTGGCAATAATCTATTTCTCACACAGACTAGGTCTTGGCAGTTCACACAGAAGTTCTGTCCCCCCTGCCTTATTAGTCAAGCTCCCACCAACCTGGGAGGAAGTCTCATTATTACCACCCCTTTACCAGAGGAGGAGAGATAAGTTGAGGATTCAGAGGCTGAGAGAGGTCCATGGATTCGCTGGAGGCCACTGGTCCATGACAGAATTGGGTCTGAATTGCCGTCTCTGGTCTCTTCCTCTAAACTCCTTCCCTCACTCTTTCTTCTGCATCCCAGCTGTCTCTGCGTCTGGCCAGACCTGAAAAACAAATCTTGTAATTGAGTTGGAATGTGGGTGCTGGGCCCGGGAGACAATGTTTCCTGCTTTTCAATCTGTTCTTAATTGATTAAAGTGATGAAATAAGGAAGAGGCCCAGAAGGGGTGGATGTTTTCCATCAGTGAGTCAGGGGAACGTGCAGAGGCAGAAGGTCAGGAGGAAGCTGCCATTGCTCCAGCAGCCTCACCTGCCACGGAAAAGCCCACACAGACGTTCTGAGGGGTGGGTAGGAGTGGGGGGTGGATCTTCTTAGAGCTGTCTCTAAGAAAGAAAGAAGCCAGGCAAGAGCAGGCCCTAAAGGAGACTCTTCCCTTCCCTGTGTCAACTTTGCTCATCTCCACATTTTCCTTTTTCTCTGATAAATGTCCAGGGCCTTAGAGAGAGGCCCAGGGAAGGCAGGTGGGGGCCTGGCTCAGCTTAAGGAGCATCAGGAGAGGCTTCCTAGTGAAGGTGGCAATAAAGCCTGAAGGGTGAAGAGAGGTTACCTGGGAAAGGGGAGGTGAGGAGAAAATGCCTGGAAATGAGAGAGAATGGTTGGAGCCAACAGAGTGGAAAGATGGGGCTAGCATGTGCAAGGGTTGGCCGTGCTCATATCCTGGAGAGCCTTCTGGGTCAGATGGGGAAGTCAGATTTCTTCTGAGGAAGGGTTTTGAATCATATATATATGAAAATGGGGCTGGGGATGTGGCTCAAGCGGTAGTGTGCTCGCCTGGCATGCACCACATACAAAAAAAAAAAAAAATAAATAAATATTAAGATTCTCTCTCTCTCTCTCTCTCTCTCAATCTCTCTCTTTAAAAAAAAAAAAAGAAAAGAAAATGGATTGCGAGGGGTGGGAGGGGGCAGCCCAGGCAAAGAGTAATGGATTGCTGGAGAGTAGATAAGGATGAGAGGGGTGCTGGCTGCGGAAATGGGACTAGGCAGAGGGATGAAGGGATGGAGCAGCATCCTACTAGACAATTGGATCCCTTGGGTAGTGGGTGGAGCAAGGACAAGGAAAAGTAAAGAGCTGGCTTGCCCCAGGTCTTGGTGACTTAGTCCTGGAGGCCATTACTGACAGTTGTCTGTGTACAGTGGATTTGAGGACTATATCCTGTAATTGCCATTCCTACTCAGACTGTTTGCTTTTCATCTCCAGTAGTCAGGGTTCTCCAAAGAAACAGAACGGAATAGGCTATATAATCTCCTATATAACATAAGATATACACAAACACACACAGAGAGAATTGCCAGTTATATGGAGGCTGAGAAGTCTCCTGTTTGCAATTCTAGTCTGAATTTAAAAGCCTGGGAACCAGGGTAGCCATCCTGTAAATTCTAGTCCAAAGGCAAGAGAAGATTCACGACCTAGCGTTATGCAGGCAGGCAGAAAGAGAACGAATCCTGCCCTCCTCTGCTTTTTGCTCTGTGTAGTCCCTCAACAGATTAGATGATACCTACCTACACTGGGCAGGGAAATCTACTCTACTGAGACCACTGATTCAAATGCTAACCTTATACAGAAACATCCTCACAGACTGGGGACTCCATGGTCCAGTTCAGTTGACACACAAAATTAAGCATCACATTATCTGTTAGGCAAAGTCTTTTCTGTGCCAGGACTTGTACTAGGCACTGGGCATGCAGTAATGATTCAGAATCAAACCTTGACCTCCAATTTGGGGGATATCATGTCAAAAGTGATGATCACATGGTGGGACAGAGGGTTTGTGAGTCTAGAGAGGATATCTCAGAGGGCAGAAATCTGGGGAGGCTTCCTGGAAGAGGTAACTCCTGAACCAGTTCGTGAAGTCTGGTAAGAGTTAGCTGGGTTATTGGGGGAGAATAGAATTTTCTGAGGACAGAAAGGGAGTTGGGAAAGAGTATGGTAGGATCAGAGGGAAGTTTATGGGTGGAGCCAGGGATGTGGAGAAGGAGATAGGCAGGGCTGGGTTTTCCTGGTTCTCTTTGTACTCTGTTCTTTCAATATAAGATATTTCATCTTCGGCCCACATCACACCACCCTTCAAAGTCCACTTTAAATTCAAACTGTCTTTTGAAGACTTTCTTGATTCCCTGCCTGGTTACAAGCAATTTGCTGAGTACCTACTCTTAGTACTCTTTATGTAATTAATTTCATTTATTTGTGAAGACATCCCTGTGTTCAGTCCAATATCTGTCTGGTCCTTATAATGTGCCATGCTCTGAGAATGAGATAGATTGGTCATTGCTCTTGGTTTTAGGTAGCTTACATTGTAGTGGGAGACTTCACCTATTAACAGGCATTTTCAATAAAAATGATAGTGGTACTCTTATTAGTCAGCTTTCCATCACTGTGACCAAAATACCTGGTAATAAACAGCTTAGAAGAGGAAAGTTTATTTTGGCTCGTGGTTTGAGTCCTGGTCAGTCAGCTCCATTGCTTGAGTCCTGGGGGGAGGCAGAACATCATGGTGAAAGAGTGTGGCAGAGGAAAACCGCGCCATTTATGACAGCTGGGAGGCAGAGGTGGGTGGACAGGGGTTGGGATAAGATAAACCCTTCCAGGGCACACCTCCAGTATCCTACCTCCTCCAATGAGGACCCACCTCCCATAATCCAAATTATTGATCCATCAAATGAATTAATCCACTGGTGAAATTAGAACACAATCATTTCCTAAAAGCCCCACTTCTGGACATTGCTGCACTGGGGACCAAGCATCAACACATGAGCTTTTGGGAACATTCCACATCCAAACCATAACAGTGCTCTTATCTCCATTTTGCCAATGAGGAAGTTAGACATTTATTTATTAACTGATTCCCAGGGCTAAGTGGATAGTAAGCAGCACCTCAGTCTGCATGGGGTTGAAGTCAGTGCCCTGTCCTCTGCTCCAGTCAACCCCCATGACACTAACCATGTCTGCTTGCTTTGAGAAAAGGAGATGTAAATAAGGAGATGCTGATAGATTTGACTTGCCCTGGGATTTGGATATGAGTTTACCTGAAGCAAGATTCCCTATTGTAAAGCAGTCCTGCAGAGACAGTCTGAGAAGGAGTTGGAAACTGGCATGTAGGAAGCAAGGACCACGGGTCAGCCCTGTTCCAATGCAGTCCTTCTTTCCACCCAGGTACCCCCTCTTCTGTGCTTCCCTCTACTCCAACTCTCTTCTACCTGAACTCTTATCTTTTTCGCTTGGTCATTGCCTATCAACTTGCCTGTCTTTCTCTACTTGATCAGTTTGGAATCTTCAGGGCTCAGCATAGTAGGTGGACAGTAGTCGCCGTTCAGCAATCTTGACTTGTCATGATGGAATTCTGAATGACTTCTACATGCTCTTACGCAGGGTGTGTAAGTGTCTCTGCAAGAACCTGTATGTGTTGAGTCTGTGATTATCAGTGCGGACTCACCTGGTTTGCATGTGTGTGTAGCTGATTTCTGGGGCCCTGCACTGACTTCTGCAGGTACCCTAAAAGGGCATTCCTACTCCCTTGCAAGTCCTGGGTCTCCTTACCTCATCAGCACCTTACTCCAACCCTCTCTCCTAGAAATATATTTCAGGATGACTGTGTCTCTCAGCCATGATTAACATTCTTCTGAACACCCTGGGGTTTAGAGCTTGGTCTCTGGATGGGTATCTAGTGTCTGCATTTGCCAGCTGAGCTCCTGTCTCTGTAACTGCTGACAATGAGAGTGGCCCAGCTTGGTTCTGAAGGCGAGTGGGCAGTAAACGATAAAACTATACTCGGCCCCCTGCACTGTCCCCAGCCCCAAAAGCACTCCAGCTGGTTTACAGCTTCTCTAAGGCACTGAGCTTTGGGGGGAGGGGTGGGAAGGTAAGGTTTCAGAACTTATTTTTTTTTAGACAGTTTGTGTTTCTGGATGTATGAGAAATTCTCCCCCCTCCCAAGCTGATCATGGTGTTTTAATGACTCAAAATCATGAATATTAAACTGAGGGAAAGTTGACAGTATTTAAATGAGCATCATTAAGAGACACATAAATTAACAGGGTTTTTAGTTCTTGTGGAACTGCCGTTTCAATGTTAATTAAACAACCAGAGTGCTCCGGCGCTTTTGCAGCAAACTGTCCCCAAAGTGTGCTGCAGAATATCATTATGGGTGGCTGCCTTGCTGTTTAATTATTTCCAAGTTGATTTTTTTTTTCCATTGCTGCGGTAGTTTTCTGCTTGTCTTGCATTTGGAAAAGGTGATGGGGCCAAACCTCTGAAGAAACTGCCAGTGTGATCTTTGTTGGCCCCATACTGAAGTCCTGAGCTGAGCAGTGTTGTCCCTTTATGCCAGGCCACTGTGAAGGAAACCTCATGTGTCCCCTTGGGTCCCTTGATGCACTGGTCCATGGCTGTTGATTCAGGGAGTCCAGGCATCTGACTCCTTAGTTGCAGATAGTTTCACTCTTAGAGTTTGGATGAGGCCCTGAGACGTAGAGGAAAAGGTGGAGCATGACAGAGTAGGGTGTGTGTGTGGCTATGTTGAACGGTGTCGGGGAACAGGAGCCAGGATCCCTGGAATCTTTTCTGGACTCCATCAGTCTTAGCTAAGTGACCCAGAGGCATTCCCTTCTTCTCTCTGTGTCAGTTTCTTCAATTATAAAATGAAAGGTTTAGATTAGATCATGCATTCTTAAAAGTGATATAGTGTCCTCAAAAGGGTGAAAGGTGGTTTGTGTGTGTGTGTGTGTGTGCGTGTGAGAAAAAGTTTACTCTTCAAAAATTTTAAACACACACACATATGTATACATACATCTATATATATTACACAAACTTGCATATAATACATAGTACATAAACATACATAGAATGCTTGTGGAATTATAGTTTCATAGGGGAAGAAGAATTAGGAGGAAAACTGTTTAAAAGACTTCAAATAGGTAATAAAAAAATTGAGAAACAGTAGGATGAGTAAACCCCAAGAGCTTTATTTGCTCAGGGAAGAAAATCTATGCAGTGGCCAGGTAGCCATAAGCCGTGAGACACAGATATGGTCTCCATTACTAGGTGTGTGAACTTGACTGGGCACTTACCTCCCCTGGGCCTCAGAGGACTAGAACCAAATGACCTTTAGAATCCAGAGAAGCAGCTTGGTAGAAAAGGATGCAATCTCAGGTCCACATAGTGCTGCAAAGGCCAAGTATGTAGCTTCAGGAACTAGACTGCTGGCATCAAAAATTGACACTAGCACTTTAAAGCTGTGTAACCTTGGGTAAATTCCTAACTCCTTTTTAAAGTGGGTTTAGGAACAGTAGTTCACAAGAGCATTGTGAGGATCAGGTAGTCATCATGAACTCAACAGTGCCTCACACACAGTAAGGACTTGCTTCATGTTGATTGTACTCACTGCTACTCTTGATTAGCTTGTTTTATTGTTATCACTAAAAAAGTATTGTCCTTGAGTGGGTGGCTGAGGCTTTCTGGGTCTGGTTGCATGTTTGCACCCGGGACATGTTTCTTGGCTTTGTGATGTTCTTGTACACACTTTTTCTCTGCTAGAATGCCCTTCTGCTTGTGCCTCTGAGCAAACGCCCTCTTCATTCTGAAAGTCCCCTGACAGCCATCACCTTCCTGGGAAGCCTTCCTTGGCCTCATCAGGCAGGGTTAGGTGTTCTCCCCTGGGCTCCCACAAGGCAGGCTTTCCTTGCAATGGTCCCCCTCTTTCATTTCTCAGTTTATTTTTGCATTGCTTCCCTGACCCTCTACCCCTTTACCTTCTCCAAATGTCACTTTCTACCTGAGATCCTCTCTGGCCACTCAAATTAAGATTACCCCCCCAAGACAATTCTCATCCCCTCCTTTATTTTTTTTCTTATGCATGTTTTTTAGTCTGCCCCTTCACTTGTACATAAGCTCCCTGATGAATTCAGATCTGTTTTGGTCACCGTTGCAACCCTAGGATCTGAAAGAGCAATGTCCATAGGAGACAATATTTATCGAATAAATAAATGATGTGGTTTCCTTTCTTCACCATTCCATGTAGGGTGTGGAAATATTGGTAAAGCCAGCTTGCTATATGATCGTGCTATGATTAGGGGGCCCCAAGACCAACTGAATCCCACCATGGCAAAGTCTCCCTTTTATCCCTTACTCCCTTGAACGTTTCCAGAGATATTTCTTGCAGAGATGGGGATGAGCATATCAATCTAAAGGCCAGATATGCTTTACTTTTTAAAAAAATTTATTTTTTAAGATATATGACAGTAGAGTGTATTTTGACATATTATACACACACAGAGTATAACTTCCCATTCTTGTGATTGTATATGATGTGGAGTTACACTGGTCATGTATTCATATATGAACTCAGGAAAGTTATGTCCAATTTATTCTACTGACCTTCCTATTCCCATTCCCCCACTGCTCCTTCCATTTGCCTTTGTCTAATCCAGTGAACTTCTCTTCTTCTCTCTGGCCTTCCTTATTGTGTGTTAACATCTACATATCAGAGAGAACATTCAGCTTTTGTATTTTGGGGATTGACTTATTTTACTTAGTATGATAGTCTCTAGTTCCATTTACAGCAAATGTCATAATTTCATTCTTATTTATGGCTGAGTGATATTCCATTGTGTACATATACCATGTTTTCTTTATCCATTCATCTGCTGAAGGGCAACTAGTTTGGTTCCATAGCTTAGCTATTGTGAATTGAGCTGCTATAAAAATCAATGTGCCTGCATCACTATAGTATGCTAATTTTAAGTTCTTTGAATATATGTTGAGGAGTGGATAACTGGGTCAAATGGTGGTTCCATTCCAAGTTTTCTCGAGAATCTCCATACTGCTTTCCAGAATGGTTGCACCAATTTCCTGTCCCACAGCAATGTATGACTGTGCCTTTTCCCCCACATCCTTACCAACATTTATTGTTACTTGTATTCTTGATAATTGCCATTCTGACTGCAATGAGATGGAATCTCAGTGTGGTTTTAATTTGCATTTCTCTCATTTGTAGAGATGTTGAACATTTTTTCATATATTTGTTGACTGATCATATTTCTTCTCCTGTGAAGTGCCTGTTTAGTTCCTTTGCTCATTTATTGATTGTGTTGTTTGTTTTTTTGGTGCTAAGTTTTTTGAGTTCTTTCTACAGATATGCTTTACTTTAAACAAAGGTTTTCATCTCAAGCCCCAACACCAATACTTGGGCCACCGAGTTATGTTTCTTTCTCCTGAACTCATTAGGACTACATTTCCCCAGACTACACTGGGCCGTCAATGCTTAAATCCAGGTCTCACATCTTATTACTGTGATTCAAGGTAGTACTAAACCAATGCCCAGAAAAGTGGAGGGAGGAAGAGAGTGATTGCTTTTCCATATGCCTAGGGCTAAGCTGGTCCAGTTGCCCTATAAGCCTCTAAGGAAGGGTGCTTAGACAAACAGCATCTCTTTTAGGATGCTTTGATTCATTTATTCATTCTATATTCCCAAGGGTAGATTTACTTAATGATACTAATAGCAATGTCACATGGAAAAAAAGAAAAATGACATAAAATTCTGTATGTGCCTATAGCTGTCTATGTGTGTATGTGTATATGCACTAGAATAGAAGCCAGTTGAATGCTGCCCAGAGGCCTGCTTAGCCATTAGGCTGTGTGTCGAAGCACCTGTGGTGGGGCCTACAGGAAATCGCATGGGGATGGGGTGTTTATATCAAGCCTAAGCTGATGGAGGAGAAACTCCAATGTCTCTAGAATGGTGTCCACCTGAGAAGGGGACACAGTGTAAAGACAGCATGGCATTAGTTTCTTCTAGGAGAGGCCAAAGCCTGGGTTTGGAGATGAACTCGTTTCCCTTCTTTTGGTCTTGACTTTCTGGCTAGGCCCAGGTTTGCTCATTAGGGATCCTAAGTTCACAGAGCCTCAGCCAAAAGTGCAAATGCCTTCTTTCATAAAATCTTTTAGATGAATTAAAATTTATTTAGTCTTGGGGATAGGGAAGGATTTGAAAGTCAGGACCACGCTAAAGATAAAAGTCATAATGGAAAGGTTTAAGAAAGCCATAACACTTTTACACATACTACTTATCGAATTATTGAAATTGCTTGTTTAAGATGTTTTCTGTATTGGACGGTTAGCTCTAGGGGAGTAAGTGCCGTGTGTACTTTTTCTCCTGTTATTTGACTGATCTCTGGCAGATGGGAGAGGTACTTTGTAAATAATACATAATAATAAATGGAACAGGGAGCTTACTGTGCTCCCAGTATTTGTTATAGTTATGGGAAATAATTTAATTAAAACAAGAAAAGAAACTTTCTTTGGAATGATCTCCATTCTTTCTTCCTTGTGTTTGCCAGGATTAGTGGAACAAAGTTCATAAGCTTTAGAGTAGATTGGAAAAGTTGGCCACAATATTTTGTAAGTTGTCCCATCAGGAAATGGAGTGCATTTCAGGTTGGCTTTATGACTTGCTTTGGCCAATAAATATATGACATTTTAAAGTCTAGGTCAAGAGACCTTGCAGCTTCTTACTGTTCTTGAAACACTGAGACTACTGCCTTGTGACCAAATCCAGGTTAATCTGCTAAGGTGAAAAAAGACCCGAGGCTCAGTTGATTGCAATCCGCCTCTGTTGGCAGCCAGCCGACTTCCAGAAGCAGGGTTTCCTAGCTGACCCACAGACAAATGAATGACCCCAGCCAACCCCGGCTGGAGGACCATCACCTGAGGCTAGCTCAAATTCAACCTATGGAATTTTAAGCTAAATAAGTGGTAGTGTTAAGACACTGAGTTTTGGATGATATGTTACACAGAAATAGACTAGTAAAGATGTTCAGAGGGATATTCAGGACTAATTAGAAGGTGTTTCATCATATACCCTGCCAACAGAAACACAATTAAAACAACCAAACAAAGCTCACCAGGAAATGTATAATGACTGTTATGACGACGTAGGAGCAACATTTTCAAGAAACACACTGAGCAGGTATTTCCTGGGGAAGCTCTCCAAGAGAGATTGCTGAAGCCTGGTGAAGCTTGGTGGTAGCTGTCGTGTGTTGGTGGTAATGGCTGTGAAGGTCCAGAAGTTTCTCCGGTTCTTAAGGTACAATGGCCTCAACCCTTCTTCCTGGGCCTCAAAAGACCTTGCTTACCTATTCCTCTCATCTCAATGCCATTGTAACTCTCATGCCAAAGAGGGTCCCCACTGACTATAAAAAAATATTCAAACTTGGCCTCAGCAGTGTTTCCATTTCCTCTCACATCCTACCACCATCCCATACCCATTAAGCCATGCAGACCAGTCCTGGGGGTCTGCACATACCACTTCCTTGCTTCTGTGTCTTTGTACATGCTCTCTCTGCCTGACTCTTCATCTGGCAAAACCCCATTTGTCCTTCAAAACACAATTATATAAATTTTATCTTCTTGAGAAATAGCCTTCATTAGATGACAATTCTCCAGCTGTCACTGAGCTCCCAGATCCAGATTGTGGCCTCTGGCCTCATTTGAGGAGACTCTCTCCTCCTATCTCCTTGTCTCCTCTCCTAAACTTGCCTCTTCTTCACTTGCAGAGTCCTCACCTAAATCCTATTTGTAAGTCAAATTCCCAGCACATGGCTTGTAATAGAGCAGGAACTCAATATATTCTTAGAATGAATAAATAAATGAAGAATTAAAACTAATATTTGAACAGGAATTTGCATCCATTGTCTCATAGTAGATATTCTCATTAGTCTTATTTTTCAAATAAGGAAACTGAGGCTCGGAACAATTAAATGATTTGTTGGTTATTTCTCAGTGAGAGACAAAAAGGAGACAAGATTTTCTGAATTCTGGAACTCAGAATGCATAATATCTGGATAGTCTTTCATTCATTACACAGATATTTATTTTGCGACCACTTTGTCTGCCTGCTCTTGCATTTCCCTATCTTTCCCACCATGCTGCAAATCCTGATGGTCACTCTTGCTTGGTCTCAAGGGTTACTCTCCTTGGGAAGTCTACATTGAACCCAGCCTGGGTTAGGTACTTTATCTCTATTCCCACAAACTCCTGGATTTTTCTGTCATATTCCTGCCTTCTCATTGGGCTTGAGCAATCTGAGGGTTCTCTAGAGTCTCTGTCATCCCCATTCCCAGCATGTTCTTGTCTAGTTGGTGTCTAGCAAGGGCCCATGGGAATGAAGACGTTAGGGGGTGGTCAGCAGAGGACAGATTTTTAAGGGATTTCCTAAACCTGTGAAGAGACTTGGACTTTGTCCTGAAGGCAAAGGGAAGGGACAGGAAAGATTTTAAGCAGGCAAAATGCCATTGTTTAAGGGATAAAGTAGTGTCTTAAAAGACCAAGAGAAGGAATATCCAGTGAGACTCAGGAAATCAGCACACACGAGAACCATCTAGCACACCATGCTGGTGCTCCACAGAGCCCCCCTTAGATGATCATCCCCCACTTCATGTGCTTTCAGTGGTGCCCATGGCTCTTGTTTGGTGGACCGTCCTTAGGATCCTGGATACTAGCCCACTAGCACAGGCCACCAAAAATATCTGGGAGTTTTCCAATGAATGATAGGTTGTTGGAAGGGGAAAGTGAAAACCCAGTCCCCTTGTCCTGAATTGGGACAATTTACACTCCATAGTCCCCTTCAGGGTCAGATTTAAATTCTCGATCTGTGGGACTTTTGCCTGAGGTCACAGTTTTGTTTGGCTCCTCACCCTTCCTGTCCTGCTTTCTCTGCTCCCTAGTGGTTTCTCCCGGAAACATTTCCTTAACACATCACTCGCTAATGAATCTCCATCTCAGAGTCTACTCTCCAGCAGATACCCACAATGTCATACAGATGGGATAGAGCTGGGCTCATGCCCCAAAGCTGAGTCCTACTATCCCTTCCACGCACAGCAGACCAATGACCTTACTTTCTAGGACCGGTGTAAGGATTGATCAATCCCATGAAGTTGAGCTGGACTTGTTCTGCCTCTGTTGTCCGTAAGAGATTTGTGGTAAATCTCCCTACCTCCAGAGCCCTTTCATTAGTTTTTCGCTGGGCCTCCTAAACATCCTGCGATATAGAAAGTTCAGTCTCATTTCATACAAAGATAGTAAAAGCTCAGAGTGGCTGAGTGTTTTGCCTGAGTCCACACAGCATGCTTCTGATTTCTTTGACTTTACTGTCCGAATTTTTTTCCACCAAGCTGCCCTTCTGTGGGCTAAATCTGGGGAAAAGTTTCATACCTTTGTGTTATAAAATAAAGATGAGTATACAGGAAGTAAACACATCCCTGCATAGAAATCCAGTGTATCTAACCAAAGAGACACAAGCATGTGGGAGTTAGTGTCAGGTCCAGAAAGAATGCCTGAATGGTAGACAGGAAATGATGGAAGGTATTAAGACTAAAGAAATCCATATGCTCTCAGGGACCTTGTTGTCCAGAGGAAAAGCCAGTATCCCTCAAAACAAACATTACAGAGTAGACCTTGATCCATCTGATATGTCTATCAGCTCATAAGTGGCTCAGTTCAGACAACCCTCTTGCTATTTAAACAACCTCTGCACACATGTTTGCCTCTCTGCTTCACCTGTCTCAGCCTCACACCTCTATCAGACCTTCAGTATTCCTAGGGCCTCCTGACCCTGGGCTGACACAGAGTGGGCTGCTGACCAGGGCTGGTTTGCTAAGTGACCACACCCTGATGAGAAGGTGTTCACCAGGGCTGCACTGGGGGAGGAACAGGAATCAATAAGATCCAATAGCAAACCAACTGCTCAGCTTCCTCCACCTTGGCCATTCCTGTGATCAAAGGACATTTAAGAAAAGATTTGTCTTTTTGCATGCAACAGAATCTGGGGTAGCAGAATCTTCTTTTCCTAAACCAAGAGTCTGTCAGAAGTGGGAGAACAGTCAAGAACTTGAGGGCAGAGAATGCGGGAAGCAGAACTTTGCCTTCCCAGGCAGAAAATTAATTATAAAATCAGATTGTGTTACCAGAATTGTTTATATCTGTGTTTTAAGGAATTTGCCATCTTCTGAATCTAATAGATGGAACAGTCAGAGCTTGACTGCTACAACAGTTTTTAATTTGTTTGGAAATTAGTCCAAATAATGAAGAAATGCTTTTCAATACAACATGAAGGCAATACAATTGGCATGTCTTCTTTCAGACGACAACAGCATAGTTCTCAACATTGAATAATTAAAGAAACGCATCTGTCAGAAACAGGTTGTGCACCTCTGGTTTGGAGAAATGCCACTTTTAAGGGTGTGCTAATACCTAACAAGACTTCATACTTGAGCACTTTGGTGTCTGTATCATTTTTGCTCTTTGAAATAGACCTAGAAGTCCAGCAGGTGACCTTACCTTCCATTTTAAACTTCAGAAGGACAGCTCAAGAGAATGTAGTCACATGCCCTGGGGACACAGCTGAACTGGTGCTCTCTGCACTGCTATGATGCTGCCCAGGTTTGGTAAACCTGAGGGTTTCTGCCCTTACAAGAAACAGGTAAATGTCTTTATCTGGAAACTTGTTGGTTTGGGGGCAAATCAGTCTGAAGTGTTAGTGATGATTAATGACATAGACCAAGTCCATACATTATAGCCTAATGACCCATTTTCACATAGAATTAAAATGTTAATGACATTTTACCACCAGCAATCCTCTATGTGATCTTGTACATGTCGCTTTTTCTCCCCGAGCCTTAATTTCCTCCTCAGCAAATGGGGGTAATATCTACCTCACTGGTATGAAAATTAAAAGACATGGTTAGTATGTTAACAAGTAGTTGTGAATTAGTTAGCTAGTGGTGGTGAAGTATACAATATTGGTTAAAACCAAGGTGTCATTATGGCACCTGTGACCATGCTGGGTATTATAGAAGTTCCCAAACTGCCTCTGTGTCCATCTTTAAGGTGAGAGATATGACCCTGAGCTTGCAGAAGCCACAGAATGATCTTCCTCAATGGGCACTTGAGCTTTGAGAGGTTGTATTATAAAGTTTGGGAAAGCTTCTCAAACACACCATTCTTGGTCCTTGTTTTTTCTTTCGCTGGGTAATGTCAGTGGGTTGAGAATGGTCTGTTGGGGGCAGACTTACTTATTGAAGTTGAATTTTTTTCTTTAAAGAGACAGAGTCTGGCCCCCTACCCCTGGTCCCTAATGATCCTCCCACTTCAGCCTCTTGAGCTGCCGGCCAACCTTGCTTGACTGAAGTTGAATTTTAATCCCCCTCCTCAAGTCCTGAGAGATGGATCAGATTTAAGAAAGCAAAGAGCTGAGGGAAAGGCTTCTCAGAAGAAGCAGCAGCTCAAGCAAAGATGCAGAGATGCCGGGTGGGGGCAAGGGAAAGATGGGGAGAGGGCCAGGTTAGACTAAGGAGGGCCACTTGTTGTGACAGTCAGGAGCCAGTGAAGAGTTTGGAGAGGAAGAACGGCATCTACTGATTTTCTGTTAGGCACTTTGCACATGTCAGTCATTTAACCCCATGAGGTAGGTATCATCATGCCCATTTTACAAGTGTAAAACTGAAATTCAGGTAGGGAGAAGGAATTTGTAATAGTCACACAGTGAGGAAGGGTGAAAGCCAGGACTTGAGGCCAGTTCTAAACAATTCCAAAGCCTTTGATCTCAGCACAACTTGCTGCCTTCCAGTGCAAAACAGGGTCTGCTAAAGTGGACAAATGTAAAGTCAAGGTCCTGGGAGTGGGGCCTGGAGGGGCTGGGCTGAGGGGGAGACCGGAACTGTTATCTCTAAATTTCCTCTGATCCTGGAGGAGGAATCAGAGGCCTTCAGTCCTAAGAGTGCATGGCAGAATCTTCCTTTCCTTCCTTTCTCTCATCTTCTCACTCCTGCTGCTCTACATGCCTCCCTCCCCCTCCAGCCCATTATCCAGGCTTCTATGGCCCTCCAAGACATCTAAGGACAGCCCCTTTGAGTGGCTGTCCTGATAAATGATTTGCATGCACAGCACACAGCTGAGCAATGGTAGAGCTGAGCTGTAATCCAGGAAGTTAGAGCTTTTTACATTGTTCTGTTCTCCTGCCTAGCACCAAACCTAAGACATAGTAATCGGTCAATCAATAGTGGCTCTTTCTCCTTCCTGCAGAAGCCAATGTCCATCCCTTTGGAGATTCCGAGTTTTAGAGCCTAAAGGTGTATTCACCCTCCGTTCCTTTTGGAAGCAGCTCTGGTCAGATTTTGGCCTTTTCTGGACTCGGGCTCCTCCATATCTGCCTCTTAGGTTGAGGGGGCTGTGTCAAAGGGTCTGGCCCTGATAGCAAGAGAGTGGCCTGGCCTCGGATCGAGCAGCCTCTCTGAAGGCTGGGTCCTGGCTGCTTTGCATGCGGGATGAGGACTCCTCTGGTCAATTTGCTTTCACTAATGTCAGGCCCCTGCGGCGCGGTCGTCAGTTGCATAGCAACTGGCCGAGCAGCGCAGCAGAGGTGGCCATGCATAAAAGATGACACATGATGGTGGGGCGCGGGGTGACGATTTGCAAATTTAGATACAGTCGCAGCAGGAAAATGAACTGGGCACTCACACAGGCATGGGGGTGGGTGGCTTTTTTTTTCTCCTCCCACCTCATTGAGAAAGCCAGGTTCCTACTGTATGGTGAGAGGTGTGTATGTGTGTGTGGGAACCAAATGGAAGCGAGGAAGGGAGGCTTGACTCCAGCCCCTAGAAAACCAGGGGCTGGGCCGGTGGGGGCTGAAAGGAGCAAAGGAAAGAAATGAGTTTGGACAAAAATTCTAACGTACACAGGCTGAGACTTGGGATTTGGGGCATGCTGGGGACCTTTCTCAGGTGGCCTGGCTCCTCTAAGGATTCTTCCACCCTGGTAAAAGGCTGATGAATGCAGCAGCTCTGAACACCCCTCCTGTGCCAGAGTGTCTTCTCTGCGCTACTCCTGACAGCTGCAGGCAAATGAGGTGTGATGGCCCTGGAGTCCCCAGGCCTAGATTAAAGTCTTAGTTCTGCCATTTCCTGATACTTTGGCAGGTGACTTTAAGTCACATCTAATTCAATCCATCCAATACCAGTTGAGCACTTACTACAAACCAGGTTCTGACCTCAGGGCTAGGAATGCAACAATATAAAATACGGTTTCCACCCTTGAGGAATCTCAGCGTGGTACAAAAAAATAGAAGTTTGAAGATAAGATTATCCTCTGATGCACTAAGAGATAGATAGACTGGGGAGGACTTGACTTGAGTGCTGTTCTGAGTTTTAAAATTTTTATTTATTTATTTATTAGTAATTGAACTCAGGGGTGTTTTTGCACTGAGCTACATCTCCAGGCCTTTAAAATTTTTATTTTGAGAGAGTGTCTCGCAAAGTTGCTTAGGTTGGACTCGAACTTGCGATCCTCCTGCCTCAGCCTTCCAAGACACTGGGATTATAGGCATGTCCATTGCATCTGGTGCTCTGAGTTTTGATGGTAATGGCAGGACTGGCCTGGAAAGTAAGGAATGGAGAGATAGATTCCAAGTGAAAGATAAAATGCAGGCAAAGGTGTGTAGATGAGAACTTGCCTGTGCTCTCACAGGAGGTGAGATCGAGCAGGATCAGATTAGGAAACCAAAGGTTTGATGGGGTCAGAGGGTAAAATATAGAATCTCAGTCTCATTAAGGACATGTCTGGTAATCTCTGAAGGCCATCCTCCATGTGTGATTTATCTTCCTACCACCCCTAGCCTCACCTTATCAAGACACAAAAAAGTAGCAAACCATACAATTATTGATGGCTCCCTGGAAGAGCCTGGAAATCCATCTGACCCAAACCTCTTATTTTAGACAGAAGGAAGCAGCTCAGAGAAGATGAGAGGCTGGTAGGAGCCCCCATTGACCTACGTAGGGACAGAGGAAGAAAGGGGACAGCAGTAAGTGGGGCAGTAGGGACGCTTCTGATATGATGGGGACATGATGGCTTCATGAACAGAGACAGGCTTTCTCAGGAAGAGCTGGTCTGGGAGATAACTCCAGTGCAAATATCATTTGCAGCTGTAAACTGCACAAGGGTAGGAGCTATTGGTCATATTTGAGAAAATATGCCCAGCACAGGTAGGCCCTTGTCTATTGGCTACTGAATGATTTAATTCTCGTTTGTTTAGATTCTGACAACCATTATTTTATGTGCTCCTCTACAAATCTCTGAGGTAGTTGTTTTATTCCCATTTTTTTTCCAGATTAGGAAACCTCAGGGTAGAACAGAAACCTGCCTGAAATTACACTCAGCATCGGCTCTTATACGTTTTCTGATTAGTGTTGTCATGCCCTCATGCCTCCATACCCAGAACTTCTGTCCTGGACTGAACGGGGGGTAATTGTGACAATGGAATTAGGGAGAATTACTGATGTTGGGAGTTCATCCCAGAAAGGTGGATTTGGGGGCCACCAATGAGCAATGAAAGTGTCTGAGGGAGAAGATGTAATTTGACTGGAAACTTGGTTTAGGGTTTCCCTGCACAGCATCACATACCAAAACAGGAACTCTGATCAGGCAAAGTGGCTTCCCTCAGGCCCCATCTCATATATATATATCATTCTTGAGAACCATGCAGGAGTTCAAATCCTAGCTCTGCCACTTAATTGCTAGATGACCTTGAATAATTCATTTATCTGTATTTCTCAAGTTTTTTTCTCTGTAAAATAAGACACTTATAGCATCAACCTATGGAGTACCATGTTGTGAGAACTGAATAAATTAATACATGTAAACTGCTTAGAACAGTGCCTGGCATATGCTATGTGCTGAGTAAAGGTTAGATGTTATACTGAAAACACAATTATTATTTTTGGAGCAGACAAGAGGAACAGGGTGGGATAGGAGTTATAAGATGGAAATTGGGGAAAGGAGTCCTAAAGGATTTGATAACATGAGTTGAGTCTAGGAAGAAGTAGGAGTTGGCAAGTCCAAGACACATAGGGCAGGTGTACCAGATGGGCGGAAGAGCAGGTATTAAGCTTCAGAGTTCCAACCCTTTATTTAGCAGACTAGGAAACCAAGGTGTAGAGAAGCAAGCAATGACAGAGCCAGGCTGGTCTCTAGGACTAAGGCTTCAGAGGAGAGAAAAGCTCTGGGTATCTCAGGGCATAGGGCTACTGATAAACATGGTTTTGTGTCCTCCCAGCCAGGGGTCTGTGTGGAGGGCACAAGGCAGGGGAAAGATGGAGAGATGAGGCAGGCCTTCTCCAATCTCTAGAGAATCAGAGAAGAAGCTGGGTTCTGCTGGAACTTTGAGCTTCCACCTGGCAAAAGGGGAGCGGAAACCCTGGGTGGGGGCCTGGCACTTTGAGGTAGTTGTTTGTAGTAGTTGAGGGGCTTATTGAACTATCAAAGAAAAACAGTCAAGTCCTGGCCTCTGGGAAGTACGTGTCATCTACATTTCTTAAAGACTGTTCAAGATAGCACATACCTGGTCTCTTTCAGATCTGAGGAGGGGCCTCTATAGTATACATCCCCCAGGGCAAGGTCTTGTGAATTTCCAATTGCCTTAATACCCTTATGTGTTCTGGCATGTGTGAGGAGCTGGATGAGGGTACTTGACCTACTTGAGCCTAAGAATGTTTGTTGGAGTGTGAGACAGACTTGCTCTTATGGATGGGCTTTGGTTGCTTCTGATAGGTGTGAGCCATGGAGCCAAGTGACCTGGAAGCTTCTTGGGGCCAATGGATTGCTGCAGTTCAGAGAAATGCACTGCTAACTCACTGCTGTGACTTAAAGACCATCCAGCACAATTGTAGAAGAGGAGAAGTTTATTTGAGGGCTCACAGTTTCAGAGGTCTAAGTCCATAGAAGGCTGGGTACATTTTTTGGGCTGGAGGCAAGGCTGAACATCATGGTGTAAGAGTGTGGCAGAGGGAAGCAGCTGATATCATGGTGATCAGGAAGCAAAGAAAGAGTCCACTGGCTAGATATAAATATATATACCCAAAGCCACACCCCAATTCCTACCTCCTCCAGCCACATCCTACCACTTCAGTTACCACTCAGTTAATCCCTATCAGGGGATTAAATCACTGATTGGGTTAAAACTCTTAAAATCCAATCATTTCTCCTTTGAATCTTCTTGCATTGTCTCACATATGAGCTTTTGGGAGACAACTCACCTTCAAACCATGACATGCACCAAGAGCCTGAAAATTCAAATCCTTGCCCTGCCTCCTCCTGGATATCTGACCTTGGCCAAGTTACCCAACCTTCCTCCCTTTTCTCATCAGCTAAATGGGGGTAGTAATAGCACCAACCTCGGGATTATTCAGAAGGCTAAACCAAGCTGTGCAAGTAAAGCACTCAGCAGATGAACAACGTGACCCAATGCTCAGCCAATGGAAACTATTTAGTAGGTTCTCAGGTTTAACTCATGCTCCAACCCAAATCTGCAGAATGTACTAGGTTTTCTATTGATGATTGGTTTTCCTTCTGAGTCTCCTTTTTTCCTCTCCCAACTAGCTAGTGGGGAAATCATTGCTTTCAGTTCTGACCAGGATATAATTCTGATTGTTTTGTTTTTAAACTGTCACAGGATACATATTACTTCATCTTTGTCTTGGGATTCCTTCTGGAAGATTCTCTACATTAGAAAGGGCAAAGTTCATTTACTTGAAGAAGTAAAAGAGATAGTACCTTCCAATTTTAAAAATGGTTGCCTTTGCTACTCTTTGATTATTGTAATGACAATGCAGGGGTCACTACCCATTTCCAGGTTGAGGTTAGGATTGCAGCTTGCCTTATACCCTGAGACCAGAACAAGCCCTGGGCCACACAGGACAGAACTGCTGTGGTGGTCCCATTTGCAGAGGCAGCCGGTCCCAGAAGCCCTTGGTAGAGCACACCCTGGCTCTGCACTGGCCTCATGTGTACCCACCACTGCCTTGCCCTGTACCAACGGAACCTGCTGCCTCCTCAGATCCCAGCCACCTGATCTCAACTGCAGCCCTTGTGTGATTCTCAGAGCCCTATTCAGAGACTTCTGCCAAGGACTGCTAACAAAGAAAGATCAGCCCCAGGGTTTGTGTTATATTTCTTTATTTCAAAAAGTAAAATATGGGCTGGGGATGTGGCTCAAGCGGTAGCACGCTCGCCTGGCATGCGTGCGGCCCAGGTTGGATCCTCAGCACCACATACAAAAAACAAAGATGTTGTGTCCGCCGAAAGCTAAAAAATAAATATTTAAAAAATTCTCTCTCTCTCTCTCTCTTAAAAAAAAAAGGTAAACTAAAAAAAGTAAAACTCAAGAAAACCACTCCCTTCTCTCCTTTTGGAAATGTCTCTGGATCAACTTTTATGTGTCTCTCACCCCTCATCCAGAGACCTGGACATATAGTCAGATGAACAACAGCAGGTGGACCTACAGGAATGGCTTGGAGGAGGGTCACTCACAGGTGGCCTTGGGGAATTAATCTGCAGCTACCTGGAAGTCTCATCTGAACACTACCTCTGGTCATGTGTCTGTAAATGCAGCCTTGACAGCTGCTGGAGGAACTCTGGGCCACTCTAACTCTCAAAGGACAGAATGACCAGCCCATGATTTTAGATGATTTGTAAGATGGTTTGAAAGTTACTAAATCTCTCTGAATCTCAGTTTCTTCTTTCTAAAATGGGGATAGTGCTAGACCACATGAATTATTTTATAAATTAAATGGATTAAATGAGTTAATTCCTAAAATTCTTTTAGAACAGCCCCTGACACCTAGCACATGCTATGTAAATGTTTGTTAAATAAATAAAATGCAAAGTTGACAGAAATAAATAGCACTGACTCATGGAGTGAGAAAGTTGTTCCATTGAACTTATCTTTGGATCTGTCTGATTACATCAAGAGGTGTACACACCTTGGTTTTGCATTCATATGTGTTGAGTTCCTCTCTGACTTTTGCTTTTTTCCCCAAGTAGAAGCAGCCTTCAGATTTAGATTCTTTGGCAGGCAAGGGATGTTCTAGACTAATTTAGTAATTTTTGTTTTGTTTTCAATGTAATTAAATTTACATTTACTTTTTCTTTATTCTATGCAATTTAAAAAAAAATTTTTAGTTGTCAATGGACCTTATATTTTATTTATTTATTTTATGGTGCTGAGAATCAAACCCAGGGCTTCACACATACAAGACAAGCACTCTACCCAGAGCCACAACCCCAGCAGCTGCATGGTTTTCTTTTTATGATAGTGAAACACAATTCATTTAAGATACAAAATGAGTGAATTTAAAGAAAAATATAAAGTCAGTAATGGTAATGGTGACTTATGGGCTTGGCAAAATAGTGACACTAGGAAGCAAATACTGGAAGTTAGGAAAACAATGGAAATCCTGTGTGTGTGTGTATGTGTGTGTGTGTATGTGTGTGTGTGTGTGTGTGTGTAATCCCTAAAGAGAAGACCCCTTGGAGGGCCTGGAACATCAATTTTCATATTTACATTAGGGAGTGTCTCTCCCTGCCTGTGTCCCGCATGGGTTCAACCTGGGAGAAGCCACCATCACGTGCACAGTGCATGTGGCCCAGCTCTCTAGACATGCCCAGGCTTGTGCCTCTTAAGGGCCTGCCACTCTTGAGGTCTCTCTCCCCTCACCCTCTCTCTCCCTCTTTTAATCTTCCTGCCTGGCAGAGTGGCTGTAAATTACCACATTAATTTCTAAATCAAGCCAAGTTCCATAGTAACAGAACAGCTTCCATCCAGACCTGAAAAGATTCATTAGGAAGTTGATTCGCTAAGTGCCCTCAACTTACTCCTTCAAAATAACAGCTGCATTTACCCAATTCTGATAGCTCTCAGGGTGGGGGCTACAAGTAGCTGTGATCCTAGTACCAGGATGGCTGGAGGGAGCCCTTGAGCAGATAGGTGGGCAAGTCGGGGAATTACTAGAGCAGTGGAATGTAGGCTTGGTGTAGAGATCAGAAATCTAGGTATATCAGTGTGTGTGTGGGGGGATGCTGGTGTGCTTGTCCCCCTTGAGAACACCTGTATACCTATTCTGTATGCTCTATTTGTGAGTAGACTTGATTAACCTGCTGGGAGGGGTGACGGGAACGATTTAGGACTGACTGTCAGGATCCAGGATTCTGGAATTTTGGTTCTGGGGGCAAAAAGTGAGGAACACAGCCCACTTCAACCTTTTCATGACAAGGGGAGGGCTATTTCATGTTTAAAAGGATCCTGTAAAATGCTTATTTATAAAGTTCAAGTAATTTCTAATTGTCAAATAAATTGTCCCCAATAGGGTATTGTTTGGAAGCTTCCATATTCTCATGCATAGAATAGGGACCTTCTCACAGGGTTACTATATTGCCTGAATGGGATAATGTATGTAGAGTATTTAGTGCAACACCTGGCATGAAGTTAGTTCTCTGTATTGATGATGATGATGATGATGATGATGATGATGATGATGATGATGAAGATGATGAATTGATAATTTAGCATCCATATTTCTGTAAACATCACCCATATCTGTGTATTCCCCCATCCCTCCCTCCCTTAGCACTCTCTTATTCAGCATGTCAGCAGGTCTGGAAGGTGCCCCTTCCTGAGCATTTCTCTATTTCACCACCTCCCTTCTTCCCCTGCCCTGATGAGGCTGTTGTCACCTTTCATTTGGATACCTGGACCAGCACATCCTAACTGATGTGTCTCTCCTAGCTAAAGCTGAGGGGGAGAAGTGGAACAGTTTCTCCTCCCTTTTCCCTCTACTCTAAGGAGATGTGGTTAAGGTTGAAACTCTGGGGTGGTTATAGCCTTAGGGGAGACACCTGCTACTCTGATCAGGACCCACTGCTCCCTAATTGTGTGGCTCTGGATAAGGGACTTGACTTCTCTTAGCTGTTTCCTTATCTGTAAAACTGTGATGCTTCTTCTAACCATAAGAAGTACCATTATGTGGCTTTATTCATTTTCCTGGGCCTTGGACTGAGTCCTGGGTCCCAGAGCTGAGTAAGATTCAGGCCCTGTCCTCCAGATGCTCATCTGCAGGTGGAAGAGAGAGACATCTGAAGGAACCCCATAGTTCAAGAAACCAGAGCCAAATGTAGTGGGCACACCAGGAAGCCCTCTTGGCATGCCAAGCCATGTGACATTGCAGGACAGGAATTGCACATGAGCAGAGATACTTAAAACTGTTGAGAGCCACAGCTTAGTCAGAATGACGCCTGGCATTTTTGCCAGAGCACCAAATGCCGCAGTCTGTCTGGGCACAAAATAACCGAGCCGCCACAAAGCCTTGTAGGTTCAAACAGCAACTCTTTATTCCTGAACTCTCACCGGCACTCTACACACACTTTCCGGGAACACACTGCCTCCACCGGGCTCCGCGCGCCAATTCTCTTGGAACCCTGCAAGAACTAAACGGGAACTCCAAAGTAGCGGGCGACCGAGGCAGCAGGATCCGCCCTAATCCCAGCAGGATCCGCCCTAATCCTGGAGCAGGGTCACCTTTCAACCATTCCCTCTGGCAAAAATGCCAGGCGTCATTCTGACTAAACTGTGGCTCTCAACATAGAACTATTCCAAATCACCCTGATGCCAAGACTCCAAGCCCAAGGTTCCTGCAGAAATTTGAAGAGTACATAGTCCATGGCTCTGCCTACATTTATGTGAGATCTTCTTGGGAGAAAGAACTTTAGAAACTTTTTAAATAAAGAAAATAGTTCTAATTAGTTATACATGACAGTAGAATGCATTTTGACACATCATACATCAACGGAATATAACTTTTCATTCTTCTTGTTGTACATAATGTAGAATCACACCAGTTGTGTAATTGTATATGTACATAGGACAATAATGCATAAACTTTTTTTTTAATTTGAGAAAATATATTGAGGAGACATTGTGTTTTTTTTTGTTTCCATATACTTTATAGAATTTAATGTGAGAAAGGTAATAACAAAGCTAAAGATTCTAGAACACCTACTATTTGCCAAGCTCTAAGTGCTTTTCACATATTATCTGTTTGATCCTCAAATATCCCATGAGGCCTAGAGGACAGTTGTTTTCTCATTTTATTGATGAAATGGGGGCTCAGAGAAGTCACCCTGCTCAGGATCACACAATTAGGAAATTGGGTCTGCCTAAATCCACAGTCTCAACTTGTCACCACTATACTATATCTCCTGGCATCAGGCGATTCAGTTTGCAGATAAGAAAACCAGGGTTCAGCAAGATGGTGATCATTTTGGAATGGATTTTTGGGGCAGTAGTGTAGGGCTTGAGGATATCCTGGGGGAATTCGAGGGAGTGGCAGCTCAGGAGGGCCACTTGCAGGAAGAGCACCAAGGTTCCATCAGTACTGAAAGAGACTCCTTTGACAGTACCTAGTTTGGGGGCAGCAATTTCCCAACAGTTTCCTGTCTGTGGAAACAGCTTCAGGCTAGCAAGCAGCCTCCCTCAGCAGCCACCCAAAGGCGAAGTCCTCCAAATGGCATTTGTATTTGCATTCTACATTCCTGCAGCCTGCAGTGGGGAGGGCAACCTTATTTTAATTTGGCAGAAATTAATAAGTCTGAGCAGAGAGACATCACACATCGGGCTGAACATGGCACTGTCACCCCCTCTAATTTGTTAGACAATACAGCCTTGTCGCAGCTTCCAGTGTCGATGAGGAAAAATAAACACATGTATATTAATGACTTTAAAAGATTTCCGTTTATCCAAGCGTGTCTCTTTCTTTTTATTCAGCATATCATCAGATCAATAATTAATCCCCATACATTTTAATAACTGGAGTTTTCACTTACAATTGTTTTTCATAATTTTGCATTTATGTTTGACAAGTTCAGGAACTTGTTCAGTTTGAAAAAGGGAGAAAGAAAGTCAGGGATGGTTTCTTCTTGTGCTGCAGTGTCCCAAATCTAAAAGAGCAGTGGAGATGTGAGCTTAGAGGGGCTCAGTAAACTCTGGGGAGTCTCTTGGCCTGCTTGTATTCTGGGTGGTTACAACCTCAGGGATATGAGTATTGAGATGGGGGCAGGGGATTGGGTTCTTCATTATTCACTATTTAAAATTTTTGTCATTAGCAGTAAGACTTGCTCAGAAGGTGATCTAGTGGGGAAGGTGGGGAGCTGCTCCACCTGCTGAAGCCAGTGAGGTGTCTTCAAGAAGTATTTTGCCAATGAGAAACTAACCATTACTATCAATAGTAACACTAAAGCAGACCGTTAATAAAACAGTTGTGGTGCATAATGTATAGGAACTCTGTACTTTCTGCTCATTTTTTATAAGCCTAAATAAACTACCTTAATAAAAAAGATATTTTAGCCCCACAAACAACAACGTCGTCTTCTTCTTCTTCTTCTTCTTCTCTTCTCCTTCTCTAATTTTTTTTAAATATTTATTTTTTAGCTGTAGTTGGACACAACCCCCTTTATTTTGTTTATTTATTTTTATGTGGTGCTGAGAATCAAACCCAGGGCCCCACATGTGCTAGGCGAGCGCTCTACCACTGAGCCACAATCTCAGCCCCATTCTTTTTCTAATGTTAAGAAAGATTCATTCAAGACCATTGCAAAAGGGGTACTGCAACAGGAGAGAGAGATTGAACTCAACTCTGAATTTAGCAATGACAACTGGGGATTTACAGTCAACAAGAAGAGTCAGGGGATCTGTGCATGGAACATTACTAAGAGGAGACATCAAGGATAGGAAGATTCTTCCTAACCTGGCTTAATAGAACTCTTGCTAAAGGCAGACCAAGGTCTTATGCATCATAGAAGAAGGATGAAGAACTTGATCCGATATCAAGGGTGGGAGGATTCTTGCTAAACTGGGTTATGCAGAATTCTTACTAAGATTGGACCAGGCAGGCCAAAGGCAGGACGGGACCAAGACCAGGCTCACAGGAGCTCGACTTAAGTTTGGTCATAGAGAGTGTCTTAGACAATGCTTTTAGGCATTGTTCCTGGTGGGGGGACTTCTTTAATTTTTTGAAAGTTAAATCAAACTTGTCTTTGTAGAAAAGCTAACTGTAGCCCCACACCCTCTTGAGTTTTTATATTCTTCAGGAAAGGCCACTGTCACAGTGATGGTAGGTGGGACCTGATATTCACTGATGCCTGCTTTAAACCAGATCCTTTCTGTATTGGCATCACACCCATAATGGCCTTGTCCAGTAGGTATTATCATCTCATTTTATAGAAGAGCATCCACATATCACTGTGGGCCCCCAGCTGACCCTCTGAGCTGCAGCGAGCATGGCTCAGGTGTCTGGGCTCCTTTCACTCTGCTTTCCTACTTCAGCCATGTCATGGTGCTCCTTTCTACTCTTCTGTTATGATCCAGCACAGGAGTAATTATCTAGGAAGCTTCCCCTGTCTCCCTGGGTTTCCAGTCTGGCCTCCATGTTCCTGTGCTCCCCCTTTCGTAGCACTGTCCCACACCACGGGTGCGTTTGTCAACGCTCCATGTACGCACTGGCAGGCTGTCATCGTCTGTTTATACAACATCTCTCCCATTGGACTCTGGACTCCTCAGAGTGAGAATTCCACTTTATTTATCTTTGTGTTTTCCAGGCCTGGAAAACAAATATCTGTGGGAAAAAGGAAGGGAGGGAAGGAAGGAGAGATGCGGGGAAATTGAGCAGATTCGAAAGTTTTAGTTTTTCTCAACGCAACATATTCAGGCTGAATGGAGAAGCATCATTTCTCTTTTCCCAGCTCCTTATTTTTTATGAATGTGAAGGTTTATTTATTATTAAAGGCATATTATTATTTTAAAATGAACTAGGTGCTCTGAGCAAGGCAAAGAAGGCTACAACATGGTCTTTATATTCTTAGATCTTATAATGGAGCTTGAGAGACACACTGGTTATGTTAACTAAATAAGGAGCTTATGATTCAGAAGGGGGAGAGTGGGAGACTTAGTTATTAAGCATCTGCGACAGGATAAGAGCTGAGTTATGTGCCTCACATATATCGTCTCATCCAATCCTCACTCTGGTGCTGTGAGCACAACTGCCCTTGTTTTATTAAAAAGGAGACTGAGGCTCAGGTTGGGAGGACAATAGAACAAGCTGGTAGGAAATATGGACTCAGGTTTGTCAAATTACCAAAGCTTCTTCTCCATGAACTGATCAGTGAACAGAAATTATGTGGGTTGCTAAGGGGTTGTAGAGGCAGGGAGAAGATATTTTGTTGATTTCTCTCTCTCTCTCTCTCTCTCTCTCTCTCTCTCTCTCTTTTGGCAATGCTGGGGATCCAACTCAGGGCCTTGAGTATGTTAGGAAAGCTCTCAACCACTGAACCACACCCCAGCTTCTCTGTGGATCTTGCACCCAGAGTCTGCTTAGCTGCCAGTCTCAAGGCTATCTTGTGTTTTCAGGCCCTGAGCCTTCTTAAAACTGACAGAATGGCTTTGGGGTTTGGCCTCAATTGTGGATGGGCTCTGGAATTAGGCTCAAAGCCCAACCCGACACATTGGATGCCTATCAGGAGCCCTGTGGCCTGCATTCTCCTTTCTTGGTATTAGCCCAATAGATACTTATCCCTGATGGATTTTCAGGGTCCTACAGAGGCCTCAGCCTTGCCCTCAGCCTGCTTGGCTGATGCCTTGATCCTACAACTGAGGATTGCCTCTGATTAAAGGGGTAGGAAGAGCAAAATCATGTCAGCCCGTGTCAAGCAGTAAAACAAACCTCTCAAGGTATGTCAAGCAGAGAGTTGGCTATGTATAGCTGTTGGATGACCTGGAGAGCAAGGGGAAAAGCGGTGCTCCCTATAGGTCAGTTACTGCTAGGAATCCATTACTGCTCTTAAGTCTAGAGAAGCAAAAGGGGGAGAGTGGAGGCTGCACTCCAGGAACATTCCTGGAAACGATGTCAATACAATTCCTGGAATGCAAGAGTCCACGCTCCTGCAGATGACAGAAGCCAAACATGGCTTCTATTTTAACTTCCTATCTTCTTGTGGCCCATATATATTTTCCAACTGCAGAACTAGACTGGAGCCCAGCTGACCTGGGGATCTGCAAAATGTAGCTCTCATGTTTCTATTTCTGATGGTACATGGAATCAACCACATTCAGCATTGGATGGAAAGAATAGAATCATATGGTTTAGGGTTCAAATTTTGGCTTTGTCTTAATGGGTCTTTTAGGAAAATTAATTCCATCTGTCTCAATTTTTTCATCTATAAAATAGAAATAATGATGATACCTTTTTTTTATAGGAGCACTGTGAAGTTTGATTGAAATTATATATACAAAGTGCTTAACACAGTCCCTATCCATGGTAAGTTAGCCATTGGTAACATCAGGGTATTTCAGTTCACTTCTCTTTTATATAAACACAATCTTTTGTTTCTTGAACTTCTCATCTTTCTTCTTAACTATCACAATTAGTGCTCAGTTTCACTGCCTGTGAAGGTTTTTTAAAAAGACCCAAATCCTTTGAAGATATTGCACCTCTGCAGACACTTTTCCACCTACGCACCCCAGAAGTGGGATCCTACCCATGTTGTGCTTTTCCTCATCTCTTTATCTTTTTCTCTTGTGATTCCAGGGAGGACACTGAGGCCTAGAGATATTGGTGGTTTGGATAACCTACCTTCTTATTTCCTCCTCCTTCTGTTTCCAGTACCCCATGGTAGGATTTGGGGGGCAGGAATGCTTGGGTGGTGCTCATCTCTCTCAGCATGTTTTCTGGGTGCCCACGAGTGACGGGCACACAGCCAGGCAGCCACTGCCAAGCCCATCCAGTCTGGAGTCGACTCACGAGACTCACGCAGCTAGGAGGGGGTTGGCAGCAGGAAGAAGATGGTGTGAGAAAAAGAACATCTCATGCTCCCCTTGCCCACGCATGAGCCGCTCCTGGAGAAATTGGATCCAGCCACTTTATTCTACTTTCTGGCTCTTCAAATGCAATATTGGGCTAATTCCAATTCAATCCTATTTCACATGGGTTTATCAAGTATTCACACAGGTGGGTCAGGCCCAGGGGCTGGCCTGGAGGAGCTCACAGTCTGCAGAGCCAGATATGGAACAGCAAAGACGACTGTTGAGTCGGTGGCAAGTCAAGGAGTCACAGGAGGTGTAGGAGCACAGAAAAGGGGCACCGGATTGTGCCTGGGGATCTGGGAAGACGTCTAGAAGAAGTAGCTGACCCAAGACTGGAAAGGAGCAGAATAGCTGGTTTGATGGGGGATTTGGAGATGATGACAGTGGCAGAGGGATCCGAATGTGCAAAAACCATTTGGGGAACTGAGAAAGGCTCATGTGGCTGACACACAGGGCAAAAGCAACTATGTCAAATGGTGAGGCTGTGAGGGATAGGACTGGGCTGAATCATACAGGTCCTTGTGAGTTATTTCTGAGTCTGAACTTTATCTTGGAGACAATGGACAGTCACTAGTGTTTTTTGTTTTTTTTTAAGTGAAATGTGACATGCTAAATCCATGGTTCAGAAAGGACATCCTGGGGCTAGAAAGAAGTAAGAGAGGACCCAACAGAAGACAGGGAGGCCACTGAGGAGGGCTTTACCATTTCTAGAAAGAAATAGTGGTGACTTTGACTAGGGCAGTAGTATAATGAATGGAGACAGGGGCAGGTTTATTCATGAGCTACTTAGGATGCAGAAGCAACCAATGCAATTACAGTAGCAAAGTATTCTTGCCATATGCCAAGTGCCATTCTAAATGTTTACCATGTAATTAATTTAGTTCTTGCAATAGCCCCCCAAAACAGGCTCAGAAATGCATTCAAGTTATATACCTAGCAAGTGGTAGCATCAGGATTTGAATTCATGGAGTTGAACTCCAGAGTCCAGGCTCTTAACCCTGCACTACACTGAGTCTGTAGGTCACAGTGGCTGGTGGATGATTAAGTGTGGAGGTAAGGGTGAGGGAGGAGTCTAGCATGATTCAGGGGCAAAGTTGAGGAAGTTGAAGGAAACACAGCTGCACACCTCTGCAGCTGGTGGCCACCTTCGCTCAGATCCCATTTTCTTTCTGGACCCAGCCTTTTGCCCTCATCTTTCCTGGTTTCTCTGGAAGCCTTGACACTGTTCAGGACCGCCAGTTCCTGCCAAATCCTGGGAGTTTAGGTTAGCAAACCTTTCCTCCCAAGGGGTTCTGAGAACACAGAGATACTGCAGACATGGTCCCTGTCATTGACAGTCATGGTGGGGACACACCTGCTTCCTCTGTCTCCCATCCCCCAACATGTCCCATTATTTAACACCTCCTATACTATCCATGGTGAAGGATCTTTTATTTTTCCATTTCCAATATGCTATAGACCAATATTTTTTGTAGAATACAGTAAAAATGCCTCAGCAATGTCAAACTTCTCTAAAGGTTTCTATGTCCTTGTTCTCCTGTCTCCTGTTTTGTACCTGTCTGGCTGTCGACTGGTTACAGTTCATGGATCAGCCCCAGATTGAAGATCACTTTGTTGAGCACTGCCCAAGCCTCTATCTCCAATTTCACCATCATCACCCTGGACTAGCCATCAAAATCATTTTCCTGGACATCTGCAGTAGCCTCCTACGTGGTTCACCCTCATCCTCTCTGGTTCATCCTGGGTTAGAACTGGAGGTGTTCTCTACCCTATCGACCTGACCAAGTCATGACCTCAAGGACTTCCCATTGTCTTCAGGGTGGTTCCTGAGATGCCCACTCCTACTTCTTCCTATCTATTTCAGCTCTCATTGTCTTCCTCATTCATATACACCAGGCTTCAAGTCAATAAACTGCTACAGGTTTTATAATGAACATGCTCTCTCATGCCTCAGGGCTCTAGCACAGGGGGTTCCCTCTATGGAATGCCTCCCCTCCCCTGATTAATTAGTTTATTAATTTTTTCATTTAATCAACTCTTACAGGACAGTCACTATCAACAAAGCCTTGTGCTAAGCATGGGACTGCACCCACCCAGCCCCTTTCTCTTATGAACTTATGCTATAACAGGGAAAGAGACAAGTACGTTGACAGTGAACAGTGAGGCAGGGCAGTTACAAAATAAAGCACAGGGACAGAGAGAGTGTAGAGAGGGTCCTGTGACCCAGCCTGGTTCAGGAAAGGCTGCCTGGAGTAGATAACACCTGGGCAGATCACCAAAGAATCATTCTGAGTTATCCAGGCAACAGTAGAGGTGGGGTGAAGAACGGTGAGCTGGGCCAAGGAACAGCTTTTACAGGGCTTAGAAGTGCCTGCCAGGGAAGGGGAATGACAAGAGTTTCTCTCACACACACACACAAAATAAGAGTTTCTCTCATTGCCCAGCTGGGCTTTGCCAGGCCATAGACTAGGCACTAGGGACACAGATGGGTACTGGATAGTCCACACAGAAATATATACTTACAGACTGAAGTGCACACAGATGTACAAACATACATGGAGAACTTTGAAAATGTTAAGCCAAGTGAAGGGATCCAGACACGAAAGTCACATGTTATATGATTCCATTTATATAAAATACCCAGAATAGGTAAATCCATAGAGACAGAAAATAGATCAGTGGTTGCCAGGGACAGGGGGAAGGAAGAATGTGGAGTGACTGCTTAATGGGTACCCAGTTTCCTTTCAGGGAGATGATAATGCTTTGGAATTACATGGCAGTGACGGTTGTGTCACATTGTGAATGTACTAAGTGCTATGGAACTATACACTTAAAAATGATTAATGTAGCTGGGTGTGGTGGCACATGCTTGTAATTCCAGCAATTTGGGAGGCTGAGGCAGGAGGATGGCAAATTCAAAACCAGCCTCAGCAAAAGTGAGGTGCTAAGCAACTCAGTGAGACCCTGTCTCTAAATAGGGCTGGGGATATGGCTCAGCGGTTGAATGCCCTTGAGTTCAAACCCTGGTACCTCCCTCCCAAGTTATTAATGTATGTTATGTAAATTTTGCCTCAATTAAAAAAATACAGACACTCATAGACATATTCACTAAACAAACATCTACCTTGGTCCAGGCCCTGAACAAACACTAAAGATTCAGCGATAGTTCATGCCCCTGAAAGTCCCACCCCTGTGAATGAAAACACACTATCTGAACCCAGACAACAGAAGTATATGCTTCATGAAAGTATGCAGGCACATTCATTATATTTATTTAATAAATATTTATTGAGTACCTATTATGTGTCAGGCAATTGGCCAGATGCTGGGCCTCCATCAGTAAACAAATAGGGGTAATGACTGTCCTTGTGGCTTATGGACACAAACGCGTAGTCACCTACAGATACATGCCCAGATTGAAGTTCACAAACACAAATGTACCCAAACAAGGACACAGCCAAAGCCCACCAGCCAAATATATGTTGAGTGAAAGAAATGAGCAATAGCACACAGACAGGCAGGCACGTCCCCTCACACTCCCTGACAGACACACTTCTCTCATACAATCAATGGAAGTTCCATTAAAAGTCAGATTAAAACTGGCTGGGGATTTCAGTGCCTTCTTGGGAGAGAGGAATAAACAGGCCTTGGTAGAAAGGCCTGGAGCGTTGAGAAAAAAAAAAAATCTCTAAGTCTCACTTAAGTGATTTTTGGCAGAAATCAAATTAACGGCAGGACTATGGACTGCTGACAAGGTGCTCCATCATGCTCTGCTGTGTGAATGTGTTTCTTCTACATGTTGTTTTCATTAGCACTTCATTTGATAATGATAAATGGCATTTTCATTTGAAAGGAAAATATTAAAAAGTTCTGATTTGCAAGAGCAAGTTAGAATAAATGATATTATTATGTCCTGTCACTTGTTCAGCTTAGAGAAAAATAATAATAATGATAATAAAAAACCCCAACAGCTTTCCCTGCTGAAGAAACACAAGCATTTTATTTCTCCAGTGGGCCATTTTCTTGCCATCAAATCTGTCCTTGACACAGAGACTGCTGAAAGGCAATGGTCTTGGATGATGGGGGAGACATTGTAGATGTCAAAGGCCATCAGGAGAGGGAGACCTTGGGAAGTCCTGATTCCCTTAAGGAATAGCAGGAGAAGAGATCGATCTTTGGCTGAAACTCTGGTGGGGGTTGGAATGAACTTTCTTGCCTTTGGGTCAAATTTCAGAAGATTTTCTCCACCCTTTATGGAAAGCCTGGTCTCTTAAAAGCTTACTGTAAAGACTCCAGGATCATTATCATGTTTGACAAAATCACTGCCTTGCTCCACACCCATTAAAGGATTCCTCATCACCCATAGTATAAAGTCGTAACTCTTTAACTTGACATCCAACACCCTTGGTGACTTTGCTCCTGCCTCCAGCTTCAACCATCCCCCGACACTTACTTTATGCTCTAGTTACAATGAACTTCATACAACTCCCTGCATATGCTTTCTGTTTTACCCAGATTCCACATAACACCCCTTGATTGCTCAAGGGATGATCTACTTATTCCAAGATCTGGCTCAAACATCTCCCTATGAGATCTGATTTGAGTCCTCCTCTGTAAGGGCCCTCTTTCCTTTGTTCCCAAACCCTGCTTTTACATAAGTTCTCTTAGTACTCCCAGGCCCAGCACAGGTTCTGCTCAAAGAAAGAAGCAACCAATATTAATCAAGTGAGTGAACCATGGCAAGATGGTCTTTCTAAGAAGGGTGTGCCATCTAAACTTATACAGAACTTGTGAAAATTAAGGCCAGGGCGAGTCAACTGGAGAAAGTTTTTCCTAGTGTTTCTTTGTATCAGTAACATAAACTTTCTGTTCTCTAGAGGTGAATCAGAGTCAAATAAGCTTGTTTGAAAGCCCAGCACATCTTGGAAGGGTCGATGGCATTAGCATGCATTGGGAGATTTCCAATGTCTGGCCTCAGCCCAGGTGATTGATGAATCTCCCTCCTTTCCTTTGCTTCGGAAGGAGCCTGGCATGACAGGAAAGGGATAAGTATCTGCTGCCTCTGGAGGAAGTGAGAGCTGCATAAGGACAGTGACTATGTAAAAATGTGGGACTTTGAGGTTGTCCTTTCTTTCTGATCACTGGATGGTCTACCCAGCCACTGCCTCATTTGATGCCCTTCAAGAACCTCATGAGAATTCAATTCAACTAATGTGAGATGAGCTCCCACCAACTGCCAAACACCTTATTGAGTAATATTGCCAAAAGAAGTATGACTATTCCTGTTTTATAAATGAAGATCCAGTTCAGAGAGGGTAAGGGTCTTGCCCAAGGCCACCTAGCTGGCTAGTAGATGAGGCAGGACTGGAATCAAAGTCTTTCTTGCTTTGACCTAATTTACGGGTCTCCCTCCCTCAAAGCAAGACATCTTTGAGCATCTGTAGGGTAGACAGCCCTGGAATGGGTACTGGGGAAGAGAAAGGGTTGAATGAATGAATTGTGAAAATTGGGATGGACAGTAGAGTCTGAAGCCCCAGTTAGTCTGCCTTCAGCCTCTTCCCGTCTCAGCCCACATCCCAGCCTGTATTCCAGACATACCATTTCCTAAGCAGGCCCCACCATATCCACCCCCCAGACCTTTTCTCAGTACCCCTTCCTGCCTGACAGGCCCTTTTCTTATCTTCACCTGTCAAGATTCCCAGCCTCCTTTAGGATCCAATTCATATCCTACCTCCTCCAAGAAAGCGAGGTATATATGGTTCATTGTCCCAGAGCTTTATGGGCCTTTTGGGAATATGAACTTCTCTAATTCATTTTTGGATTATGCTTGGGACACAATAGGTGCTGAGTAAATGTATATGTATTAATAATCATCAAGCCATATTTATTATTATTAACATTGCAATTCTTACAATAGTCTAAAACAGTGCTTCCCTACTAACTTGGAATTGTCTTCTCCTTTAAGAATCTACTGCTGGAAGCCATGCACTCTTCGGCATAAAGAGAAGAGTCACATTTTATACAGGATTTGGTTCTAAAGACAGTCTGTAAAGCAAAAATCACAGGTAATCCAAATTACCCTTGAAGATCCTTTGAATTTCCCCTACAAATCCAGAGTACATAGTTCTGTGTCTACACAGTAGTTAGTTGGTTTACACTTGAGAGCCATGTTGTATGAAAAAGTCTTTCTTTAAATAACAGAATCACTTTCAGCATAGCACAAAGCTAACCTATGAGAGGCAGGAGGGAACATGGATTGTTTGATGGAACAATAGATCTATGACTGTACATAAATTTAGGATAATCTTCAAGGGGTTTGTGGACTTCAAAGCTCAGGCATGGACCTTAAGTTAGAGTCTTTGGTATAGAGCTTTAACATTTACCACATTTAAGCTCATTTAAATCCTAAAAACCATTCTTTGAAATGGATATCATTGAGGTTATTCTTACTTTATAGATGAGGAAATTGAGACTCAGAGAGTTTAAAATGATTTTCAGTCCAAAGGCCTGGTTTTCTCTTCCAATGACTTTGTCCAAGGAGTCCCCTACCCTACTACCTGGATGGTTATCTTGAGGAGTTGAACTAAACCTCAATCTACTTGTTGATGGAGTAAAGGGGTATGTGATTCTAGACTAGTTATGTAAACTCTCTGAAGCTTAGAAGGTCTTATTTTCAAAATAAAGATAGTAATATCTACCTGGCAGTGACCTTAAAGATTAAATGAGCCACTATATGTGCCATTGCTGGCAGGGAGCCTGGGATATTTCAGAGGCTCCACAAAGATTGGCTTTTCTTTCCCTTCTCTGCTGACATTGGCACTATCCCAGGAGATTGAACAGGAAAAAAAAAAAAAAACAACCTTCCTCTGCACTGCTGAAGTCTTCAATGATAGTTAGGCCTATGCAGGGTCGTCTCTGACTAAGTTCTTCACAGTGTTGGAGTGTTGAGTAAAACTTAAAAATATACATACAATTTTCCTTGTCTTCAAAATATCTGATATCCTCAATGCCATTTACTCAAAGGGAGTGGAGAACAGAGGAACAGAGGTCAGGAGGCCTGTCCCATTACAAATTCTGTATGTCTTTGGGCGACTGTCTTTGAGAAGCATTTATGGAGACACAAATATTTCCCCCTTCATCCAGGCTTTCAAGACTGTTCACAAATCTCTGCTCAGACACCCCAGTGGTCACCCGTTTGACTCAAGAGAAAAAGTGCAAGCATTGCAGGGGCCCATGGAGCCTTCATTCATCAGAATCCAGTTGGGAAACACAGTCCACAACAGGTAATTCAGGGGAGGTCATTTAATGTAGGGAAACTAGTTATAAAGTTGTTAGAAGAGTTGAAAGAGCAAGCAAGGGAAGATGAGGCCATCCTGGATTAGCAGATTCAGGGGTCACTGCTTCCCCTGGGGATGAAGGAATAAAGGGAGGAGGCCAGGCTATCAGAGCCCACAAGCTGGAGTGCCCCATCAGAGCCAGGGCCTTTCTGGCAGAAACAAGATCCACAGGGAGCTATGGCCCCTGCAAGAGATGGCATTTGAAACTGGGAGGCAGAAGGTAAGCCTAGTATTTTTCTTCCATCCTCTCTTACCTCCTGTCAGTGTGTCCCATTGGTCAGAAGCCAGAGGGCAAGGGGGCAATACAGAGAAAGATAGAATGGGTGTCAGGGGAAACTAGCCACCAGTGGCACAAGGACTTTCAAGATATGGTGCACCCTTCCCCAGTCCCCTGGTGCCCTTCTGGACTCAGTGTTCAACCTCTCACACCTTGCTCACTTGGCCCCAGCCACGCTAGCCTCCTCAACTTTTACATTTGTGGTTCCCTCTGAATATGAGTTCATACAGCAGATAGCCACAAAGCTCCTTTCCCTGCTTGCGTTTCTTTCTAAGCAAGGCCTTCTCTGATGATCCTACTCAAAGTTTGTACCTGCTTACCCCCTCATTGGCCCTTCCTTCTGCTTTAATTTTCTCTCTAGCTTAAAGACTAGTCAATAGTCCATGAAGTCTACGTCTTCTCTCCAGCACATGAGCTCCAAGATGGCAGAAATTGCTGTCTGCTTTGTTTACTGCTGTATCCCTTGTGCTCATAATGGTGCCTGGCAAATAGTGGATACTCAATAAATATTTGTTGAATTAAGAAATAGGTGAATCAAGACCCAAATACCCACTTCACCTTTATTCATTTGTTCATTCAAATAGATGATTGGAGGAAGGATTGGTGGGAGAGAGTTAGAAGCAGGTTGAACAGGTATGCACATCTCATCTGTGGGCCTCTGTCTTCCCATCTACATGGTAAAAGGCCTGAGCAGGAATGCTCAGAGGACCCTTCCAGCCCCACCATTCTATAAATCAAGAGTATTTCTCTGACAGAACTACTTGGAAGATAAAATTAATCTTTTTTTTTTTTTTTAATCAGCAATTCCTATCTCTGCACGTGACTTGTCAGGGGAACTTTTCTCTGATGCTCACACGATGCGGGAACTTGTCACATCTTCCATCTCTGGGAACGTCCTCACCTGAAATTGAAAGGTAAATATTTCAGTTGTGAGTCTCTCTGTCATGACTCAAATAATTTTAAAATTGCTTAGATGTCTTTGCCTAACAATGTTCAGATTGTTCTAATGCAGGGGAAAACGGTAGTTTTAGACACAGTAATATTGATAGCAGCTAGTAATTTCCATGTACTTCTCACAGTTATTGGCGCTGTGAGGATTACCAAGGAGAACTTTCTACTGACTAAAAAGACATTCTATGTCGAGGGCCTAGCATGGTGCCCGGCAATAGAAGGTGTTCACTGGATGATGACATTTACAATTATTATTGTCAAGGAGTTAGGTTATAAAATAGCCATGTTGCTCTCCAGCATGCTACAATGTCATCAGGGATCTCAGCTCCAAGGGATTTTATCCTCAGTAGACCTCTTTAGAGACCAGAACAGGCTCACTGCAAGAGTATCAGAAACCTGTAGGGCAGAAAAGAGTAAAAGGATTGAAAAGTGCTGAGAAGGGTTTACAAGTAGGAGATGGTGGACAGATAAAACCTGGCACATCCCTTTCCTCACTCATTCACCAGATCACTTCTAGCACCTCCATGAGAATAAAATTCCATTCCTGCCCTCAAGCAACTCCAATCTATTTGGAAGGACAATATCATGCTGTAAATATCAGCCAAAGCACCTCAGTGTAATAATAAAGGAAGGTATGAGGTATCGCCCTGTCTTTCAAAAAACTACACATTGAATCATGCACAAATTTTGTTCTGCTGACTTCCCTCACCAGTCCTAAATAAAAGGAATGAATATAAGAAGGAATTATCAGCATCTGACAGACTATAGTTTCTCCATGTGGTTATTTTTATTGTTTGTTTCTTCCTTGAAGCCAGGGAATTTTATTTTATTTTGTTAACTGCTTTATCCCCAGCACCTAGAAGCATGTGAAGTGCATAGTAAATCCTCCATAATATTTGTTAACTGAGGGATTAGACCAGCACAGGAGAAGAAATAAAACTTGGCCCCAGTAAGGAAAAACTAGAAGAGCCCTGAGGTCTCTATGATCAGTATGATAGTGGTAGGTGTGGCAATTGGGAAGAAAGGGGACAGGGTTCAGGGATTGGAAGGCTGGCTAGATCCTAGAAGGTTTGAATGACAGGTCAAGCATCTTGGCTTGGGTCCTTAGGTCCTGGATTAAAGGATTTTAAATTGAGAGGAGGCCTGCTCATATACCTGCTGCACATCTCTTTCTCTAGAGAGGTTTCCAAGTTTCTTTTGTGTCTCTTGCTTTATTCAACAAGTTCAGTCTTCCTTGGGAGTTCTCTGGCTAGCAAAGATCTTACAGCAAGTGAAAGGAATCCTGTTATCTGTCCTTTCCTTCCCCAAATCCAACTCAACCTAATTCAAGCCCATATTCTTCCTGTAATTAAACCCAAACTCTAGCTAAATTAGGCAAATATTTAAACATGACAATTCAAGAAGAATGTTTTAGCAATAGTATGATGAAGATGTCAGATCTTTGTCATTTCATTGCAGCCTGAAGGCCATCTGGGAGGGAAGTCACTTTGAGAAATTTTAATAATGTGTCCAATTCTTGATAAGTATAAATTTGATGACAATTGGATGCCAGTCTCAGAGAGAGAATGGGTCCAGCTTTTGGTTTGGTGTATCTGTGCCATATATATATACACTTTTTTCACACACACACACACACATATCAAATCATCTTATATTTATTCACAAATATTTGTTAAGCACCTACTAGGTTTCAGATACTGCCCTCGATACTGGGGCCAGAGAGACAGTGTTCACAAATCCAGTTCCTTACCATCAAGGACTTTTTAATCTACTAGGGAAGATTTGACACAAGGTCATAAGAACACCTTGTGTTCTGCTGGCTTCCCTCATAGTTGTCTTTATGTACTATATGTGATTTATATATATTTTTTTCATTTAACTTATGGTGATTATTTGAAGTTGATATTTTTATTTCTATTTTTTAAGACAAGGAAGCCTGTAGCAGTGAGATGAGTAAGTAGTGAAATTAGGATTTGAGCTGAGATCTGACCCACCACCCATGCTCATTCTGCAGGGCTGTGTCTTACCTTAGAAAGGAGAGTGTCTCCTTAGCCATGTGTGTGGGATATGGCTAGCAGATAAACAGTGATTCAATGTCAGGAAATCTTGCAAAAGATGAAGGAGCAAATGAAAAGTAGAAACTGGCTAAGATGGGGAATGGGGAAATTGAAAGGGACGGAATTACTGGTCTTCCGTGGAGGTGGACAAATCATCAAGTACCAGGAGTCTAGGGATTTTATTTTAATGGAACAAAGCCCAGTGTTTAGATGTCCTATGAAGACAGCAGACCTATGTGTTTGGATACCGTAGAACTCCAGCCTTTTCTATCCCTAGTAGAGAGAGTACCTAAAAAACGGCATTGACCTAGGGGAAGGCCTTGGGGAACTGGGATGGATGTCAGACAGGGGTTAGACAAGAAGGGGGGAGAGAATATAAGCAATGGACTCACATATCCTTGTAAACATTTACTGATTTCCACTATAGCTGCCCATAGATTCATTCCACTATCTCCACCTCTAGCTATATATCATACTCATGTCTCTCCATGGATGTAACCCACCAATTCCATGGCAGTCCTAAGATTATCTATAGAGATTCTACTTATCTTTTCCTTTCAGGAACTTTCCTGCTCCCTTATATTTAGGCATAGCTATATGACTTATTTTAGTTAGTCACATGCATGGAAGTAACACATGCAGAAGGAAGCTTTAAGAGTCAAGAGCATTATTTACCAGATTCTCTTTCTCCTGTTGCAGTGAAAGCCAGTGTCAAGAAAGAGCCTCCATTATCCTGGATCTGCCAGCAGCAACAATGACCAAAGCCTCCCTGCTGATCGACAGTGGAAATCTAATGAGAAATTAGATTCTAGTCTTCAATGTGAATCTTTCCGTGTGCTGCTCTTCATCCTTTCCCTATCCGGGTACCTCACTCAATGCCTTTCATCTGGTTCCCTGAATACTTGCAACCTCTTATCCCTGTTGCCTTCATGGGTGACCTTCTCCCAAGGCTTAGATTAGTTCTAGAGGAGGAAATATGTGGCCTGTGAGAGAGAATCAGGTAAGGGACATATTTAGTAGCTTGAATATTGAGAGACATAAAATATTAGACATTTCCTATTAGAATGAGACTTAAAAATTATGCTTTAATACTTGAAACTGCCTGGAAGTTTTAATAAGTGGTTAGAGCTCAGTAATTGTGGTCCCCTTTTCCTTTCCTGGACTTCTCTCCAATTTCTAGAACTAATTATCACTTGTTGGAAAAGGGACTTGAGATAGTTTGTCCATCTTTCCATTCTTCTATCTATTCATCCATTCTTCCATTCACCATCCATCCATTTACTAAATATTTTTTACTATTTCCTATGTGCCTAGCACATTGCTTGGACTTCAGTGACTAATAAAGAGGCATTGCTCTTGCCCTGATGGATCCACAGCTTGGAAAAGACAGAGACTTAACCAGAACCTCCTTGGGGTGGGCACTCCAGTCTGACTGCCCCAGGTCTGCATAATGAAGGAATTGAGTTCCCCCTATTGGAAAGGGAGGCTGAACTGAATGCCTGGCCCTGGTAACCTGGCTTCCATATGGACTGTCTTTTGCCTTATCACATTTGGACCATCCTGATGTACCTATTTCTGATTCATCTTGGGTCCCACCTTATTCTTGGCTCACTCCTTCCAGATACCCATCCTGATCATCACCCCAAGGCCAGGGGTCCTGTTTCTAGCTGCTAGTCTTCCCAGAGGGTGAAGTTCAAACATGGGAGATTTCCTGATCCCTCCCACCTCACATTTCTGATTCATATCCCGCCCCCCTCTCTCTCTCTCACACACACACACATTAGATGGACACAATACCTTTATTTTATTTGTTCATTTTTATGTAGAAGGGGATTGAACCCAGTGCTTCACACACATGCTACGCAAGTGCTCTACACTGAGCCACAACCCCGGCCCTGATTTTCTTCCTTTAACCAACTACTACCATTCCCCTTGACTCCTGGGAGTTTTTCAACTGTCACTGGTGTCACTTTAAAATATATCTCTTAAATACCTCACAGTGGGCAGGTCTAGCTGCAGGTTCCAGCTGCTTTCCCAGTGATGTGAGAGAAACAGAAATGCTTCTATCCTCCGTTGTTTCCATGAGTACTTCCTGTAGTCTACTGCTGAAATTGTATGGCTCTTGCTGGCCCAGAGTGTCTTCTCAGTCACTCACCTGCTTATCCATTTGCTGAGGAACCATCGGTGTCAGGCCTATGTTGGGCTCTATGGGCTCTATGGGAAGACCTTGTCTTCCCCCTGGAGCCAACACTGCAGTGAGGAGACAGAAATGATTCCATAGTGTCTGTGATGGGTGGTTTGGAGGACACGTTGAGGGAAAGAGAACTGCCAATGGGGTCTTCTTCAGGCAAACAACAGGGAAGGGCCAGAGTGGTCTTTATAGGGGACGTATCCTGAGCAGCTTTTGAAGGATGTATAGGAATTCAGTAGCTGAGGGTGGGAATAGAGGTGAAAAGGGCTGGTGAGGGAGGAGCAAGCCAGATAGGGCAAACTATATGTACATAGGCATCGAATTCCTGGGGTGTCATAATACCTTCTGAGGACTTTGGGATTCCAGAGTGAAAGAGGCCATTGCAGGAGATTAATTTGGAGAAGGCAAGGGCGAGGGCAAGAAGGGCCTTGAATACCAGGTATGGTCATTACTGTATTCACTGAAATTTCTACCTGACTCCTCTTCTTCCAGAGTATATGACATGACTACATCCCCAGCCACTGTCCCCACTGAAGTTACTGTGGTTCCATAAAAACCTCCGATGTGATCCCTCTTTTCCCTGTCTGCTGGCCAGATAGAGATGAGTGCAGGGCCTTCAGGTTTGGTGGAACCAGCCATAGGATAGCAGTTTCCTCTTGGAGGAGAACTCACTCTTCTGGAACACCCATGAACACATTGTGTAGATGGGAAATAAACATCTATGTGTTAAGCTGTTGTGTGTGTGCGTGCGCATGTGTGTTTCTGTTATAGCAGCTAGTAGATTCCTTTACTCAGTGATCTCAAGCTTTAGCATGCACCAAACTCACCAACAAAGCTTGCTAAAACACAAATTGCTGGGCTCTACTCCAAATTTCTGATTATTTCTGGGATAGGGCCTGGGGTTTGCATTTTATTTTTGCATTGCTAGGGCTTGAATCCAGGGCCTTGCATATGCTAGGAAAGTGCTCTACTAAGCTATACACTCGGTCCAGAGATGTAGTATTTTTAACAAGTTGCTAATGTTGATGCTGCTGGTCCTGGGACCACATTCTGAGAACCACTCTTTTACACCAGGATAAATGATTTGACTTTGTAAGAGGAATAACCTTGGGTCTCCTGACAATATGGCACAAGCTGAATAAGAAAGGACCTTGTTAGATGATGATGATGTGGTAAGGATGACAACAATGAAAATAATGAAGGGCAACATTTATTAGGTAGTCACTATGTGCTGGCCTGTATTCTAAATCACCGAATCCTCTCAACAACCCAAGAAGTTAAGTAGAGCTCTTAAGTTTCCATCTGTGAAGGGCAAGTGTTCCTGTGGTGAAGAAACCTTTGATGTCCCCTTCCCCAGACTCTGTAAGAGAAGAAAGGAGGAAAATATCCCTGGGAGAGGCTGTGGGACTTAGTAGAAAGAGCACATAGAGCTTTGGAGTCAAGAGAAACTGGGCTAGAATTCCGACTTCTTCGCAGGCAAGCTGTTGGTGCTGGAAAAGTCACATGATTCTCTGCATCTCAGATTCTTCACCCGTAGAGAAGGAAAAATACTATGCAGTTCAAAGGAGTGTTAGTTACAGATTATGTGGTAAAGACCCTCGGTTTATACTCTTGAAAGGCAGTCCTGATTATTGCCTTTGCTTTGAGCTCCCGGACTCCATCCCTGGGCCAGGCCTGACTATATTAGCACGTGGAAGTCCTTTTTCCTCAGCTGCTCCACCGTCTCTTGAGCAGCCCAAGCCACTGTGTGATGATGGAGGGAGAAATGCAGCTTCTGCTTCTACCAGTCTGTCCAGCTGGTTGCTGGCCTGGAACTCCAGCCTGGCTCTCCAAGATTGCCCAGGTGCGTGGGCCAGCTGGCCTGAATCTGATGCCCTGTTCCTTTTGTAACCTTTCTTGGAGCTGTCCTGACCTTGGGAGCGGTGGCTGCAGTCTCACCAAGGTTTATATTTAACTCTCCCTGAACACAGATGAGGCCCAGCCTCAACAGAAGGAGAAGATGGAGTGAGAGTTAACAGCTGGAATCTTGGCTGGAAACCTTCAGGCGTCAACTGTAGAAAAATGGCTCCTGCCTGTTAGAACTATTTTAATGTCTTTACATTAAAAAAAAAAACAAAAAAAAACCAAAAACATGTCTAACTTTCCCTTTTGCTTGGTTCTTGGTCTTTATCAATCTACATTGACCTTCAAGTTTTGTCAATGACACCTCTGAAGGTCCCTGATTAATTTCACTTGAATCTCAAGGCAATGGTGCTATGTAAGCAGATGAAAAATGCTTATAGATGTAGAGTTCAGAGAGGGACAGATACTTGCTAAAGATCACAAAGCTTAACCCTGACAGAAAAGGGGATCTGAATCCTCAGGTCTTAACATTATTCTATATTCTTTATGTAAAGAGTTGACATAGCAAATGAAATCAGTGGCCTTCTTATAAAATTCACACTCCTTACAAGGTTCCACAAAGCCCCTGTCAGCTCCCCATCAATGTTCTTTTCCTGGCACTTTCCATGTGGTTCTTTCTAATCCTTTAGGCCTAATTTCAAAGTCATTTTCTCAGGGAAAAGACCTCTACCCTGTCTATGTAGAGTCTCTCTGTTATTTTCTCCCATAGCACCTTCTTTCCTAGCCTTTATCACAGTATGTAATTATTTTACTTACTGAAAGAACAGATGTTGAATGATTTGGTATTCAAGTCATTTAATTATTCCTTTATTCAGCAAGTATTTATTGAACACCTACTAAGGGCCAGGTACTCTTTTGGGTATTGAGGTTATAATAGTGAAGAAAACATACAAATCTCTTCCTGATGGGGAAGTCTTTTTAGAGGATGGAAGAAAAAAGAGTAGAATTAAGTGTATCTTCAAGGGTTTGGGCTTGAGCCACAGCAAGGATGGTGCTTCCTTTTGCTGAGAAGAGAGCAGGATGGGTGGTTGGATGAGAGGCCAGAATTAATTTTTTTTTTCCTGTTGAGTGAGATGCCCCTTAGACAGCCAAGGGGAGATGTCAAGTATGCAACAGAACACATGTCTCCAGAGGTCAGGAGAGATCTGGGCTGGAATATATATTTGGGAGTCATCCAAGAATAAATTATATTAAAAGAGACAACATTAGATGAGTAACCCAGGAGAATAATGTAGTTAGTAAGAGGTCCAAGAACTCAGCCTCCAACATTTAGAGAGGAGGAAGCTGAGATGGCGAGAAAGGGAGGAAGAATATGTGGTAACTGGGGAATCCCGGAAGGCAAGTGAAGGAGGCATTGCAGGGGCAGATAGTGACTAACCCGATCAAATGCTGCTGCAAGATTGAAAAGGATGAGGAACCAGAATTGCCCTTTTGGATTTAGCCATGAGGAGAACACTGGTAACCTTGACAAGAACATTTTGAGAAGAAGACCTAGAGAGAGCGTTCAAAGGAGAATGGGGAGAGAATCTAGGCAGTGACAATCATGACTCTTCTAAGAAGTTTTCGTCAGGGGAGTGAGAAATGGGATAGTAATTGGAATTAAAGCAAAGAAGGGTTTTATTTTTAAGATGGGAAAAGTATATTTGTGTGCTTATGGGACTGACCTGGCAGAAAGTGAAAATCCAGTGTTGCAGGACAAGAGAGTCACACAGTGGTGTGAAGAGAGGTCACTCCTGGGTTCCTGAGGAGGTGAGAGGGTGGGTTCCAACACACAGGTGGATGATGGGCAATGAACAGTTTGTTCAGGGCAACAGGAAAGAAGGTGGAGGTGGGGGTCCGTCCTCTTCTGGTGGATTTTCTCAGTGAAATAGGAAGCAGGGTCTTTGGTTGCAAATGAAGATGAGGAAGGAGGTCTAGGGAGGCTCTAAGAAAGAGGAGAAAGTAGGAAAACATCATTTAGGAAAGAGGGAGAGTAAATAAACTAGGGAAATACAGTGTGAGCTTCAGGCAATTTTCAGGCCCACGTGAGGCTGGCGGTCACTAATTTGAAGGGACTGTGGACAGCATGAATGTGCATCTTTCTTTTGTCAGGTGGGACTGTGAGTGGGTAGGTGCAGAGGAGATGGAGCTTTGGTTGAGATGAAAGACTGTAGTGAAGTGGGGGAGGTCAGAGGAAAAGGAGAGCGTATGCGAAGAAAGATTATGTGTGTGTTTTATTTAGAATTTGAACTGAGTAGGAGGAGAAGGGAGCACATGGTGGGGAGAAGGCAGTAGAAAGTGAGTTGAAGGTCCCAGGGGGGATGAAGGACTATTTTGAGTCCTGTATTAAAGAGTATGAGATAGGACGCAGGCAGCGACAAGGGGATGCTTGAAATTGAAATTAAGGTGTTGAGGCCTAAAGGATGAGCTGGGAGGGCGTGACCGAGGTAGAAGGAGGCGCAGAGGCTGAGGAGCCAGGATTTGGAACGTGCATTCTGAAATCATCAAGAATTATGACAGATGTGGCTTCAGAGAGAATCTTAGTGTGGGGTGTATTTATGGGAGATAAGGTATGTATGCGTCCGGCACAGAGTGGGTTCTCAGTCAATTCTGTTTAGTTGTTTATTTGCAAAATGTTTGTTCTGGGCTCTGGGGCTTCTCTCTCAGTTGCTTCCCCAGCAGAGCTTCATGGAGTGTTGTGGGGTTGCATTGAGGGTGGGGGTGGAAGTCACAACTGAGTCATGAGGCTGGCCTCAAGGGAATGTGAAGGTCCCTGTAGCTGAGCTTGCCACATAGCCTGGGTCCAGGCCCTTCTTCAGGCTTCCTGCTGGGCCCCCACTGGAGACACATGTCTTCAGCTCAGTGGCAGCAGCAGATGGCATAGAGTGGGCGGGCTGGGGCATCTGCAACTGATCCCACAACCACCAGATTAATGAGACCTCGTGCCCACCTTCTTTTCTGCAGCCTGCCAGCCAACAGTAGCTTCCTTTACTGGGGAAGGTTTGTTTGTGGGAAAATTTTTGGCAATAAAAGCTTAGAACCTGATGGAAAACTTCCTCTGCCTCTCATTCTCCCTTCCCCTGGCTCCTAGGTTGGTTCTGATGTGCTCTGGGCCCTCCCGCCTGCTCCGGAGGTTCTTCCTTGTATTACACTGATGAAGCTGAGCTATGTTAGTCCTGCTCTTGCATTTCTGGCTGGGGAAACTGTAAATGAGCATTTCCTCATTCATACTAGAGCAGGAGACTCAGGACTCTCTATTCCATGTCTTTCTGGTGCCTGGCCTCATCTCTGGGTTGGCATAGACCCCATGAGTAAGCACTTGGATTGTTCATATTTGAGGTTCTTAATATATAAATATATCAGCATTGAAGTAATGGGATGTTGGGAACCAGATTACAATGGAGACAGAGGGGCTCCTGAGAGAAAATATTACTGTTGAGTGAGACAAGAGTCCAGCACAGAGGACCAGAATAATCAGTGGGTTTGAAGTGAAAGAATGCTAGTGTGGGCACAGTGTGAAACTCTTCTTAACTTTCTCTGCCCTGATCCTCCTGGTAAATCCCTCAAACTATTTAACTTTATCCTTATGGATTCAAGTGCCTCTATGGTAGAACTGTTTTTTCTTCATTGCAGGTGGGTAAAAGAAAGGGAGGGACCATCTCTAATGATGAGCAAGAGGGAAGGAGAGAGATGTGAGCGAGATGCTTGGAGATCCTAGTCACTGGGGGTCCACCAGGTCAGTACCACTGGATGGTGGCCCATGAGGAACCTTCGATGTGTGGCAAAGTGATGCAGGCAGTGGCATTAAGGCAATGAGAGTCTGGAGGCAGCTGGTGATGGAGCTTCTAGAAGTGTCCAGGGGCCATTGAGAGCATGAAACAACTGAGGGCACAGGCAATGGCCAAGGGGAAAGAGCCATAATCAGTCTTAAGCCACTGACACAAATGTTGTATAACTTTCTCCACACAGCAGCTCACATACAAAAATAGTCATAGGACCAAACAAGGAAGAGGGATGGGCTGTTTGGAGCCAGAGATGAATGCCTTGGTAGCTCCATAAGCCCAGGTCCCACCTGACTGCTCAGAGGGGTAAGGAAAAATAAAAAAAAATAGTGAAAACATATCAATAAAAAATGTAGACATGGGTTGGAAAGCTTTTCTGCAAGGAGTTTATTTTCTCAAGTAATATGAAGTCCAGAGGAGACAATCTAGGACCATGGTAGCAGTTTAGAGGTGCCATTGAGGATGCTGGCTCCTTCTCTGTTTCTAATCCGCCATCCATGGTTTTTGGCTATTTCCTTCATGGTTGCAACATGGCACCTGCAGCTCTAGATTTCATATCAACATTCCAGGTGGGAAGAAGGAAGAAGGGGAAGAGGGCAATAGCAAAGGGAAAACTGTGTCCGCTAAATTTGCTCCCTTTTAAAGAGCTTTCTTTGAAGACTCATCAGGGACTTCTTATGTACCATTGACCAGGCTGTTTGATAAAATCATCACTAGGAAAGCCATAAGAGACTTTATAGTTAGGCAGTGAGGAGTGGGAGGATGGGAAGATTTTGAGAAATTTTCAGGAGATAAAATTGACAGGATTTAATAATTGATTGGATAGTTGAGGAGAAGAATACTTTAGACTTTTCCACTGCTAATGAAGATGTGAAACACAAGAGAAAGAACAGGGATAGAGGATAGAACTTGTTCAACATCACACAGGAAATTGGTGGGATTTGAACCCAGGAACTGAGAATTTAAACTCAAATCTCCTGGTTCTTTCCATTACTCTCCTTTTCATTCTTACCTTTCTCTTCTGGATCCCAGAATTAGAGGTCACTCTTATCTTTGTACCCACTGATTTCTCTCCCCACCAAGTCGTGAGAGCCCATAAATAACGCTAATGTGGTGGTGGCATCTTGTTTCTGGAAGGCCCATTGTGATGAGGGTGTGCCAAGAGGATAGGGAGAGGAGCCACCATCAATACTGCCTCTGTTTTCACTGATGTCAGGGGTTCAGGGAAGGCCTGGACTGACATGTCTTCTCCCCATAACTACTCTTTCTTAACTCCTGCTTTTTGCTTAGGTGGTGTATTAGTTTCCTATTGCTGCTACAACAAGTTACTACAAATTTAGTTGCTTAAAACAACACAACTTTATTTGCATAAAGTTTTAGATGTCAGAAGTCTAAAGTCACGGCATTAGCAGAGTTGTGTTCCCTCTGAGTTTTCAGCGGAAACTCCATTTCCCTGCCTGTTTTGGTTTCTAGAGGCTGCCTGCAATCCTTGGCTCATGGGCCCTTCCTCATATCACTCCAACCTTTTACTTTCATCATCATATCTCCTACTACTGACACTGATCCTCCCACCTCTTTCTTATATAAAGATTTTTGTGATAATATCAGGTCCACATGGACTAACTAAAATAATCTATCTCAAAATCCTTGATTAAAACAAATTTACAAATTCCCTTCAACCATTTAAGGTAATGCCATTGTCTGAATGATTTTATTCCTCTAAACTTATAAATTTATATATAATCCCCCAATGTGGTAGCATTAAGAGGTGGGGATTTGGGGGAGGTGATTAGTTCATGAAGACTCACCTTCAGGAATGGGATTAGTGCCTTTATAAAAGAGGCCCAAGGTGGCTCACCCAACCATTTGCTGTGTGAGGATGTATCAAGAATTTACCATTTATGAGGCAGAGAAAAAATCCTCATCAGACACTGAATTTGTTAGCACTTTGACCTTATACTTCCTGGCCTCCAGAACTATAAGAAATTTCTATTGTTTATAAATTACCTAATCTAAAATATTTTGTTATAGTAGCCCACAAGGACCAAGGTAACATATTCCCAGGTCCAGGAATTAAGATGTGAACATATCTGGGGAGGCATTATTCAGCCTACTACAGTTGAGTACTTTCAGTGATATTTTTCTATGTGCCTAGCCTTATGCTGATGAATAGGGTTTAGTCCTTGCCCTTCATGAGCTTATAGTGTAGGGAAGAAGGCATAGAAGAAAACAGCAAATTGCTCTATAGGGTGAGCGAGAACTTTGGAACTCCAGAGGCATTATATATAACCTAGTTTTGAGAGGGCAGGGAAGGAGCACCAGAGAAGAGGGTATTCATGCTGAATTTTGAGATATGTATAAGAATTAGCCAGATGGACAATAACAACAACAACAATAGTAGCATACACTTATATAATTATCTTTATCTGTTAGGTTGTGTTTTAAGCACTTAACATATTTTAATGACTTTAATCCTTTCAATACTGAATGAAGTTGGGTATTATTATCATCTGTATTTTACAGATGAGTGTATTAGGGATCTCTGGAGAAACAGATCTAGTGGGAGATAGATAGTTAGAGATAGGACTGTATGAGAGGGGATTTTTTTGTGGGACTTAGCTCACATGTTTATGGAGCTGGGAATTCCCACAATAGGCTGTCTGCAAACTGGAGAGTTTGGGAAGCCAGTAGTGTGACTCTCAGTCTATGGCAAAAAGCCTGAGAACCTGGGAGCAGCTGGTACAAGTCTTGGAGTCTGAAGGCTGGAGAATATGTAATTCCAATTTTCAAGGGCAGGAGATGAGTGTCCCAGCTCCAGCAGAGAGAGTGAGTAAGGAATTTGTTTTTTTTCTGACTTTGTGTTCTATCTGGGCTGGTCCCCTCTGACACTGGGTGGAAATGATCTTCTTACTCAGTCTACAGATTTAAAGGTCAATATCTTCCAGAAACACTACCACACATATCCCAAAAGTAATGTATTACCTGTGTGTTAGTTAACTGTCTGTCACTTTAACAAATATCTGAGATAATCAACTTATAAACAAAAAAAGGTTTTTTTTGTGGCTCAGTTCCAGAGGGTCCAGTCCATGGTTGATTGATCCCATTGTTTTCAAGCCTGTGGCGAGGCTGTACATCATGGCAGAACAAAATCATTCTTCTTGTTGCCAGGAAGTGGGGGAAAAAAGAAAGAAAAGGGAAAAAAAAGAGAAAGAGGGAAAAAAGAGTTTCTATTATTTCTTTCAAGGACACACCCCTAATAACCCAAAGATCTCTCACTAGGTTCCACCTACAGGGTTCTACAATATCCCATCAGCACTTCCCTAGGTATACAACATGAGCCTTTGGTGATATTTAAGATCCAAACTATAGCATCCAGCTATCTGGATATCCCTTAATTCAGTTGACACCTAAAATTAAAACTTACATTGAGTAAGCTAGGCCTGAACAAAGATCCACTGTTGGAATGTAGGCCCTTCCCTATTAGTTACTTTTAATTATGGAAAATCAAAGTCCTTCCTGTGGCTTGCAAAAGACTTGATGATCTGGTCTCTGCTACTACTCGCAGCCCAGCACCATTCCTGTTCTTCACTGCTGAGTCACTGTGCCTTACTTCCCTCTCCACTCTGGCCCTTTCACACATGCTGTTCTTCTCAGCCTTCAGAGATCAACTCAGATGCCACTGTGTCAAGGAGTTTTCTCATCTTCAGTCAGGCAGGTTTCTGTATTACTCATTGTCAGGCAGCCCATACTTGACCTTGACAACACTCACCTTAGCTATGTATAGCTCTCTGTTGTTCCCTTCTTGTATCCTGGAGTAAGTAGGAACAAGATCATCTGAGACCATCTAGTCCAAAATTTTCCTTTAATTTCTGGGAAATTGAGGTCTAGAGAGGGGCAGTGACTTGTTCATTGTCATACAGCAAATTGGCATCAGAGCTGATGATTGTGACTCTTGGTCCTGGACTATAACCTTCCACCCTTCCCAAGGTGATACTTCTTACCTTGCTCCATGCCTGCCAGTACAAATCTGATTCATCCTTCAAGACATGGCTAGTTCTTAAACACCTCTAGGATACTTGTCTTAATACACTTTGACTTCACCCCACCTTGCCAAGGTTAGAATTGACTGCTCTTTTCTCTGTGCTCCAAATATTCTGTATCTTTGTCTTTGTTCTGCTTATACTGGAACTCTTTGAAGGGAGGTAGTGTGTCTGATTCTTCTGTGAGTGCAGTGTGTGTGTGGTGACACATGAAAACAGAGAGGTAAGGGATTGTTGAGGAATCTCTAACCCAGCCCAGGTTCAGGGAAGGTTCCCTAGAGGCAGTGAATCCTGAGCTGAACAAGTGGATTAGCCAGTTGAATAGTTATCTGTATGTGTAGTGTATGGGGGTTGGATGATGAGGGAAGAACATTTTAAGGAAAGGAGCCCTGATGTTGTGGCATGAGATTATAGCTAGCACACAGGGTGGGGTGGGATGGGGTATAGTTTAGGGCAGCCTAAGCCCTTTTTCTCCCAAGGATTTGAATGAGGAAGTTGAACTGAATTTCAAGGGCTGTCTATAGCTAACTAAGCAGGTGATATTGGACAAGTTTGGTATGCAGAATGTGGAGGAGGGCTGCCCTTTACCAAGGGTCTAATTGGATTTGTTTTCCCTATTGGGTGAGATAGAATTTTTGACTCTTTCTGTATCTCAGAGGAATGTGGTATTTGTGCTATTTCACTTCCCTGCACAAAAGCCTGTTTTCCTAAAGATGTCCCCAGCCTCTGACAGAGTATACAACCCTCTTCCTCTGATTCCTCTGCCCCCTTCCCCGACTTCTGCCTAAGCTCCTTAGCACTGGATTCCATCCTTTTGCCCTAAAGTGAAGTTCTGTGACTCTTCAGTGATGCTCCCAGCTGCCTGATTCTCAGGGACGAATAAGGCATAATGGCTAAGTCCCTGTCATGGCCAGACACCAGAGAGTATCTGGTTGCTGACAGGTAATCAGAGCCTCTTCCAGGCACTGACTGAAGCTACTGTGTTTCAAAACATCTTACATTCAAGTGAGATTCCCAGCAACTTGTTCCCACATGTATCCTTACTATTTCTTCCCTCCCTTACTTGAAGGGACCTAAGGACGTCTTGATCTTTTACATCAGGGCATTGACCACTCACTCCCCTTGTCCAAAGGGCTTAGCCCAAGCTCTCTTCTGGAAACTCTTTCTGGCTACTGCTTGATTCCTACTTTCCACTGAGTGCCAGGAATTTGACATACTGTATCTCTAATTCTCCCTTTTCTGATCAGTAATCTTAGAGACATTAGATGATTTGCCCAGGGATCTGAACCCAGAACTCTGGCTAGAGCTGGTCCTCTTTCCACCACTCTCATTGTTTCCTAGGTTCAAGAACACTCCTTCTGCTTCCCACAGATCTTAAAAATTACTTGAAATTCTCCTTCCGGCACAGAGGGCATGGCTGCATCATTTTACGTGTGTCTTGTCTTTGTAATAAAACTCAAAATTTCTATTCTGTGCTTTTGTTTCTTATCATAACTCACCCCTCAGTGTTCCACACAAAAGAATACAAGGGAAAAAAAGAAGCTGGACGTGTCTATTTACCTTGCCCCTAGCTTAGTACCTGGCATATGGTATGTGTTCAAAGTAAGGATTCTAGTGTAGACAAGGATTAGGACTCAGGGGAGCTGTTCCTCAAGCTCTCACCTTTGCACACCTCATATCCTGTGTGTTCAACAAATGGTGGTGTCACACTGAAAGTCATCAATGGGTGGTTTAGTGGAAAGACACTGGATTAGAATTAGATGACATGTATGTAAATTCTAATTCTACTACATGCTATGCAAACTTGGGTAAGGTATTTAACTTCTTTGGTCTCTTTCTGTCAAGTGCAAAATGGGAATTATTCTACCTACTTCCTAGGATAGTTCTGAGAATTCAGGGGCAACAGAGATGGTGAAAGGGCACTCACCACCATGCTATTGGTTTGCACAATGCCTTCCTCTCTTGGGGGAGACCCACAGTGCAGCTAAGGGCAGCTAAGTTGGCTTAACATTCTTATCTTCTGTCCTATCCTCAACTCCTTTCTACCTCCATGACTCTTGGTGGTTAAATAGAGCAGCTAACAAATAATTTCATTTTTGAACACTACTGAACAATAGTGCTTCAAAACTATTACCTTTAGTTTTTGTTTGTCCATTTGCTTGTAAAACAATGATATTGAATTGGTTTTTCCATTAAAGATCTGGGGAGGGGTTTAGCCTGAGGCACAGTGCATTAATGTAATTTCTCTGGTTCCATATATAACAGGACTCATCTCCACCTTTAATTGAAGTGAGGACCATTTGGTAATTGTTTTGAATTTAGTTATACAAGAATTGGCTCAGAGCCACGGTGTTGTAATTGGGTGGGGGGAGGGTGTCTCAGAGATCAGACAGACCTGGGTTTGAATTCTTGCTTCATCACTAACTTACTTGCTCTAAATACCTAATCTTTGAGAGTCTCTATGTTTAATGCAAAAGGGGGATAACCCTCACTAGGAATATATGTGTGTATAGTGCCTGGCATAGTAAAAACTTAATACACGCTAGTGCTCTCTCTGGAAACTTACACCTCAAGGACTTTGCTGGAAACTGTTTGAAATAATTACATGGCATACTGGTGTGTCATGTGAGTCCACTTTGCATTTGAACTACTAGTAGATTAAGCTGAACTTGCATAGGAAAGCCTTCTGGTAATTAACCTGGGGCTGAGTGATTTTAAGCTAGTTTTCATTCTGCCGCAGAAACAAAAAAGATGAGACTGGAGAAATGCTATTCCTTTAATTGAAGGAACACTTTTATGTTCTCAGGTCTATTTTAATCTTAAGTGCTGATTATGCATCATTCTCTCATGTTAACGGACACTTCTGTAAGTGATCTGCACAGAGAGAAATATGATTCTTACATAAATACTGTACCATGAGAAATTATCTTATTACCTAATATGCCAAAAAGCTAATAAGATAAAGGAATGGTACGAGTCATTTTTGGACAATATTAAAACTTGATTTTAGCTCATGGAAATAAAATGTAATTTCCTTTTATTATTCTCTTCTTCAGGTAGAACAAAGGCAGGGAAGAATGTAAGGATATTACACAGCTCTGTTCTGAGAGCTCTCGTTAAGGCAGTGGGAGGGAGCCAGGCAGGATGGACTCAAATTAAGATTTTAATGATTTCCGTTTAGAAAACTCACTCTTGCTGTTAATGCTATCCTGTCAGGTATGAGTTTTAAATTCACAGGTGAAAAGTAAAAAGAGAAATTTCTTACTCAGTTGTCTAAATGCTTGCCTCTATGTGCTTGCCTGTGTTCATCCATTAAGGAACAAATGAAAAGCACATAGAGAAAGTAAGGATAAAACAATCTCAAGGACTGGAAGTTTCCTGAATTATCTATGGCAAAAGGCAATTGTGTGTTGAATTTTACAAGGTTAAGGTGTTCAAAGGATATGGGCCTCACAAAATTTTGTGTTTCAAATGTACTTTTATATGCTGTTCTTGGGGGATTGAATGTCTTATGTCTTATTTACAAATAAGCAAATGATGGTTGACCTTATAATTTTTAAAAATTCTTTTTTTAGTTGTAGATGGACACAATACATTTTTTATTTATTTTTATGTAGTGCTGAGGATCGAACCCAGTGCCTTCCACATGCGAAGTGAGCACTCTACCACTGAGCTACAACCCCAGCCCTGAATGTTGATCTTAATGAAAGAAATTTAAACAGAACTCAAAGTTGATAAAAATTTTCTGGCTATAATCACTTGGTTAGTGTTTGCTCTTCAGTATGAAGTTTTGATGCTGGTAGTGATGATGTGGGATAGTGTTAGACACAAGAACATACCTTTTTTCATTCTTCCTTCCTATCACTTTGATAGAAATAACACTAAGTAAATGCCATCAGCCTTCTATAACATGCAATTTTTCATCCAAGCAAAATATAATGGACCTAGGACCTTGAAGAAATTTAATAATCTCTGCTTTCCTGTGATTTGTTAGTCGTTTCCTACAAACACCTACAGAAATTATGTATGTTTTCTCAGAGATTTAGGTAACAGGCTTACACTTGCAGCAAGGTGAATTCTTTATTAGATGTTAGGCAGACGCATTGTGCACATGCTGGGAAGGGTTGGCAAGACCATTATGTAGAATGCCCTCCTATGGGTATTTCTAAGACCTATTTAAAGACCTACAGCTATTTGTGAAACTTTCAGATCTGTTGTATGTTAGGGAATGAACTGTCTGAACTGGAAAGATTGCCCCAACTTCCAATATTCCAAAATAAGGTATTCATCCTTGTAAGGTACACGGAAATGACTTAAGGAGCAGGGGTGGTGATGAGTGATAACTATCACAGGTCTGGCAGCAACGTTTTTGGAGCCTACAAACATGTTTGTGAAACTGTATTGTCTCTGGGGATAGTTATTTGTTTGAATACCCATTTTTCTTGAGAAAAGAAACAGGGGTTTTTCTTTAAACTAAAAGAACCTTTGAGTTCAGCTATGTGAGGTTCAGGCTGACTTAGAGGTTTAATATTTAGCTTGGTTAATTAAATCCCATTCTTTGCCCTGAATTTAATTATCCCAACCAATGTGGTAATTTAATATAATAATAAAAAAGGGGTTAATGAGAAATGGAAGAGAATCTGACTATTCGTTCATCTGGCTCAGTGGGGGCATTTATTCTTGAAGTGTCAGTTTATGGATGGTTATGTTTTATAGGGTATTATGAATTTTCAATTAGTGAGAAAATGAAAATGAAAGACAGACAATAGATCATCAATGAGTGATCATATTAGGAAATCACTAAAAAGCTCATTCTGTAAAGTTCAGGGCATATTTTAATGTGACTTCGTGATAAGGTAGGCAGTTTCTTTCTTCCTAGATTGAGCTTAAATTATGCTCTTTCTATACCAGGTGAGTCCTTGTTTAGGGTTTCTACTCAAGAGTAAATTTGCTATTTCTAAACAATGACGAGTGTGACAATAAAAGGGTGACCTTTCTTGTTTAGCTGTCACTTTCAGTACAAATAGTCTGCTTCCTGAATACTGTGCAGGTTCTGCAGTCTAGCTGCTGAGAGAGGTTTGTAGAATCAGACTCTGATTCAGCTCCCAGCTGGAAACTTGCTGGCTGTTTCAAGTTATTGAGCCTCGGTCTTGTCATCTGTGAAATGAGGATAATGCTATCTACTCCTCTCAGATTTCTGAGAGGATAAAGTGAGAGCATGTGGAGGACACCACACAGGCCTGCTTGATATATAATAGATGCTCTGCAAATGGTGACTCCTTGTCCTCTGAACAAGTCACAAGTTTGCTTATAAATGAATAACAGACATTAACGTTGTCATGATACCACGCAGGATGCCAAGTGTTCCGGCTTATCAACCAGAGCAATGCCTCTCAAGCTTTAAATCACCAGTGATTCACCTGGGGATCTGGTTAAATATAGATTTGCATTCAGCCCGAGATTCTGCATTTCCAACACACTCCCAGATGATGCTGATACTGCCGATTGGGGACTTTGCTTTTAGTAGCATGGAACTAGGGCAATGACTTCTGAATACTGAGTTGACTTTGAGAGACTGGGCTAAGTTGCAAAACAGAATTTTATTCTACTTTTTCTTTTCTTCCTGATTGAATGATAAAAATATCTGGCAAATCTGCAGATGCTACAGAAAAAAAAAGTTTGAATGAACACATTTAAAAATTTGGGAAGCTCAAATTCATTCTACACACTTTCATTTATTGTCTGGACATATAAAGTACAAATAATTCAAACACAACAAGATTATGGAAAAAAAAAACAATTACAATACTTTCTCTCGGAAATCATCTAAACTAGCAAGGTTAACATGAAGTCATTCATTTATAACTAAAGTATACAACTGCCTGGTCCTAAGATTTTTTTTCCTTTTTTTTCCCCCAGATTGAACACATTATAGAGAAGAGATTTTGGCATGCCTTTCCCACTAATGCTTAGCAAATGCATCAAAACTTTGCCAGCAAACTGCGTTCATTCATAGCAGGTGACGTAAAAAGGTTTCCCTGAATGTTGAACGAGTGTTCTCTGAACTGAAATCTGGTGTTTTTTTTCCAAAACCGAAAAGAGGAAAAAAAAACAAAAAAAAATTTAAAGGAGGAGTCTATGATGCAGCCTTGGTTCTCATTATCTGTCTACCACCACGACGACTACTACAAAGTTTGCTTCTTCAGTGTGAAAACAACAGTCCTGTCTACATGCACTTAGTGGGCTCAGCATGGGAAAAAATGCACAAAATAAGCACAAGTTATAAATAACCATAACGTTTTATTACCATTAAGACTAAACTTGTATTGAAAAGATTTTATATAACAAGACAAGAAAAGCAATAGCAAATTTAACTATCAACTAGATTATGCATAGCGAGTAACTGTTTCTATTACCCAGGGAAGAGCATGAACTCTTGTATTTTTTTTTGTTTTGTTTTGTTTTTGTTTTAAATATATAACCGTACAAAGCACAAACATACTAAAATGATCAGTGCACTGGACATGGGAGAGTGCTCCCGCAGTCATTTTGTTCCCTTAGCTCTGTTTTGTTTCCCCAATCTGAATTACATTAAAATAAAGACCCAGTTGTTTTTATTTTTCTACTGTGCAGTAAGAAAAAATATTCACAACAAACATGACAATATATCAAACAATAGTTCTACACAAGTTACCTTGATACCTCTTTAACTGTCACTTAAATATCATAAGAAAACATTTTAAGACATATACAAACAAAACTAGCCAAGTGTTACAACTTATAATAAATTAACCCAAAGAAAAAATAACTTTATATATATATATTTATATTATATATACACATACACACACAACAGAATGACACAATAATATGCTTCTTCCCATAGTTTAAGTAAACAAATAAGTAGTCTAGCCAATCTAGCTATATTTGATCTCGGCCATAGGCATCATCACATCTGCGATTAAATAAATAAGTGTTTCAAGCAACATAAACATTGTTTCAAATGTACCAACACAGCCCAATTCTATCAGCATGGGCTACAAAGTGAATTTGAAAATTGCTTAATGAATTTAAAGCAAATGTATCTTTTGTTTTCCTTTCCTAAACACATTACATTTAACTATGATACTAAGGTATATAAATAATTTCGTAGCACCTACTGCTCAAACTAAGGAAGTTTTAGATCAAAAAGAAAATTAATCTTTTTAATTTTTGTTCTGCTGACATCCCATACTGATGACTTAAAGAAAAACTGTCTTTCAACTCATCTCCTTGCTTTTGGGTTTTGACTGTGGGGAACTGTGGTACCCTGGGTAGAACGAACACTCCTTTCCCCTAGTAATTAATAATTTATTATTATTATTACATGCTATGAAAAGATATGAAGATCATCTGTTTATAGCCCATCCTTCAAAAAACAGTCTACGAATCCAGTTTAAAACACACATCTTGATCTCTAAAAAGTTACCAGTGCAGTATGAACGCGACAAAGTTGTCAATTTCCCCTAAATTAGCCAGTCAAAATATTTTTTTCTCAAATCCAGATTCTCTTGTAAAAATTCTTTATATTTTATAAAAATAGATTTTTCTTGAAACCCATTTTCAGCAAAGAGACCACCTCTTTGGCAACAATGTTAATGTTATTAAATTGTTAATGTCATCAGGTATCCCCCTTTCCCCCATCCCCTAACAGAAGACTGTTTTAGTTCACATGATATAAAAGAAAAAAGGAAAAATAAAAAAATTTGCAAAAGTTTTTTTTTTTTCATTTTTGCAATTTTTATTATTCCTCTTTAATTTGTGTGGGGGTTTTTACCAATCTGATTGGATCAACATTTTGACAAAAAAGAAAAATCTTTTTCTTTCTTTGAATCCCATTACTTTGTAAAAATTGTTTTTATTATTTTTTTTTGTTTTTTGTTTTTCTTCTTCAAATGAGCGAATGGTCATCTTAAAAAGACCCACCTTCAAGGAAGGTAGCAAAGTTAGCTGGCTGGGTAAAAATCCCTGCACATCGCTATCTATGTATATTATATTCAACAACGACAGCTATGAAAGAACATTCAATGCATCAAAGGTATTTTTTTGTTTTTTTTTTTTTCTTTTTTTCTAAGCATTATAAAATCCTTTCCTGGTACACCTCAGGATAATCCAATGTTTTAATACTTAGGCAACACTGGCTTATAAAGTCCATGGTTGAATATAAGCCTTGAAAAGTTTGTTTCTCTCTCATTTGTGTATGTGTGTGTGTGTGCGTGTGTTTTGTTCGTATATATTTATATATATATTTTAATAAGTAAGGATGGGAAATTCAGGACTTGTGGGCTTTGTTGGTTTTAAAGGAAACTTGCAACACTCTGTCTCCCAGGCGATACCCGTTGAGGCTGGCGATGGCCATGGCTGCCTCATCATAGTTGGTCATGGTGACAAAGCCGAATCCCTTGCACTTGTTGGTGTTGAAGTCACGGATGACCTTGACGTTGTTCACTGCGCCGAAGGGGCCAAAGAGCTGCCAGAGGACGCTCTCGTCGGAATCTGGGGACAGGTTGTAGACGAAGATGCACCAGCCTGTTCCTGTGTGACCAGGGATGTTCATTCCCACAAGGCTTGTCATCCCATCAATGGTGATTGGGGAGAACCTGGGGGGACAAGCAGAAGGGGGGGCTGGTCCAGACATCAGTCTGACCATGGAAAACACACAGATGCACAGACACAGACACGGGGCAAAGGGCTGAGTGAGTGTTTGCAGGAGAGTCTTTAGGGTTTAAAAACCAAATGCAAAAACTAACATCTGTGGCATTTCTTCCAATGGGAATGGCTAGAAGGCTAAGGCATGTACATGCCAAGAGAAAGGCCTAGGTCAATTCCTAAAAGGCTTGAGGGACTCCCAAGTCTCCCAGAGCAAGTCTATCACAGTTCTATCACAGTATATATTCATATGTTGTCTCCTCCCACCTCCCCCAACCCTGCAATAGATAGTGAGTTCTCGGGGAAATGACTCCATTTCAAGGCTTATATTCTATTGTTCTATTTATCTATTCAGTGGAGCGCACAAGGGAATCTCATAGACACAGTGACACATAGAAGACACTCAATAAATATTTATTGATTGAATAAGTGAATAACTCATTGATGTCAGTGCTTCGGAAATTTTATTTTGTTATTTCTAGGCAGAAATGGGGGATGGCCCTTGAAGTATTCAAGTCTACCATCTTTGCAGTCCCTTGATTTATGGCTGTCAAAGATCTCTTGATATTATTGAGGATGGAGATACATGAGAACGAAGAGACATGTCTTATTATTAATCAGATGAGTGGCTGATGTTTCATTTAGTATTTATTCAAAGACTTTTCCCCAAAAACTTGAGTAATAATAATAGAGATGTACCATTTTTTAATGTTATATTATCTGGAATTCATTTCTAAGCATCACTGGAACAAGATTTCAAGTGGTTTATGCATTTATACATCTTGAATTGCTGTACATTAGAAAAGCATAAAATTGCCATTTGCCCTGTTTACAAGTACTTTTGTATTGGGCTTAGAATCTTCTCAGTTTTTGTGTAATCTTTAAAAGAAAAAATAACCCTTTATATTCTACTCATTGTCTGATAAAATAAACCCATGTGTGATTTATGATGGATGCAGTAGATAAAACAATTAGGATACCAGTGCCTACAGCTGAACATTATTTTTCAAAATTTTGTTTCAGACCAAATGTATACAGGGATTTTGATGCTGTACACTGACTAGAAGCTTGCTTTTCATTTGGTTGAGTTTTTTTTTTTTTGGACTTGGGAGAGAGGAGGAACAAAAACTGGGAAAAGCATGGAGTAAAGTGTAACCAGGAATGTTTTTTTAATAATAAGCCAAATATTCTTGGTGCTTTGGGAAGGGACCATAATGAATAGTTCTGTACCTGATTAGACTTTAGATAATATCAAATGGTGGCTAAAGATATGCTGAACATAACAACTCAATAGAAATTGTTTTTGCTACTATTTGCTAAGTCAATTTTCTTTCTTGCTTAAAAACAAGATGCCGTTCCCCCCCACCACCAAAAGGGAAAAAAAAATATCATGGTACAGATTCTTAGAATGGCAAAAGGTAAGTTTAACTGCATTTGAATACTTATATAATATTATTAAAATTATTAGGTACTGGGGATTGAAACCAGGGACACTCTACCACTAAGCTACATCCCCAGTCCTTTTTATTATTTTTTAAAAAATTGAGACAGGTTTTCACTAAGTTGCTGAGGCTGGCCTTGAACTTGAGATCTTCCTACCTCAGCCTTCCACATAGCTGGGGATTATACGTGTGCATCTCCATGCCTAGCTGCTATTTGCTTTATTTCTGAACACTGTCTTCTCAATGGTCTCTCCTCCAACTAGGTAATTAGTCCTTTTCATTGATATGGTAGAAAATAGCTAAATATTTATCATAAGGCCAAGGCCAAAGCCAGAAAAGAGGTTTCAATTAGGACCTTGATTCTAGCTGCTGATGGCTACCAGAGCCTTTAGGTGAGAAGGATTCTAGATCTAAATCTGGGTTCAATAGAAAGAGAAAAATGCTGTTATCAATTAGTGTGTCCATCCTGAATTGGGCACTGGAGGAAGAGGCAGCACATAGGCTGCGGCTGTGTCTTCCCTGGTCTCACCTGTGTTATTAGGTATCACTCTTCTCGTGGCATTTGGTGCTACCTTGCTAAAATCAGAAAGGAGCAAAGGGATGGGGCAGAGCTAGGAAAGATGGAAAAATGCCTGGGAAGCAGGCAGTGTGTGTTAGACATGTGGAGATAATTCACAGTTATCCTCACTGGTAGCTGGGACTGAGATTCAAGAAGCTGGCGCTCTGATAGTGAAGTCTGCAGTCAAGTTACTCCCTTGACTGTGCACTAGCTTCCAGTCAGGGTACTTACCATGCATGGCCAAGTGGTGAAAGAACTGCCTAGAGTGGGGAGTATGATGTGGACTATTAAAAAGCACATCTCTCTCCCTTGAGTGGAGGAAGGGGAATTAAAGTGTGCAGCTCTACTGAGCAATATGATGAAGATGCTCTGTTCCTAGCAGTGCAGCGGAGCTTATCAAAAGCACATATGGGAATCTCATGGACACAGTGACATAACACACTCAACTCCCCAAGATTCAGATTTCAGATGGGTCTGGAACACCCCTGTGATTGCATTCAGAGGGTCCCCAAAGCCTTGACCCTATTTAAGTACCCAACCCCACAAAAAGGCTTTAAATGAAAGAAATATCGAGTTAAAAACCCACATACATATAAAACTGAGGGAGGATTTATAATAACTGCTAAAACCTGTAACAAAAGAAAGTCCTGGTTGAGGTGCACACAGATACACTTCATTCCCAGGATGTGCTCTGATATGCACACCGAATTGGCGGTGGAAGTCAGAAAGTCATTCGTGTGTTAATTTATGCTTTGGCCAGAGCTAGTAGTCCAAAATCTAAATTTTCCACTGAAAATTATAAGATGGTCAGTCTTGATAAGCAAAATGTTCTAATTTTGATTTGCTGGAATCTGCCCTCTTAACTGAATCTTGGCATCACTAATGCAAAACAGTTGCTCTGCAAGTTTGCAAAATCAGCCAGCAAAGAGTCAGAGCTTTCTCCCTTAGGGAAGCCGTTCAGAGGACCAGATTATCAAGGGCTTGGTAGCTGTGGCACCTGAACCATAGGATAAGCCCACCTGCAAATAAAAGAAAAAGTGAAACACACAAAATGTTTTGTGTGCCCTAAAAGAAATAAAAATCAACTGAAGTCTGAAATTAAAATTAAGAATCTGACATGCTGGTGGAAGAAAAAGGAAGAATTAAAAAAAAAGTAAAGTTAGTGAATTAAAAAAAAAAATCTAGCCCCAGTCTGTGCCAACACGGACATCTGGCAATCTGTGGAGTTTTAATTACCTCTTTACGCCATAGGCCATATTAAGCAAATTGTCCAGCCTGCAAAGAGAAGGAGGGTCTTTGGGTTAATGCCTCACAGATGGCAAGATCACTCAATGGAACTATTAATAAGAATGCTCCATTTTCAAAGAAGAAAAGCTCAACAACTTTCCCCACTGCTGAGGAGTCTATCCACCGGTAGTTTCCCCCTTTCCTGCCTCCAACTGCAAATAATTCATGTTCAGGTCAATGCTAGAGTTTAAAGCAAGTGTCTAATGAATCCCCCCTTTCTTTCAAGGTCTCAATCAATCCCACTCCCCCCCCACCTCTCAGAACATTTGTGTGGATTTTATTTTATATTGTGTGTGAAATTGTTAGAATGGGGTGGGGGGGCTTCTTAAATTGTTCACCTTTTGCTGTAATTAAACTTGTGAATAAAGGTCTCTGTTCCAGATCAACAAACAATACATGTGCACACAATACGCATCAGAATGGATCTTTTCTGTTAGCCTAGCTACATTAAATCTCCTTACCACACACATTTGGCGGGGTGGGTGCAGGGAGTGTTTGTGGGTTAAGACTAAAAAAAAAAATAGCTTACTATTTACAGCCTGAAAACACCTCCTGGCAAACTGTCATTATGCTATAATCTTCCTCACGTTTAGTACCTTACTTGGGGACAAGCTATTCACACCATGGGGCAGTAGTAACCATAGTTTCCACCATTAGAAGCCTGCTGGAGAGGCTTTTTACATAAATACTGCATGCGCTCTCACACAAAATAAAAATTAGATGATTTGGACTCTTCATGAAATCATTAACCATTTCAGATTCATGGGGTATGGGAGGACAACTGAAGAGGCTGATTTTTCTGTGGCCAGATGGACTGTTACTATTCTAAATAGACGGACCTACTATTTTTCCCATGTGAAGTTTAACAAGAAGAAAAACCCTTTCATTAATGAGAAGTTGGGGCGTGGGTGGAATGACATAGTTGTTTAGAATTTACTATGGTTAGGTCAAGGCTATGCTTATCTTTTGCACAATAGAGGCCGATCAAGGTTGCACTACCTTCATGGAGAAACCAGTCATTCAGAAATGTCTAGAAGGGGAATGCTCCCAGCACCAGGAGCTTCCTGGGGGTTGGGTATCCAAAGGAAACACTAAGGCTTGAATACATCTTCTTCCTTGTCTTCAGAATGTGCTGACTAAAGAGATAAAGTTAACACTAAAAAATTTTCCTCCCCTAGAACCCAGAATTCCCTAGGAAAGGAGGATAGGACAAGCCACCCCCCTCAGGCAATGATCTGCCTCTGGGCAGTATGAAAAGCCCCTGCCCAGCCTGAAGTCTAAGATTCTGAAAAGTCACTTGTGACTACTTTTGTTGAAACCAAACTTTGTTGGGTTAAATTTTGTTTCTACTGAAGAATCTCAAGTTTAACCAGTCACAGTAGGAAGTCGCACGGGGTTTTGAAGAGCATCTGGTCTAATCATCTCATTTTACAGGAGTGGAAACTGAGGTTCTTTGCCTTGCCCCATACTTCAGAGTCATGGGCTTCCCTGGCCCTTGCCCAGCTCTGTACCATGCAGCAGGGGTTCCCTTCTCTGTGGGCATACCTACCTGAACCTCTGAGCCTGGTGGTGGAGTGGGCCTGGGTAGCGCCGGTTGGGAGACTGGTACAGCTGGGACAACAGGGCCTGGCTGGACTTCTGGCTGGGGTTGTTGGCAAACTTCACAGTAATCGGTTCCGTAGCACCGCTGGGCTTCTGACCATTCAGCCCTTTGATGGCTTCTTCTGCCTCAATCCTCTTATCAAAGCGGATGAATCCCACCCCTCTAGACACTCCTGGGGAAAATGAAAGAGTCTTTGTAAAAAGTGAAAAAAAACAAACTGGTAAATATCTTTGGGAAGAGATGAGTGGGGCCTCATGGACATTGTGTGGGGTCAGTCCACCTGTGGGGCCTGGCAGAGCCCAGCTCCCTGAACTGAAATGTATCTGCTTTCATATACACCAGCATGGCCCTGGACACATGCCTCCAATCCACAGAATACAGGATTTCTTGCATCTGTCCTCTCTGGTCCTCTACCACTTCTCATCTCCCTCCAGTTACTATAAGTGAACATCCACCAACCAGTTTCCAGTTCTCTAGTGAGTCCTCCACACCCAGTGGCTAAGTCATCTATATGAAAAGACAACTCTGACTACAGTTCAATCTTTAAAAACATTTTCTAAACCTCTTATATACCTTTTGAATATTGTACTTTGTGCATTGTATCTATTCTTCACTGCCCCAAACAGAACAAGCAAGAAACAAAACCCACGAAATACCCTTCCCTGGCTCCTTGCTGCATGAGATAAAGTCTAGACTTCCTGGCATAGCATTCAGTGTCCTTGGAAATCTGGTTCCAAATACCCTGTTGAGCCTCACACCAGCTACCCTGAACTGCCTGACGTTCCTAGAACAGGCTGTTGTTCTTCCTTAACTCTGTGCCTTGGGATATGGCATCCTCTTTATCTAGAATGCTCTATCACTCCCTTTTGCCAGGTAACCTCAAGTCATCCTGCCAACCTGTTCAAACATTGCCTCTACAATGGAGCCTTCCCAACAATCATCACCAGGCATAGTACACTCTTTCTTGAGCTCTCACAGGGCAACTTGGACGGCACCTAGTGGGAATCTGTCACTTTGGAGTCCTGAAAGGAACTATGCCTTTCCTTCATCCGTGGTTCCCAGTGTCCCTCTGCATAGTGTCTGGGTCAGAGCCTATTTCAGTAAGAGTTGGTTACATGAATCAAACGACAAATGTGCTAAACTTCTCTCAGGGGGTGACTTCTAAACTGAGATAGAGTGGGGGGTAGGCATAAAACACCTTGTCATTAAAAATGCAACCCCAGGTATTTTACCTTTCTTGCTGAGAGTTGCTGGCTGATTGACTTTCTTTATTATGGACAAAGAACCTGAGTCCCAAAGCCTGGGTTCTTACCCTGCTCTGCTCCTGACTAGCTGGTGGGAAGTCAGCTCTCACTTTGGATCTGTTTGCTGATGTACAAAATGAGGTAGTTTAAAGTTCCTTTTAACTCTGTAATGCTATGAATTGGAACTAGAGCAACATACACAGGTTTTCACATACAAAAATAACCGTTACTGGTTGAGGGCTGAAAGAGACTTTGAAGGTCATACAGCTCCATTCTCAACCTGATGCCCAAATTCTCTTTTACAACCTTGCCAAATAGTGTAGCGGCTGCTGGAACAATTCCCACGACGGAGAATTCTGCATCCCAATATGGCCCATTTTAAATTTGGGCAGTTGATGGATGAGAAATCTTTCTCCCAAGTCAGAAGTGTGCCTATTCATGACCCATATTCTCGACTTTAAGCAACTATTAGCCTGCTCCTACGGATAACAGTTGGGCACTGATATGCAAGAAAAGAAATTACAAAGAAACACTTAACCTGTAACTTGGTCAACCAGGATTCGTGAGGTGATGATACGACCATATTGCGAGAAAAGCTGCTCCAGCTCCTTCTGGGTCATGGTTTTGGGAAGGCCGCTAACGTAGAGGTTAGCATCCCTGATTGAGGCCGAGCTCGGACGGGCATATGAGACCTAGGAGAGGCAAGAGGACTAAATCCATTATAGGCACTTGACCTCAAGGGAGAGACAGAGGCAACCACCAAGATGACAGTGCCTCGGCTAGCAGTATAGCTCAAGGTGCCAGTTAAAACCACTCAATAGTTCAGAGTCTGAGCTACTCTTGTAATAGTAATGAGAATTAGGAGAACAGCAATAGAGGAACAAAAGGAGAGTTGACGATAACTTAAAACAAATGCACAGATAAGGGTCTCTCAGTGCAGAACAAAATAGCTACTGTATGGAAGCTGTTAAATGCAGAACTACCCACGCATGAAGTTCTGAAGATTTACCTCCTGGATGTGGGTGTATAGATGATTTACTGTATCCAACACATAATAATCTTTGAATAAACCCCCAAAAAAAAAAACCCTATGAAATTCTGCTCTGCACATTTCTCTCCCTGCCACCCTCCCTACCCCCATTCTCTTCAAGAAAACATAAAAGCAATTGGGTTCTCTGTAAGATTTTTTTTATGTTCTGTCCTTTGTGTTGCTCCAATCTGTTCTCATAAGGTCTGCTCTCCCTGAATGACAAAGCGCTGGTGAAATGGGATTGAATGAACATCTGCTTGCGAAACTGGATATGTGACCTTGTCGTCACATCTGCAAGGACCAGTTGCCCCTAACTTTGAGATCTGGCAGATAAAACCACAACAAACAAAATGGGGGCACAGTGTGCAGGAGGGAGGGAAAGGGCAGCCAGAGAGGGAAGAGAGCCTCACTGATGGTTATAATAAGTTTGACTTTGTAAATTTATCCTCCCAGATCTCTCCACTGCTTTTTTTCCTCCCCAAAAAGCTAACACAGAAGTGTAAACAGATCTGAAATTCCATCTGCAAGAAGCCAAATCTGTAGCAGTACACATAAGCAAAGCAAACCCCAGCAGTCATTAATTTTAGACTTTCATTTACTTATTTATTTATTTTTTTAAGAAAACAACATCAGACATTTGAAATATAATTTACAGCTAGTCTAACAAAAGCACTTTCCTGCTAAAGCTATTTCTGGGGCGGTTATGGCTCAGAATAGATGATGAAAACAGTCATTTCAGAGCACATCTGACAACGTCGGACAGGAAGGGACTTATATGCCTTAGCATTTTTCAGTTGGGAGTTTTATTGAATCTAGATAACGGATTTCATAAGACCTGGTAAGACTGTGGGGCCATGCGTGTGTGTATGTGTGTGTGCTCACACACAAGCCAGTGTGCAAAAGGAATTGCACGTGTAAAAACCAATCTTTCACCATTTAAGAACTAGACCTCAGGAAGCAAAGTGGACATTGCTTCTGGAAACTTCAGGGGAGAGAATGGGTGTAGCAAAGAGGAAGAAGGATGAGTAGACTCCTCACCCATGGCACATTCTCCCTTTCTATGACAGAGACACCAGGTCCCTTTATGAGTTCCACACCTAAAAATAGATGTTGACTCAACAGAAAATGATGTGAGTGACTAATCTGCCTCTCTGGCCTCCCCCTGCTGATGGAGTGAGGCAGCTGCCTACATTGTCTACATCTTCTAGAAACTCCTGGGTGGCCTGGGAAGTCGCTACAGGTTTTTCTCCTTCCTAGCACAGGGCTGCGAGGTAGAGGGTCCAATTCATTGAGGTTTCCTGTGTGTGCACTTGAGGCCACAGGGGGTCGTGGGGGGGCTCGAGAAACCCATGCAACTGCCTGGATAGGGCTTCACTTCACATAATGTGCTCCTGCCCTTGTCCTCTCAGGCTATAGCATAGAACTATTTTTGAGGAAGGAGGAAGGAGTGGTCAGGAGAAGGAAATCTCATAGTGGTGGGTCCACAGTACAAGGGTCACCCTCGTCTCACTCTAATTACTGGCAAGTCATCTGAATGTCATTTGCCCCTCTCCCACCTTTATGCTTTTGCTCATGGGGAACATTTTTTCCATCTTCTTCCTCAAATACAATTCTTACTTTTCTTAAGGTGGCTCAGCTCAAATGTTACTACCTTTTCTTGATAGCCGCCTCTGTCTGATCTTGCCTCCTCCTAAAAGTCTCCACAGCAATGTGCTCAATGAATCATAGCACTTAACCCGTTCTAATCTTAACTCACCACCTCTCTATCTGGTCTGACCATCTCCTTGAGGTCATGGATTATATGTGTCTTATTCATCTCTGTGGCTCTAGCTCCCGGCACAGAGCCTGATTCCTGCTGGGTGTTTAATACCTTCTGAAAAAAAAAAAAGTGGACACCCCCAGCTCTTGATGGACGATGTGGCCCTTAATGGCTCTTTGGGGTTAACTATAGCTTGGTTCCTCCACTAAGATGGATCACTGAGAGTCAAGCACCCAGAGTCATAACTGTGTTTCCCTACTAAGCTAAAAGCTAAGGGACAGTTTCCCACTCTTCAGTGTCTGGGGTTGGAATAAGAGAAGAGGACGTCGTAGGACTAGACATCACTTCTCTCAGCAAACATTTCTTGAAGATCTACCCTGTGCCAGTTACCTGCTGTGCTGTGTTCTGGGGACACAGCAAAAGCAAGACAAGGTCTTTTGCTCCGGAGGACCTCCAAGTCTAATGGAGGCCACAGACATTTCACAGGACATGCTTGATAAATATGGGTTGAGTAGAATAATGGATGAAGAGGCATATAAACCAATTATCACAAAGTCACAAGACGTGTGCTATGCCAGGGCTATGTATGCGTGTGACTCAAATGCAGAGGAGGGATAAATCAAGGATTAACGAGGCCAGGAATAAGACAGAGCTGAAATGAGGCTGTTGGTGAGACAGGTGGTGGTAGGGTCAGGGAATGGTGGCCTGGTAATAACCTTCCTCTGTTATGAATACAAATGAGGCCAAAGCTTAGGGAAGGGCCTGGAATTGTGCATTTACTACTATCCAATAAATGCACTGTGGATATGTAATGAACTTGATTTCCATTGGGCACCCAGATCTGGAGTACAGAGGGAAGCATTTTAAGGACTGACCCTGCTAGGGAAAAGGAGCTGGCACTGGAGTCAATGACACAACCAAAACCATTTCCCTAAAAGATGATTCTGACAGAGACGGAATCTTAAGGAAAATTACTTTGACAGATTCCCCAGAGGTAGACACAAGGCAGTAACAAATCCCAAAAGTGAACAGCACCTTGGTCATTCTATTCCAAGACTAATTCCTGCTTAGTTTTTCTCCTCAATTTGGACCCTTAAATTGCTGTTGTTTTATTCCCCTGTGCCAGTAGGAGTGGACAAAAATGACAGGAAAAGGATCTTCCCGCCTTCAATGTTCAAAAGCGCATTCCAGTATCTAAAACTTTCAAGTTTCTTCATACACTTATTAAATTCCAGTGGAATGACTACTGATGTCAGATCCTTTCTCAGGCCTAAACATTTAAAAAATATTGCCAATTTTCAGCCCCTGTAAAGAGGCCATCATTATTGGCACGTTAGCTCTTCTAACGAGAAGCCTAGAACCTGGGGCTCCCAATGCTAGAGCCAATGCTCTAGAGAATTCCCCTTGACTTGGACCATCAGGATCCTGCTTATTTCATTCATCCAGAATCTTTGAAGACAAAGATTGGCATTTCTAGGCCATCAGAGATATTGCTCCAGAACTCAGAAAGAGCTGAGAGTAAAGAGGCCACTTCTCTCTCTGGGTAATGGTGGCCTAAAGGCAGGTGACTATGAATGCCTGGCTTCACAGACAGTGTTTACAGAAGATTTTCAGCCCTTTCAAACTCCCCAGCACTGCCCATCCCTGCCTGCCCATAATCCCCCACCCTCTACACTACAGCAACAAGATTATGAGCTCAGACTTTGGGTGGGCTCCAGTTCGCACTAGCTGTGTGAGCTTGAGCAAGTAATTTGATCCTGATAAGTCTCAGTTTCTTTACTTGTAAGAAATGGGGGACAATTCTCCTCTAATGGGTTATTGTAGAAATAAGTAAGAATATTTTATGTCTAGAACATACCTAGAATTTAATTAAACTTAATAGCATATATCATAACTTATATATTATTATGATGAACTATACAGGTGTCTGTGGGTCAGTCTGGTATCGATCCCTCATTGGGACATACCCTCCAATTTTATCAAACAAGCAAACACATGGATCACTACCAGTGAATGCCTACAGAGGCATCGTCCTCCTTTGCCACCTTACTGGGGTCTGGCTATCTTTCAGCAGTTCACTGCCATGAATTTCCTCTAACATGTTTCAACAAATCCCACCCCTTCACATCCACAAAGTACTTTCCACTTTCTTAAATGACTTAGTGCTCTCAGAGATTTTCACAAAGTGGGTCAGGCAGCATTGTCATTCACCACAGATGGAGAGCAGGACCAGGGCTGGGGTCTGCCTCTTCCCACACAACACCCACAGGTCCCTCTGCCTGTTCACAGCCAGGACTTGGCTTGGGGGGTGGGGGAAGAACAGCATGGTCCCTCATCCGACCCACCATAATGCAGAGAAAGGGGAGGACATGAGAAACAATAAAGGCATGATCTTGAGGTTGTGAGGAAGGAAAAAATGGGAGGAAAAGGCATCTTTCTTAGCTCCTGAAAGGTGCTCCTATGGGAAACCACTGGATTAAATAAGAGTTCATTGACTTCTCACTTTCCTGAACAACTGCTGTGAGCTAGACCCTGGGATGGGTGCTGGGAGTGTGTCTGCTTCAAGGACCCCCACAGTCTGGCAAGGGAAATAATCAAGCAAATGAGGTACAATACTAAGGGCTGTTGACAAGGGGACACTCATCTTCCACTTCTGTTGTTTCCCTCCAAGGGGAGGGTGCCCTGGAGTAACAGTCTAGGCCTTTTTCCAGCCCCTCACCCATTCTCCAGGGACTTGGAGCAACTACTCTGAATGGAGTCTTCAATAATGGGGTACTCAAATGCTGGAGCTTCCTTCCATCTGGGAGCCAATGCCAGACAGAAGCTCAAACTCTGTCCTGGGCTCTAAGTTCTAAGGGGGCAGGCTCTGTTCTCATTTGGGGAGACCTGTGGGGTCCAGAGCACCTATGACTCCCCTCCACCTGCCACCTGATTCATGCTGTTCTCTTATCAGGGGCAAAAACTGATGGTAATGTTTCTAATGAGTTCTAATTATGCCATTTCTTCCTGCACAGAACTCTTCAATAATTCTTTAATGCCTTGTGATGGAAGTCCAAATCTCTTATCTGGGCATTCAAAGCCCCCTGGAATCTGGCCCAAATTTTCTTCTCCTGCTAACCCTTTCCTGCACCCTTTCAAACAAAAACACAGTCACAGCTTTCTGAGTAGTGCTGAAGGTTTCCACTTTCATGCCTTTGTTTTTGGTCTTCTTGATTATTCAGTCTGTCAAAGTGTTAGGAAGTTCCACTGGGTCCAAGTAATACGTCCAGGTCTTAAACAGTAATAAAGATGACCTCGGGATTCCACACTCTTTTGTTTTGCCTCTCAACTGGTTTAGAACCCAGATGTGCAAAACAGTGAGGTCATCTGTTGGGCCCCTATGGATTACAATAGTAGCATGGCATCTGGATGTTTTTGAGCTAGGTATTATTATATTTGCAAAACTGCTAATGTCTATAACCACAGTTGAAGGTAACTGGAGATAAAGATGTCAGAGGCCACATGGGTGTTCCTGACACTACTATCTCTGATATCTGCTTCAGAGAAACTTGGTGCTAGAAGAAGTGACCTCAAAAGTTCAGTGCAGGATTTAACACAGCTGGCTATCTAGCTTGTACATTCCACCAATAGGAAGCTCACTACCTCATGTGGCATCCTATGTCACTGCTAGCTATTACTGGTTTTTCTTCCTTCGACAACCTTGGAACATTTTCCCTATCCTCATCACCCCTTATCTTGTGGATCTCACTGACAGGTGCTAGTTACAGTATCATGTAACTATTTTGAAACAGGACACTTCAAAGAAGCTTTTGTTTATGGTACTTTAACTGAAACTGAGTTCCTGTTCTATAGTAGAAAAGAGTGAAGAGGTTAAGAGCAAGGGCTTTGGGCTTGAGGAAATGAAAATGTAAATCCCGACCACTTTCCAGTTGTGTGACCTTGGGGTGAGTCACTTAATCCTTCTGGGGTGCATCACTTGAATAACATAGTTTAGAAGCTCTCTAAAAGAGCTATTTCCTTGTAGGATTTCTAGGCACCATACCTGGCACACAGTAAGTGCTCAATAAACAGCAGCTTTGACATGATTGCTATGTAATTAGGCCTTATGCTAGACATCAGGGTGCAGAGATGAATACAACAGTCCCTGACACGCAGGACTATTAGTCTAGCAGAGGAGACAAACAAACCAATCATTTCAGAAGATCAGGCTGCAGATTTTCCCCGGTTTGTTGTAACACCCTATTCTCTGAGTGAATACAAACTCCCCAGAGCAGACAGGTCCCTGGGGAACATTCATTCCAAAGAGACCAGGAGAATGGCAGCAGAGAACAGACTGCGGTGCTGCCAGGGCTTCTAGGAGCAAACCCTCCCGGGGACTTCCAATCCCACCTCTGGGAGCAGGGAGAGAAGAAAGAAGCCAGCTGCCTCCTAGAAACAACAGCTCTGATTGTGAGGATTGGTTCACCTCTGTGCCTGTGGCTGCAGCCCTGCTCACAGGCAGGACAGGTGTCTGTATTTGTAGCCCCCACTCTTTATACTCCCCTCCACCTGCCACCTGATACATGCTGTTCTCTTATCAGGGGCAAAAACTGATGGTAATGTTTCTAATGAGTTCTAATTATGCCATTTCTTCCTGCACAGAACTCTTCAATAATTCTTTAATGCCTTGTGATGGAAGTCCAAATCTCTTATCTGGGCATTCAAAGCCCCCTGGAATCTGGCCCAAATTTTCTTCTCCTGCTAACCCTTTCCTGTACCCTTTCAAACAAAAACACAGTCACAGCTTTCTGAGTAGTGCTGAAGGTTTCCACTTTCATGCCTTTGTTTTTGGTCTTCATTCATCATGGCAAAATGAACTCCTGCCCACCTTCCATGAAGCCCAGGCACAAATGACTGCTCTCTCCTTGGACTCCATAGAAGATACATGTCTCAAAGACAGCAGCTGTCATACATGAAACATTTCTTTTTTTTCTTTCTCTCTCCCTCCCTACCTTCCTTCCCTTCACCACTCCTTTTTTTTTTTTTCTGGGAATTGAACCCAGGCCCTCTCAGGTCAGGCAAGTGCTCTACTATTGAGCGACATCTCTATCCCCGGAGGAGCATTTCTTGAGTATTCAATACAAACCATGATTACCTACAAGTGAGGTATCATTAGTTCTGTTTTCCAGAGACAATTATGACTCAGTGAGATCAAGTACTTGCCCAAGGTCACACAGCTGAACTAAGGCAAACAGACAAACTTGAATATGACTCAAAGTTCTGGGATCTTTCCATTTTGCCACGCTAACCTGAACAGTGAGATAAAAGCCATATTCTTGGCACCAAATGTTACTTTTACTGGAAAGGTACCAAGTGGGAATGAGCATGCTGTAATATTTTATTAGACTATTAGAGTTGGAAGGAACCATTCTGCAGATGAGGAAATAAGGTAAGTTGCTCAAGGTCATTCCTAGTAATTTTTGATGGAAGCAGAACTGGACTATCCATCTTAACTCAAAGCTTTTAATGAACAAAAAGGGAGAAGGGGAGAGGGATGTGGTGCTTTCTGATCTTTGACAGACCAGCTATCCTGTCCTGAGGCTTCAGAGAAATAATTCTTTAGTTCTCAGGGCCACTGATGTTCTAGGCAGCTCTGTGCCACAGAACTTTCTGGAATCAGGAAATGTCCTATATCTGTGCTGTTCAATATGGTAACCATTAGCTACGTGTCAGTAATGACACATTTCAAACATGTCTAGTGTGCCCAAGGAACTGAACTTCTTATTTAATTCAAATTCAATATGTGGCTAGTAACCACTATACTGACTAGAGTAGTTCTACACCAAGAAAAAACAGAGTTGTAACATCTCAGAATGAGAAAGGACATTTAGGGTAATTTAGTCAAAATTCATTCTGAGACAAGAATTTTTTCCTATCTCATCCCTAATGTTTCATTTGAATGCCTCTGATGATGAAAGACTCACTACCATTCAAGGCAAATATTCTATTCTGACAGTTACACAGGTTTTCTTTCCAGATTATTAAAATATAGGATTGAACTAATGCCTCTGGGTCACTGCAGAATTTTCTTTCCAAGAGAATGGAAAAGCAACCATTGTGGGATAGATACATGGGTTCAGAGCTCTCTTTGCCATCTGCCTCTGAACAACCTGTACAGTGTTATGTCTTTTAAAAATGATCTGGATGGGTACAAAACACCAGGGATGAGCTGACCAGAGTGGACAAGAAAGGACCACCAGTCCCTGTGATCTGTAGTCATATTCTCCTAACATAGCCAAGGGAGTGCCAATTTTTCAAAAGCAGCTCACATCACATTGTTGACTTCTTTTATGCTTATGGATGGCTAAAGCCCAGACCCCATTCCATGTACTTCTGAAAACTTAAGTGTCTAACCTATACCTTCCCAGTTTTCTTTTGTAATCCACACATAGAACACTGCAAATGACCTCAAAGATACTAGCATCATATCAATTTCATGAGCTGAGAGCACAGGGGAACTATATTTCCACCTCTCCAATTCCTATCTCTGTATTTGAATTTATTCACTCAAAGGAAGTTAACCGGGCACTGGAGACAGAGCAGCCAAATATAATCTCCCACAAAAAAGAGAGAGGCAGCTGGTACAACTGGGGTAAATGTGCATCCAGTTTCCGATAGCCCTGCCATGTGCCTTCTCCTTGGGGATTCAGTGATCCAGCCGCCCCTGCTGACCTTGGCAGGGAAGTGCTCCCACACTGGCTCTGACTATAGCCTGAATGGGGGAGGAGAGAACATGCTTTTTTATTATTAACAAGACTGAGGAAGGCAGGCCATCATTTCTGGGTAGGGTGATATCCATCAGCAAAAAATGATCTGCTAACTCTTCGGGAAGCATTAAGAGACGTGATAGGAGAAATAATTGCTTATGCCAAGTGCAAAGAAAAGATGCCTCAGCGGAATGGAGGCCTTTAGCAAGGCAGGTGGATGGCGGGAGGGGATGGGGGGAGACACAGCTGCCCATGACCCCTGGCAAGAGAAAGAAGCAGGAGGGGCAAACTGGAACCTGCAAAGCTCAAGTGTAGGAAGATCCCCTGGAGGCACTGTTAGTGCTATTAGAAGAATAAAGTGAAAATGGAGAAATGGTTAAGCAGCATCAAAACATCAGCAGAGAGGCGGAAATATGCGAACTCACTCTCCTTCCTGGAGAAGGGAGGTTTTTCCTTCTGAAAAGCCCTCGCTCACACACTTTCCCCTAGTCTTGCTCCCTTGAGACTTGGACTGCTGCCTTGTGATAAAGTGTCTTTCTTACTCTCTCACCCCATCGCCTGACTGAGTGCAAACTCTCATGGGTTTGCTCAGAGCTGCAGAAGCAACCCTTTTGCCCCTTAATCTGAGAACTAGTCCTGAAATTGCTCACACCCCAAGTTTACACAAGAGCTGTGCTTTGGAAATGTTTTATTTCAAGTTATATTTGTATAATTCAAGTAAAAGCTCAATGCAATTATTAGAAAAAAATCACTAAAATCATTTGTAAACATGTAATGCAATGAGAAAAGAATAGAAATATGGAAAAATGTTAACATTATTAGGCTGTGAAAGGCTGATATGTGTTCATGATATGATCCTTGGCATTCTAAATTATTTAGAAATGAGGTCTTGCTTTTAACAGGAATGAAAAAGCCCCTAATATAGAGATGATTTTTGTCAGAATCTAAGGCTGACAAAACCTACTATAGTAGCCTGCAAACTGTTGGTTTCATTTGTCAAACACTCCATGTGGCACACCATTCACAGATGAACCCACAGAACACTCTCCCACTCACACCTTGCACAGCTCCCTATGTCCCCAAAACATCCAAATGGAAACCTCTACAACCCTGTGATCACCCCATTCCACTGCACTGGAGTTGCTCCTTTTCAGGAGCTCTCAGAGCAAGAGCAAGCAGTGAGCACTTCTGCAATCCTGCTTCTCACACTTAGGTTGAAACCTAGATGTCTCACCATTCTGAAAGTTTTAGCAGGATTGAGAACAAACCTTCAGTCACATTTTATTGAAGGCTCTCAGTGTCACTTGAATATCAATCCAACCAAACCTTTGGTAAACATGTGCTTGTTTTGAAGGTACTATAAAACCATCTAATTGTTTTTGTTGTTGTCCTTAATTAATGTGACTAAGAGCTGAACCAAATGCAACTGGACTCAACTGAATGCTTCTTAGTAAATTGTCTGAAAGTACAGTGTAAAGTCAGGGCTGTTCATTTAGAGCTGAGGACTGGGACAGGCATTAGGCATGAATGAGGTCAGCGAGGGAGAACTGGGAATCCTTTTCCAGAATCCACAGCTATTTCACCCAATGCTTCTCAGAGTCCCAAATGATCCTTGGTGGAGAAACTAGAAAACCAAAACAAAACAAAAACAAAAGCTAACAAATAGCACCTCAAAGCCCTAAACGGAGTAAATCAACCCCACTGAGCTTAGAGTCGAACACTGAGAAATGACCCAGTTTCTTAAGTGGGATTCCAGGCTGCTTTGGCAGGCCCATGGTCCCTACACTATGGCTTCCTGAGACACATGGATGGAGGCATTTCCAGGGCACTGCCGTCTCTGGTTACCTAATCCTAGGACTTAAAACGGAATCTGGAAAGCCAGGGTCTAGGAATAAATTATTTGAAGTCAGGGGTGTCCCTAAGTTCAGAAGCCCTGAACCACAAGTCTGCTTACTGAAGAACCTGGAGGAACCCTGTAATTCAGTTGTTTGCTTTTTATATCTCCTCCCCATTTGAGGGAGTATAACCCATGTGTGTGCAGAGCCAAATACACACCCACACACCCTTACAGAATGCACATGCTGTTGGGCAAACAGTCATTGTGGCACTCCAACATGACCTACTGCAGAGAGCTATTTAAAACTTCTTTTTCTTACTCCAAATCTCATTTACCAACTATGTGATCCTGGGTATGTGCCTTAACCTCTTCGGGCCTCAGTTTCCTCATTAGTGTAATGGAGATAATAGCACCTTCTTTTAGTCTATTTTAAGAAAAAGAGCTGACATGTGCAAAGTAATTAGCCCAGGGACAGTTCAAAGGTTAAATGATAATAAGCATGTAAAAAGATTATAAATATTATTGGACACAGCATAAAAACTAAATGCAAGATAGCATTACTATTTATTATTATTATTATTATTATTATTATTACTTCCTCTCGAGTTCATGCTCACACATTAAGCAACTCCTCTTCTGGAAGCAAGGTCCTTTGGATGTTAACTCCATCTCTACTGTTGGTCAGTTGTATGGCCCTGAACAAATCACTTCACTTCTCTGAGCCTGCTCTCCAAGATAAGGGGTTGGAATCTCCCACTAAAGAAATTATAGACCAAAGAACAATTCCTCTGGAGTCACCATCCACAACTACTCACTGGGGGCATAATTATGCACCATGCCCTTTCTCTACTTTCTTTACCAGAGGTCTGGCCTTGCCCTCCACATGCCCTCAATATTCACACACAGTCGCTTTATATTCCCTTTAATAAAGGTGAAATGGATTTTTGTTGATAGGGAACCATCATTTGTGGACACCTCTTCCTAGTCGCCTGGTAATGAGCCATTCACTGCTCAATTGGCAAAACAGTGTTTGCATATTTAAATTTGAGTTCAGAGGTTGCAAACTGCCTGTCCAAAGGTCAGCTAACTATTAAGTTCTGTTTGGTTGTCCTACATAATGCTTTAAATTTTTTTTGAGTTAGTTTCTAGTCTTTAAAAAAGTGGGAGATTTGACGTTTAAAAAAAAATCTAGATTTCAGTTTTTATTGAGCAAATGAAAGATCTGGCAACAATCCGGATTTGAACAATCCTCACTGTTATCATTACCACCACCATCAGCAGCAGCAGCTGAATAGCTGTCCTCTTTACCTAATACACACTTGAGCCCCCCCCACCCCAGGGCTTTCCAAAACCTTCCCTGAGTCAGATTGCTAATCTTTCATCTGCATAGTTTAAGAATTAACTCTTGATTTGCCTGCACCTATTTTGCACATAAAGTAGTGCAGAAAGCACCCAGAAGTGGGGGGGGGGGGG
>NW_026000082.1:15244075-15400179 GCF_001458135.2 Marmota marmota marmota
GGGGGGGGGGGGGGGGGATAAATTTGACCAAAGTTTGCAAACATGTACTAGATGGTTCCAAGGATATCTCTCTAATGCATGCTTCCAAAGAAGATATTTGTTTTTTCCAGATTGGCAAGTTATCTATTCCTTCATGGGAGTCAGAGCAAAGAGATAAATCTCATGTCACTTATCAAAGCAAACTGAACCAGAAGAAGTAAACAGTGGCCTGAAAGGCAAAAAAGCAATTTTGAGAAATTAATAAATGATGAGACTATTAACAGCACATGAAAAGGGTTTGCTTTTTTCTTCCCTTTAATATGATTTTTTACCTTAAACACTGTGTCCCTTTAGGAAAGGGAAGAAAAGTTAATAAAGGAACCTATCACTCAAACTTAATTTTTAGTATGGCAAATAAACTGCTTTAATGAAAGGGCTGAAATCCCCAGGTTTGCACATTAAATTTTCATTCATAGTAGAGAATGGAAATTATTGATTCAGCCGTGGCATCATGCTTTTTGAATCCTACAGTGCTTCAGAAGCCCACATTTCCGCTGGGTGCAAATGTGTTGGCAGCATTTTGATGCAGGGGGAGCCCAGGGTGGGTGGGAGAGTGGAGAAAGGGATGTGGATGAGGGAAGGAGGCAGACTGGCTCTTCTCAGGAAAAAAAAAAAAAAAATCAATGTTCCTTATCTCTAAGATCCACTTAGATAAAGCATTTGATAGTATGATGGGCCAGGGGATACATTCTGAGACCAGAAAAGCCAGGTCCACTCAGTCTTCTGGGAAACCCCACGGGCATTAGGAAATACTAAAAAGAAAAAAAAAAAAAGGCAGAATTGATGGCTGATGATTTGATCCCAAACCCTCAAAGAAGAGTTTAAGAAAACTATAGAGGAAAGAAAATACCTTTCTCAGTTCAAGGTCAGGGTGTCATGGGAAGAATAAATGTCTGGCATTCTAATGCTGAACTAGATAGTACGGAAATCAATCAGACCCACAAATACAGCTATCAACCTGGTGTGGCCTCATCAAACAGTCAGGTGACATGAGCATCTCTTCTTTACTTACAGCACAAAAATAGGTATGTTTTTCCTTTGAAAGAAATTAATCTTCCTGCCTCTCAGAGGACTACTTTATAATTAAACAACTCTTGATTATTTCCCCCTTAGAGAACTCACAGGAACTGATTCTAAGCCTAGACGAGGATAGCCTGAATTAGGCCCATTTTGGTGTCTTTGTGTACCAAAGACTGTAGGAGATCAGGGAAAGCAATTATCTTTAAAAATAAGCTAAACTCAATTGCAAAAGTAAAGCTGCTTAAAAAAGAAAGATAATCACATATTAAAAATAAAAGGCTTTGTTTTGTTTTTGTTTTTTATTACCTCTTCGCTAAGATTATCCTATACTAGTCAGTAGACTCTTCTGTCAGTCTGGGTGTTGGAAAAGTAGCTCTGTTGGACTAAAAAGTTCTGGTTTTGTGTTTTCAGACGCTGAGAGCTGGTGCCATCTATAGATTTCCATTCTGGGAGAGGTTTCTCTTTTGTCCTACTTTGCGTCAGACCTGCTGTCGTGAGGATAAGAGCGCCCAGGAGACACTTCCCTGCGGTTTAATAGGCTATGAAGGATGGGACTCATTAATCGGCTGGCAGCTGCCCCTAAACAGGATGCTGCCTGGAGGTGGGGGAAGAAGCAGGAGGGAGGCCAAGGAGCAGGGAGGGTCCATCCTGAAGACAACCCCCTTGCTGTCCAAAGGGGGCCCCCAGAGCAAGCAGCACCGCCTCCTGAAGGATCCCACAAATGTCTGAGCCCAGAGCATAACAATGCTGCCACAGAAACCTGCACCTCCTGAAGGAACAGGCTCTGGGTTACTTTTTTTTAAATTTACAACAACAATCACTCCTGAGATATTATCTGCCCGTCTTATTACTCTTAGATTGATGAAATATTAGTGTTTTTGTTGTTCTTTTACTATGTTCTCATTGATTTTATAGCACCTGTTCCTGTTACACCAGTGTGTGTGTTTATAATTGACTTTCCCTTTCCAGTTCATGGTCGGGAGGTTCCTAACCACCCCTAGCCAAAGCCAAGCTGCTCAGACTGGTTTATGTCTCTTGACTTGACACTCTGACCCTCCAACCTCATCTTCTCATTGCCTCCTGTCTAAACTCAGGCCATACTAGTCACACCTAGAACAGCTTCCCTGCCTCAACCTCTCCCCTTGGCTTGCTCCTGGCATCTGTGCCAACTCAGGCTGACAGGCAGGCCCTTTAAGTGGGGTCTTGGATCCCAGGCACCTGATCCGCCTTCTGGATTGGAGGTCCCAGGGCTCCTAGAACCTTCCCTATACTCAGCCCTCATCTCACTCTTTTGTGATGGCCTATGTCCCCACTTAGTAGAGTGTACTGTAAATGTTCTTTGAACAAATAAAGAACATCACTTTTGGCTCCACACAGCCTGGATTTATTAGATTCACAGAATGAAATTTACCAGGGCCTCCTGAATCAGGAGCCAGTATGTCACCTCTTACCTTTATGGTTTTGGTCTGGAGTCTGAGTCCATTTAAAGTGTTGATGGCTTTCTCTGCATCCTTTGGATCAATATAGTTAACAAATCCATACCCTAAACTCTGTCCTGTGGAAACATTAAAAAAAGAGAGAAACACAGAGAAAGAGAGAGACAGAGAGAGGGAGGGAAAGAAAGAGAAAGAGAGAGAGAGAGAGAGAGAAAGAAAGAGAGAGAAAGAGAGAGTGCTCAGTATCTTTGTAGATGCAACACTTTCCATTGCAGTGGGTCAAAACCCTTCTCTGGTACATGCTTCCTTTATGCTGGGGTTTACCCCCAGACTTGAGAGCTTTTCAATTCTTCCATCCCTCACTCTGGTTGGCCTTTCAACTTACAGGGCGGGTAAGTGCCCCTGCATCCACACCTGATATGTACAAATGTCCACATAATCAGGAAGAGGCAGGACAGGGCAATAGAAAGACAGCAGGTGTAATTCGTTAGAAGAAATTTGAACTGGATCCCTGGGGCTTTTCCTATGAGCTGTGGGACTTTGGAGAAGTCCTTTAATCTCCCGTTTCCCCAGATTTCTACTCTGGAGATAACACACTTACCTCAGACAAGTTTGTGAGAGTTAGTAAAACATTGTATATAAAAGGCCTACCAAGTACATTGCCTAGAACACAACAGTGCGCAACAAAACACAGCTCTGCTCTGCTCAGGTCGGTAAAATCAGGGCCAATACTGGATGCAATAGCTGTGTCTATGGCCTCAGTCATGCCAGCCACACCCACACTCAGAGGGATGGAGCATAATCTGAGCAGCAAAAACTGGAGCCCATTATAGTGAAGGAAGCAGGCATGGCCAGAATTGAAAGCAGTTGCTGCAAATCATTCTTTGCCCTCATCATCCCTAGGGCCACAGAACAATAAAAAGAACAGGGCAGGGGTTTCTATTGTAGACAATAGGGGAGCTCCTAACACAAAGGGGAGAGTGCAAACACATTCTGCAAAGAGGATTTAGCTACTTTAGGTGGAGATGGCATCAAATTGTCTGCAAAAAGAGGTATCGAGTGACAGGGCTCCCCCCTAAGTGAAATAAAAATAATGTGCTTGCGATCGTGCCACTGATTATAAATAGTCCATCAGCTCTGCCATGTGTCATCAGCCAGAAATATCATTAGGAAACTTTACATTTTCTGACATACCCTTTAAGAAACACAGAGCTTGTGGTGGCTGCAAAACCAGCTTGAACTTCCCAGGCAATGTTATTGATTTGTGGGCGGCAGCAGAGCCAAAGGGGAGAGAAATGACAGGACATCACATGTCAGGAAAGACTGATTACATAAAGCTCTCTTTGGAGTACGGGGGCCAGGACTGGGAGACAATACAGCAAAAAGCCTGCCATGTCCTGGTGACAGGAGCCCATTTCAGCAGCCAAAAAAAATCTTTCCAACAGCTTCTGTTTTGCTGGTAAATGTCTGTGTTTGTGTTGGTTGTAGGAGGGAACCTGGGAAAACAAGTTGGGTTCTGGATCAGAAAATGGGTGACTTTGTTATCCTTCATAGGATGGAAGCAAAGAGAAGCATGAGAAAACTCAAAGGCATACCCTAATGGAAGGCTGTCATCTCTGCCATGAAAAATTTCAAACGTCAATCTTTAATTAGGGTTTGCCATTGGGTTTTGGAAGAACAGTTAGAATAGGAAAGATAGAGGCAAACTTTGCCAGATAGGGCCTTTACCAGCCAGAATTTTGGTAACCGAAGAAGGAAGAAAGAGTGAAAGAGTGCTGGGCACATTCCACTGCTGGGACATTTCTCTTTCCATTTTATGGCATAAGTGTGGTGCATGAGTGGGGTGTGTGTGTGTGTGTGTGTGTGTGTGTGTATACAGAGAGGTTGGGAGAGAGAGGAAGAGAGAGAAAGAGAGATGTGTGGATTGTAAGACCCTGCCACATGGTCTGAGAACCTTCATTTTGCCAATACACAAATATAAGAGATCACTTTCATTGGTTTAAAAATACCATTTATCCTAAATTTGGCTCCACCTCATCAAGCCTAACTACATTCACCTAATTAAATCCATTTTCATCATGCAAATTTCTCAGTCATATTTACCTTGCATATACAAGAAGTCTAAAAAATTGCTGTATTAAAATATTCTTATAATCGCTTTTTAAAAACAGTCATGCACCAAGTTGAGCTGCTTTAAAAGAACATTTTTTTTTTAAGCAATTAGGTCAATGATAAACCTTATATATGAATTCTAGCAAACTGGTCAGATGGTCCATTTTTCAGTGCAATTTAATTTGTGTAAAATTAAAATAGTATATGAAAAAATATAAACAAAACCTCATTTTAGCTGCAAACATTAGACCTACCTCACACAGAAAAAGTTCCTTATTTCATCATGGTGATGGAATATATGTAGAGGAATTTATTATGTTTTCCAGTGGTGCAAGTTTCTAATACATTATACTTTTAAAAATTATCCATATATTGATATAAATTTAAATATAGTGGATATAGTTTTTAATTCTAAATTTTATCTCTGTTTTAGACTTTTGCTTCTAGAGAAAGGAAAACACACTCAGGCTCAGGCATTAGGAAGGTTGCAAAGGTCAAGTAAGGGGAAGATTCCTGCCCAGCTAGATGTGTTACATCAACCTACCTGCCTGTATCAGTCCCAAACCCATCCTCACTTTGGTTCCTGACTATAATTAGCACTATTGTGCTATCATCACCTGTCTCAGGTTTAGAGAGACTGTGTTTAACATCAAGGAGGAAGGAAAACTGAAAACCAGATGAAGGTTATTTCAGAAAGGGGAAAAAAAGGGTGGAGAGTCTCCTTGATACAAAATAATGAACTGCAAACTTTAAAACAGAGCACTGCATTGAACAAAAGAGGACAGAGATGGAAAAACTTGCCTGTGAATTGAAAGATCTGAGATAAACTGTCAGCTTAATGAAACTACCTGTGGTTACCCTGGCCATGAACAGGCTTTCTTCATGGATTCTCACCATCATAGGAGGAGTTCAGCTATGTCTAATAAAAATATACTCTATGGATCTAGTATTCTTTTTTAAAATGCCTTAGAGAAGATTTATTTCCTAGGTAGAAAATACAAAAGCCCAAGCTTCATTTCTTTTAGAAACTGTTTTAGTTGTGGGGAAAAGTAAAATGAGGAAGAATTTTGTTTTATATTTGGTGGCTGTATATTGGTGGTGGGTTTTGGATCTAGAGTTCTGTGTTTAAATGTATATGGAAAAATATAGATGGAACAAATTCACAAAGAGTTATATTTTTTCCATGGGGCCCAAGAGAGTCACCATGTTGAGAAGCCTGCAGGATCCAATCCAAATGCTATAACTAAATGTGTATGTATCTTCAATTCAGAAATGATGTCTTTTTATTATTATTTTTTCCCCCAAGTAGCTACATCTTCTCCCTTTATCATCAACAGAGTAACAAGATTTGAGCATATACATATGGCAAAAGAAAATTAACAAAATTTATTTTTGTTTCCAATTTATAAGTTTATTTACGTAGCAAGTTGGACAAAGAAAAATGAAATTACCAAAGTTATGCTTATTGAATTCTCTCTGTTAAAGAAAAAAGATATTATGAAATGAAGACTATCTCCACAGCTTAACATCTCTAGTGAGTATCTGGCTTTTTGATGCCCACAGGACCTAATATTCCTGTCCAGCTGTATGGGTGAGGGGTCCCCACTTACCATGCATGGGAAGGAAATGCATTATTGACATTCTTGGATGGAAACTTGTAATTCAGGAAGTAGTTTCCAAGAGAAAACCTCTATACATAATGGCTAAATTTTAAAGCACCTAAGTACTTTGGTTAAACAGGTTTGTTTTGAACAAGCTGTTCTTAAATCTGAATATTTCTGTTTTTATGCATCATAGGCACATGAACACACAAACACACAATGTCCTCCAGACATGGCCACTCTCCACACTGTTAAAATAATTTTTGAATCTAACTTCTCCTCTAAAAAAACAGATATTTCTTTCCATAAGAACTGACTTACACGCCTGTAATCCCAGTGGCTCAGGAGGCTAAGGCAGGAGAATCATGAGTTCAAAGCCAGCCTCAGCAACAGTGAGGCGCTAAGCAACTCAGTGAGACTGTCTCTAAATATAATACAAAATAGGCCTGGGGATGTGGCTCAGTGATTGAGTGCCCCTGGGTTCAATCCCCAGTACCCAAAATAAAACAAAACTGGCTTACAAGTGTTTGTATCTTTTTGCACACAGCAGGTACTTAACAAATGCTCAGTAAGTAGAAGAATTAATGTACACTTTTGTACTAATCTTTCATTTCTGGAAGCATATGACCAGAATGTTTTGTATATTTGTTGGAAGAAGGAAAACAAAGAAAGTACCTGGGGAATTCGTTTTGCATTGTGAGGAAGGAGGGAACACAGTAACTGACCCCAGGGACTGGAAAATGAAACAGAGGATGTCCTGGGTGAATTCTCCTCTAGCACAAATCAGGTGAGCAAAAAGAATCACCCCTGCCCAAATTCCACAGTGATTCTGGATTTAGAAAATACTTTCCCATTCATTCTATGGCATTTGTTTCTCACAACAACCCTGGGTGAAGAGAGGTAATTATCATTACGCAGATGGAGAAACTGAAGCTCAGAGAAAAATGTAATTTGCCCAACATCACAGAGCTGGATCTCATTCTAGACCAGGGGTTGGCAAACACTGTTTTATGTATAGGTTAGGATACAACATAGTTTAGGCTGGTGGACCCTACAATCCTTGTCATGACAGTTCTGGCCTTGTGTAGCAGCCAGAGACAATATATCAACCAATGCCCTGGCTGTGGTCCAATAAAACTTTATCTAGAAAAATAGGCAGTAGGCCCAATTTGGCCCTTGGGCCATGTTTTTCGGATCCTCTGATCTAGATCTTTTGGCTCCAAATCCTGCACTGTTTGCTATAATCACAGTTGCCCTATTTGAAGTAAAATGTTATTAACAACTATGGTGAGGTCCAGAAATACCTTAGAGGCTTTTTTTGGATCATCCAAGTAAAAGAGTAAATTATTTTAAGTGGTTTGTGTTGGGCATTTTTATCGTATTCAATCTCTAGTAAGTGGCCAGATCATAGCTGATTATAATCCTTTATTTTTCCCCCGGATTCTGGGTAGAAGTGGCTTTTCCTTGCCTTTAGGGTCCCAGGCATTTTTCTGCCACTGACATCTTCATGGCTGATCACAGCAACAGAGAAGCTGGCTGGAAGGAACCTCAGCATTTCTACACTGCTGACCTGCATACTTTGCTCTTTCTCTCTCTCAAAAACCCATCATTTTCCAGAAACCTAACAGTCCCTCCCCTCATCTGTAAGCCCCCAAGGGGGCAGCCAGATGGGTAGATGCTGTTGACGAAAACTTCCTAGTTGAGTAAGGAATTTTTGTGGACGTCAGAACCCCTAGCTCAGGCTGAAATCCCATTCTAAAAGCACATGATAAAATCCCCAGTCACCTCAAGATCACCTGCTTGGCGATAATTCACATACTGGGTTAACTGCAGCCAACTCCAAATCCCAGGATGCCCTCGCTGCCGGTTCTGAGATGCCTTTCCCTGCTGTTAGCTGCCTCGAATTTATCTTTACACATCCAAAAGAGGGGCAGAGAGAACTGTGGTTGTTCCTGCATCTATAAATGTGCATGTGGCTCGAAGCTGTACTTGCATATAACCTTGATTAAGTCATTTAGGCCTCTCCGGCCTGTTCCCTTATCTGGGAAACTAGAGACAATCCCTTAATCCTCACAATCAAAGGATCACTGTGGAGATTATTTTAACATGGGGACTAACGGCAGCTATAATTTACTTAGTGCCATCTTGTGCCAGACCCTGTGCTAAGTGGCTTACTCATGTTACCTCATGTCATCCTGTGTGAACTGGGCATCACCAGGCCCGCTATGCAGACATGGAAAGTGAAGTGAAGCTTAAGAAATGTTAAAATAACCTGCCCAAAGCTGACTAGGAAGTAGACTCCAGGATTAGGATTCAAAGGAACCCAGGCCTGGGTGCTCTCCCAGTTATGCTTTCTCTCACAGGTGCTGTAAGTGCCCAGCAGAGTGTCTGTACTGGATAAATCTAGGGAACTCAGCTGGCTTGCCTTGGGGGCTCTCACACTGACTGGGGGTACCCTGGGTTCTACAGCACCTATGGCTCTGCTCCTTTTCCTTCCTCCTGCAGGGTGGGGGCAGGGGGGTGGGATTTAAAAGTGTTGGTCATCAGAGTCTTGGCTTTTCTCCTGCCAACTTGAAGTTATTACATCCAATGAGTCAGAATATTGACTACTTTTGGTAGTTTACACAATTGCAAAAACTAAGGATGGTTTAAAGCCTTGGCTACTTCGAGTGTGGTCCTCATACCAGCATCATGGCCATCACGGAGAACTTGTAAAAAATGCAGATTCTCAAGTCCATCCCAGACTTACTGAATCAGGATCTGCATTTCAACAAGATCCTCAGGTGATTCAAAGACACATTAAAGATGGAGATGCACTGGTCACTCAGAGTGGGTCAGATGTGAGTCTGAACCTCAGTTCTTCTGCTTACTGCCATGGGACCCTGGCTCACTTAAATGAACTTCCCCATGCCTTGGTTCCTGGGAAACTATTCATCCAACCCACCAAGGAGGGAAGCTCTTTTGAAGAAGTTCTCAGAATTTCTTAACAGAATTTCTTCTTTTGTTCTCAAATTTTGCATTCTTTTTGTCTCTTTCTGCTTTGGTGTTCTTATCTATAAAATGGGGTCAATAATATATTTTTCAGGGGTTGTTAGAAGTGTTAAACATGAAAGTGCATGCAAAGGGCCTGTCATGTAACAGATGTTCCTCAGAGGTTGGTTCCTTTTCCTCTTCTCTCATGCCCCGTTAGACACTGCCTCCTAGTAATGTCAGTGTGGAAGTTGTCTCTTCAACAAGGCCTTGACCTCCTCGAAGGTGGAGTATTCTTCTGATGATTTTCTTTTACATTGGAGCACGTGATATGCAATAAGCACACACATTCCAAGAACTGGCACATGTTACATGCTAGTCACTCTGAGTAGACTCCAAAATAACCATGAAATTGTTCCTGCCTTCAGACAGCTTTTTATGTAAAAGGGAAAGACAGTTAAAAGAATTAATTATTGCCCAGAAAAAAATAATAAATATAGCAGAGATTTTTCTTTCAGGCCATATATAAGAACAGACAGGAGGTGAATACTAATTCTGACTAAGCAGGATACAAATTCTGACTAAGCAGAGGAGGGAAGGCTTCCTGAAGGAAGGAACATTTGAGCTGAGCTTTGAAGAAGCAGAGTTTTGATAGGGTTCCCCTATAAAAGTCATGACATTCCAACTTGAGGGCTGAATTCAAGCATGAAATTTATCTCACAGATAGTTATTGAGCAACTATTATGTGTCAGGCATAGTTCCACTCAATGGGAACACATAAGAGAACAAATCATACTTGGTTTCTGACATCACTGAATTTATATTCTAACTGAGGGCGAGGAAGATAGGTAAGAAATATGTAAGTAAGGGGCTGGGGTTGGGTCTCAGTGGTAGAGATTGCCTAGCATGTTGAGGCACTGGGTTCAATTCTCCTGCACCACATATAAAAATAAAGGTCCATTGACAACTAAAAAAAATTTAAGAAGAGAAATATATAAGTAAAATGTGAAGCTCAAATGACAGTAAGTTTTAGGGAGAAAATATAGCAGAGAAGGGGAAAGGCAGTGTGGGGATAGGGTTGTAAATTTTACATATGTGAAAATCTCCTCAGTCTTACAGGTCCCCTGAACACTCTCACTGACACGCCCTTTCAAAAGCACCTCTTACTGTCTCAATTCCCCCACTAGATTGGGAGCAAGGTGAGTCTCCTTCATCCCTGTACCCCTATGACCTAAAAAGGGTTCAGAACATTGTTGGATATCCAGGAAATGTTTGTTGGGCAAATGAATGAATATTATCTATTCACATGCATATTTACATCTTCTAAACCACTCCCAATCCTCCCACATACCAGAGAAAAGGGGACCAGGAGAGTAACAATATTGTTTACTCTCTTACCAACCTCCTCTGGACACAGGTGTCCAGAGGAGGTTGGTAAGAGAGGAAACCAGATCCTATATGACACACTTGAAAGATCAGTGGGTATTTAATTTGAAGGAGAAAAGACTCTAAATGTGCTCAAAGCTCCTTCTAATATTTGAAAGACTGTCATGGGAAGGCATAGGTTCACTTGCTATGTGGTACCCCAAGGGAGAAAAAAAGGATTTGGTAGAAGTAGAAAGTGAAGGGGCAAATTTTTGCACTGATTAAAGGAAGAAATTTTAATAATGGTTTTATAAGGGGGTGAGCTATCTTGTGAGGTGCTAAGGGCCCCATGACTAGAAGTATGCAAACAGAAGCTAGACCTACCCTTTGTCAGGAGATGCTGGAACATCTGCAAGATTGACCCATAAGATCCCCTCTGGTGCTAAGATTCAAAGGTTCTAAGTTATATTTATTTTAGATTCAAAGATCACAGCTAGTTCCACTATTCTGACTTCTGAGAAAGCAAAATGGTAAGAAATATTGATTGAGCACTTACTATGGGCCCAAGCACTTCACTTACATCATTACCTAAATCTTTATAACCCTCTGAAGCAGGTATTTTCACTTTACAGAGAGAGAAACTAAGGCTCAGAAAGAGACATAATTTACCCAAGGTTACTTGCCTAGAACATGGCAGCGAGGCTCACCTGACTCGAGAGCCAGTGTACTTTCTGCAGGGCCCTGGATTCTAGAATATTTATTCATTTGTATTCTAAACACCTGTCCTAACCTAGCAGTGTGCCTCAACTGTGAGAGCCTCTTTTTCAGTACTATCTCCAAGTCCTTGTTCTTTCCAGTTGATTCCAAAATAAAGCCCGAGTACCCCATTCCTATCTCCTAGCTTGGTTGCACAGGTCAAACTGAATATGGTGCATCCTAGAATGCCAGTCTTAAAAGGACTTTAGAATCACTCATCTTCAGATTTCTTCTACAGATATAGGAACTGATGATTAAGGAAGAAACAAGAAGTTCAGAGTCTAGCATGAAAGTCAGACTCATGAATTAATAATGATAGTGGAGTATGGTTTGGTGTTATGATACTGAGAAGCAGAGAGGGCTTTCTGGAGGATGTGATGCTTGAGCTGAGACTAATTTGAAAAGATTGACAAGAGGTAGGGAGACAACAGACAAGGGCAACAGGCAGAGTCGGGCATTCTAGAAGGAGAGGACAACATGATCACCTGTCCCTTGAGAGAAAGTTGTCAATAAGTTTATGGTCATCACTTCCACAAAGCCACTGGTTGTAGAAATGGCACTGTCAATACCATTTCTAAGTTGACAAAGAGTCAGGAATCATCTAAGAATTTGAAATTTTGAGCATGTCTGCTCTCTGTTAACAACACTATTGAAAACCCAGGACCCAATTTTTCTTCCTGAATTCCCAAAATATTTGAAATTACATTTAGCCAGTCCTTAGTTATTTCCAGAGGCTACATTCTGGCTTCCTAAGTAGATGTCTTTTCTACTCATCATGGGCATCAAGACAGCAATAAGCAAAGTGCTTGATCCACAGCAGGCATTCAATATAAGCTGAATGAACTGAATGTATTTCTCAATGAACTTTTATTTAGGACAGGGACGTGGATGTCTTAATCTTGGTATAACCCATGTTTGGCATATAATAGACTTTCAATAAATCTATTCTGAGTGGATGAATGAATGAATAGTAACAAAAAAGTTATCTTTTGTTTTTGTCAGTTACTATACCAAGTGCTTTATTTCTATCATCTCATCTATTCCCTCAAACAACCTGACAAGGTAGGCATTATCGCTACCATTTAAAATCAAGGAGACTCATGTCCAGAGGCCTCAGATCCCAAAAGGAATCCATCCAGTTATAAAGCCCACATAAGCTTTTAATAAGAGTTTCCTGATTGCAAAGAAAATATCAACCCAACTGTTCACGTAGATGGAAAATGGTACCTCCACCACTATGGTAAGGCACATGGATAAGGCACATGGAAATTCAGAGTACCTACCCTCATTTCCAGCAGTCCCCAAAACAGAAAGGTACATTATGCAATAAGAAAAGCCAACCAACCAATTATCAAAAGAGATTTTTTTACTCTTTTGGGTTTGTCCTATAAAATAAGTTGCTCCAAATGACAGGTCTTCAAATATAAATTTTAATAATAAACCTCAACAAATGAAAAATGGAACTAATCCGAGTCAGTCCTATTTTTCTTCTGTTTGTGCAGGAAATAATGGAAATTCAAAAGATAAAAAGCTGGTATCAAGTACTTAGTTTTAAAAAAAGACTGAAAGGAAAAAAATATTCTAGGTAATGTACCGGGGACAATAGAAGCCTCAGTGACAACTATCTCACCTTCAGCATTTATTATACAAAAAGAAGAAATGTTCAGACTGATGACCCTGGGGCAATGAAATATTCTTAATCCAAGCAACATTAAATTAAATTATGTTCAGAATAGTCTTACAAGACAGGAAAGAATAGTCACACATTTAAAAATATTTTTAACAAGGGTTGAAACATGAAGAGGAGGATTTTGGCAAACACCCAGGTAGCCACAAAAAATGAACCAGAATTCTTAATTCTTGCTTGGCTGATTTTCACATAAAAAGGTTTGGATATCGACAGACAAGACTTCCTACCCAGGGTGGGTGCAAATCAACAGGTGATTCCAGAAATGCAGCTGATGTTAAAGACGAGGGTTTAGCAACAAAGGAAGAGGTAGGAAAAACTATCAGGTTATTAGTATGTGCACTGTAATTAGCTGTGGAGCAAAATGAGACTCTGTGGGTGAAATGTCTGTGGGTGAAAAGAGCTGCTGTATTTACTACCAAGACATTGCCCCCAACACTGCAATGGAGGGCTCGTGAGAGCTCCTGATCACATGTTGGGATTTAGATTAAATAAGTTATGTGAGAGGGCTTTGGCACAAAGTAATGCTTGACAAATATCACTGAATATAAATCCATTAAAATTTCTTTTATTTAAAGTAAAAAAAAATTCATGGCTCCCATTGAAGGAGATGAGATATGAGATAAATAACTTGTCTGTGCAGAGACAAATTGGAATGTCAAATGTCAGAGGGACCAGGACTTTGTCTGAGAGCCTGTATGTCTTTTTCTTTTTTTTGGCTGAGGGGAGGTGGTTACTGGGGTTGAACCCAGGGATGCTCTACCGGAGTTACATCTCCCTTGCTTTTTAAAAGTTTGAACAGGGTCTCACTAAATTGCTGAGGCTGGTTTCAAACTGGCAATCCTCCTGCCTTAGCCTTCTGAGAAGCTGAGATTACAGGTGTGCATCAAGGTGCCCAGCTCAGTGTGTCCTTTCTGAAATATTGGCTTGGGGTTCTCTGGCCTTGGACCCACCACTAATAGCTATGTGAAACGCAGACACAAACATCTCCATCCCTGTCATCAAGTTCACTGATAGTAAAGTACCACATATGAAGTTTATTACTGTGGTCTGACAGCTTAATTTGATTCCAACAATTTTTATCTTTTAATAATTAATTAATTAATTTGAGTTAGGGTCTCCCTAAGTTGCTCAGACTGGCCTCCAACTCATGATTCTCCAACCTCAGCCTTCTGAGTAGGTAGAATTACAAAGGTGTGCCACCTGCCCTCTACCAACAAAGTTTTAAAAAGAGATTCATGAAGAAGAAAAGAAACAAGAAACAAAATGTTTTTCATTTTTTAATTTTTCAATCACCATTTAGCTTGCAGGTAGGAAACGAGGGAAAATAAAGACATGAAGTCTCAAGAACAAAAGAACTCGCACTTAGAAATGAGTTTGTAGGGTAGGAACCAACCAGGAAAGCCATCTTTGGTTTTCTAAAGGGCTAAAAGAATGCTGGGGGCAAGGCTACACCGAGAAAGAGTGAGCAGCCTCATCGTCATCACACTGAGTCTGATTCCTGGTAGACTTGAAAATTAAGGAGTGCTCAGGAATAAGTATGAGACTGCAAAATGGGAACACCTTCTAATGGTGCGGTTCCTTTGCACAGCGAAAATGAGATGGTAGGTTTCCCAATAATGCGGACACTAAAGGAACCCATGGTTTGAATCACACCCAGAATGTGTTCAGTACCCAGTAACTTCCCTAAAACTATCTATTAACCGATGGGACTATGCTGATGCTAGAGAGATGCTTCTCCTGGGAGGAGGTGAGACTGTCCCAGCACACCAAGGCCTCCACTTGCTTATCGACATGCAATAGAGGACCTTACCTCTTTCTTAATAAAGGAAAGGAGAGTCATATAGAAACTGTTCCAAACTGCCTCCTCCTCTCCTACCTCCCAAACATCCCTCATGGAGCTCCAGTCTTCCCTCCTGGCTTGAAAAATACAGTTTACAAAAGGTCAGAGGGGGAAAAAAAACATGCTTTATAAAACACATTTTATAATGCATGTTAAACACACACTTAGAGAACTAGTGATAAAGAGAAGTCAATTTTGGTGCACTTCAGTCTCCCAAACCCATTTTTGGGGAGAATTCTCTTAAAAAAACAAACAAACAAAAAACATTTAATCCATTTATGGATTAAACATTCCTGGGAAAGACTTTTAGATGGGATTTCCAAGTGAATGTTACCCTTTGAAACAAGACTGAATACTTTCTCAGCATGAAATTACCCTAAGGTGGAGGGTCTGGTTCCCAATGCTGAGCTCCAGTTCTTGAGATAACAGAGGAGCGATAGAAAAGGAGGAGACCCATCCAGAGAATACTCCTAAGGTTTGAACAGGGTCTCACTAAATTGCTGAGGCTGGTTTCAAACTGGCAATCCTCCTGCCTTAGCCTCCAGAGAAGCTGAGATTACAGGTGTGCATCAAGGTGCCCAGCTCAGTGTGTCCCTTCTGAAATATTGGCTTGTCCTTTCTGAAATATTGCTGTGACAGTCTGCAATTCTGTTTCTCAGAACACATCATTCGGTTCTGCTTTGGAGACAATCTAGATAAGATAAAGATGCGTCATGGGGGACGGCAGTCAGCTATCAGAAGCCTTGTTTTCATGTTGGTACACGTTGTTCAAATCTGGTTCTAGTTCACTACATGTGATAGTTAGCATGCAATGATCTCTAGAAGTTTCACTAGGAAAACCAAAGACCCAAGGAAATAAACAAAACATAATTGTGTGTGGCTGTATTGATATAGAAGCACACACTTGTAGGAATACACATATAGAAAAACACATACATAGTATCTATACTTAATTAACTAGGTATATGACTCTGGGAGGTAGTATAATATAGCTGATAAAAATAGAGGCTTTGGAGTCAAACAAACATTCAACTTTGTTCTACTACTTAGAAGCTGTGTGACCTTGAACAACTTAACTTTTCTGAGTCCATTTCCTCATTTGTAAAATAGGGCTAATAATAGTTAGACCTCGAAGAATTGCTATAAGAATTATACTACAAATCCCACCATAATGTATAATTATAATGCACTAATAAAATGTGGAAAATTATATTACTACACAGCAGGTACTTTTCTGAATATTTTACATATATTAATGCTCATGATAATACTATTAATATCCCTGTTTTAGATATGAGGAATACTGAGACACAGAGAGGGTAAGAATTTGCCTTTTACACAGCTAATGAGTGATAAGGCTGGGGTATAAATGGAGGCAATCAAGCTCCTAATCACTAGGGTATGCTGCCTAGCTGGATTCCCTAAGTCCGTGATATTCCTCTGGCACACATACACAAATATACAGACACTCTACACCTCCTCTTCCTCTCTGTTTCTAAGAATCTGATGTTTTTGCTATTAGTTTATTACACAGTGCAGTTCAAGTGGGCAGCATGTGGACAGCAGTTTCCCAAACAAAAGGATCCTATGTGGTTGCTCCACGAACAGAAAAACAAATTCAAACCTGAGAAATGTTAGTTCATTCTAACGATGACTCACAACCGCTATTTTCACAAACAGCCTGCTAATTAAACTTTCTTATGAACTCTGCTAACTAATTTTTCCAATGCATGGAGGAAAAAATCATTCATTATAGACCGGAATCCAAAATCTAATATTAACAGCACAAGTAGGATCTGTGGCATTGTAATTTGATCAGCTGGAGCATTAATAACATTTAGATCCTGATGTCTGAGAGAGTTAATCAGCTTTTGCAGAGATGTACGTAGATAACTGAACAGAACATCTGGAAGGCAGACTAGAAAGCAAAACCAGCCTATCATGGGGGGGCTGACTACTTGGCTTTACACTCATAAGTCCCCAGCTTACAATGTCCTATCTTCTGGGTGACCACGGTAATACCCTGAATTGGTGTATCACTTTAACACCTGTCAATACATTAGCAGCTCATCTGATCTCACAACACTTCAGCCAGTATTATTATCCCCATTTAGTAGATAATAACCCAAGGCACAGAATGGCTCCATCTGCTGAAAGTCTTGCAGCTAGAATAAGAACTTGGTGGATCCTTCCATTTTATCATGATGCCGCTCCCATGAAAGTGGCCTAATTCTTTAAAGAATCTCAGAAAGTATCATGACATTTTCAAATACTGAACTAAAGGCTTTCATTTACAATCTGCCAGGACCACCCAAACTGGGATTCATTATTGCTGTGAAATGCTGTCACATATGTCAACTAGTCTGAACTCAGAGTACCAGCCAAAGAAAGCAGGGTAGGATTTATCTTTTCTACTGTATATTGAAGAAATGGAGTCCCCAGGGATAAAGTGATTTAAAAAGGCCACCCACTCATCTATGAAGTGTGTGCGAGGAAGGGCAGCACTTTTATTGAAGTCTATCACGTTCTGGTTACTTCAACCAGATATTTGGTATTTCTCACCAGGAAGTGCTAGGGGGATGTTTGTGTGATTGTTTTGGGACTGTGGCTCAGGTAGTGCTTTTTCCCTTTTGTATCTAACAAGGTGGTCTGTCTTATTGGGAAGGCTCCACTGACTGGTGAGGGGCTCTGGGAAGAGCAAAGGTGTCTGAGGACCGGTTCTGATTTCTACTGTCAGGACCAGGAAGTGAGGTTGACATTCAAGTTTTCTGTCTGTTGTCAAGCTCAGGGTTCTGGGCCACAGCTCACTGTGGGAACCCTAACCACAAAGATGGAAGCAGAATACTGAATGAAGTTTTCAGCATGCCCAACCTCAGGATGACAAGACTGGTGAGATCCAGAAGCCAGGAACACCTCAGTCAGGGGAGTGGGTCAGGAAGGCCTGCTTCGGAACAAACACCTCCTTCAGCAAGCACCCTGATTATGTCCCATGCTAATAGACAGGGATTCTACCCAGGCAGTTTCTCTGTGTCCCTGCCTGCTCTGGCCATAAAAACAAGTCAATCAATCCAAAACGGGTCCAGGTAAGAAAGAAGGTAAAAGGAAAATTCCATATATGTGATTTCAGGCTTCATATCCCATCCTGTGTTATAGCTGGCTTCTGTCTCCACAATTACATCCACCGCAAGAGCTAAGGTGAGGGTATGGGAAGGGGTATGGGACTGGGCTTCAGGTTACTACTTGAGAAAGGAACAAAGGTCATCATCATCCATTTTTCCTTTATGTAAAGAAAGCCCTGGGCCAGCTGGTCTCTTACTTCTCAGATAAGTCACATTTAATTTACCATTTTTCCTCTGCTTTCCTTTTCTTTCTACATTCATTTCTTTCTGCCCTCTTTTTTTTAAATCTAGAACTATTTTAATAATTAGCATTTTTCCATATTATTTCGTAGACAATTCAAATCCTGTTTGGATCAAAGAGGCATTAAAATAAGAAGGCAAAAAGAGAAAGCAGGTCAGAAATAAGCAAAGAAAAGAGAAGAAGAAAAAGCAAGGAAAATAAGAAGCCACATATTCTTGACTTGTAGATTCTTTGGGCTGCCCTGGCCTCATCTGTAAAGTGAGTGGATTGCCTATATCGGATATTTCCACAGGTTACAGGAGGTACTGATAATAAAAGTCCCCGAAAACAAATACAAAGGGCAGATATCTTGGATCATGAAGTGCTTATGCTTATACCACCAGTAAAATTATTTAATTGGATTCAGGATGTTTGTGATGAGAAATTCCATTAGAAGCCATAGAAATTAGAGTGCTTATCCTAACTAGCTGTATATCCTTTGTGTTGATGGCGCTGTGCATCTCACCAGTCAACTTATAAAACAAGAGTTGAGCAGAAAATCAAACTTATAAATCAGCAGGAAATTAAAGTACATGGGGAAAGTCACTGAGCAAACATGTATCGGACCTCAGCGACACAATGATTCTCAGATCATAGATGTCAAGGGAAATCTGCAAACTGTCACTCTATTTGTGTTAGGTAGGGTTATTTATTAGCAAAGTAGAAAGAACACAGCTTTGAGTGTCTGGCAGACATGGGTTCAAATCTAAGCTCTACCACTTATTGGCTCTGACTTTTTGGATAAATTACTCCTACAATCTAATTTCTGCTAAATTCAAGGCCAAGTTTAAGTCTCACTCTTCTTTGATGCTTGCTCTGAGAACCCTAGTCCATTGTCAGTCTTTCCTCCTCTGCACACACATAACTGATGTTGCTTTTACCTTCATTCTGCAGAGGCAGAGTGCTAAGTAATAGACCATAGACTTTGTAGTCAAACAAACTTAACCCCACACAGCAGCTAATTCTAGGTTTGCCATACTCATCTGCAAAACCTAATGAGATAGTATAGATAATATCCCCAGCCCTGTAGCTGATAGATAGTAGGCATTCCATCAAATATCCAACCTCATTATATTGTTATGAATCCTTTCATGCTATTTTTCCAGTGATATTAACAGCCAGAGCCAGGAAGGGTAAGACTGGACCTTGGTAAAGAAAAAAAAAATGCCACTACAAAGCAGCTAAGGTATGGTGATATGCTTCACAAGTAGGGCTACCTGTGCCTTCTAGATCTGTGGGCTGCTGGAGGGTCCTACAATTTTTCCTGACTTTCCTTACTCATCACCCCTGTAAGAACATATGGGCATAAACTATGTCTTATCCTTTTTGATTTCTTCACAAACCCTGATATAGAATTTAAGAGTAAGAAGGAAAGAGAATAACATCTATTTGGTCTGAGAGAGTAGACACTAAATAAATACTGTTGGCTGATTGAAAATGTTTTACAAATGTAAAAGCCTTACACAAATATATGGTCTCTATCTGAGTTTTATCTTTTCTCCAAACTAGAAATATCTTCTCCCATCAAAGCTCAATTTTGTCACTGTAGAAAAAAATGAAAAAGCAACTTAAAGATCTTCACTTCTTATGAGGAATAAAGACAGATACAGAGTTCATCAGTTAAGAGCAGTAAGGGAGATGCAGAAAGAGGGCGGGGGGCAGATTGAAAAAAGAAATCACCACTACCACACCTCTCAGAAGACAAGAAAAAAATGAATTTCCCATTAACACATTTCGGAAAGCACTTTCCTCCTACCCCGAAGCTGATGAATTGCATTTTTAGATAATGTGTGGAAATTTCAGTTTGACATTACCTTCCTGCTTAGTTCCTAGTCTCAATCAACCAGGCCATTCTATGGAGAAGGGGGGGGAGTAAGGGAGTAAATGTGTGTTAGGGAAGGAGAGGAGGCTGGGTGAACAGGAATCGGTCTTAAGAACCAGTCAGCTAAAGCCCAGAAATAGAAAATCCTTAAAATACCCAGGCCTGATTCACATCTTAGGTAAAAATCCTTTGAGACATCTCTCCTGGGATGTGAGAATACCTTCCTATGGTTATTCAAGTTCGGAAGCAGGGCAGAACTGGCTGATTTGGAAGGGAAGACGAAAGGGAGGACAGTCAGGAGGCACAAGGGACACACACCTGGTCCCTTTTGTCACCAGCCTGGGGAAAAGCTGTGTGGAGAGATGCTCTATGTACCTGCACGAAGTGCAAGCCTCACAGCTCTGCTCAACTAGCAAGTCCTAATTAGGAAGGATGGAAGGTCTCTGATTGCCCCTGATGAGTGTGTAAGAGGCACAATGATTACATGGTTTACTGTCTGCACTTAATGTTCTGACGTTCTGCAAGTTCCCCTTAATAAGGCAGACCCCCTATTCTCCTATTTTGTAGCCCTATTAGGCTGCCAAATCTTCACCATACCTAAAAATTTTCCATTCACCCCCAACAATATCCAATCCAAGTCAACAAATCAAAACTCTCTTATTCTTCTTTGTGGAATATGTATAAGATGACTGCAGGGAGGTGATAAATAAAATGACAAATGCAAATCTGCCTGATTTTCCTCTGAATGCAGGAGACGTATCACACTGCACCAAGCACATTTTTCCAAATCAGAGCAAAATATGCTGATATCCTAATAAATGCTACCGTCTCCTTTACTCTTCCCATCACTAACTAATATCCCTCTGATGTCCATGTAAGAAAAGTTCATTTAGCTAATCAAATCTTGGGATTTTCTTGGATATACCTAATTGTGGCTGGGTTTTAACTATGCTTAAATCCAAGGTAGCATCCGTGCCAATACAGTGCTTATAAAATAAAGAAAAGGTACACACAGTGAAGGGTATTTTAGAAGGGAGAAAATCAGAAATTAAAAACCACTTCATGTATATAGTCTTCCTTATACAGGTAAACAGTGATCTGTTTAATTCAAACATTTTATTTCTTTAATGCACAGTGTGCTATTTTCCAAAACAAAACGTTGTGAACTCTAACTAGATTTTCTTTGTACTGAAAATTTTCATTCTCTAGGTATGCAAGCTGAACTTGCTTGTAAAAGGGAGGGGTCAGCTTAATATTTGGGAGAAAACTGCCAGAGATAAACAATATGCTAGAGAACTCACAGTCAGAGCTCCCATACTTGGAAGCTAAGTCAGCTGTGCAAGTTACTTAAATGCTCCTAAATTCAAATTTCTTCAACTGTAAAATGGCAGTCTTGAGGATTACCTGATACTCTACCTCCTAGTCTCAGCACACTGTAAGTGTTCGTTAAATGCTGGCTACTCTTATGATTCTCTGAGAAATCTCAATTAGGTAACTTACCTAATTTTTACCATTTAAATGAACTATGATATTTAAAGTATTTAATAGAGGGGCCACAATACACATTAAGTAACACAAAAATATACAAAAGCTGCTGCTATTATTCTTATTTGTCTTTGCTAGGCACTATTAGAAATTATGTCAACAAATAGCTGACCTCACATTTCAGGAATGAATCAAAAAGCATTTTCATATTTTAGGACTTTTCCGAGCTATTTATTGTTTACATGGTTATCTCAGAAGCATAACCAAATTTCCCTAGTGTTCTTATAAAGCCAGTTCCTTGAAAGCATAGGAGGTAATATACAACAGCCCCTGACTCTCTCTTCTCACTATCTCCCACCCAGTGGACAGAATTGTGTCAGGCCTCCTGGCCTGGAAGCTCTAACAGTCATTCGCACTACTGTGGTCCATGTCCCACATCTCACTTTTAGAGAGAGACACAGGATTATTAGCACTTTCACAAATCCAGAAAAAAATAGAAGTTACCCTATGACACCAGATTGAAAGTGAGCTGGTTCCTTTAATTAGAGATATAAATCCAGACACAAAAGGGGTGGCAAAGTATTCACCCTAATGTCCACGGTAGTGAAGAGTTTCTTTTTTTTCTTTTCTTTTCTTGTTCCACTTTTCCCACTGAATAATAATATTAATTAAGCCAAAGACATATTATAAAGAAAAAAAGACAGAGAGAGATGGATTAGTGGTGGTGTTTCTGTAATGCTTTTGTCCATTGGGGTGCAACTCCAACCAACCTGACTTTTGGGCACTTAATCTGGCAACACTGTTTCATATCAGAGTACTGCTTCCAAAGAGGCACATGCCAGCTCTACTTCTGCTGTTGAAAGCACGGAAGAATAACAAGTGTTTTTGGTCTTCCACTGAAATTTTAGTTCTATTACTTTGCCTTTCTTTCCTATAAATCCTAACCCCATCTTTCTAACCTTCCCCAATTGCTCCAGCTAACAAGATGCTACCTTTTCCAACTATTGACAACACTTAGGGTCTGTCCATATGCCAGTCTCTCAATATATTCAGTTTTGTAAACAATAATGTGCAGTTTGGACTGCCCTATCCTCAAAACCTCCCCTTAGAGTTTTTACCTGCCTGAAATGGATAGAAATCTACTCTTACAAGTTACAGTTCATGGACACATGGAAAATGACAGCAAGTAAAGATGTAGTTCTTTTTTATCATTGTGATGCAAATAATTACACAATGTGAGTAAGCAAAACTGCTTATTGTCTTATACTGATTTCTTTCTTTCTGGGGATTTTTTCTTTGTTATTTTCTCCCCTTTATTACTTTTGGGTGGGATAGTAAGATAATAGGCATTGATAAAACTGCAATTCAGCATTCTAGCAAAAGATACATTCTGAGCCACCCAGACCCATCCTGATAAAGTGATATGTTTCTTCACCTAAAATATTAATCATATATATAAATTTAGACTCAGTAAGCAAACTCAATGCTTATGAATCAAAACCAAAACCAGAAAGGCAACAAAGGAAAAAATAAAAACAAATCAATTCTCTGTAGTCCATGGGAATAATAAAAATTTCCCCAGAGATTTGGTGTTCTTCGCTTGAGTTTCTAGGTTGCATGAATCCTGTGGGCCATGAGCCACTTCTCTTTCTTTCCAGCAGCAGAGGCTGCAGGTAGATTCAGGAGACAAGCAAAGGACTTGGCTTCCAATGCCATCACATGACCATGGCTGCACACAAAAGCAACTCGGGAAATGTGTTTTCTCTCCCTGGTTCCTATATTACCCTGATGAGCATCCTTTCCCAATTGGTAAATGAAAATCTAATGTCTTTGAGAAGACATTACTTAATAAGTAACAGAGATGTCTAAAAGCACTCTAAGCGAATCTTAAACTTGGCACTTTTAGTAAATTTGGTTCTATCTTAAAGGAGGACACAGACTGAATTATATCCCCTAGTGGATGACAAATATGGTTATCTTTGCTTCCCTTTATACACAAAAGTCTTGTTTAAAGCCATGGTGCATTAGGCAGACTCTCCAGAGGATGGCCAGCAATCTCCACTGAAAGGAACAAAATGTAGCACTGGGTTATGGGGTGGAAATTAAGCAGGAGTCTTAACCTTAGCACATACTTCCCAAAAAATCATGCTTTTGGAACCTACAGGCACTTCTCTGAGCTCCACCACCTGCTAATAACTATACTGCCTTGGGAAGTTACTTAGCCTAATTTAGGTTCAGTTTCCTCATCTAAGAAAATAGATAACATTTCTGTAGTGAATGAAATAAGTTATGTCCACTGCTTACAAGTACTTAGTACAAAAGTGCCTGCTAACTGGTGGCAGTTGTGTTCATAGTACCATATCAATTAAATCCATGCCCAAATGTCTTTTATGTGTTCTCAAATGGAGAATTCTACAATAACCCACGTTCAGGGGTGAGTCCAGCCTGCCTGTAATGCAGTGAACACAGTCACTTCTTCTCAAGGGATTTGGACTTTATTGAGGACAGAATCTTCTAAAAGAATCCACTATATTCTTTTAGGGAGTGGTTTGGGGTTGGAAAATCTTAATCTTGAATTCTTATCTTTTTGCCACTTCCCACCACCCAATCCTCCCACTGGATATTTAGAACTCCTTGTAAACTTCACAGGATCGAGATGCATTGAGATCTGTAGGAGGTGTTGGAGGAAAAGGGGGGACTGGGAAGTTAAAAATCAGGGCAACAAAAATACCTATGATGTCATTCACCCTGACATCTGAACTGAGGCCTTTCCACTTGCCTGGTGTGATACCTCACCTCTCCCACCCTGTGTTATGACTTAACCCCCAAAAGCAGGCCTAAGAGGGTCTTTCTAGAGCAATTCTTACTCCTTCCCCATTTCCCTGAAGCCCTGTCTTCTCCCTCCTTGTCTGACTTCTAGCACAGCCAATTAAACCTGAACAACGGGTGGATGGAGGAAATATGCTGCATCTATGGAATGGTACAGCAGGGACCAGTTTCACTGTTAATTTAAAATGCTAGAATTAATTAGGTAGTGTAAATGAAGAATTTAATAAGCACTCTTTACAACCACAAGTTCTACTTTTATTAAACACTGCTACCAAATGAGGGCAAATATCTCTGGTCTCTGTATTTCCCTGCCTCATTCCCATAAGGTCTATATAAATAAAAAAATTTGCCTGAATTTTAAAAAATTGCATAATTATAAATTCATGCCTAAATTGTATTTCTGCTTTCAACCCGTAAGCTTCTTCTTCTTTAAGCTCAGATACTACTGTATGTCTCTGCTTGTGCTGGAGAGGGTGCTAAGCAAACCAAAGTTGACAATTTTGGTTTTGTATACCAAATTAAAGGCTGTCTTCGAAGCTGTCACTCCTATTCAAATCCACTCGGTGAACTACCAAATTAGCATTCTTTCAGTAAAGGAATCTGCTTGTTTAAACATGTGTCTTTAGAAAACAAGGATCAACACCATGAATCAGTACTTCACAAAAGTCTCACTACCATTCTAAGGGAAATCGTCTGAAAAGGTGATTAATAATATTCACTAATATAGCTGGCAGAATCCCTATTTAGAAGGTAAGGCTAAATCAAAAATACATTTTCTATATAGGAGTGGGAGGAAGAATCATATGGTTAACTGGTTTTAATTTGGTTTGAATTATCATCCTATTATATAAAGATTATTCAGGAATCTAAACACCCGCTTTCTGAAAGTGTAGGCAATTCTGTTAAAGGATAGATGTGCTCTGGGATAAGATCATTAAAGCCTGGCCCTATTTGGAGACCTGTCCTGGTCACTCTCCTCAAGGCCTACTCGCTATATCCGTAATAGCAACATCCTCCATTTTCAGAAAACTCCCTACACAATAAGTGTTGGACGAGGTGCTTAAGCCAGTCTTACATTTCACCTTTACAACACTCCCTCTAAGATAAGCATTATTTTGGAATTTTATAGGTAAGGAAAGTGTGTTTGGAAGGTTATGTGACTTACATTGTAGAAAGTAGCACCTTACAAGTTTAATGATTTTGCAAAATAATTTATAAGGGGGGGGGGGAAGTTATATGTGAATTATGAGAATGGGAGAATTTATATTTATTGGTACACATATATATTATAGACTTTGATTTAAAATCAAGATGTCCTATCTCCCTATTTTAATCAAAGAGCTTCCTTTTAATTTAAGTCTGTTGCTTGTCAATTAAACTGTCCAAAGAAAGGGAAACAAAAGTCAATACTCACAACTGACAAGCACTTGAAGTTGACGTGAATGATTTCAGGAGTAGAGCACCAGAAAGCAGCAGCTTCACTGCCATCACTGTGTGGTTTTCTAAGAAAATGTTTTCATTTCCAACAAGATTACAGGGAAAAATTCCCCCAAAGAATTATAGTACCATTGTCTAGCAAACATTAGGTCCTCAAAGAATAGTTATTGATTAGGAAAAAATAATAACATAAAAAATCTCAGATATCAAAATTCTATAGGGTACTGTTTCACTTTCAAATAAAAAAAATTCTGACTTTTCAGAATATCCTCAAAACAAACAAATACATACAATGAAATACCTCAAATGCAGATCCTTTTTAATCACCTCCTTCCTACTGCTGAACAGTTACAGAATAATCTGCTATCCTTAGGGCCTATTTCTCCGCAGGGACAATGAGCAGTTGTGTAACCCTTCCACAGTCCACTGTGGCACCCTTTAAAACACTTGTCTCAACACATGGAAGAACATTGGACACACACAATCTAATGCTTGGAAGGAGAAGAAGTGAATAAAAACTACTATGGAATATAGGAGAGCAGAGGGCAGAAGTGGGAGCTAAAGAACAGAGAGAAGTGGTGGCTGATTAAGAATAAAAGAGGATAAAACGAAAGGATAACTTCACATAAAGTTGAAGAAGCTCTAAGATCTTCATGGGTTTCCTAGTCCTACCAATCCATAGTATGGTTTTATGTGGTGTACACACATGTACAGTGCTGTGGGTCTAGGACTGTGTATAGGTGCCATCCTTGCATGCAGGATACATCATGCAGACACTCAGATGCACAATCACACATGTGCATTTCTTCTAAGTTCCCCATATTCAGTGATATAACTTCTTCTGCAAGTCCCAAGTCTAGAATATGGAAGAACATACCTGTAATTTTGTCTCTCACGAGTTTGCAGGATTCTATTTCACCAATGCTCCCAAAGAGACTCCTGAATTCCTCTTGGGTCATATTCTGGGGTAAGTAGTTGACGATGAGGTTAGTTTTGCTGTCATCTGTGGCTGCCCCTGTCTGCATGGGAGAAGGACAGTTTCTGTTGTTGCTGGAGGGTCCATTGCTTGTATTGGATGTCGGGCCATTTGACACCTGAGGCTCCATGGTGCTAATTATCTAAACAAAAGTAATAATAATAAAAGAAACCTTTTGAAATCTGAAAGACACAATCAAAGTCCTTTTAAAATTTTATTTTATTTTATTTTTTGAAAAGGAAGAGAACAAGATGGAAGCAAGATGGAGCAAGAAAGACTGGGTTGTGAACACAGCCACTTTAGAAGCATGTTTTTAACCAAAATGTTAAACTCCCCTTGCTATTTTTAGGCCAGCCCTTAGATTTTGAACACAGACTAGAATGCAGTGGGAACTCTCCCATTATTTTGTTAATGAAAAGCTAATTCCTGTTTTCATTACACAATCACTCTCAGAAATGTATACTTAAGCCACACCAAATTATAATTAAAATGTAAAGTAATAATCATGATTAAAATTATAGTTCCATTAAAGCTGAAAAAGCTAAATATAGAGGGCTACACTCACAAGATCAAATACAGTACCTGTTTATTAACTATCTCATAAAGTAAAATGACATTGAATTAAGCGGGGCCGTTCCATATGGGAAGGGTTGAGATTTCCACTGATGCTTAAACACTGATCAAACTTGTGATTTCACAAGTACATGCCAGGGAGCTGAAAAATCATCTAATGATTTTTTTAAAAATCTAGCCATTCGGCTGCTGTTTCTTCCAGACCTCTAATAAAACAAAAAACAAAAAGTTTTTTCCAGGTCTCCACCTTAGGTCCAGTGTAGCCCAAGACTGTCCTCTTGTACATTACTTGGCGGGGGCGGGGAAGGACTTTCTCTGGATTTAAATACTTAATTGAAAAAAGATTTCCTTGGGTGTGTGAACTGTCTCAGGCAACATACTAGTGGAAAAAATTCGTAAGAGTTCCTGTCCTCAAGGAGCTTGTAGTCTCCAGGACACAGACAGGTGCATGGCTGGTGGCAGGACAATAGGCATGAATAGAGGTACAATGTCCCCAGCTCACAGAATAAAGGCAATCAGGGACAATGCCGAGATGATGATGCTTTTAGATGGAAAATGGGTTTAAACTGAGGGAGCAAGGCCATGAAGATGCCCTGTATGGGGTAACAAAAATGGAAAATCACAAAACTGCAGAGCCAAAAGACACTTTAGGGAATAAAATCTAGCTCAGTATTTTCATATCTGGGATTAAGTCCAAAGACATCCAGTGACATTGTCATTTCAAGAAAGTGGAGCAAAATCTGGGCCTGCACCCAGGCTTCCTAGTCTTCTTGGTCCCACCTTTTCATTCTATTTTATCACTGTCCCCTGTTTATCTATCATATGGCTTCTGTCTCCTCTGAAATCACTTCTTAACTCTTAGGCAATGGAATCATGCCCTGCCACTCACTAGCTATGTGGCATTAGGGAATCAAGGTGTAACAGATATCTGATAAACAGTAGATCCTATTACTATTACCCTTTTACTGTTCAGAGAATTTTTTTTGGGGGGGGTAAGCATTTTTGTTGAATATCACGTACATGAAGTAAAGTGTACAAACCTCAAGGCTACAAATGCAAAGAATGTTTACAAAGTAAACACAACTGACACCTGGGTACCAACTTTCACATTGTAGCATAGATTGTGACTAGTACCATGAAATCCTCCTGTCCTCTCCTGTCATTTACATCACCCTCCTCAAAGTAACCACCATTCTGACTTCTAATCCATAGATCCCGTTTGCCTATTTTTGAAAGTTTGCATAGAATCATACCATGTGTAGTCTTTTCACCTGTCTGAAGTGTCATGTATATTGTCTGTGTAGTGCTATGTTGTTCTTTCCCTATACTATTGAAAATTTAATTGTAAGAAAATGTCACATTTAATTTATCTCTTGATGAACTAGATTGTTTCTAGTTTTCAACTGTCAGAGTTGTTGCTGCTATGAGCATTATGCACAATCTTTGGTTAGGTATTTGCACATGTATCTGTTTGGTATATTCCTAGGATTCTGTTTTGGGGGGTCATAAGGTATATGTATGTTCAGTTTCAGTAGATACTGCCAATAGTTTTTCAAAGTAGATGTACCAATTTATATTCCCACAGGTAAAGATTGAAAGTTCCAGATCCTCCACATCCTCACCAATGTTCACAGACTGTTTTTGGTTTTTTTTTTTTTTTTAACTTATTTTGTTTTTACTTGTTTTCTCATTTGAAGAAGAGTGGTATGGTGGGGGGAGGAAGAAACTAGTTTTGGAGCCAAGACAACAGCTGCCTTAAAATTCTAGCTCTATCACTTATTAGCTGTGACTTTGAGCCTCAGATTTCTCTTCTGGAAAACTAGAATAAAACCTCCCATGCAGGGTTGGTTTTCTTCAGGATGAAAGCTCATATATAAGAAGTATCTACAATAAAAAGTACCTAGAGACATCATCACTATTATTCCTCATTATGCCCCAGTGATACTGTTTCCTCTTTTGATGGTCACAAATGGGAAATGAAACCAAAAGAAAAACATGAAGTCTTGAGAAGAGCTAGGGTAATAAAGCGGACTGAGGACGGTGAGTAGCGTCTTAGGTTCTTTACCATCATGCAAGCAATTTAAGTGGCTCCACTTCTCACATCACCAGAACTTTCTTCTTGGCTTCAGGTCAACTGTAGGATTCCAGAAGGCTGGTCCAGACAGCAAGGAGAAAGCAAAAAGCTTCTGAGAAGAATCTTAAACCAAGCTCTCCTCAGAAATGATCGAAACCAGCCAGGTGTGGTGGCATATGCCTATAATCCCAGCAACTCTGGAGGCTGAGGAAGGAGGATCTCAAGTTTGAGGCCAGCTTTAGTAACCTAGCAAGATCCTAAGCAACTTACTAAGACCATGTCTCAAAATAAAAATTCAAAACGGGCTGGGGATGTAGCTCAGTGGTAAATTTCCCCTGGGTTCAATCCCTAGTACAAAACAACAAACAAACAAAAACAAAAACAAAAAACCCAAAAACAAAAAAACTACACACACACACACACAAAAAAAAAAAAAAAACCTGATAGAAACTGTGCTCAGCAAAGCCTATTCAGCAGCTCTGCCCTCAAGGCAAGGGTCCAGGAAAAAAACTGGGGAGCTGGGCCCAGCAGGGGTTAGCAGGCATCATTAATGGACAAGATGTTGTAGAGCATCAGCAGAGATCCTGGCTGGGAGGCAGTTTCTCAATAGCCACACTGTCAGGCCTCCTGGGCCAGCTCTGCATAGCCAAGCTGTCTGGCCTCCTGGTCATGCACAGCACCTCCATTTGCTATGTCGTCTCACTGCTTCACTGAGTTATGTGTCCAGGCAACAAATATAGGAAGCACAGCCAACTCAATAAGGAACTGGAAAATTGGAGTTTATCCATCTCAGTAGACCTGGTGGGCAGACCCTCAGAGCAACCCAACTACTGTATTTTTATTTAAGACCCCCAAACCAGTCCTACAATCCACAGAGCTGCTTTCTTGATTACTACCTTTCTCATGTTACCCCTCTCAGAGCTCCCTACAGACACCTAGAAAATATCCTGCACCAAAGTGATGCAGATTTTTTGGTGCTAATGATGGAGAATATAGAAGAATGTGCACCACCCCTGAGCTTATTGAGACTCTGTGAGACCAAAAATGTTCAAGGTCACCTGATAGTCAGGTTCAACTTGTGTCTGACAGACATTCACTTCACAAACGTGGTGAAAGCCAGCATTTGTCCATATGACCATCTTACAGGTATTCCTGCTCCCAAAAGGCTTAGGAAGTATCAAGGCTTCAGGTAAAGTAATTTCAGTTCCACTAACAGCCTTCTGTATCTCCTTACATCTTATGTGGATTTTTAAATTTATGTTGACTCCCAAAGTTGAGCCCTATTTGTAGATTAGACAACCAGTGGTGCCCATGAGATGTAATGTTTGCCACTGAGCTACCTCAAGCAACCATATTCATAAATTAGGTCATGTCATTCTTATGTGATGGAGATGGAGCTCTCTCTGCTCTGCACACACACTAGGTAGTTATACTTTTGTGTATCTAGGAAGAATTAATGAACATAACATTCACACAGAATTTTCTCAATAAAAATATATAGTCTGAAAGCTGAAAAACATTTGCAAATGTCTTAATATATCTTATGTAATAAGATCCCTGTCGCGGTCTTAATGGTGCATCCCAGGATACCAGGATACCAAAAAAAAAAAAAAAAAAAAAAAGGAAATGTAAAAATGCCACATCAAATCTGATATATGAATAAATCAAGAGGATTTTAAAACATTACCTGGAAAATAGGAGAAGTTGCTAAGATGTAAAGATACTGAATATAAAACCGGAGCATTTTAAGGTTATGAGAGATCTTAAAGAGAGGACACCTGCGTTCTCTACTTGGTCTGTTTCAGACCAGAGGTAGAGAAAATGCATATTCGTGGGAAGCACATCATCCAAACAGAGGTGGGTTTGGCAAAATCAGAACACTTGCTTCCTCAGGCTAATGCCTTTGACATTCTAACAGCACAATTTTCATTACAAACAAATATATCAGGTACCCAAGAATGCATATGTACTTTAATGAAACTTTTGGTGTGGGTCTTGCAGCCAATTTTGCAGCTGACCAGGTTCCAAACCCCTGACTTGCCTTCCCCTTCCCTTTTCTAAATGGCAATTAAGAACAAAAAATTATAGTAAGCATCCAGGCAAGAGCATTGAGGAGGTTCAGTTGACTTCAAACTCTAATGGTTGTACAAAGCACTACATTAAATCTTTTATGTTCCTGTGATATATTTTAAGAAACATTATACAGGCAGAAAATTTCAGGGATAAACTATTAGAGCAGTGCACAATAATGTAGGCACTCAAATCCTGTCATTGTAAATGTCGACGGTTTGAATGACTAATTACTCACACTCAACGCATTAACCTCACCCCTCCCACCACTCTTCTCTGCAAAATATACAACAAAAGCAAGCAGGAAGGCCTCAGACATGCAGCTGCAGGATCATCACCAGGGTCCTTTATCTCTGCAGAGGGGAGGTAAGGAGCAGAGGCTACACCAGCCTCTTTCTCACAGTACGGGGGGGTTGGTCAGGGGGGAGAAACCAACCTTGATGGCACCTCCCTTGCCACAATCTGGGTGTCCTTATATCCTCTTAAGTTAACTGTAACTCTACTACCTGGACATACCAGGTCATATGCACATAAAAAAGGGTTTATTTTCACTATAGCTAGATCTGTGTATGTGAGATGAACAGAGACAGAGCCCCAGCATGCCAGGCACTGCTCTAGGTAGGTCCTGGGGATACAGAGATAAAGACAAAGAATGGGCCCTCGCTGAGTTCACAGTGAAGATACACAAGAGATATCAAAGGACATTGGGGGCCACCGAGGCCAACCCCATAATTTTAATGAGGAAACTGAGGACCAGAAGAGAGTAAAAGACTTGCCCAAGGTCACACTGCTAGTAAGAGGCAGAAAGAGACTGGAACCCAGGTGTGCAGACCACTTCACTTGTGTACTCTTGTGACAATGAAGGCATGGCCATTTGAATGAGGGTATAATTCTCCATTTTGGGGGGCAGCGATGAGGTGACCCATTTCACCCAATCTCTTCCACTTACCCACTGTCCACCCCACTGCCCACACCAAGGCGGGGGGTGAGACCTATTAGTTAAGCATGCTGATATCACATAGAGTCCCACTACACCCTCATCTCAGCCCCATTTTAATGATGCATCAGGAGAGAGAAAGTAGAAGCTGGGGGTTTAGGGCAGCCTTTGGTCTTACTGGTATAAAAATGGTACCTGTCCTCGCTAAATTGTCACAAAGACTGAGGAAGATGATGTGCATGGAACACTAAGCACTATTCCTGGCTTGGTAATCCCTCCACAGATATTAGTGATGACTAATGTTAATATTATTAGAAGAGAACAGTGGAAAAGATAAAAAAAAAAAAAACTCAAAACCTAAGAAACTAGGTTAGAAGTTAGAAGAAAAAGCTAAGAGTAGCAATGGAATCAAAGGACAAAACCTTTTCTTCCTTCCCAAATCTGTTCATATAATATCTTGCTCTTAGAATTCATTCACTCATTAAACAAACAAATATTTATTGCTGAGGAGTCGATATGTCAGAGGAGAAAGCACATCCTGTGGCCAGGGAAGTCCTTGAAGTGTATTAAGCAAGACTACTCTAAAATTCTAGAAGTGTACTTAAGGACTAAAGTACTAAAAGTGTGCTTAAAGTCCTTTTAATATTTCTTCCAACAGCTTGTGAATTGCTTACACCTCCCTCCATCCTCCACTATTCATAAAGCTTTAATTTGCTCACATTTAGGAGAAATCAGGCTACAGTTGCATGACTGGTGCTCCTTCTCACAATGGAGAACAGTCATTGTCCAAGGCCGCAGAGAACTCAGAGTGATGCTATAATCCTCTCATCAATCCTGCCAGTCATGCCATATTGTATCCTTGTCCCAATATTGTCCATAAAAATGGTAGTCTGACAACAAACTATTGTTTTGCATTTCTGTGTTTTAACCTAGTATATACATTCAGGATTTACTTTGTGGGGCAACTAAAGGGCTACAACTCTGTATTACAGGAGTCTACCCTGATGCAGAACTCGCTATTGTCATTGGTCATTCAAGAGCCCATTGCGGGGCCTCTGTGCACCCACACAAGGCTCTCAGCACTCTTCAACTTCCAGTTTTCCACTCTGGGTCTCACTGCTCAATTTATGCAAAGGGATCAAGAGAAAAGAATCATAGAAGGTCACAGGAAAATAGTGTTTCCTTTCCAAATACTCTTCCCTTCTGTTTTCAAACCCCTTTAAATGTCAGCAGTCCCAGAAACTAGAAAGGTGCTGAAGGAATGCACCGAGTGTGAACACATCTCAGGTGGGTATATCTGAGATACACACGTGTCTTATTAAATATTTTAACGAATATTTAAAGGTGTTTTCTTTTACCATGTTGGAAGGACTTTTGAAAATTTATACATAAAGGCTAACCCTTATGTAACAGAACAAGTGCTCCCAAGAGCATGAAGAATAATGTTTACCAAGGGCAGTCACTGAATCGAGCCATTAAAGAAATAGATTTAAATTATTCATGAGAACAAAAATAAAAGTCCTAATTCTCTTTGTAGGCATTTCCCACTTAACCCTTATAAAATCCTGACATGCAGTATGTTAGACTCTGGTGGAGCAGTCCTGACTACTGCATTTTGCCCGCCTTTCAAAAGCCTGAACAACAAATCCCCAAAGTTAGAAAATTACACAGCAGACTCTGTGTTTCTGAATACAGACATTATTTTTAGGAATAATTCCTCACTTCTTGCTCCTTGAAAGATACTAAAAATGTCTGTACAGCCCCCCAATTTCATATTTCTTTGAAGTTTCCTCTATAAGCTCATAAAATTCCTTCCTTCCCCCTCCTTTTGTCAAGAGGCTTTAATTGGCTCCATTCCCTTTAGATTAATATTGTTTTCTAAATACAACGTTCCTGGTTATGATTCAACTGTGAAAGACACGTTATTCATGGGGCCCAAGAGAAGGGGCCAGATCCGTGATCTGAACACTCTCGGAAAAGGGAACTCAGAAGTGATTACTCACACAGACCACTGGCTGCAGACCACACTCCAAGCCCCCCAAACCATTCATACCAAGTTTCTATAGATTCTGTTGGAAGGTAACTAGAAAACTCTAGAAAAAAATTTAATTTCAACTAGGGAAAACACTCTGACAGCTTAATAATACCTTTGGGCACATGCACAAATAACCTGAAAGACCTATTTACTCTAGGAAGTTCAGTGGTAATAAATTCTCAGTATATCCTTAAAACAAGTGTATTCAATTCAACACAAGCTTACTGGATGCTATTATAGGCCAGAGCATTGTTCTAGGAATTGGAAAAACAAAAATAATTTGATCTGTGCTCAGTACAGGAAGTTCAAACTGGAAGGATGGCAGAAGAGAACAGGTAAACAAACAATTATTTAAAATCAACTGTAAACACCCCTTTATTTTAAGCAATCCCCTCCAGAGTTCCTCTAATGACTCCCTTCCTTGCCCAAAGCACATGCATTGAACATACTTAGGCTAATCCTATGCTGTTCTGATACTGAGCTGACAGGGCTGTTCTTGGTCCAAATGCCTCTGTCCTAAACAAATGCCTGTTTGTAACAAAGAGGGAAGCTTGAGGCATCCCTCTTTTGAAATGGCATCTTCTTCAGTGAGAGGAACACCAGGCATGCCAAAAGTATTCTCAGTGGAGGTAGTCAGGGCTTTTAAAAAATCAGCAGTCGCTGGAGAGAACAAGAGACATTAATACTTAAAATAGCAGGGCCAGCGTGGATATGAAAAGCATAATCAAAATTTAATTTCTCTCAGGCATTATTCTCAAAATCACAGAAATCCAAGTTTTTAATCTTCTTCCCCAGACACATCACGCACACTTCCTCTCCTAAATAAATACTGACCTCCTTTATGCCCTACAGTTTTTTCTTTAGAGCTTCGCTTTGAGCCTAAAATGATTCCCCAGGTGTGTCCACCCTGGTGCAATCCTGGTAAGACTCCTGGGTGTTTAGTTTTAACTGACTTTTATGGCAAACTCTCCAGAGCTGAAGGACAGCTTGACCATCCACTTGATTATAAAAAAGAGGGAATGTTCCTTTATCCCCCACAATTCAGTCCTCCGTTCCAAAATGGCCAGTAAATACTATCAAACTTTCAATATGCTTTTTTATATTTGAAAAAGGCAAATATTTTCATGTTAATATAATTTCCTGGGAAAGCTCAGACTAATTAAAAAAATCAGTTGAAAAACAATATTCCTTTCCATCCTACCACCTAAGCCCCTCAGAACTCTGAATGTTTAATGTGGATAAAATAACTAAAATGCCTAATGATAAGCTATGGGTACCTGTTGGGATGGGGACCAGTTGTGATAGTAAATGTGTTATCTTCATCTTCCATACAAAGAGTATTTAATGAATCATTTGAAAAACTGTCCACAGACTGATTAAGTCGGATTTATCTTTCGATTAAATGCATAAGCAATAGCCAATGGCACAGTTCATGTAAACTTAAGTATTGTATATTTATAAAATGCCTGGCTAGTGGCTCAGAGTGTGAGCAAACTCATCGAGATTTAGCTGTTAAAAGCAAACACGTTTCTAAATTTGCTCAAATTAAAAATTTCAGAAATCTACATAGAAATATATGTACACTCAAATTTAAAATTTCAGAAATCTACATAGAAATATATTTTATTTTGAAATTAAATAGTTGTTTTCTTAACACAGCTGGGGCAGGATAAGGAGGAGAATTAAGAGGAGTACAGAATGCCTAGAAAAATCTGTGTCGAACAACCTTCTCTTTTTTCAAAAAGAATTGTATAATGCCAACCGCTCTTCCAATTGTGCAAGTCAGAAGAGAGAGGTTATTTTGGGGCATTCTGAAGCTAAAGATACTGAGTGAAATCAAACAGCTCTCAGTACCTGAATGTGTGTACAGTGGCCATGGTCTATTGTATTCATGGACGATTCGCACAGCTTTATAGTCTCTCTACATGTTCATTAATGAAAAGACCCTGAACATCATTCTGGTAGGATAATTTTAAATTTGAAAATTATTTTATTACACTTGAAGTTTTATTGTTAGTTTCCCCATTCACTGCTTTTCTTTTTCCATTTCATTTCTTTCGTTTTTTAATAATAGAGAAACTTTTGGAAAAAGGACTTTCTGACTTGATAGAACTTTATCCTTCCAACTGCCCCTGAAAGCTTAGTTGGACACCATTTCCCTGAACATTCTCTGGGAAGGTAGAATGAGCAGGAGTAAAAGTGAACTCTGCCAAATCTGTGTTGGTGAGAATTTCTGATCTCAACTGGGAGAAATGAGTCTTTGAATTATTCATGGGCAACATGTTTACATAGAAATGAGAAGTTCAAGATTTGCAACTGTCAAGCTTTAAGTGCAATGAAATGGTCTTTCTCATCATTATCAGTAGAAATATAAATTGGCAAAACAGTTCTGCATTTTAGATTCCTATTCTTAGACCCAATGATCCATTCTGAAACTTGGAAAAGCTTCCAAAATTATGTAGATCAGAAGTACAAATAATATCAAGAAGAAGAAGAAAAAAAAACCCACCAGAAGCAACCTAAGTGACTGTCAAGGAAGATGGCTGACGTTTAAATAAAGTACAGCATATTTTTATGGTATGGTATTCTATAATTGTTAAAATTATGTTTAAATGGGTTTTCATAACCTAAGAAAATGTGTATGATCAATGTGGAAAAAGAAATAAAAGATTGATTATCTCAATTATATAAACACATAGAGTAGGAGGGAAAAATAAAAAATGCTAACAATCAATGGTAGGATTAAAGGTGATTGTTATACTTGTCTTAATCATTATTTTGCAATTTAGTCTTGTTTTTATAGTAAGAATATAGCAATTTTATAATCAGAAAGGAAGTTATTTTTAAAATAAGAAAGAAAATGTCAAGTCCTTCAAACCAGTTTGGAGTCACAGTATTAAAAATGATTCTTTTTCCTCCCCAGAGCCATCCTGCAGGATCTCTCCTTGGCCACAGTCTGTTTGTTCCTACATTAGAGGACACATGGGAACCCAAATGAATAAAAATTGCATTTCTTGAAACAGTCTCTGGTTCAGTCTCCCCTTCACCTAAATCACAGTGAATTAGCAAGGTTACAATCTTAAGTCTGCCTTATCGCCTGGCAGCAACCTTCACGAGGACAGCAAGGAGAGAAGATGATTTATAAGAAAACCATTCCCTGGATCAGGGAGTGAAAAGTACTGATCCGTTCTAAAAGCTCCTGCTGACAAACTCTGATATTATGAACATTCTGCACTTGGACAAAGGCTCCCACTTTTCTTAATTACATGGTTTGAGCAGGAGCCTGCTTTCAGGATCTGCCCAATCACACAACAGCCATTTATTTTCCCAACCACAGCTGCCAAAATTTCCCTGATCTCTGTTCTGTGCTCCATCTTCAAGGACATCTTGTGAATGTATGACACTGTCAAGCAGCATTCCACACCATGCTTTTTAAGCCTTGCTCTCTCCCTCCTGCATACGGAGATCCTCCTAATACATTATTTATTAAAAATCTCATGAACAAGAAGGAAAGTAGGGAGGCAAAAAAAAAAAAAAAAAAGCCATAAGTATCAGAATATTTCTGTCTGCTCTGAGGCAAATTCTTTATTGTGGCAATGAACCACTAATATTCTCTGTTCTCTGTCTGACAGGTTTGCTTTTGTTTCATGGACACCAAATCCAGTTAAGTCCTTGGGTCCCTCTTTTTAACAGGAAAATAGGTCCAGCATCCTGTGTGTAAAGAGCATAGGACGTCACTACAAACTTTTGCTTTTAAAAAAAAAAAAAACTTGAATCTTAGTTCTGAATTTACCTGATTTTTTTATTCTTTTAATTTTCCTTTGTCTCAATTTCCTCATTGTTCTGATTTCTAAAATCTATTATATATATTTTATGATTTTTCTCATAAAAATAGAATTTTAGATTTTAAGAGAGAATAAATAAGTTAATATTTTTGTCTTCACAATCTTTGGTTCGTTTCAAAATATGTTTTTGAAACCTCACTAATTAGGCAAAAGTCAAACTGTCATTTTTTAAATTTAGAAATAATCAGACTTTTAAAAACATGCAAAGTTTCAAAAATATTACCTTTGTGATATAACTCAAACTGCATAATATGTAATTCTCAGATGAGACCCTTTTAGGGCTAATTTACTATGTTCCTAAGAATATTCTGGGTATGATACATATATGTAAAACTAGCTCACTGAAAACAGTTTACTTCTTTGTACCTTTTCCTTCAAAATCACAGGTACAAAGTAAATTTGATAAACTCTTCCAACTCTTGATACATTCTTTTTACCCCAGAAATCTGCTTTTTAAAAATGCAAAAGACTAACAAACATACAGATTTATCTGTTCTTAAGCTAAAGCAACCTCAAATTTTTTTAGTTACAGGCATATTTTAATTAGAGGTATGAACCATAAACATGATCGATAAACATGATATTACCATGCTCCATTTGAACAGTCCCTCCCCACAACCAAGTTAGCTCTTAAAAAAAGAAAAGTAGTACAGAGGAACAAAAACCAAACTAGGTTCCATGACATGAATGAGTCCCTTCAATGGTCCAGAAATTATCATGTTAAATGCCAGGGATACAAAGGAGAAAGAAAGTTTTACTGCCTGCACAGAAGTCAATAAATAAGTAAATGAGTAATTAATATATAATGTCATAAATATAGTCATGGAGGAGTATGTACAAAGTGCCTAGCAAAATCCCTGCCTGGAACCTGGCAAATGCTTAATATATGGAGACCCTGTTGTAATGCTGATTAAAAAGTGCTTTTTGGGTTACTTGGGAAAATGTTTTGGCAAGCAATTACCATTAACTCTGTCCTTTGCTACCCACAGTGAGCACATACATAATAAATGGTGACGTGTCTTTATGTATATTACTTCACTTAAATCTCACATAACTTTTCAAAGTGGGCTTTATTACTTCCCCCCACTTAAAAATGTAGAGTGCAGTCACTCTACACATGATGGAGAAATGCAGCTCCAGGCAGTGTTCACTGTCACTCAGCTGGAAATGCAACTTGAACCTAAGACTGAAAAACAGAATTCTGCACCCTTTCCTAAACCTCTGAGGAAAAGTTCAAGCAACATAAAATGAAATCTAGTAGACTTAGAAAAAGTAAATAATCAAATCTGATTAAAACCATCCAGCCACTGTATGTGCTATTAGTCAAGAAATACTGCCAAATAAATGGATGTTATAGGAAAGATCTTAATTCACAATCCTGTGTGGTAAAATGGAATGAGCACAAGGTTTAGAGTTGATCTGACCTGGTTTAAAAACCAGCTCTAGCTTTGACCTTGGTTTTATCAATTTAAGACTTTCTGAAGTATAATTTAAATTTATTTATCTGAAAGGTTTAACTCTATTTGCCTTGTGAAGACTTAAAACAACAAATTTGGGGCTGGGGCTCAGTGGCAGAGTGCTTGCCTTTCACATGTGAGGTACTGGGTTTGATCCTCTGTACCACATTAAAAAATAAAATAAAATAAGGGTATTGTGTCTACCTACAATTAAAAAAAAATTTAAGGCATCTGGTCCAGAGTTTGGCACATAGTAAACACTCAATACATGTTAATTCTCTTTATCCAAATTATAACATTCTGAAAATACCTGTTCAATAAAATGTACTGTAGGTGGCAAAGATGACTAATCTAAGGGCTGGTAAGATTTATCTTTGGAATTTAATTTCTGAAATAGAAAAGAAGACTTTAAAATATTACTACTTATCACCATGCCAGTAGCTATTTCCTTCATCTTCACAAAGCTTCACAAACATTCACTGATAAGTTCTCATAATAATGCCAGATAGGAAGATGTACAGATATATAGATATAAGGGGGAGGGGCTAAGTGAACTCTTAAAAAATGAATAATGAAAGTACCACTCCCTCATACTTACAAACATGATTTATATTATCTTTTGCCCTTTCAAAAAACCCTCCACCAAGGTGAATGGGTAAAGTCAGACACTTCACAGGTAAATTATCACAGTCATTACAGTTTCTGATTTCCTGCAAGGAAAATGCTCATGTTTTCATGGGAAATTTCCTAACACTGCCACAGTGCACTCTGTACGCTGAGAGCAGAGGGCACTTCTGGCTTTTTATGAGAACCTGATCAGGGTGGAAGAGCAGGGTTGTTCCTGTTTTACCCTCCACCTGGATTGTTCTTTCCTTTCTGTGGGTCCTGAGAAGTGGCTACACAGACAGAATGCATGGCAAGAGGATCCTCAGGGCATGGTCAGAAAGGTGTGATGGGAAGTGCAGATATAACAACAAGTGTTATTCCCCCTAGAAGAAATAAGACCAACCCTTACAAAGCCCTTACAACCACTTGCTTATAAAATAAGAATTCATTAAATCACCACCTTGATTCTGGGGATTTGGGAAACATGTTCACACTTATCACCCCATTAATCTTCACGAAGACCCTGAGAGCTGGGTGAGGTCATTCCTTAAAAAGCAAACAGAAGGTAAAGTTAAGAGCCCCTGTTCACGTGGTGGGATTTGAAGTGACGTTTCCTGTCACTGATATCCATCTTCCTCCTTGAACTAAGACAAGCACTGGAAAGCACATCCCAGGCCACACCTTCTGGCATTGGCAATGACAAACCAGAACACAGTATGCTCTCCCCTTTGCCACTCTGCCACCAGGCCTAACATGCTCTGCTCCAACCCCCCTCAAGTCTCCCACCTCTATCCCTTGTACCTATTTCTGTTAGGGACATTCACCTCACAACTTCAAAACTCTCTAGCTTCCTGTCTTCCTTCGTAACTGGACTGTGAGCTCCTTGAGGACAGAGGTTTTGTTTGATTCATTCACAATCCTAGAGACCAGTGCAGTGCCAGTACACAGCTAGTGCAGAACTCCTGGTTTGATGGTAGCATAAATGAATGAATAGATGACTCTCTAGGCCCTCGCCTGTTTCCCATAGCCAAATCTGCTATCCCTGTTGTTCCCTAACTTCTCTGCTTTTACTTCTCCTTCTCAAGATCAGTTTAAAAATAAGAGCACTTCATCCTTTAAAGCTATGTTGCCCTTATTATTATTTCCCTCAACTACTTTTAAGCTGTTCCCAAAGACTGCATTTATAAGGAAGGACACCCCCCCCTCACCTTGTGGGTAAAGCTGCATTTAGAGCACCTGATTCTTCATTTCCATACTCTTTCCACTTCTGCTATCCTTGGTTTTAGACCTAAACTCAGTTCATTTTCACTTTGGGTCAAATCTGGTTGTTGTCTGCAGGACGCTCTCGAGGTTAAGAGCCCCACAGAACATTTCCACTTGTGAGAGTTTCTGCAAGTCACACAAGCCAAGGCCAAAGCCAAAGTCAAAGCCTGTGGGGACACTTAGATTTCACTGAAACAACTCTCAGACCTGGGCTTGCCTGGCATGTTACTTCTTTTAAATAAATGAATAAATTATCATATAATTATTCTATATCCATTCAGTTAAATTCATTCAAACATTTATTAAATCTGTTGAACAGCAATAGCTAAGAACACAGGTACTAGAAACTGACTGCCCATGACCTAATTCCTGTGTAGCTATGGGCAAGTTACTTAACTACTCTGTCTCAGGTTTTCTGAAATGCAAGGTGACGCATGTCGATAAGGTAATGTTGATAGGGTTCATAAGAATGTGGCAAAAATTGAGCATGTTATTATTATTAGACAACTGAGTACCATGACACTTGATCCCTCCCCTCTAGTAATTCAGTCTTGGGATGTTAGTAGACAAAAGTTTCAAAATGCCATGAGCAAGTACTGTAATTTGAACACCTTCTGCAATACATCCCTTCCATGTCTTTGCATATGTGCCCATGAAATGTTTCTCTTACCACCATGTAACTAACCCTGAAATTTTGCAAAATTCCCTGGAGACTGTCTCACTAAACCCCCCAGCCTCAGGAACCTTTTCTTCCTCCTCTATCCTGGTACTCACCACTTTATATTGATTCAGCTTTTACCTCCTAGTCTGATTAGGACGAGGGCCTGAATTTTGGTTGACTTCTTGTTCCTAGCAAGCCGTACACTGAAAGAATTCAACCAATACCCACTGAATGGATCAGTGATAAGAAGCATGTGCAGGATGCTAGGAGACTTTATAGGGACAGAACAGGGACACAGGAAGAGACTTCCTTTTTCCCAGCCCACCCAGGCTCCTGAGCATGCTAAGGAACACATGGTTCTATATTTTAAAGTCCCTTTTTAAAGCCTTTTTTTAAATCTTCCTGCTCTATTTATTTTAGACTAACACATCAAGATCAAAACAAATGTGAACTAGTGGCCAATGGGGTCAAATAAATTCTGGGAGAATCACAGTACTAAGACCCTACGAGCCACAAGAGGAAGAAAATATTTAGGGCTTCATTCAGAGTTCTACACAAAAAGTATGTTGCCAAATGCTTGGAAAATTATTCCTTTCTTACATGTGTTTGATGGAGAGTTTTGTTTTTCAACTAGTTTTAAGTTTACACATTGCTAATTAAAACAAAGGAGATTTGGGACAAGAATAAACTGCACTTTTCTCTCAAAAATTTAATCCAATTTTAAGGAATAGTATACACAATGGCAAGAGGAGATAAAAAATATATAAAAGTTTATGTCTGTAATCTAAAACTAATGCTTTCCAGTTGCTCACTCTGGAGCATAAAGTAGCTTTATTTACAATTCCAGTTAGTAAGGAGTCCTTCCCTGAATATCTTTGACCTATGAAAATAATCATCCTTTCCTCTCACCCCACATTCAAAAGCAAACATTCTCACTTATTACAAGAAAGAATTGAACTCCAAGCCCTTACAAGATTTCAGACTCCAAAGCCTTTTTATCATGTGCTTTTCTTCAGAGATCCTCAGGCCTCTCAGGGCTGGTGACCCCAGCGGGATGGAGACAACACAGCTTTGTGATAGGGACTGGCTGTCTCAGTCTCTATCACACTGATTTGGAGCAAATCCAATCTTATTTTCCTTTGGCATCCACAAAATCCTTTCTGAGATTGTATATCCTCAGTTTTGAGATTATCTGCTCTCCTTTTTGAAAGCTATGGAATGGGAAGTAGGTTTCATATTTCAGTCTAAATCTTCTCTCCCTGTGAGCCCTGAAATAAATGACCAATATCTAAAATGCCCACTGTAGGTGGACTGAACTAGTTTTTAAATTCCTCCTTTATTAACTGCTTTCTATGTACCAGAACGTGAATTTAGGCTCTTTACACAAACTGTTTAATAAATCATCTAAGCAAGTCTAGGAGGAAGGTATTATTCAGCCCCATTTAGACAAGAAAATTGAGGCTGGGACCAGTTAGTGACTGCCAAGACCACACCAAAATAAGTGGGAGAAGGAATAAAAATTAAATGAAAGGAATAAAATAAAACAAAAAAAAAATCCAATTTCTTAGCCTCCAAAGCTGATACTCTTAATTAGTAGAATACTCTAATAGAGATGTGGAGTCCTATGCTAATATCAATGACTATTATACCTTCAAGTTTCAGGTTCCCACACTGGAGCCATCAGGAACCATATAGGCTTACCTGATGAGATATCCTGTCTTCAGCAGGATGACTGGCCAAATCCTCCTTCTGATTTTCTTGGGACATTTAACCCAGTTTACAGCCAAATACAGGGAAATAGGAAAGAGCCTTTTCCTCATTACAGGGAGCCTGGCCTATTTATGAGTTCTCTATGATGGAATTTCTTGAGGCTCAGACATCTCAATTGTCTGCTACATTCTAGGGATGGGCACCTCATAGCCCGTTCAGGTCGGCAGGCCTGCCATGTCACAAGTTGGCAGTTGGATACATAAAGCTATACCTTTCAGAACGGACACTGACTATCCAGCTTATCAAACAGAAGCAAGACACTGCATGAACTCTTGTGGCCTCACTGTGTCCAAAAACAAGTACATACCAGTGTCACTCTGTAAGCCATTATTTCTTATTTTTTATAATAGCATTTCATTATGTGAAATTATAAAATTTCACATAGGTTTTCACATAGTGGGTAACATTTACTAGTGCCTACTGCTCTACTTACTCTGTTGTCTGCCTTCCCTGACTAAAACAAAAGCTCCACAACTGCAGGGACTTGTCTAGTCAGTGCTGTTATCTCTAGCACCTAGGACAGTGTCTGGCAGAGCAGGCACTAAGTAAATATTTGAAAATGGGACACAAATTAATATTGTATGATAATAATAATGATAACCTTTATCAGTATATATTCCAAGTATTGTTTTCTTTTTGAAATATTTTCTTTTGTGTTACTGGGGATTGGACCCAGGGGCACTGTACCATAGAGCTACATATTTTTTATTTTGAAACAGAGTCCTTCCAGGTTGCAGAGGCTGGCCTTGAACGTGAGATCCTCCTGCCTCTTTCTCTAGAACAACTGGGAATTATGGGCAGAGTAACTGGGATTTAGACCAGGAAACTGAGGCTTGGGTGAATTATTGACTTTGCCAAGACCATACCACAATAAGTGTGGAAAGGAATAATAATCCTATCTTAGGCTCCAAAGCTGATATTTTAACGAACAGAACACTCTTATGGACCATCATACCAGGCCAAGTACTGTTTTAAGTATTTAACATACATTGGCCCACTAAGTCCTCACAACCCTAGTATATAGACAAAGAAATTGAGGCACAGGGAGTAGAAGTGATTTTTTCCAAGGACTCAGCTGGTAATCCTGATAAACAGGATTTGAACTTAGGCAGTCCAGATCAAAAGTCCTTATTAATAACCACTAGTCATTAGTCCTTATCTTTGAAGGGATGAGTAATTCAAAACAGGGCAGAGAACATGGGTTTTGGAATCAAACAAACTAGGCTTTGAATTCAAGTCTGACATTTCCTAGCCAGGTGACCTTACACAACTTACTTAAGTTACATACGTGGTGCTCTTTCTTCAAAGTGGGGATAAAAATACTTGCTTCCAGAGTTGTTGTGGAATTTAATGAGATAATCTAAATTCTTTTTGAAAAGTCTGACACACACAATACAAAGGGTCGATATTATTGAGATGTATCACCGTTAACTGTGTGGTGCACAGAGCAAGTGACATAAAGGAGTCTAGAAGGAAGAATTACTGAGGAATTACAGGTGAGTCATGGTGATCAGGAAAAGTTTCATGTAAATAGACATTCTCAAGATCTTCAGCTCAAACTTGCACTACTGTGGCTGCTGAGCAACAGCAGTTTCAAAACTAGTCTTCATAACAAAAGGGGGCTTTTCATCCAAGATCCCACTCATAGACTAGAGTGGGATACTCATAGTGTATTTCTGATAAAAACACATTATGAAAAACCTAACTGACATCCAACTACATCATTTGGGTAACAGTTGATAACTAAGCATGAACTAGGTGCCAGGCACAGATATAAACCAAGTCCTGATTGTTGAGGTTCTGGTGAAATGAGACAAATCTGCAAATGATTATGCGATAGGAAAGCCAATGATGGAAGGACATTGGTAGAAGTGGTTCTAACCCAGAGTTAGGAAAGCCTTACTGGATGAGATGGAAACCTGTTTGTCTTACGAAACCAGATGAGGTGAGATGAAGGATGTTGGAAACCAATGAGTCTCTGCACACGGCAGATAGAACAGCATGGTATAGTTCCACAGCGGAGCATGAACAGAAAGCAGAGAGCAGCAGGACAGGAGGCTGGAAAAGCAGAGCAGGGGCCAGGCCACAGGTGTTCTCCTGGGCCTTGGGAAGGCAGCTAGACTTGGTCTTGAGCCACACACTAATTAAGAAGTCCTTTCTTTCTTTCTTTCTTTCTTTCTTTCTTTCTTTCTTTCTTTCTTTCTTTCTTTCTCTCTCTCTCTCTCTTTCTTTCTTTCTTTCTTTCTCTCTCTCTCTCTCTCTCTCTTTCTCTCTCTCTCTTTCTTTCTTTCATTGTCAATGGACTATTTATTTATTTACATGTGGTGCTGAGAATTGAACCCAGTGCCTCACACATACTAGGCAAGTGCTCTACCACTAAGCCACAACCCTAGCCCTTAAGAAGTCATTTCTGAGACCTCATCTGTATTGTGTTCCTGTAGCAAATATACTGTTTCCCTATGATATACCAACAAAACAGCACTGAGAGAGAAAGAACCTCTTATTTTTTTAGTCCCATTGCTGAATTTTCTTTAGGGTCCTATTTTCTTCCTGAATAGAATCACAGGCATTTTTAGCACTAGTATAGTTTATCACTACCTCATGATACTGTTCTCCTTTTGTGCTCTAAAGTCATTTAAAATTCAACGCTGTTCAGCAAATGTTTCCCTCATTTCTTCAGCACAGTACCCTGAACAACTTTGTAAATATTTGCTGAATTGGGCTGGATTCATCAAGTAACTATGGTATAAGGTAGCAATGTGCCAATACACAAGGCTAGGACCCAGGGGTAGGAAGAAATAAAAAGATGACTGTCACAGCATTCTTGCCTAAATAAACATAAAACTCTGATGATACAAGTGAGACACATACATGACAATAATAGACATACTCCAAAGAAGGCTATGGGGTGCTCCATTCTCTCTCTAGTGGCCTTTGCAGGTGGTGGGAGTCTAAATCCCACATCTCACAGCACTCTTATCAAACATTTCCCTGAGGGTAGAGGACTATGTGCCCTTTACTACTAAATCCACAGAGATCACCCAATTCATAAGTATTTATCAAATGGATCTATTTAATCTTCACAACCTTGAGCAGTATTGAAACATTTTTCAAATACGTAAATTGAGGGTCAGAAAAGTAATGTGACTTGCTTGAGGTATATTTCTAATGTGCTGCTTAGTAAAAATAACAGTAGCAGCAACCGTTATTACTGTTGTTGTTTTTCTCCATTCTAAGGAAGCCCACTCTTCATTTATCATTCTCCAAATGTCTCTGCCATAGGATTCTCTTTTCATACTAAGATGGAAAATGTTCTCTCTGGCTGAATGGAACTTGTGGTTTACAATTTGAATTCTTGAGCTCTTGTTGGCTTTTCTCTGACGTTGTGGGAACTCCATAAAATAATGGGTAGTTTAGGACAGATGGATCTGCCCACATTGCAAGAAAGGACATCTACACAGCTTGGTGCAGTAAAAAATGCATAACAATTTTTAGCACAAAGCTTCTCCATTTCCTTCCCAGTTCCTGGGTAAGAATTAACCCAACTTCCATGAATCTTCAATGCCTACTATGTACCAGGTGCTTTTCTCAGTACTTCCAAAATAAAATACATGGTATGAAATGCTCTGCCCCCTTTACCATCTTCTGTTATTAAATCACAGTAAAATCCCAAGAGCAGCTGGTAAACCCTGAAGGGCAGAGACCACATAGATGAATACAGTGCTAATGTATAGTAGGCATTTTAATACATTGTCATGGAATTGAAAAAATCTTTAAAAATTTGCTCTGGAATCAGACAGATGGGTTCAAATAAAATCCTGGCCTACCAATAACTGGCCACGTAACTTAAATTTATCTCTTAAAACCTCAGTTAAGGGCTATGCCTGTGGTTCGGTGGCACAACACTTGCCTAGCATGTGTTAGGCATTGGGATGGATCCTCAGTACCACATAAAAATAAATAAAATAAAGGCATTCTGTCCACCTACAATTACAAAAAATAAAAATAAAAAACCCCCTCAACTCAGCCATAGATTAGGAAAATTATCATCTACCTTTTAAGGTTGTTCTGAGGATTAAAAGGGATAATGTTTATAAATTTATAAAGCCTGATCCATAGGAAGAGCTCAAAAAATGAAGTTAGCCATTTCTACTGCTTGTTATTGTCATTATTACAATTACTTTGCAAGTTCACCTAGGTAGTATGGCTGAGGAAAATAAGGCTAGTTAATAAACATTTTGGTTAATATCCCCATCACATACCTTGCAGACAGATTCAGTTTTCAAAGATTTAGGATACAATGCTTCACATTAAGTCAAGAACAATCATAAGTTATCATTTCTTTAATAATCTTGAAGATATCAAAGATCTTCTGCAGCATACCTCTGAAAAAAGTTAACTGTAATTTCTCCTTTGGATAGTACAGAGCTCACTATAACAGTGTTTCTCAAACTTTTCCAATCATGACCCAAACAAAGTAAAAAAAAAAAAAAAGGAATATATTAGACACACAAACTTTACAACTTCAGAACACAGGTAACTTACACAAAAGGTTCATGAAAAAATACTTACCCTTAGAGAGTACCATCTACTGATATTTTCTTTTTACTTCATTCCACTCTATTATCCTATCCACTGTTTTAATTTTTTAATGCTATTCAAAACCCAGTAAAATAACTATAGGCAAAGCTAGAACCTAGTAATTTACAAATATTTACCCCTTCCAAGAGAATGGATCAAGGTTATCATTCAAATGATCCTCCCATTAAGCCATGAATTATATTAATTCTATTTTATATACTAAAAGAGTGAAACTCAGAAAGGTTAGATGAGTTGGGTTAAAACAGACTCCCACAAGTTTATGATAGATTCTGAAGTCTTCTTATTCTATAGTTAAGGCTTTTTATAAAACAAACATAACCCCCACAAAAACCACATTATGATAATTCAGAACACATTTTTCAAATTCCTACTACATACCAGATACTGAAATAAGGGAACATTTGACGTGATCTAGCTCTCCAGGGCTAATAGACAACTAAGTAAGATCTAATTCAGGAAAATTAGGTGACTTGGTACATGCACTTGGAAGTCCATAGTGAGTACTTTTTGATATCGGAAGAAATAAGCTTATTTCCACTCACCACCATCTTCTCTCTGGCCATACATTGTCTTACAAGGTAAGCACTGGTGAGAAAATACAGTATGCTCTCCTCAAACAGTATATTTCTTCACAATAAAAAAGTCAATATTTTCCCCTCCTACTGTTTTCTGGCATTGTAACCCTAATCTAATTCCATCTATGAGCACCAGTATTATAATAACACCGTGTCACTGGAAGGTTGCTGTAATGCTCATTCCCTCTAAATAACCAATTACTAATTGAGCAGCATCTTCTGAGTGACTTTATTTCTGAGATATCATGACTTCATAAAGACAGTCTTGGCCCTGCAAAATAATCAGGAAACAACAGACCCGTGATCTAAAACATCCCATAGTTACCAATTCAAATTCAAAATCAAGCAAAAATACCTGAATCTTTCTAATCTGTAACTTTTCCCTCTCTAGTTTATCTTGACACACCCCTGGCTGTGTTCACTTATGACTATTTATGACTCCTCAAGCAAGCTATGTAAGTTCCTGCCTCTATGCCTTGACTCATGTGGAATTCCCCTTTCTTCCAATTTTTCTTCCTATCTGAGCTCCACTCAACTGGCATTCCCTTCATGAAATCTTACCTACTTTCCTCAACAATAACTGATATCTCCCTCTTCTGTGCATTGTACCGCCTCTGCCCAGACACCATCTATATTCTGCCTATCATTGTCCTTTCCCACTATATTACAATGGGAAGTAAGTACTGAGACTTCCTATGAGGCAACAGACATAACAATATATATTCGATCTAGAAAGGGGATTACCTTTCTTTGTTTCTCCCAAGAAATGTAATTTTTGGCCAAGCTGGACATGTTCCAAACTCTCTGGAGCAATGACTTCTAATATTGCTGAACTTGTAAACTTAAGCAAGTAGCTAAGCTTTATTTTCTACAAAAAAGGGTTAATAGTACCTGTTCTAATTACATTAAAGAGATCAAACTGACACCATAGGGCAAAAATTATACAATGCCAAGTGAGTATGAGAGATGATCTCCTTGGTCACAGATCTGTTCTAAGCAGAACTGTGTGGGAAATAACTGAAGTTCTAGAATGCAGACTTGCTCCTCTGTTCTTGGAACACTGACAAAACCTGCTAGTACTGTTAAGATGACACCAACGGCAAGCCTGTGTCTCCAAAATTCACTCACTGGAGACCTAAGAGTTCTTACTATTGCTCTTCTAAGCTCAAAATCTTTTCTTTTTAAACTAGAAAAGTAACAAAAGAAAAAACTGAGATTCAGGTATTGACTTACATATGGATAAATTTTCAATTTTTTAATAATACAAACACCTGTCCAACAAGAAGGGCCTATAAATATCCACCTGCCCCCATCCTGACCATTTGCCTATTCAAATCACTAATCCAATCATCTCGTTTTCATCCTTCATTAAGAGGTGTGAGATTTTCTAGGTTAAAGTATAAAGAAATATCTTCTATACCACCCGTTTCCAAAATCAAGCCCCGCCTCTTTGTTTTGGTACTGGGGACCAATTCTACAGCTCACACATGCTAGCCAAGCACTCTGACCATGGAGCTACATCCTGGGCCCCAGTGTCCCCCTTTTTACAGCTATGTTTTTGCCCATACAAGCACATTCTGAAGATCAACCAGATTCTTCCAGAGCACTTGCACGCCACATACAAATTATATACACACACCTGCAAAACGCTTGGAAGATTCTTGGTGAAGTCTTGAAATAGATTCATGAGGAAAGAGAAAAGTTCTGTGGTCTGTTTCACGGTAATGGATTTTTCTTTCCTTCTTTCTTTCTTTCTTTCTTTCTTTCTTTCTTTCTTTCTTTCTTTCTTTCTCTCTTCTTTTTTTTTTTTTTTTTTTTTTTTCTTTCTTTCTTTCTTTCTTTCTTTCTTTCTTTCTTTCTTTCTTTCTTTCTCTCTTCTTTTTTTTTTTTTTTTTTTTTTTTTTTTTAAGAAAAGCATCAGGCCTACAAAATAGCTTTGGGTGGGGGGCAGAACTACTTATCTCTCTTGCCCTAGTTGTAAGGATTAAATAAATGAAGTGACTCCCCTTTATATCCTTTCCATGATCTAACAAAATAGAATTCAGTATCTGTGACATTAAAAAGATGTTCTAAGATTGTGTTTGTAGTTTAAGTCTTGAACTCCATCAGGAACTATTTGTATTTTTTTCATTCTCACTGGTAAGAGCAACAGGTCCCAATTTAGGACAACTTGTGAATTTATTTATTGTGCCTATTGACCCCTTCAGGCACAAAATTAGGTTTGTCCTAACACCTGTCCCTGACCCCATTTGCTACCCCTTCCCAAGTGTATGTAATCAATGATGTCAAAGCCCCTGTGGTGTTCCCCCCTCCCCCTCTCTCTGTCTCCTCAAATGGAAGGGTAATAAATTGAGGGCCAGCATTCTGCTCACATCTCGCACACCTCTTCACTCAATCTGATCACTTTTAGAGCTGTTTGCACTGCCAAAGCCATCCATCATCCTGCCTCACCAAGCGGAAGGAGGAAAACTGATGGCAAGTTAGAAAAATCTCATTAAGTCACTTTTTGCCTCAACCTCTTCACTGCTTCTTGAGAAATAGAACTTCAAAATTCAGCCCATTGGAAAAACAAGGGGCATAGAGAAAAAAGGCTGACATGGTAAAGGGCAAAAATAGCTCTAAAGTCAGTTGGTTTCTGGGCAAAATTCAAGTAACCCACAAGTTACAATATACATTTTAGACAGCAAAGATTGGCCCTCATCAAGTATGCTCAAACCCCACTTTTGGAAGCGGGTACTGGAGCTTGAACCCAAGGCATTATGCATGCTAGGCAAGCATTCTGAGTGACATCCCTAGCCCTTTTTATTTTGAGACAGGGTCTTACTAAGTTGCCCAGGCAGGTATGCACCACTGCACCTGGCATTGCATCTCATTTTTATTTCCTTTCTGGTTGATTTCTAAATTTCCTAACAGGCTGTTTCATGAAATTAAAAAATAGTACTGGTTAAAATGATTTTATCTTCACCCTTTTTCTCTTTTGATGACTAAATCCCACGTTAATTCTAATTCCAAAGAGAGCGTTGATGTACTCTGCAAAGCCCTAAGAGTCATACAACTTCAGAGAATTGAGGGCTTGTCCATGTTAAAAAAAAAAAAAAACCCACCATGTGTCAAAACCCTTGAATGCTGGTAGGAAGATGTAGACTGTGCTAGTGACACTTGTCACTTCCCAGGACATCTGGCAGGGGAGGATAGACCTCTTCTTGGGGGGAGGGCCTTGGCCAAGAAACAGAAAGACTGACAGTCTGAAAGAGACCTAATGTTCTCTAAGCACCTTCAATTTTCAGGTCCTACATATGACTGGTGCCTTCGAGTACTGTTTCTCATTTGTTCCTCACAGAAACCCTGTGAGTCAGGCATTATCGTCCCCATCTTAAATATGAGGAAATTAAGGCTCTGAAAGTTGAAGTACCTGATCTAAGATCACCAAATTATTAATTGGAAAAGTCAGGATTCACATCCACCAGACTCTGAAGTCCTTTGTACTTTTGGGTTCCTTTAGATAAAGAAAAATCTTTGCAGAGGCTTGCCTGTACAGGTACATGATGAAGTTCCTCCAAGGTTAGAGGGAGACTTGTTGTTCTGCAGCCTCTGAGCCAGCCTTGCCAACAAAGCACGGTAACAGAGGTATATAGTAGAAATGGAACTAATTTTCCTACATGTGGACAAGTCGATATGTTTTTAGCCCTATGTGCACATTGGCCCTCTGGGTCCTAATCACAATAAGCAGGTTGATTTCAAAACTGGAACCTTTCCTATTATAGAGGTGATTAAAATATAATCAAGCTAGAAAGTTATCCTCCCCCAAAGCCACCTAAAACGGAGCAACTCCAAAATAAAACCAATTTACATATTTTAGTCCAAATTAAAAAGTAAAAGCTAAGGATTCCCTTTTAATATACTGAATAATAAATGCACATTTATGTAAAGCTTCCTTTGGGGAACAGTTACTATGAGGACAACTTTCCCAATATTATTCATAAATATCACTTTTGTTTTGGTGTTACAGTAAGAATCTGGACTTCTAGTGGGAATTGTACTGTTTGTACCCAATGCACCAACAGAGATAATTAATGTTGAAGACATGTACAATATCCAAATTTTAGATGTGTGGTTGGCTGCATTACAAAAAGAAACATGAAAAAGGATGAATCAAATCTGGTTAAAATCACAAATTGCAGGGACTTAGTCGTTTACTCCATTTTAAGTGAGCACTTTCCTAATGAAAGTTTCATTAGTAAAGATTGCAAGTTCTCAGCCCTTCCACTACAGACTTTTAAATAGCTCTTTGAGCTAAAGTTTATCATTAGAGCTGTGTTTACTACTGCTGCATCTTCAAAGGGGACATTTGGAAAAAAAAAAAGTTCAACTCAGACTGTTATTTTTCATGTACAAATTAGAAAGCTAAACTTTAAAGCATTTAGATTTATGACCTAGGAAAATAGGGATTACTTGAGAAGCCACAGTCAAGGCACACCAGGGGTCAGGGCTGTTTATATCTCACATGTGTGTGCACGCATGCCTATGCACACACATGCACACAAACAGTACACAATATCTAGATGTGCATAATAAAGTAAACCTACGCTTTCTGCTCTCCTAGTAAACTTCCAGTTTGCACATGGGAGACCAAAAGGTCACTAGCTGTCCAACAACTCCAGGGTAATAGGAAAAGATGTTTAAAGAAGCATTTCTGTGAGAAGCAAGGCATTCATATTTCTGTAAAACTAACAGGTTCCAGCCAAGTTTCATAGGCAACTAGCTGACTGAAAGTCAAGTTGCTTCTAACTGTCCAAACTACGTCTTCCTAAGAGTGAACATCTGGATACATGGAACTGTACAGACAAAAATGTGCAAAATACCTGTGATTTCTTTCTTTGGGAATCACTCTTAGATTCGTACAAATACAAAAGGGAAAACATGCATGCATGTGAATGTTCTGACGAACCTTTACTCATATTTTGACACAAGCCTTATTCTGTGTTGTCCAATCCTAAAACCCCTCACCTTAACTTTATCCCCAAGTACAGGGAATTATCCTCTAATTATGTTTTTGGATCAGGGTCAAAAGAAAAAGAAACGGTGACCTTGAATTCTATGTTCCAAAGAAATACACCTAGTAAGTCCTCAACAAACAGCAACGAGAGTCAGTCACTACTATGAACACCGTTGGCAAAACAACTTCAAGGACTAGTTGCTACAGGAGTAGATAACAATCGAGGATGACTGCTTCATAGGAATAGGAAAGGATTTGATGCCACAGAGTACAGAGGAAACCTCTGTGCTGTGGTGTGTTTTGCAGAATTCGCCATCTTGGCGGGAATCCTTTCTCTGCTTCCTCATATCCTGAAAAAAATCCTAAACTTCCTATGGAAAAGAGATTTGTTAATTACATATTTATAGGTTAAAATGAATAACTGAAAAATTGTACTCAAGTTTAAATGTTATTTTTCATACCAAGAGTTCAGGGGAAGTTATTTTCAGGAGAGGCCGATGACATATAATTTTTTTCCATTAAAGAAAAAAAAATCCCATATGCTAGTTTTATATTTTACTTTTGTGGTTAAAAATAAGGCTTTACAAAAACAACAAAAGCCAAAAATGCAAGCACAATAATTACACCAACCTTAATTCTTCAACATTTTTACTGCCTTCTCAACCAAAATTTATTTAAGGGTTCCTTTACCGCTCTAAGCACTTCTTAATCATTGTAGACAGGTCTCCTTATTGAGGGGAAATTATCTTTGGTGTTAGTTACAACAAGGACCCCCAATAATGAGCCTCCAAAATCCTAAGATAGCCTGGGTGAATGCAGAATCTCAGGGCTGGGATGGAGAGGAAGAGACAGAAATAGAGAGAGAACCATCAGCCTATTAAGAGCACTGACACTGCATACACTATTTCTTAATGAATGTACAAGGAACAGCATAAATATTACCATTAAGCAGAGTGGATGTGAACATCCAAAACAAGCTAGCTGGCTGCCTGCTTTCTTATTTTTGTCCTTTTGTAACAATTTCATTTCCAAAGTGTTTGATTCCTAACACTGATGCTCCAAAGCTATTGTGAACACACTGCCTGAATACTTAATGAAGTAAACAACAAACAAAATGGCTCATCTCTGTGCCCCCAGCTAGCATCCCAAACTGGATATAATTAAAGGTGTGAACAAGCAAGCAAGGAAGTAATGAACCTGCAAAGTCAAGGTTCTCAGAAATTATAGGGCATCCCGCACTGCACCAGTTCAAATTTATCACTCATTATCTCCTCTATCAGAAAGGTGCAGATCCACATGTTGGTGCCCCTCTCCACTCTTGTCTTCTAGCTTTTTTCCCTTTTCACTGCTAGATAGCTAATTTAAGACAATTACTGCTGGTGACAATTCCCAGTCCTGCACCCTCCCCCCACAGGTCATTTTTTTCCTCCTTACAAAGCCACTGACCTATAAAGGCCCTCTTAACCCTTAAAATACACTACGGTTTCAGAAATTCAAGGATAATCATTAAACACACACACATTTCTAAAAACCAAAGCACAGGATGCTACACAACCACTTTTCCTCCTTATTTTTAACAGTGTAAGACTATGTTCATATGCTTCCAAAGAATAACAACATTCCTCTTAAATACACATACACACAATTTAACTCAAACCCAACCCCTTAACTGAACGGGCAGCTTGTAGCTCACAGATATTGTTCGGGATCTGCACATTTATAGTTCTTCAAAAGCAGCTAAAGAAAGGTGTCTGGTTACTAATGGAAGTCTGCAGGATCTGCATATATATTTTTGGTTAAATATTTAAAATGTTGTATTTTTCTAATAAGAGAACTCTTGAAGTTCATGAAGGAAATAAGCTATTTATTATGGGAATCAGTCCAGTTGGGTTTTCTTTATATACTGTGCATCTATACAAGCATTTGGTAACACCAAATAAGGAAAACCTAAGACAGGTGGAGGAATTCAGCAACACACACACTGAGACACACACAGTCTCTCCCTCTCTTTTTCACACACATTCCCTTCCACACACCATCAAATAGATGGCGGAATGGATAGAAGGCAATAAAATGTTGACTTTACTTCTAAAAGGAGAATTGACCAATTCTGTACAACATGGCCGGTCAACTGGAAAATAGTAAACTAATAGCTTGATAATGTTACTGTCTCTTCTTACCCCCAAAACTCTCAATGACATTGGGGAAAAAATACTGCATTGCAGCACTTGCCAGCGCATACTTATATATCTAACATCCGCTGGCCAGCTCACCAAAAATGTACATATTAAATGTCCAGGCATATAAATTAAGTGCCTGGTGGCCACAGATCACTGGAACTGATGAAGAAATTTGTCAAGGCCAAAGTACTTCTGTCCATATATAATCACCTTTATCAACACCGCCATTCCTTACTTGCGGTACACATAGATAATTTGTTTCTTCTTCTTCTTTTTTTTTAATTAAAATAAAGCATTAAGATGCTAGGGCTAAATGAAGCAGCACATCTCTTCATAGAAGGAATAGTATTTTGTCTACATGTAGGAAGAGAATCCACCCACAATAAGGAGATAAGTGCAAAGGGAAGAAATCTAACCAAAGAAAAGGACTTGCCCTGAGGAAACCCTTTCATTGTTGGTAGTAACTCTAACTTGAGAAAAACACTTCCATTCATCCACAAATTCTTTTAGAGCTATGGCATACACACAGACACACAAAGCACCTCTAGATTTGAAATTTCAAATAGATTATCCCCAACAGAAATCCTAAATTTAAATTATCTGAAGTCGAACATGTCTTAAACCCTCTTCGCAAGACTGAGTTTGGAACCAAACTGCACACACGTAGTTCATTTTCTTTTTCTTTCTTTTTAAAAATATATTCTACTATTACTACCTCACAACAATCTGGCCTTCCTCTCACAATAAAACCCTTACATTCAAAGGACTGAGAAAGAGCTACAAGGAGAAAAAAAAGTTTTAAGACTTTGCGCAAACCATTGAACAGAAGCAAGCTCATCGATATCTGGCCAGGAGGATGACTTGAATGAATAGTAGTGAGGAATGAATGGGACCAAGATCCAAATGAATGGTTAAGTTGTTTGTTAGGTTATTTTTTTTAAAGAGATAAAATCACCTCATACATCAATTGTTCTCAAACTAAATTTTCAGTTACTTCCCTATCTATGCTCATTTGACTCTTTCAAAAATTTAAATATTAAATGATGCAGTCATTATTTTGCTATGAGATATATAGGTGTTCTGCTTGTTAAAACTGCGATATAGTCAGGTGTTTTTTTTTTTTTTGCAGAAATATTTCCAGTCAGATGTTCACTCATTAATAAATGTACACTCAGCCTTGTGCTTCCGTAAAGGCACACCTCCACAAGCAGGTTGTAGGCATTAATATTTTTTAAGACAAAGAAGCAAGAAAGGTCAGCGGCAGAACCACGTGTCTTTTTTTTTTTTTTAACAAACCAAACCAAGATGACAGTTCTTATGGAAATTATTTTCTCCTAACCAAAAACTACTAGAAAATTCTCAGAAATTATAAAAAGGAAACTATACTAAAGATAATAAAAAAGTATCCTATTTTAAAATATGACATAGGTTTATGCATTCAAGATATGAGAACAAGTTCAAATGTAGGACCAAAAATATAAGTATATTTTTACCTCAAGAGTCAAAACAAAATATTAAAATTTACCAGGAAGACAAAACAAAAAGAAGCATCTGCAAGGAAAAAAGAATGGTGGGTGTGTGTGTGGAGATTTGCAATGAGAAGAGTGAGATTTAACAGTTCTCTCAATAGCGCTGGTTATATTTCCTAACCTTGCAATGTATTTCAGTATTTTTTAATCTCTCATTTGGGGGGATTAAAATTAGCTACCTGATTATGTGCCTATTTTTCCCCCCAGGAAGAAACTATAACAGATCTCTCTTTCAGTTATTTTTACACTATCTCCTATTTCTCTAAATACTCTATCTTTCAGTCCTTCTGGTACCTACCATCATGGGGAAAAGACACTAGTAGTAAAGCACAGTAAGAGAGAGAAAAAGCGAGAGATGCCTGTCACCCTGCTCACACATGGGTCCTAGATGTTCAGAGGCACACACAGAAAAAAAAATCCAGATTTTCACTCAGTTTCTGCCAAAACCAGATCCAGGACCAAATGCCAAATGGGAAACAGTGGCTGTGAGGGTGCAGCCCGATGGAGCCTGTAGCTGAAGGCATGGGGAGGGAAGGGAATCAAAGGGCCAGAGAATAGCTCTCCAGTTATTAATTTTAAAAGTAATTTCTACTTGGGACATAAAAGGAGAGATACAATGAACTCCTCAGAACTATAGTATCAACATTTGATTTAGTAAAAATATCAGTATCACCTAACACAAAATCATTGCTTAGTGTAAATCTATTCTAATAATATTTTTTTCTGATGAATATTTGCTGGAAATTTCTAAGAAATCATTTTCAGAAGCTATCAGCTGTGGGAGTTCACTATTATGCTTCCGTCAACTTCATTCAATATAATTTACATTTTTTTCAAATGGCCTCACAGGATTCCTTGCGATTTTTCGCACGTACAATTTCACAGCAGGGAAAAGGGGGGAATAAGAAAAAAAAAAAAAAGCAAGATTCCCTACCCTCCCTTCCCTTCCCCCTCTCTTCTCTCTGTTTTTTAAACAAATAAACAAAAAGAAAAACAGGAGAGACAGAACAGATGCTTAAAAATAGATTTCTAAAATCACTGTAAACCAGAGTTAGAAATGTAATTAACACCTATTTATAAAGAATAATTAAAGTTGGGCTGGCCACAAAGAACAGCAAAGATAATCGAGGTCCTGTCGCGCCCCCCCCCCTTTTTTTACACTGTTTGCAGTGTGTTCTCATGATAGCCACCTGCTCCCTACTCGGCTTCTCCTCTGTTCGTTTCCCCGGCAACCTTTCATTGGGTTTTCCTCCCAGCTATCGCTTTCAGTTGGGCTCCTCGGTCTAATCTTATTTGTTTTACACCCATCAAAACAAGCAGCCAGACAAAGGCAATCCTCTAAGAATGGGAAAAAGACCACAGCTTTGCTATAACGTCTATGCCGAGCGAGAAGTCTTCCCCGGCTTCTCTAGTGAAAAATAAGTGAGATGGATATGAATTTACAGCCTCCCCCTATACCCAGCCCCGAAACCCCGAGAAAGCTATTGCTGGTAAAAATTCAAAGTCAAAGTGGGCACTCGTGGCATCTCATCGTGCCATTTTGTGCCATATCTTCAGGGTCAACATCAGGCGACAGGAGCGGTACTCAAGGAGTTTCCCTGCTTCTTTTTTCAGAAAAAAGATGGTGCTAAAAATAGATTTACTACTTCGGCAGAAAGGTTTTCCACTTCCCCATCCACATCCAAAAGTCCTGTTTCCCAATTGCATCTGCTGGTACTGAATCTTACCTCCTCCACCCCTCATTTCCAGCCTTCCCCATCACTCTTAGCATGAGACTGAAAAAGAAATGTGCCTTTAACTTTAATAGTCATGTAATTCTGCTGAAGGCTCACAGAGGCGGTGGACACGCCAGCCAACAGTGACGGTGACATTGTGATTGTCAAAAAAGACACCAACCTTGCTTGGCTAAAATGTGTGTTTGATGGAAAAGGCAATGTGTGTGCCTTGTGTGCATGCAATGCCATTATACTTGGAGGTGAATTCTGGTTTTCAGAAAAAAGAAATACTAATAAACACACACATATAAACACACACACAAGCGATCAGCAGAGTGATTTACGATGCACAGTCCACCATCCTTACACACACACACACACACACACACACACACACGACTGAAACCTACAAGCTTCCTTCCTCTTTTCACTTACCATCTTCAAGCCATTCCACTCCATCTGTGATCAGAAGAAGATGGACCCTCACACAGTGTGTCAAAAGCGGAAAGGAACGTTATGTAAAAGCTGACATTCCTTCTTACAGAGCTGCTGCCCAGAGAAGGAAGCAACAACTCAACACGCCAGGCACCGCTACACATACAAGCCGCCTCCTCTTTTTTATGAGGTCATGACAGGAAACTCTTTGAAATACAAGATGCAGCATTTACTGAAGCCCAAATAAATCACTCTCTTTGCCGTTTTGACTGCGCAGTCCCCCAAACACAACTGCCCATCTCAACGTTCAGCATCCTGGAGCTGCCTCTCGAGGTTTAAATCTCCAGCACCGAAATGGAGAGATCCTAACCCTGCTGCATCCACCCCCCAGCCCCACAAAACCCAGGCATGTAGACAAACCCCTTCTCCCTTACAAAAAAGAAAACCTTTCTTTTGCCATGATGATCTCAAGTAACATAATCTCTTTCAACAAACCAGCAATTATTTCATCCCACCCTCCACCCTCCGCTTTTATGTTGAAGGGAAAACTGACAACGACCTGTTAAAAATGACAATCTATCTCCCCACTGCTTTTCAATAAAAGGACCTACCCGCACTCTACACAAAAGATATAGTAAATGTAGGAACCACACAGCAGCAGAGAACTAAACTCTTGTACAAGCATAAGACTGGTCAAGGTGTAGATGCTTGTCTTCCCTCCAGCAACACAAACAACAGATTATAAATCTAGTCATACCTACCATAACCATTCTTATTGGCAAATATTGGGTCTCGCAGAGCTTCGACTCTTCTCTTAAAATTTGCAAAGGTTTCAGAATATATTTTTTAAATGATTACTATTGTTATATATATTTAAAGATCCACAAAACACAGTGCGGATGATTATAAAGTAAATCAATTAATTTTTTTTGGGGGGGGATAGTGGGGGTGGGAGAAAAAGAAAAAAAAAAAAGAAAGAAAAGGAGCAGTGAGCTGAAACCCCCGATTCTAGGATGTAGATAAGAACAACTGAACAGAGCCTTGCTGAAATTGGCTCGAAGCTTCCCCTTTTTACATCCATTTATGGGACCATCTGTCAGCCAAAGCTAGAATCTGATTGGCTGGGGAAACGAAGGGAGGCGTTGCAACATCAGGTGCTATTTAAATTAGCTACTGCCAGATTGACGATGTTAATGATTTGGTGACCTCTACAACAACAGAGACCAGATTTCTGAACTGCTTCTTGTGTCTAGTAATTAAGGCCCGGCGGAAGCAACAACAGCCATACTTGTATTTTTACCTTTTCCCTCCTCCCAGCTCAAAAGTACTGTAACAACTGCAGGTCACTGGAGGCTTGCAAACCTTAACAGTGGGAGTGTCCTTCCTTTCCCCTGTCCTGAGGGATGCAGGATCCCATCTCTCTGATGGAGGGCTTTTCTAGTGTAGAATATTTTCAACCACCTTATCTTTCTCGACAGTTGCTTTCTAGTGAAATGCATATTTAATGATCTGCCTCTAGGCTTAAAGATACAACAAAAGCACTTTAATGTGCTTACACTTTTACATTTTAACTTTATTATTTCCCAATATTGCTGATGTTTACCAAGTAATGCTTTTTCTGCAGCTAACATGGTCAATATTTCAAAAGCATGCAAGTTTGGGATTATGCTTGCTCTGTGAACTAGGTTGAAACAAGTTTGCCTCTCGGAAAAAACAGTCCCTGATAAACAAAAAAGAAAAAAAAAATCTGGAGGGAGGAGGGGGACTGCTGTCAGCCTCTACCTTTCTGCCTTCTGTCTGAGCTTTTCAAAACAGAGAATGATGAATGATTTATTTAAATGAATTTATTTCTCAACCTGGATAGGGGCATGATCTGAATTTTTAAAAATCGACCAAAACACATTTCCCCTTTGCTTTCCACCGCTATAAAAGTAAAACATTCTTCTGAAATAAAAAACCTTATTTCATTACCTGAGCAGAGTGCTCATCTTGCTTAACTGAACAAGTGATTTTGCTTCTCTCCTTCAAAGTATGTCCTTTTCCTTTGGCCTCTTAAAAGATTTGCAAAGAGAGATTTAGCAAATGTGTGGTGCTATACCCAGTTTGTCTTCCTGTTCTATATTTTGTAACCTCTCTGCTACCCAGCTTTCAGTAATATATATATTTTGGTTCTGCTTTGGGTTTTTAAAGTAGCTTACCTGGAAAATTTATGCCTCATACCTATGCAAAACACTAGCATCACTATTTGTTTAATTTTTAATTTAATTAATTTATTCCTCAATAAATATACAGAGATAATAAACATGACCAAAGGAAAAAAACTCAACCTAATCTTTAATCTTTGACTGAGTTGACAGTGGCACAGGACTGGAGAGAGTAGAAATACATGCTGAAAAATATGCTATATTTCCAGGATTCAAAGTCCAAAGATGAATGGGTTTGTGAAAAATTGTTAGAAAATAACCTTTACATTTTTAAAGATTGAAACTATTCTCTTGGGGATAGTATTTCATGAGCACACACACATAAATGTACATATACATAAACACACTTCAAAAAACACAGATATACCATAAAATAATATGTGTTAGGTACACTACATGAACTATTAGACTTGAATATAAATAAGTTCAACTATTAGAAATGAAAGTACATGAAATAGAAAAGTAGAGATGTTAAAACTATAATCTCTTCAAGTGGAACAACACTGAATTAAGTAAACTTTTAAAATAATTTCTTTAGCAAATGTGTAAAGTCCTATAAGTCATAACAGTACTATGGTACCTGAACTGTTAACTAAGGATGAATTTGCAGGTTAAGTGTTGAAAATGGCTCAACATAGGTACACAGGGTAGGTATATATGCTCGAATCAAGAACAGAAACTCGAGTGTGATCTCATCAACATCAAAATATTGTGAAAAGTAAATATTAACACAGTGCTGACAAACACACAAATAAAAACAACTCTCTTGGAACAAAATATTTACTTGGTATTTTCGGTGCAGGTTATAAAAGATGGAATTTTTAAAAACCCTTTTCTCCCATCCACACTAACCTCAGCACACTTAGTGAACCGTAAATTAACATCAGGTATATCAAAAGATATTCGGGCTATTTTTCCAAGATAATAACTGTATATTACAGTATAAATAATTAGCTGGTTTGCTTAGGCTAAAAAAAATCCACGCACTTTGTATTTTGATCACTTCTCCAAAAACCTCCACTCTAAAGTCTTTCAACGGAATCCTCCAACAAATGCACAAATGTCCTCAGAGGCCTTTTCTCTAAAGACAAAGGCAGAATCCTATTGTTGGGAAAAGTCAACCTTATTATCGCATTTCCAATAGTACCATTCATCTTTCAGAGTGAGGGGCTGACCGATACATCAGTGGTGTGACATTTGTAAAGCAACAGATTCTCAATATATTATCTCAAGAATCAGGCAGGCGAGTCTCCCAGTCATGCATGATTTTTTTTTTTTTTTCCTGCCACAATCCACCACCACAGAAAGAAACTTGTCTCACTCAAGCAGCTCAGGCAACCTAAAAATGATATCCCAGAGCTGTGGGGCTGCCGGCGCCGCTGTATCCCTCTTACCATAAATGAGCAGTTTCTTGACTCATTAATAACAATTTCCCTTAAAAGAAGTAATCTCATATCAGTCAGCCCCTCGCCACCATGCACACATCCCAAAGGTTGCAGATATCTCAGCATCAGTCGCCGGCAGCCAGCTTTCCCACACAGAGTCCAGATGGACTGTACCAGAAGCCAATTCAGCGTTAATAACTACCTACTCCGCGCAGTGGAGAAGCCTTACGTGGCACAATGGGCTAGGAAACAGCAGCCGGCTGAAACTGCAAATAAAAAAAAGACAACCAAATTCTCCAAAAGCACTGAAAGGAAGAAACAGAAATGGAAGCGTGAATTGTATTTCCTTGACTTCCATGAGAGGAAAGGAAAAAAAAATCCTTTATAAACATAGGGGGAAAAATGAAGCAAGGGGGGAAAAACAGATGCTGCCCAGAAAAAAAGTGACAAAATATTACCTCATTATTTAACAAAGCAGCATTAAGCGTCCTGCTGATTTCAAACATCTTGCCACAGATTTTGTTTTAAGAGAAACAGATAGAATCCTTTGCAAAGCACTCCGTCTGCAAAGGGTTCTTCAATTTTCTTGCGCGCCACGGAACAGTCAATATATTATTTCCCTAGAGTTCGCACATTAAAACCTCTAGTCAGTGAGCTGAATTTTCCCCTTATCTCACACACAGTAGACTCATGTTATATGTACTGCTCTCTTTGCAAGAGCAGCCTGCCCCAAACATGGCTGGTGTTTAAACTACTCTTTAAAGTAACAGTTCACTATATAACCACCAGGTGGGTAGAGTGCACAGATTCAAATGAACCATCTTAAAAGACTGTGTTCCGCCCCCCGCCCCCCCCTTGGAATAGCTTTTGGGTATAGGATGTGACAAGAGAAACGCCAGCATCCTAACAGGCAAGATTGTCTCTTGCTGTATCTTGTCTAAATAAATAAATAAAATTCCTGCTCCCGACTTAAAGCAGGGAAACAAAACAAAACACCACCAACCAATGCTAATAAGAATTGTGAAGAATGAAACACAAACTGGCTTTGTTTCATCAGCAAAGGATGATCAAGGAAAAACACAGTTAGTGCAGAGCAAGGGAGAAAACCAAAAACTCCATGAAAATATTTTCCTTTAGCAAAATGAGAAAAATATTCACACACACAATGAAAACCTGATTCAAATGTGTGCATGACGATGAGACACACACAAGATGGAGGCAAGAGTTTAAGGTGCAACTTTTTTTTTTTTCTGAGTAAAACTTTAGATTGATTTGATATGGTTCCTTATGAGAGGAAATAACAAAAACTTAAAACTAAAGACATTGAAAAAAGAAAAACCAAAAAAAAAAAAATGTAAGCATCTCTTTTTAAAACACAATTATTTGAATAGTTATAAACAAGCATGAGAAGAAACCAATCACATATCTCCTCTACCCAGGACTGTTCTTTCTCCCTAAGATCTGCCTTGAAGTGGAACATTTCTGTTGTTCACTATTTTGGATGTGTAGTTAACTTGGCATCTTCTTTGTACCACTTTATTTCAATTAATCTGTTCCTTTGCCAGGAATGAAGATTTTTGTCCCAAATTGAAAACTCCAAGTGATAGAGGAGGGATGTTAAAGGGTATAGAACCACCTGAACAAAAATAAATGTCATTACTTGAACTGTTATATGGCTTGATCTTAAGGGGAATCTTATTATTTATTAAAGCATGCATATACCTTTCTATGCTCCCACGTGTCTAAAACAGAAACCAACAGACATGGATACCTGGGATTTTGCTTTCCTGGCTGGACAAAATCAAAGCTCTGGAACTTCCACATCCTCTTGCAAACACAGATGTTGACACTGGTATTTTTCTGGCCCATCTAGGCAACATTTAGCCAGAGTGACTGTCTCCTTCATCTTTAAGTCAAGTCTGCATTACTTAATACCATTTAACCTCCTCGCATATATTAAGTTTCAAGTGACAATTTTTAACTGGGGAGTGAGAAGGAGGAGTTGCTCTCATCAAATTCTGGTTGTATGAAATAAGCTAATTTGTACACTCACCATATGTCTTAAACACTAATTAAAAAAATGTCACTTTCTTCAAACATTAAAATGTAATCAGCCTAGTAAATAAAATATTCTCGTGTTTTCTTGCCTTAGTGATAATTTAAAGGGTGTTTATCTCAAGGTAACCTCTCTATCTTGATTACCAAGTAAGACTTCTGATTTGAAAGGGGGGATGGAGATACTGGGGACTGAGGGGAATGAAAAGAGAAAACCACTACTGTATGTAGCTGCACAAAGGAAAATAAGATGAAAGGGGTTTTTAAGGACCCATAGTCTTGTTACCCTAAGGCAAATCCAGCCAATCAATACCACCCATTGACTGTCTACCATCTGCCATGCTACCCAGTGATGTGGCTAAACAGACCTGCTCCATATGATTGTAGCCGGCTCATTTTCAGTCGATTAGGGCAGTTCCAAAGCATTCACGTGCAACAGCACAAAACTCCAAGTCAGACTGAGCCTCTCTCCTCACACCAGTCCTTCCGAGCACAGCTGCAGACCTTTTCCTCCTGTTCCGGCTGTCTGGATTACCTCTACTTGCCCCTCAATTGAATTAGCAAAATGCAGTGGGAAGGTAGAGTGAACAGACACACACACACACACACACACACACACACACAGAAAATTGCTGGTCCTTCTTCACTGTCATGCGGAAATCGGGAATTCCATGTGCTCTGCCCTAATATGATTATGGCACACCATTCAAATAGCGTCATCAGTGACTATGATTTGACATTTTCCTATGATTCAATTTCTTTTTATCCTCTCCCTCCTCCCTTGAAAAATAAACCTAAACTGCTGATATTTCTTTCCTTGGGGAAAACACAATCATCTGCCTAGAAAATGGTATATGATATTTAAAGGCTTTTGATAAAATTTAAAGCTTAATTTTCCTTTGTTGAATTGTGGTGCTGGTTATTGTTCTTCCCCCCACCCCCTCATAAAAACATTAAATCAATTCTATAGAAAAATGCAAACATATCATAGAGTCAAGAAAGATACACCAGACTAACATGAAGGAGTTTACCAGAAGGATCAGAAATTCACTGTTGAATGTGCTCTTAGAGATATATGACCTGACTATGTGATTCCTTTTTTCTTTCTAAGTCGTTTATCTACTACTGATTATGGGAAAGAGCTAGAAGAATGCTACTGTATGGAGAAACAAACAGGTATTGGTCTGCTTAAATCCCAAGAGTTCGACTGTGCAGGTAAACTGACCTAAGAGGAGATTTACACTTGCTCTTTCTTCACACACTCCAAAGCCTTATGCTAAAAGGGCAGCTGAAAGTAGGTTTCTTTCCAGAATCAATGTACATTTGCCTTTTCAAATGTGCTTTGGACCGCACTCTTAAAAAGCAATATGATGTATTTCTGGAAAAGAAAACGTAAAAGGACAGGAAGACTGATTTATTTACAAGATTCTCAAGAAGACAAATACACATTTATTTAAGCAAACTTATTTGGGAGGGGCAGCTGCCTAGACTTCTCACAGGTATATTCTTCACCATAGCCCACGAAAACTGTAGGATCAATGTGAAAATACACATAGTCCTTTATTACAGAATTTGGGTCCTTTTCATATTTAGAAGAGCTTTACCAAAAATGAAACAAAACAAAAGCAAACAAACAAAAACCCTAGTTTAAATATGAATTTTAACAGATCTCAGTATAATGAGTCAATTACTTATGGAATCATTATCTATACCTTTAAAGGATATAATTTTTAATTGGTTTACTACAGTTTTGAAAATAATTCAATTTTATTTTAAAATTCTGTAAATATCATTTACAATTCTGTAAATATCAATAAAAGAATCGGTGTATTGTAAGAGGCAAGGAAGGTACATCTGTAGAAAAAGAAATAGGAGAAGGAAGGGGGGGGGAGGATAAACAGCAGCAAAGGGAGAAGGAAGGTGAAGGGGAGGAGAAAAGCAGGGTAGAAGGAGAGGAGGAAGAAATAAATAATTAGACAAAAAGTAAGAATAAAAAGTGCTATTTTACCAGGAGTCTACCAAACCCTGAATTGAGCACTTGACATGTACAACATCCCAGTAGTGATAACTGTTATGTCTAAGAATGCTTCTAGAAAGGTGTTTTCCTTATTTAAAAGTAAGATCTCGCCTCCATCTCATCATAGAGTAACATGCTTACTAAATATTTGTTAAATGAATGGAAACAATGAGCACAGACTGGAAGATAAAGGAAAGAGAGGGTGAAAGCCCGTCTTGATTTTTTTTCTCAACTAAAAAGATAAAGAGATTTCTTTGTAACATGCTTTCAGCTGGGTATGACCTCCAGATGTCTCATTTAATTTACCATTATGATCAGGTGTAAACTGAGAGTGGGGGAGATACAAAGGATTAAAGCAGCAAAAATTCCCAGAGAGCAAAATGAGCACCCAAATGAGCACTCCCAGCCTCACCCCTTCTTCTTTTTACAAACCTGGCCAAACTCTTCATACAGAGTAGCTGCTCAATAAACATGGCTTGAATTAACCTCTATGACCTCAATTCTAAGCAGTGCTCACTTATGGGGAATGAATGAAGATCAGTAGTCCCACTTATCATTACCTCAAATATTTTCCCAAAGCTCATTTCATTTAATTCAACTAGGGCTCACTGAACAACTCTTTTGGGAAAAATGTAAGACTTAGTTTTATCCTCTGTAAAATGGGTATAATCATACTTCCTTTAAAGTTTGTTTCCACCACTGAAACAGATATATGGTTGGTGGAGGCAGCATCTATGTGATAACTGGGGTTGGGGCTGGGGAATGCATACATTAGTACTAGCTTCAGGGTAATTCCATCTTGTTGAGGAAGATATGCAAAGACTCAAAACAATTAAAGAATAATGAGACAACAATAACTAATAAAGCCTGAATGCTCTGTTTCAGCTTAAATAAACAATGCCTGCTGCATATAAACATTTACTTAGTCAAGTGGGCAAAGTTCAGTACTAAATTCTTGGTGTGAAGAATAAAAAGAGTTACAAGTAATAGTTCCCACCTTCAAGGAGTTTTCAATCTGGCTGGGAAGGAAGGAGCTTTCCTTTTTTGTGCATGAATCCTTGTAAGGAAGAATGTGAAAGACCAGTATCAAGATCTTGTGCTGTGGCTGGTGGTAAGGACGACAATGGCATGGCAGGGAAAGGTTTTATGGAAGGAATTGTGTTTGAGTATAGGTTTCAAGAATGACAGAATTTGGCCAGGAACGCTGGGATATTTCCCATAAGAAAAGTGGGGGCAGCGACCCAGAAAGTCATGTTAACAATCAGCTCATCCTAACTAGCCCTGCTCCAAGGGATCCTCTAAATCCATTCTATCCTCTGCCAACTTTTAGTTATGAACAGAGAACTATTATATGATGACTGCGAGAGGGCAGATCTTTATTCAATATGTTCTCTTACAAAAGGAGTTAAGATTTAGTATCCACTGAGAACCTGTGTGTCACATAGTGCATGAGGTGCTTTGCCAATAAATCTTGTTTCATTTCAGAACTCTGGATTTCCAATAAAGAAACTAAAGATTAGATAATTTAAGTGGTTTTCTCAAGATCACATAGCTAATAGGAGGCAAATTTAGGTTTCATATTTACATATCCTAACCTCAGTCTATTCTCTTACTATATAATACCTTATACAGAAAACTATTGATCTAAAGAAATCTAAGTCTTATTCTCTGTATCATCATTGTTGTTGTTGCATTTCTTCTTCTTTGGTTGGCTGCTTTTGCTTTTTTTTTTTTTTTTTTTTTTTGAACTGGGGATTGAACCCAGGGATGCTTTGCCATTGAGCTACATCCCTAGCCCTCTTTATTTTGAGACCAGGTCTTGCTAAGTAGCCAAGGCTAGCCTCAAACTTGTGATCCTTCTGCCTTCTGAGTCACTGGGATTGTAGGTGTGCACTACTATACCCAGATATTATTCTCTGTGTTATTCTATGCTCAAAAACTAGCATTTTTAATCTCTTTTAACATCTACTGACATTGGGGAAAAAAAAACATTAAAAAAAAATTCATGAGGCTCAGCAGTAGAGCGCTTGCCTAGCATGTGCAAGGCCCTGGGTTCAATCTTCAGCACTACATAAAAATAAGTAAATAAAATAAAGGTATTGTGTACAACTACAACTAAAAAATAAATATTAAAAAAAAAACCCCACTAAACCTGGCCTGCAATTTCAGTGTTCTGCCACCAGGTGATGATAGACCTCTGGTCCTACAAGAATTACAAGGGTCATATTTTGCCCATTATTATTTTGTACCTGTGCTAGTCCATCTCCCATCACTGGTGGTGGATCAGAGAGTGCCTGATTTTGGGATGGAATTGTCTATTAATGCCATAAGACATTCTTCTTTCTAAATAGTCTCTAAATTTTTATTTATCGAAAATTCAACTGTGAACATAATACTAAACTTCAATAATCTTTGAACAAGTCTATTACAGATTGCATTCAATGAATTATAGTGTGTTGTTACTTTCACACTGTACTGTGAGTTTGCATGGTAGAAATTGTATGTTATTTCCTTATAACCCCAACACATAGAAAATCAGTACCTGGAATACAGTGGGCACTTGATAAAAGAACATAAATTATTGACTTCAAATAATTTAGACAAATTTTTGAACTAAATACAGGGCACAGTTATTTGGTATTTTATACACTAATACATTACTTTTTAAAAATCAAGTCACCCTTAATATTGGGTTATTATAAAAATCCTTTCCTGAAGTTGGCTATCAGCAGAAGCATTAGATCAGCAACCCACAGCTGCTTTTCTCTTGGTGTCCAGGGACTTCTCTTATGCCTTAGTTGGGGTAGTCTACGTCAGAGGCTCTGCCCTGCTCAGCATCCTACCTTACCTTTCCAACCTTCTTATACCCCAAAATATTACTTCCTTTCTCTATGAGGTGAAAAAAAAATGTAAAAAAAACAAGAGGCATACTAGATAACAGTCAGAAAGAGGAAACTCTCCACTTGACCCTCTTTAGTTTTTCCCCTTTCTGACTCCAAAGCTGGAGGAATGATTTAACTATAAAGCAGAAGAGTAAAGTTACACATTAGTGCTGAGTAGCTCATTTGCCTTAGCAACCCCATAGCAACAGCAGCTTCAAGTTCAAAATATCTCCTTGAAAAGGATCACATCTTTAATGAAGATGAGTATTTTCCTAATGTAAGGTTTTTGAACAGATGTTTTAACATTACAACCCTCACAGCCTTGTTTGCTACAAATACCTATTTCATTTTAACCACCCTTTACAATATTATGTGATAACCAAAATGATGGTGGACTCTTACAAAATTCTGGCCTTAGAAAAGCCCTGATCCTACTTTGAAGTTATTCACAAATATATAACTTTTTTTTTTATCAAGTTACCATTATTCCTGGGTTTTTATAGTTACACTCAAGTATAATTCTTTTAAAAGGGTTATTGTTATTGATATCACTCTTCAATCCAACTATTCACTATTATTCCCTTGCTGAGAAGAATGAATAATTAAAATCACAGTGTTTAAAACCTACATTAAGATTTTACCAACTATGTTATATGTAACCTAAGGTTCTGTGGACACTTTAAAAGAAAAATATAAAAATGAATTCCAACTTAATCCCAAACTAGTAATTGGTGATTTTATTATTTGAAACCTACCTTGTCCACTTCATTATACATAAAATGGATTATAGGATAATCAAATAATCATCACTTATGATTGTTTCCACACTATAGGTGAAATGAGAATGCCAGCAAAAACCTATTGCTAGCCTCCCAAATCCCCATAAATATGAATGTGCATTATATATGTTATGCATAGTGTAAAATTTCAATTTTGCTTAAGAATTTGAAACTCTAATGTCATCTTCAAGGTTTCATAATGTAATCAAATAGTGTAAAAGCTCCTGTTTGAAATTTGCGCTTTGCCATCTATTAACATGGGTACCTTGGGGCACAATAAAACAAAACATACAAGGGCTTGACACAGCAATCTTAATAGACATCTTCACTATTTAAAATTTATTAATAATTAAGACCATACAACCTGTATATGCCAATTTAAGGATATAGGTGGTTAAAAGATTTTTCCTCTCCCATCTCTGAGGAGACAGCTAAACTGAGCTAGTTACCAAACATAAATTTTTACACTTTCCCATGTGTAAGTGAACATCCTTAGAACAATGGCTTTTACACACAGAAGGTGCTCAATGCATGTTCACGAAAGTAAGATCCATTTTAATTCACTAGGGATCACAAAAGGGAGGGGTCAGACCTCAAGGACAGTACCATCTCTACAACTAATAGTTCTATAATTATGGTGAATAATTTCTTTCTGGACTGGAATCTTCTTGAAGAAATTCAAAAAAAGAAATGAAAGTAGATGATTCCTGAAGCCACGTCCACCTCTTCCATGTCAGAGTTTGTACACAAGTAGTTCTAAATTAGCAAACTCAATTTCAGTTAGGTTAATTAACATTTTCAACTGACTTTACAGTGTAAGAATGCTAGCTAAAGGGAAACCAAGCTTTTGAGGGAGATTTTAAAAGCTACTTTGAACGAAGAGCTAGGCTTGTATCACATTCCTCCATTATCCAGTTTGTTCACGAGAGTTATTTTAATAAAATGCAGAATTGGAGTTGGTTGGTTAAAATCATTAAAACCATGTGCTTTTAAAAGTTGGAAACCATGACCTTGATCAATACCAAAGACACTCTCTGAACTTCAGTGTCATCCTATTTAAAATGGGGAAAATAATATTGACTGTGAGGATTTAATGAGATAATCTATATAAGGAATGTATTATGGGATATGGCATGCTCTTAAGTACTCAAATACGTTGACACATTTTATATTAGGTTGAAATACAGGAAATTGTTTTTATAGGTCAAAAATAGTCAAAGATTGTCAATTTTCATATGGTTCAATCTAGTTTGTTTACTCTCCTGCTTAAAAATCCTTCCAAGATCCTCACCTCTTATATCAAGTCCAATTATTCAGCATGACATCCAAGGCTCTTTACAATCTGGCTCTCATTTAAGCTTGCTGATTTCTTGGGACATTCCATTCCATATACACAGCTTCAGACATGACAGTCTGTTCCCACATAACACTTGGCCCTTCTGCCCCTTGTCTTTGTTCCTGCTGATTCTTCCATCAGAATGCCTTCTCTTCCTGGGAAATCAGACTCTTCCTTCAAGGCCTCAACCTCACAAAGAAAAATTAGCTTCTTTATTATCTAAGCTTTTATAGTATCTTGTTCTTCCTGTCTTCATAGAATTCATGCCAGAGTATCACCCTGATTGTTCACAGGTTTGTCTCCCCTACCTGTTTTTAAGGTACTTGGGGGCAAGAATTGCTCTTATTTTTTCTGTGTTTCCCTCTAAATGAGCACATTGCCTGTCATAGTTGGTGCTTGGCAAATATTTGCTAAAGTAAAATGAATATATTCACATGACATGCTGAGATATGGTCTTTGCTAGAAATACATGAAAAATAGATGAATCCCAAGGATGACTCAAAAAAACCCTACCTTTTGGAATCCACCCTTCCACAAAATCATTTTTGTATGTTAGAAATTCTATCTAAGTTATACAAAAGTACATACAAGAGGAAGTGAGGGGAAAGGGAAAAATAATACAAGGGGGACAAATGAATGTCAGTAGAGGGGGCAGAGAGAGAAGAGGGGAGGGGAGGCGAGGGGAGGGGAGGGGGATAGTAGAGGATAGGAAAGGCAGCAGAACACAACAGACACTAGTATGGCAATATGTAAATCAATGGATGTGTAACTGATGTGATTCTGCAATCTGTATATGGGGTAAAAATGGGAGCTCATAACCCACTTGAATCAAAGTGTGAAATATGATATATCAAGAACTATGTAATGTTTTGAACAACCAACAATAAAAAATTAAAAAAAAAAAGAAAAAGAAATTCTATCTAAGGTCTTTTTCCCCATTAGAAATGTTCAGGTGACTAAAACCAGAAGCTCCGACATAGAAATTTCTCTTCAAGACAAATCCCACTGATCTAAAGTCATGGGCTTTCCATAGAGATAGTGTTTTATTGATAGAGATGAAAATGTTCTGGATGCAATCTTATCTGGTAAAGATAACATGGAGAAGATCTCCATGGTACACTGAGTTTGTGCTTCCATAGCTGGAGAGGTCTTTAATCACAGAAAACTCCAATAGGTCCTGATGATGTGGAAGATATGGAAAGGGAAAGTACACCGCTGGAGCTAACTTGGAGAGTGAATTCATCATCTGCCCAAATTACCATGTATGAAATCCAACCAAGACTTGGAAAAAACCTAGCAAGTACTTGTGCTTAAGATAGTTGATATGTTAATAGGGTATTCTAAATATTATTTAATATTCTGCTTTTCTTATTTGAAGTTACAGAAAGCTACAGTTAGCTTTGTTTCATTTATATAAAATTATACATTAGTATGCATGTGTATGTATATATACATGCATACTATATAATTACATATATGTGTGTGTAGAATATAATATATGTATGTGTATATATATATATATATATATATATATATATATCTTGAAAGGAGAGTGAAGAGCTCTGCATTATTGGAATATCAGGCTACTTAGGAAGTTTATAACTCTAGAGTATTTATTTTCAAACTTTTTCCCCCAAACAAAATTTTATGAACCCCCAAGATATAAACAAACAAAATAGTGTTGCTCTCCTAGTTGGGGGAAGAATGGGCCTCACTAAATGTTTACCTCACAACCACATAGTTCTTGGGGTACCCTGAGGAACTCAGCAACCAGAAACCAATGTGGCCTAAATAATACTACCCTGGGAAAATCCCTGAGTACTACCATTGGATCCAAGTCTTTATCTATTATATCCAAAGTATTTGGTAATTGCTATCCAAGACCTCAAATGAAATGCCTCAGTTGCTTCAGCCTCCCAAATACACAGGCTCCTCTCATACTTTATACCCACCTTAAAGCTTCACAATTCATTTACCTCCCAATCATTCTTTACTTATAGAAACATGGAGTTCAGTTAACAATGGGACACTCAAGAGTGACAACAGGTTTTACAGATACCCAGAGGAGACTTTGAAAATAAATCTAGCATCTTAATCTTGTCCTGGATGATTATTATCAACATAATCTTACCTCCCATTTCCATGAACTCCATTTACCAGCCACAGTGACCCTTTTAAAATTCCAATCTAACCACATTGCTTCCTTGATTAATACCAATCAACATCCATTCCTCTTTTACTGACATTTTCCGTGAGTGGTCTCTACCCAGCAGACCTCTAACCAACCACACAAATTTATAGGACATTATTTCTTGAGATAAACGTAAGTTCATAATATTCTTTTGCATATCTGTCTATTCTAGTAAACTTGAGTTCTTTGAGGGTGGAGCTTATAATAGTTGAATATATTAACAAATGCAACCTTGCCTAAACAAAGCTTCCAAATAGCTGCTTTTCTTATTTGAAGTTACAGAAAGCTACAGTTAGCTTTGTTTCATTTGCAAAGTGCTTTCACATAATACTATAATACAGTGAGCATTTACTGTGTCAGGTACTACTCTTGGTTTTTTATATTCATTAACTCACTTAATATCAAATAATCCCATAGGCAAGTGATATTGTTATCAATGCATTGACAGTAAAGAAAACTAAGGCAGACATAAGGTAACAAACATCTATTATTTGGGTATTTGGGTAATTATAATCATTCAACATTTTTACAGTGTTTATCATGTTATTCTTAAAACTGACTGTGAGAAAAATAGAATATGTACAAAGATTGCTTTAAAAATAAGGGCCACAGAGAGACCATGTGTTGTTCATCCCTAGGGGTCCCTGGAGTATGGGGAATAGAGTCACATTCAATAAATATATACTAATAAGTGTTGAATTTGTGCTCCTATTATCTAGAATTGGAGTTTTCTGAAACCACTTTCTTTGATGCTTAAGAAAAAGGACCCCTATTTTTTCTTGTTCTCATCTAAAAACTTTTAGGAGTACAAGGAGTCTCTATTAAGAATCACAAGGAGACATCAGGCATAAGCCAGGACTGTTCAAGGTAAACCAGGTCACATGCTCACATTACCCATGATCAAATTCTCCTGAAACCCACATATGGGTTTCAAAGGAAGGATGAGAGCAGAGGAGGCAGGTGCAACAGTGTCCACCCTATTACTTGCAGGTGATTCAAAAGGACATCAGTTGAGAGTCCTTAGTTAAGACATACTGGTGTGGTGAACCTTGCCAAGAAACCCAGAACAGTGATGTGCAGGGAGAAGTCTTTCTTTTAAAAAATGAAAAACAATTACCAAGAAATCCCAATGATATCCACACTTTGGAAGAATACCCTCTGGAAATAAATTCTGGAAAATAACATTTAGGTGAATAAAAATATATGCCTATGTATGTTTTTTGTATGAGTTATGCTCTCTAACGGAAGCACAATGTCCCACTTCTGCCCAGTGAACACTTACTCATGCTTCTCAGTCATGTTCAAATATTAATTCCAATATGTTCATTCAGCAAATATTTATTGAGCACCTGGTCAGTGCCGGACACTAAACAACAGTAAACAAGACACACAGAATCCCTTTCCTTGAGAGTGTACACTGAAGTGGGACAAGCAATAGAGCTTCCCAAATAGAAGTTCCCAATTTGAGCTCTCATAGAAGTTGTTCCTCAGATTGTTCCCTTCCTCCTGGCATTGTGATAGCTAACTTCCATGTCTGTTTTCACTCAAGTCAGTGAACTCTCTGAGGTCAAGAACATGTGTCTTCCATGCCTGGGATGGTCCTGGTTTGTCTAATTAAATGGAAATCCACATTCTTTCCCTTAACACTCCTTTAAGCTCACAGCTTGATCTCTGAATATTTAAAAATTTCCAAGCAATTCCTTGACACCCACAGTGTCCTGTTCTTAGCCTGGGATTGGGGTATGTAGTAAGGATATGACATGGTTCAGGATCTTTGAGTATTTACAATCAGACTAGGGAGGTCAGACTTACTGATGAGAACAAAGGCAGCACAAATTACAAGAGGACATAATCAAGGATTAGATTGTGTGAGCCAGGCCCAAACAATTCCCTAAGTGGCCCAGGAATGGGTACACACAAGTGTTACAGAACATCCTCCTTCCCATGCAGCTCAGCAGTGCTGTCAGTGTGCCCATAGGTTCACCATCTCTAAAACAAAGCTGGGATATCTACACACAGGCCACATTCTCTCAAGCTTCTCTGCCTCTGCTTTGCCTGGGATACCTCTTTTCTCTTTCTGTACCTGATGTCCATATGTGTATAAGATTCAGCTCAAGTGTCATCTTTGGGACACCATCCTGATCTTCTAAGAAAGAAATCGCCATGCCTTCATCATGTTTCCATTCCTGCCCCTTCTCCGCAAACATCCCTATCATATTTCATTTGTACATTAAATTGTATTTCTCACTTATGTAGTTTTATGTCCATCTCCCCTGATAAGGCCATTAACTAGTTGAAGGCAAAGACCCAACTCATCTCTACATCTGTAGCACAATGCCTAATGCAGAGTTTGTGGATGAACATGTGTATGATTGGATCAACTGGTGGACAGAGTCAGTTACAATGAACTGGAGTGGCCAAAAAAAGCGTCAGCTGATATTACCTTGTATAGCATAGGGTAAGAGTCTTGTGTGTGTAAGTATAGAGATTTGGGTGCTAATCCTGCATTCATGTCTCACAGATTTTCAGCAAATCAGTTAATCTTTCTGGACCTCAAGTAAGGAGGGTATAGTGTGAAATCACTACCTCACACAACAATGACTTAGAATTGTAAAATGAGATGCAGAAAAGAAAGTGCTTAGAAGAAAATGTTGTTTCAACAGAACATGATTTCAGGAGGAAAAGAAAGCATCAGCCACTGTATTGTTACCTGGAGATATTTCTGATGGGGACCAATACCTTCTTTTTCCTTCTAAACTGACACATGGCGGCACTTTTTCTAGGTCTGTTACAAAACAATAGGTCACATACTACTGTGTTGGGAGTCTCTGGGATGAGTTCCTTTTTCTCTTGCTAGATGGGAGAAAGAGGATTTGTCTTCTTTATGGGTCTGGGGTTTCAACTCTCAAGGTCTAAACATTTTTGATGGCCTTGAACTAATTTCGGCCACCATCGACAGAATGGGAGTGGAAAAATCCCTACCACATCTGCCTTGTCAGGGGGTGGAAGAGAACTTTCTAAATAGCCTCATTATTGGTCCCAGCTGAATTCTGCTCCTGTTCCATGATGCCAGCAAAAGCATTTTAGTAAGATGCTGCCAGCATCAAAAGCAGATCCATTTACGGTTTCCTGTAAGCATATCTGCAATGGCAGAAGGTGGCGGGCAGCCAGGTGTGAGCGTGCGTGCTAAAAATCTCCAATACGTCAAGCTGGAAGAACAATTTATGAAATGAAATTCAACGTTCTATTTCTACTCCAAGATCTCAGTTTAAGGCACCGGAAATTCAGCTGGGTATTTCGGCTTCAATTCTCTGCTGCTATATTGAATCAGAGAATCTTAGAGATAGAAAGGTGCTCCTCATTCTTCTATATTGTATTTTCCCCATCCTGACCTACTGAGACTTTAAAAACAAGGGTTTACTGGACTCTGCTTACCTACCTTCAATGAGAGAAGCTCACTCACTGCTTTTCCAATTTTCCCAGTCTGGGGTTAGGTCTAACTGTGGGATAGAAACTTCCCGAGTTCACTAAATACTTTTGTTTTTTTTTTTAATCTGGTCACCCAGCTAGACTATAGTGGGGCTGAGTGACTGAGTTCTCACCAAAGAAATGCATGTGGAAATGATGCACCTCACTTCTAAGGCTGGCCCCTAAACAACTTCTGTATGTGCTCCACCTTGTGTCTCTCTCCTCTTTTGCCTACCAAGTAGATGCAGAGTATATGACAGAGAATTCTGAGACCCAAAATGAGAGCAGAGCCACTGGAGAGGAAGGGCCTGGGCTCCTGAATGTCATGGAGAACAGCCTCCTGTGTATCCATGCTGAACTGTGATATGAAGGAGAGATTACCTTGACCATGTTAAAACACTGAGATGTGAGGGTTGTTACAGGAATTTTCCTATTCTGATTAATACAGACTACTCATTCATTTTTTCCTCCTCATAGCAATACTAGAATAAGTATCTTAGAAGTTACTGTATCACTCTCTCCCTTAAAAGCCTTGGTGGCACACAATTGTATAGAATATTTCAGAACCGCTCACTGTGTACCACTGGCTCCTGAGGAGTAGAAAGGAATAGTGCAGGAAAGTGGGCTAGGGGTTATGGGAAGGAAGGAGAAATAGGGAAGGTCACATTTTTTTCAAGGATCAGTCAGTCTCCTCATACATGAGAATGTTACTTATTCCCTCCGACAACACTACCAGGTAGCTAAAATCATCACCACTATAAATAAACAGGAGGAAACAAGAGACTCAGGTTGATGTACATAAGTGAACCTGTTTAGCTTCTGCCATTCACCACTAATTTCAGTACCAGACCCTTCTAACTGGCCCTTGTGGGCAGACATTCTCGCAACCTCCACCTGTCTCTCTGATGCCCAAACACCAAACTAAATATTTTGTACTTTACATGCTGGTACCCCAAATGCTAGGCTTTACACGACTCTTAAAACCAATCTGAATTCCTTGGACACTGAATTTCCCCATCTGGCTTCTGCTTTCTTCTACAGGTGGCCTTAGCAACCAGCTGTGCTCCTGGTGGCATACACTGAGAAAATGAACCCCCCCCCTCCTGTCCACTCAACCAACTGAAAGCATGAAAAAGAGGTTTTTAAAACATCAATACTTGAGAGGATGTTGAAATTAAACCAAAGTTTAAAGAATGGACCAGAAATTTATTTTTTAAAAATCACCTTAGAACTATAGAAAGCATCTTGAAATTAAAAGGAAAAATTTCCAAGTTAACAGTGCTTTATCTTTTTAATCAAATCCAGTCAGTTTTTAAGAACCTTCATTAGGTGATCTCCTTTCTGCTCCAACAGCCTCCTCTGCTCCCTTTCCACCTTAATTGACTTTTCACAGTGTAATGACTGGTTTATGGGCTTTCCCTTCTGCTATGTTGAGAATTCTGCAAGGTCAGAGACCATGTCTGGTTCTCCTTTTCATCCCCTGCCTGACAGGGTGGCAGAAAATATTTGAGGAGCTTATTCATTTTTAGGTTGGCTCAGAGTCACGGAGGTTCTCAATTCCTTTGTTGTAGAGACCTTAATGTCTGCTTTGGGTCAGCATTATCAACTATGAAATGGGACTATATCCTACTTTGCTGAATAATTGTCAACTCTTGAGTAGAAACAAATGCAGTTGAGTGGATCTGAAGCTCACTCACCAAGGTTTAATGCTGTCTAGCATTTGAAGAACAGGGTCTGTGGGAGGATGTAAAAGGTGCTGGCTGGTTATATGGGTGGGTGCCCTTTCTTGTTTCCTGGTTTCTAGTGACCTGCGTTCTTGAAGGAGCCTGTCTGGGTTCAGGGCATTTGGTGGCTAATGTTATAGAAGTACCATTACCACTCTGCTAAGACCTGCAGACCAGAAGTTGGCTTTGTTTGTTTGTTTTATTTAAAGAACTTTATGAGGCTTGAGGCTGCACATTTTTAGATCTCTTATTAGTTCAAGGTTGCAGTGTTAAATATTTGTTTCCAATTTTGAAAGCAGCTGCATCTATTAGTGCAAGGGCACCAACTTTGCAGTGGGGAAGATGTGAGGCTCAGAGTTTGGTTAGAGATGCTTGAGGAAGAGTTGGTCCTTAGACTGAAGGCATGAGAGGAGGAAACTCCTTAAAGATTCTATGATTCAGATGTTTTTCAAAAATGTTAATGAATAACTCAGCATGGGAGGGAAGACAAAACCAGCACAGTGCTGCTGTTCAGGTATTATGTGCATGTGCCTATGATTAAGTGATTTCAGGGGTAGAAAAGTGAGTTCCCAGGCCAGCAAAGGCTCTGGCCACAGAGACATCTCAATACTAATACATCCTTCACTCGTGGTTCAATAGAAGACAGGCCAGCTTCCACCCACCAACTCTTTTGTGAGCCAGGATGTTTCTCATTAACAATAAGCTATTTCTTACAATTCGAGCAAGTGCTCTGAAGCACTAGTGACTTAAATGCACAAAAGGTACCCAGAGTATAAAAGGAACCAGTGGAATGATGGTTTTCTAAAACATAGATGATCTTGTAATTTGCATGTCTACTGGATCTAGGAACCAGAATTTAATAAGACAATAAAACTTTTATATCAGTCAACTTGGGTTGCTATAACAAAATACCATAGACTGGGTGGCATAAACAGCAGAAATTTATTTTCTTACAGTTGTGCAGGTTGGAAGTCTGAGATTGGAGTGCCAGCTTGGTTGGGTTCTGGTGGGGGTTCTCTACCTGACTTGCAGGTAGCTGCCTTGCCCCTGCATCCTCATGTGGTAGAAAAATCTCTCTCTTTCCTTCTTATAAGACCACATATCCTATTAGATTAGGACCCCAGCCTTATGACCTCACTTAACCTTAATTACTTCTAAGAGCTCCATCTCCAAATACAGTCACATTAGGAGTTAGAGATACAAAATACAATTTTTGAGAGCACAATTCAGTTCATAGCAACTTCTCACGTGGGAAGTTCAGGTTCTGCTTTAGGTGGTTACCTTTTAGGTCTCATCACTAAGGTAAAATCATAAAAATTCAAATATATTCATCTTCAATGGGTTATTTTAGTCAAGATTTTTTAAAAAACACAATCTAGGAGATGTAGTCTGTTTATTGCTGAAGTTGTAAAATATACTTCTCTGGAGAAAGACACGGTGGAAAGCACTGGAGAGGAAAGCAGGAATAGCAAGCATCTTTGCTGTATCACTAACGAGCTGTGCCACCTTGGCTAAGAACATAGCCCTCCCTGTATCTCTGTTTCCTTATCATACCAAGCTGGTTTAAGTGACAAAATACATCAATTTAAAACAGACCATGTCTCAGAATTCCATTCCTGGTTGGCTATTTTGGGATTGGAATCAGTACAGTGATTAGGAAAAGAATCTCCTGGCCCCAAAGGGGGAAAATAATGGATGATAAAAAAATATCCTTAAACTGTGGGTTCATTTTCTTTCATTTTAAGCCCAGAAGATAACTGGTGGGGGTTCTCTTCCTGACTTGCAGGTAGCTACCTTGTCCCTGCATCCTCATGTGGTAGAAAAATCTCTCTCTTTCCTTCTTATAAGACCACATATCCTATTAGATATGAGATTAACCCTCTAAGCCCACCCTCTTTCTTGGTATTATTAGCATTCTCCCTTTGGTAATGTAAATGGGAATAAAGGGAATCTTTCCCTCTAGCTGAAAATGGCAGAAGCCAAGGAGTGACTTGAGGAACCGGAATGAAGTACTGTCTTTGGATCTGCAGAATCCCTGAGACAATGCACTCACACTACAGCAGCCCCCATCCTTTCCAGAATGTAGTCCACAACCTCCCTTCCCTGAAAGGCAAACAACAAAGGAACACTGGCTACAATCCAATTATCTGGGGGGTGCAGCACTTCCTGGACAGCAGGAGGCAGGGGTCGGAGAGCTCAAACCAGGAAGAGCTCTGAAAATCTCTCTCTTATATAGAATGCATGCTTCTGGCTTAAAAAAAAAAAAAACATTAATTCCATTGCAGAGAATCACCGAACAGTTTTCCAAAGATTCCCAAGATCTCTCAAACCATAAAAAGCATCCTTATTATATTAGTATGCTAAAGGGTTCCTCTGCATACTATTCTAGGAGAGAGCATAGGGGGAAAAAAACTGAATGAATCCAAAGAACCAAACAAAGAAATACCTTTAGAGCTTATCTAGTTATACCTCGTTTTGAAATCTATTTTTTCAAAGCCAAATTGAAAAAATATGTTCACACCAATTTTGGAGAAGATGCTGTAGAACCAGGTATTTACAACTCAAATGATTTCAATGTTTCTTTATACAATTAGAAAGCACCTTCTAAACAAGTCATGCTTATCAAACCATAAAATAGGAAAAACAATTAAGTAACCGTGTTACTCAATGTTGGACTCAGTTCTAAGTTTAAAAATGATTAACAAGGAAAAATATTGATACAATTGACTACTTGTAATTCAAAACTTCAGTAAGTCAAGAACAGTAAAAATTATAAGGAAAACAAGCTGGAAAAAATATTTACAAAATATGTACAAAGGGATTTCTGCTTTGACCACTTAAAGCACTCACATAAATCTGCCACAAAAGACATCAATGTTTATAGACTCAGACAAAACAAATAGATAGTTAGCCAAAAGAAGACTTAGAACTGGTTAACAAACATGGGTGGAAAGATCTACTCTCACTATTAGTTTAAAAACATGTACATTAAAAGAATGTTGATAAAGGGAGGTCTCTGTATCTATTTCCTTCCCCCTCCATTGCCTGTCTCAGAAGGAAGCTTGCAGTCAGGTACAAGAGCTTTTTTTTTTTTTTTTTTTTTTTTTTTTTCCCTAATTGGAGCACAGACTCAGTGGATAAAGTTTTAAACACAATGTATTAAATATTATCCATGCTTAAGGCATCTCTTATTTTGACTTGTGAATAAAAATGGTATCTTACCTGCAAAGGAGATGATATTGAGATTGCATTTGGACAGATCTATACCAGCTGTGACAAGGCAAACATTCTTATTTTGCTGGGAGCTAACCTTTCCTCACATTTGGGTATAGATATAGGGGGGAAAGGGCAAGGGGCAACCCTATTTTTAGGCTCGAGCTACCTCTATGCCCAGCAAAAGGAATTCTTCATAAGGTCTAACCCAGATGATAGCTGAAGAAGCCAATTGGTGCAGCTCCACTTGCTGTTTTTCCCTGTGCTTAAGGTTCTCATTGAGCTCCCAGAAAAGGGGGTCCAGAAAAGGATTTGGGTGTTCTTGGAACTCTGGCCCAAAGTCAACTTTATATCATCATTCCCTTATCAAATGAAATGTACAGAGCCCCTACAATAGGCAAGCATTGTTTGAGTCACCTATTGAAATAGCTAAGACTTTGAGAACTGGTCAAGCTGGCAAGGATTCAGTGAGACTGGCACCCTCACACAGTGTTCCATGTTGATACACTTTGGGATGCTGAGATGAATTTTTTTCATTATTTTTCATTTGTTCTAATTATTTATACATGACAGTAGAATGCATTTGACACATCATACATAAATGGAGTATAGCTTTTAATTCTTCCGATTGTACATGATATAGAGTTACACAAGTTGTGTAATCATATTTGCACATAGGGTAATAATGACCGATTCATTCTACTAGCATTCCTACCCCCATACCCCCTCCCCTCCCTTCACTCCACTCTGTCGAATCCAAAGTACATTTTTTTCTAATTATTCATGACAGTAGAATGTATTTTGACACATTGTACACAAATGGAGCACAACTTCTCACTCCTCTGGCTGAACATGGTACAGAGTCACTCTGGTAGTGCAGTCATAAAAGTATAAAGGGTAATAATGTCTGTCTCATTCCACCATTCTTCTCAATCCCACACTCCCTCCCCTCCCCTCACTCCCCTCTTCCCAGTCCAAAGTTCCTTCATTCTCCCCATCACACCCCCTCATTATGGATCAGAGAAAACATTTGGCTTTTGTTTTTTGAGTTTGGCTTATTTTGCTTAGCATGATATTCTCCAGCTCCATCCATTTACCTGCAAATGCCATAATTTCATTCTTCTTTAAGTCTGAATAATATTCCACTATGTATATATACCACATTTTCTTTATCCATTCATCTGTTGAAGTGCATCCAGGTTGGTTTCATAGTTTAGCTATTGTAAATTGAGCTGCTATAAACATTGATGTAGCTGCATTACTGTAGTATGTTGATTTTAAGTCCTTTGGGTATATGCCGAGGAGTGGGATAACTGGGCCAAATGGTGCTTCTATTCCAAGTTTTCTGAGGAATCTCCATACTGCTTTCCATAGCGGTTGCACCAATTTGCAGTCCCACTAGTAATGTATGAGTGTGCTTTCTTCCTCACATGGGATGAAATTTTTGCAGTAAGATCAGGCAAGAGTCTTAAAGATGTTTCTACATTTTGACTCTGTTTGAGCCTCTATGAAATTTTTATAATAATAGAGAAAGTATGTTATGTGCAAAAATATTCATTGTGACATCATGGATCAGCTTGTGATAGACCTAGACCTTCAAAGATGAAGGTGACACCTGAATACAATAGAAGGCAAAATAAACTAATGGTAAGTTGTAATGCGCTAGGAAGGAAACCCACATAGGTCTAAGAAAGAGAACAGAATCTACTTGAGATAGGTAGGACATTCAGGGAAAGCCTGTACTTTAGGGTGAGACCTAAAGGATGAGAAAAACTACCCATTTGATAGCCGAGGCAAGAGTAGTTGAAGCAGAGAAAATAGCCAGCGCAAAGATCCCAAGACCAGAAGGTTCTTGGCTTGGTCCAGAAACCGAAGGCCAGTGTGGCTGGAGAGTGACATGCCAGGCGGAAAGAACTATGAAATGAAGCAGAGAGGGAGAGAAGGCCAGCCCACATGAGGAAAATGCTTATATCATTATGTAAAGTGAAAATGAGAGCTGAAAACTGGGTTCACAGTATAATATCAGCCATGAAAAAAATACGCATTAAAAAAGACTTGGAAGAAACATCCTAGAATGCTAATAGCGGTTATATGGGACAGTGCAGGCTTTGGAACTAGGGTAAAACAGAATGTTGCATACATGCTTCACTACCCACCACTTATTTAACCTTTCTAAGCCTTAGTTACAAAATATATAAAATTAGATTTGTGTCACTTCCCTGGCAACAGTGGCTGACACATGGTAAGCATGCTATACTTAAAAGAGTATTTGTTATTATTACTACCTTTACTCTTGGATGAAAGGATCATGGATGATTGATCTTCTTTATGCTGTTTTTGATTGATCTTCTTCATGCTATTTTTATTTTCCTAATTTTTAACATTAAATGTGTTTCTTTCATAATCAGTAAAACACATTATTTGTTTAAATGTTCTGAAGGTTAAAGGAAAACAAAGTATAGTACATTAAATCAAGAGCACTTTCACTGCAATGAATGCATTTCCATTGGTTTACTAGGCATTCAAGGTAGCCCTGAACATTGAGGGCAGGGCAACATTTATAAGGACTTTGTGAACAATAAATGTTCAGCTATGCAAACATGCAGAGACTCACAATTAACCTGAAATATCAAAAAGTTGTTATTGATTCACAATTAACCTGAAATATCAAAAAGTTGTTATTGACCTTTTAGGAGTGTCAACAATACTGCAGGTTCTATACAAAATACAAAATTAAGATACATGACAACTCAGTTTTGGTCCTAGAACAAATTTTAGAAACCTCTAAAAAAACCACAGTAAGCATTCACTTCTTTCTACTTCAATAGGATAGATTTTTCAGAGTTCCCATAAACTGGGAAGGTGTTAGTAGCAATGCCCTGGAAAAATTCTTGATTTGCTAACTTACTTTCTGGAATGTGGAGTTTTCTCCTAAGATTTTATGCTTACTTTTATAAGGCCCATGAGAATTGGTACCCCCCTGCAGGTATTTAGAAATATGTTCTTCCAGGGAGTGGGGGTGTGACTGAGTGGTAGAGTGCCTGCCTAGCATGTATGAGGCCCTGGGTTTGATCCCCAGCAGCACACACACACAAAGAAATATGCTATTCCAATGAAAGGGACTAGGGAAGCGTGGAGTCAGAAATACCTGTAAATGAATACGACTCTTTAAGCTTCCAATTTCTTTACCTGTGAATTACAGTATCTTGCTGGATTAGTAGTAATGTACCTAGGAAGTCTTATAGAGCAGTGGACACTTGGTAGTTGCTCAAGAAACATAAAAATTTGTCTAAAATATCTGCAATCAATAATTTATGTCAGTATTATTTCCCAGGAGAGTTTATTTCCTAGCCAATACCTTTTGCCTTTTGTCTTTCCCTTTCAAAAAGGACAAAGTTCCAGGGTAACCCTATTCTGAAGACTGGATCTTCCTCATGGTTTATATTGGTTCACTGTACACAAGGCATAGATGGTAGGTAAGTACAAAGAATGGGAAGGAGGATGGAAAGGAGAAAGGAGTCTGTTGAAAATTGTGTTCACAATACAATCTCAGCCATGAAAAAATACATGTTAAAAAATATTTGGAAGAAGCATACTAGAGGAAACATATTAGAATGTTAACAGTGGTTATGTGACTCAACAATCGCATGTATGGAAATGAAGACCACATCTTTCAATCCAAAAATCAGGGCACGAGGTTTAAAAAGGAATAGGAACAATGAATTAGGATATCTGAAATCATAAGTTCTATGCAAAGTTTCCCTAGTTGTGTAACAGACTATAAAACATGTCCCTACTACCAGTTGTCTGAGGGCCAGATCCATTAGAGTCACTCTAGTGCACTTATTAAAATAGAGCTTCATAGGCTCCAGCCCATACCCACTAAATCAGACTCTGGAAGAGAGGTCCCAAAATCAGCATGTTAACAAAGCTCAGTATGTGATTCTTGGCATGGCAAGAGCCAGTGGTCTAGGGGAAATTGAACTTCAAGTATTCTTGTTTGACATTATATTATTCACACAGCTAATGAAAGGTGAATGTGGCACCTCATCCACCACAGACCTCTCTGAATCATGTGTAACCTTTATGTACCGTTCACAACTTTCTCACTGGAATTCTGCATTCTTGAAGAATCATTTAATTTTCCAGAGACAAACTGAATTCAGTTTGGGGCATGTCTTGCCATGCTCAAAGTCTTTAAAAATCTGTAATTTTCTGCTACGGCTGCACAATGGATAATCCAGAACACTGCTCTTTTTTATGCTGTTTCTTTGTTTTGTTTTTTTAATACATTTGTCATCTTTGGGCTCTTTTAGCACTTCCACAAGAGGGCAGTAAGGGGAAAGTTTTACTTCTGTCAGAAAGCCTACCCTTGTCTCTTCTCATCCTTGGCTCAAATGATGGTTCTAGGTTCTTAAAACCAAGAACACAATCAAATGTCAAATAAATTTAGTCACACTTTACATTGATACATTGATTCTGTAGAATTTATGTTTTAAGTACAAAGGTTTTACATACAACTTCTCCCTTTTGTTCTCCACCTTGACCTTTTCACCTCTCCCCCAGGTCCAGGAATACATTTCCCTTCTTCCTGTGCTCACTCTGGGAGGAAAGGCAGTATAGAGCCATAAGTATTGTTATAGAGAATTCCAGGGGTGCTGCTCACTGGAGGTGACATTTGAACTGAGCCCTGAAGGATGAATCATCAAGGAAAATTCTTTCTTGGGAAAGGAAACAGCATGCCCTAAGACAGGAACATAAAATCCTGGTATATTGAGGCATAGATAAAGAGCTTTGCTCAGATTTTTTTATTTTATGATAGTGATGTTAGGGAGCTACAGGAGATATTTCTGCAGAGAAGTGACACATGAGATATGTGAAACACACATGCATACGTATATATTTGAAAGAAATCATACAGTGGTGGAATTCACATGCACATACACATATACATGTATACACACAATTTGGTTGCATCATGTGGTCAGGGTAAGTGTATGTATGTCTGTGTGTGAAATCAATGGCATATTACATCTTTGAACTCCTATACACAGTTCTTTTTGTAAGCAGCTGGTCCCTGGAATTGACTTTGAGTTTCTCAGTATTCTTGATCTCTGGAATATACAGCTTTCCTATTGAGGGCTATTGCCAAGGTATTCTGATGTCAGTGTCCTACAAGTCTACAAAACTGACTTCAGGGTCAGTACAAAGTTGGGGATGTTAGGGCCAGCACTCATTTATGTTTAATTAACCCCACTGATGGGAACTGTTAATGTTAGCAATGTTTAAAGACTGTGCTTAGAATTTCTCTGAGCCTATATGGAATATAAAGTGTGAAGATAGATAGATAGTCAAGAAAGTGCTTCTAGCTGCTCTAACCATCCCAGATTAAGGTCAGAGTTCAGAACAGTCATTTCAGTGGAAAGGAAATCAAATCAAACCAACCCTAGAGGTTTTAAAATAGGATGGCATAAGCACTTTAAAGACAAGATTAATAACAAAGAGAGAGGGGAAAGGGAGTCTTTGGGGGAAGTGAGAGGAATAAAAACAAGGGGGGTATACTGACTTCATGATTCTTACTGAGAAACTGCTGTAAGAAATAGATTCAAGTCAAAGAGATATTTACTGAGCTCCAGTAATACTGCTGTTGATGTTGACAACCGAAACCATATACTCATTCAGTGCTTTATAGCATGCTTTACATGTGTCAGCTTTCCAGTAACTCTGTAAAGTTGTTTCTTTGATGGAGGCTGTGACGTGCCCCCCAGATCAGAAGCGAAGGATTTAGTCCCCAGAAAACCCTCCACTGCCAGCTCTCTTTGGAGTTGCCTTGACTGAGAGTTATCTCTCACAAGGTTGTACTCTTCTCTAGCCACTAGCCAATACAGGATCTAAAAACCTGGTACCACTCCAACTCAGGACCATTTTGAAAGGCTATCCTCGGCTTTGGGGCTCCTCCTGGGGTATTGAGGCCTTTGCTAAGGCTGAACTGCAGCCCCACTTCCCCCTCTGTCTGGCCTTATCTTCCTCCCTTCCCTTCCTTTCCCTTCCCCTGGTGATGGTCCAAAGTACACTCACCAGTCCACATCCCAGAATGGGTTTCCCAGGGATTCTAATTTATCAATCCCAGTTTTAAAGATGGAGAAATTGACCACCTTAGATGGATTAATCACCCAGAGTTCACCACTTGATATAGGATGGACAATGACTAGATATCAGCTCTGGCAGAAGTTCCTCGATACATTTCAGCATGCTCAGACAGCAGAGATGGAAAAATGAATAAAGCCTTAACCCATCTGAGCTCACAAAGCAGCGAATAGCACAAACACAAACATGCCATAGCATACACATGTTCAGTCACTGACAAAAACACAGAATAGGCATGAAAATGGGAAAGGGAGAGCTATTTCAGCAGGATGTGGAATTTGCACAGGGCCCTGAAGACATTCCACGCATTCTGGGAGACTGCAAAGAATCCTTTGATCTGCCCTATCTACTGATCTGTGAAGATCAGTGAGGGATCACATCCACAAGAGGTCAGTGCTGAGGGACTGGGATGAATGGCTTGTTCCATTAAACTTCAAGACTATATGGGAGGGTCTATAGAGCACCTCTGGCTTTGGAATCAGGCCTCTGTTCCCTTTGTTGAACCTCCTTTCCCCTGGAACTTACTTCCTGGTAAGTGAGCTTCAATTCTGACATCTGTAAAATGGATCACCTAGCTAGCACAGTTTGTAAAGGAACTACTTGCAAAACACTCATTTCACAGCTTGAAATATAGCAGTCCAGGGATCAAAAAGGGATAGGAATTCATGTGGCCCAAGCAGTGCTTTGGAAATTCTGGATTTTAATGTCTTTAAGCTAAGAGGCCTTTCTTAGTTCTCTACTCATCCCATCACTTTTTATTGACTATTCTTGCCTGCTTAGCACATGGATGTCACCTGACTGATGCCTGAAGGCATCTGTTTGCTCTCTGTGAAATCATCAGCACCACCACTGCAACATACATATATATTATATACACATATGAAAATGCAAGCATATATGTAAATACTAAATGCCAGGCTGTGTTCTAAGCACTTTACAATTATTATCCCATCTCAGAGTAATGGAAAACGAGGCACAGAGAAGTTAGTAACTTGCCCCTAAAGTTATGCAGCTGGTGACAGTGCTGGATCTAACCATGAAAGGCTGGAGGGAGCGTTAAAGTTATTGTGAGAATTATATGAAATATGGCAAGTAAAATAGATCAGCAACTGGCACACAGGAAGCACTGTATAAAAATAACTATTATCCTTAAGGAATATCAATGGTGACACACCCTTTCATCTGTACAATATGTTTTAACATGCAGCATTTCCATAGCAGGCAGGGGAATCTAATTTATATTCAATTTGACCGGGCCACAGAGTGCCCAGATAGTCAAATACCACTCTCGCTAGATATGTATGGGAAGTTGTTTTGGATGAGAATAACAAATATTCAAGTTGGAAGACTGATTAAGTAGGTTGCCCTCCCTAACTTGGGTGGCCTCATCCGATCAGTGGAAGGCCTGAATAGAACAAACAGGCTGCCCTTCCTGAGAGTAAGGGGGAATTCCTGTCTGATAGTATCAAATTGGGACATCATTCTTTCCTGCCTTAAGGCTCAAACTGAAACTCTGGCTCCTTGTGTGTCTCAGGCTTGCTAGCATTTCAATTGAAAAGAACCATCAACCCTCCTGGATCTCCACCTTACTGCCTGCACACTGGGATTTGTCAGCCTCCATGATCCTGTGTTCTGACTCCCTATAATAAATCTCAATCTCTCTTTCCCACCACACACACACACACACACACACATACACACACACACACACACCTCTCTCTCTCCACACATACACACACACCACCCCCATGAAATTTGACTAGTACTTCTCCTCTCACAGATGAAGAACTAAGGCTGAGGCTCTGAGAGGTCAAATGAGTTGTACAGGTTACAACCCATCTCCACATTTTTCATCACCAGGAATCTGTTGAGTTCTGCTGATTTAGATTTTCTTTCACTCAATAAACACCAAGAATTATGATGGGTCAGGCATATATCCCTAAATAATTTTCAAATCCACCTGCCCTCTCTCTATTTCCACTCCCCCTTGGTCCTATAATGGCACAGCTTGTCCTCACTTCTATAGGGCACTAAAGATTCCACACTCACCTCTCAGCCCCAGCTCTTTCCCATGGTGTACCTTTCCCCACACACTGTTGCCTCCAGGACCCCTGGAATATGTAAATCGGATCACTCTGCTCTCCACTGAAATCCTTCACTATCTCCTCAGACAAGTCCTCCGTATACTCTGGACTGATACCCAAAATAGTGTGGGCTAGCTCCTGCCACACTCACATAGCTTCTTAGGCTTCCATTGCTTGAGTTCTCCTTTGGCCTTGGTGCTAAATGATGGAACGATAGCTAGAGCACCCATTTCTTGCCCCCAAAACTCTTCTAAAAACAGAGGCCAGAGCATTTTGAGATAGATTAAATCTTTGGATTCAATCAAATGAAAATTATATTATGTGGTGGATACAGAGGAGCTCATTTAAAAATTCCTTTTTTCTTTACTATGTTTCAAATTTTTATTTAAAAAGTGAAGGGGAAAAAGTCAGGCCTTTTCTCTGCTTTAAACCTTTGATTGCTTTTCCTTGCACCTAGAATAGATTTCAAATTCCCTAAAATGTCACCTACAAGGCTTTATATGATCTGTTTCCACCTGTCTCAATGGTAGCTTTTTAGCCCCATGAACTTGCCAAACTCTTTCTTGCCCTGGATCTTTGCATATACACACAGCCCTCCCCATCTGGCACTCTCTTTATCCTACTTTTTTCTGGCTATTCTATTAGGTCTCTACTCAAATATTGTTTTCTCACGAAGGCCAAATTCATTATGTTTTTTCTCTGTCTTATTCTTTTCTGTCATAGCATTTAATATAATCCATAGTTAATGTTTGTGTTTTTACTATTATGTACTCTTTCCCTGGCACCAGATTATAAGCTCCACAATTATTTTGCTCATAATTGTATTCCCAGAGCCTAGCACACAGCAGGTGCTCAATGTATTCACTTAATTAATGTTCTTTATAGAACATAACTCAGCTTAGCACCTTCCCACATCTGTTTTTACTGTCCCTTCTGTTGACCTGCTCCCTTCTAACCCCAATGTCTTCATCTGGAAATTTTCTATTTCACTTTTAAGAATCAGCTCTACCACGCTGTCTCTCCCCTAGGTTTATAGGTCACTTTGTGTGAATTCCCACAGTTCTTACAGCACTGGGCTCACTATACAGTAGCTGCCCTTTATCTTTTCTGGGAGCTCTCTTCAAGGTAAGAGACTAAGTCCCTTTTATCCCTGAGAACTCCTGAGCCAGCATAAGCCTGACATATAATCAACCCAGCGAACTTTTGCCAAAAAGTTACTGACCTATAAAACCAGAATCAGAAATCTAGACAACGCAACTGGCATCTAGAATGTGCTCAATAAATGGCAGTCATCATTGTAGTATCACTTTTGTACCTAATCTTCCTGGGAACATTCTTTTCACCATCCATTAATTGCACTCTACAGACATTACTAGAGTGCCCACTCTGAAGTGTATACAATAGGGACAATTAAAATAACGAATTGGTCTGCGATTAGCTCCTCCAAAACTCACAAGATATAACAAAAATATAAGTAATTATAAAGTAAGTTGTAAGTATTTAAGAGTCTGGCTGGGCTTCAGCCACAAACTGGAAAAGCAGAACCAGGCCAGTCAGGCCATGCTATAAGTACAGCCATGGGCCCAGGACTATTAAACTTTACCAGAAAAACTTCTCAATCTATATTATCTGGACTGCTGGCCACCAAATTAACTCACCTCTACCTACCTACATTGCTGGTGACCCAGCGTTCCTTGCAGCCATGCCTAGCAATACACCAGCTCAGTCTAGTTCACATGATCCAGTGAAGATGTCCATAGACTATTAGAGGTGCAGGAGTCCAGAGCTTCCAGGATTTCTAGGGTCCCATGTTAGACCTGCACTTTTCTAAGCACTTAGGGCTTTTGATACCCTTACCTGTCTAATTTACTTAGGGTTGCCTTTATATTCAGACAAGATTCTTGGTGTTTTTCTCATCTACAAAATCACTACATCTCAAATTCCAGTGGATGACCAAAGTTAACATTTCAGGTTAATGTTTTGTGTGTGTGTGTGTGTGTGTGTGTGTGTGTACGTGCATTTTCACTAAAAGGTTAGGAATTGTTTGGTCCTTAATTCATTTTTTTTCATAAATTTTTAATGTATATTATTGATTTTGCATTGAAATGGTTTTGCAAAGCATTTTAGCTAGAATTCTTATTTAGCATCTTACAGGCCACAACATCAGTACTAATGATTTTTTTTACCAAAAAAAAAGGGACTTAGATTTTTGTTACTTCACTTTAAAAAAATCAATAGGGCATTTGTGCCCCTATTAGAGATTAAAATAGTTCTTGCCTCACAATTAAGTGAGCTTTCTTTTTCTTTTTTTTTTTAAATAATAAAGGAGAATGTGTCAAAAATTCTTTCTCCTACACAAAACATTTCAAATTTCTTAAAAGTTTAAAGATATAAAGGAAAGGAAATGGCCAAATGTGAAATTAAAGATCCTGAGTTTATATCCTAATTTCACTACCTACTATGAGGGGCTGGCAGAGTGTTCCTTCCTCAGAAGGAAGATGTTGCAATACCCTCTACCCACAGGTGCTGTGAGGCTCAAGGGGACTGTAGAATGCACAGGCGGTGGCATCTTCTTCCTCAGAACTCAGGACACAGATTAGGGCATCATCCACACAGAAAGGATTTCAAAACAAATCTTAAGGACTACCATCTGAGCTGGCACCGGGTTGGGGTGGAGACTAAAGGTAAATGAGAGCTGCCACTCTCCAGAGTTCACAGGTTGGCAGAGACAACAGACAGACTGAGGATGACAACAGCACCGGCTCTGGAGTGAGATGATTTCAGGAGACATCCCAACTCCCTGACTTTCTGGCTGGGGTAACTTGGGAATTATTTCATCTCTCAAAACTTTAGTTTCCTCATGTGTAAAATGGGGATCATGGTACCTATACCTCCCACAGTTGTGGAAGAATTCAAATAAAGGATTAAGTATAATAGCTGGCATTTAGCAAGTAACCAACCTGTGTATCAGGATTATTATTTTTGGCTTTAGCAGCAGGTGCAAAAATCACAGATGAGAGGGACATTTAAGGTACCTCAGGGTCTAGCCACTGAGAGAAGGAGAATCTGTATCCCCCTTAGTGAGCTAAAGGGTGTGTGACTCGTCCATGTCTTGCTCTTTTCATTTTTTCTTTTTGTTTAGTTCTAGATAAACATAATATTTTTATTTTATTTATTTATTTTTATGTGGTGCTGAGGATCAAACCCAGTGCCTCACACATGCCAGATGAGCACGCTACCACTGACAACCCCAGCCCCAGTCTTTTCTAGGCCTCTTGTCATCCATTAGTAATGGTGGTGGTGAGGGGCTGCCACTGTGACAGGACTTGGCAAATGTCTCATGAAACCGTGAGAAGGCCTGGGGAGCTGTGTGGAAGCAGCATGCCCTGTCTCTACTGGGGAAGAAACACAGGGTGGCTCACATTCAGGCAGTGGTACAAAAGGCATCTCTGAATTGCTCAGGCCACATTTATTTTCCTTACTTCTGACATTTTTGCCACAGTGCTTTCTTCAGAGGATGGACAGGAATTTGATAGAGAAAGGAAATTGAAACTTGCACAGGCTAAGATTAGGTTTGGGCTTTATTTCCTTTGCTTATTCATTTATTCATTTACTTCAGGACTTTGACTCATTTCTGTCTGACTCCAGAGTCCAGATGCTTTTTTGTTGGCAGGGGAGGGAGGGAGGTACCAGGGATTGAACTCAGGGGCACTCGACCACTGAGCCATATCCCAGCCCTAATGTATTTTATTTAGAGACAGGGTCTCACTGTGTTGCTTAGGGCCTCAATTTTTGCTGGAGATGGCTTTGAACTTACAATCTTCCTGCCTCAGCCTCCCAAAACGCTGGGATTACAGGTGTGCCCCACTGTGCCCTGCCAGAGTCTATATTCTTAATCACTATACTCAAAGACCCTCCCATTCTTAAAAATGCAGAAAGGGAGCAGAAAACAATCCAAAAAGTATGCTTAAAGGAAAACTAATCATTAACACTAGTAAAACATCCGAATCTTTACCAGTGCTTCAAGTCATTTCTAAGAGAATTGATAATGTTAATAGTAATAGGTCCAATTGTTGACTGCTTCTGGGGGTGCCAAACACTTTACATGCATTCATGTCAATTTATTTGAGTGCTATTTGATGCAAATTGTTATTACATACATTCTCTCAACTGTTTTACAACAACCCCTCCCCCATTCTCCTTCACCATTTATGGACCTCATTTTACAGACAAAGAAACTGAGGTAGAGGAGGTAGAACTTGATCAAGGTCACACCAACTATAGGTGTAAGGCCATCCATACCCATTTTCTACTTAGTTTCGTTTCAGTCCCTATCATGTTCAGAGACAAAGTTCTTTATGTTCTCTTGATCTACTCAAATTCAGTTCTTTTTTTTTGAAAAAGGTTACTTTTTAAAATTTTTTTTTATTTTTTTATTTTTTTTATTGGTTGTTCAAAACATTACAAAGCTCATGACATATCATCTTTCATACATTTGATTCGAGTGAGTTATGAACTCCCATTTTTACCCCAAATACAATTGCAGAATCACATCAGTTACACATTCACATTTTTACATAATGCCATATCAAATTCAGTTCTTCTCACCGTATCTTAACTGCTTCTCTCAAAATTGGCATTCAGCAATAAGACTGCACCTAACAATTCCTACCTCAAAGGCAAGCTACCTATCCAGTAGGAAGCTATAGTCATTAGCTTGGGAAGCAAATTGTCTTGGGAAGCAAATTGTCCATCGAATTTTTACTGGCTAAATTAGTAAAAATAAAAGATGCATAGCCCAGGAAAAAGGTGTTGCAAAGCTGATATTAAGAAGTTTATTCATTCTTTGTGGAATGGGTAGTGCCTGGCATGTTTACATCACAATAAGAAATACTTTCTAGGTACTGTGTGCCAGTCACAGTCGCAGGGGCTGAGGAGATGAGGAAACCAAGTCCCTGACCTCATAGAGTTTACTTTCAAGTGAAGAAAACAAACAGGCCACCAAATACTAAGATAGTTTTAGATAGTAAGTAGTATAAGGAGAAAGCATAAGCCAACAGACAGAAGAAGGCAAGGAGGGAAGAGTTTTAGACCGGGGGTCAGAAATGGCTATCTGAGGAGGGTTCCTTTGAGCAGAAGCCTGAGCCACATGGAGAAGGAATCCACATGAGGTTTTAGAGGTGCAGGTAGAGCAGGGTGGTGCCGTGTAGCCAGCTGAGCATCCCGAAAGAAGAACAAGAAGGCCAGTGAGTTTGAGTGGTGTGAGAAAGAACCAATGGTGATCCCAGATTAGGTCTGAGAGGCAGGCTGAGATTGGCTAATGCTGGATATTGCAAGCCACCATTAGGAAGTGCAGAGGAGTATGTGGTATTTATAGAGGAAAGAATCAAGACCTAAAAAGATTATGTAGCTTTCCTTGACCTTCTGAGACCTTACCATTTAGCAGTGGAATTTTCCTATTCTACAGTCTTGCTATCAAATTAAAGAATAGGCTAATTAAGAGAAAAATGAATTATGGGGAAATGAGCCACATAGAGGATCCCACATTCTCCCTACCCACCAAACATTCCAGACATCATCGTAAAATGGCAGAATCTAAAAGAGGATTCAGAAAAATAAATGCAATCTTGAGCCTTTTTAGCTTTTTGTAGTTTTATTAAATCTCCCACTCTGCCCAAGAACTGCTATTCCCTCCATTGCAGTAACCTCTATTTACATCCCACATCTCCTTCTATGTCCAACACCATTAACTGTGTCAAGAAAGCTCAGGAAAACAAGGAATCCTGTTGCCTGGCAAACCCAAAGATGGCAAATACATCAATTTTAACTCAGTATAGCTATTCCCTGAAATAATTCTGTACTTAGAAAATATACCTAAGAGGAAAAAGAAACCACAGAATTTCATAGGAGATATTAATAACAGCCCTGACACTAAAACAGAAAGGATTTAGGAATGTTTAAAATAGGTAATACCTTCAATCCACCTTCACTAGAAATTCACAAGGGTTGACCCCTGTTAGTTTCTAAGCATGGGGTGGGCTACAAAGGCTATCTAGCATCAAGGTGAGGAGTATGGGCTCTGGAGTCAGATTTCATGTGTTCAAAGGATGGTTATAAGGACTTGATGATAGAATTCCTATAAAGTACTTAGTATAATACCTTATACTCAAAAAAGCTGTTATTATTATTATTATTATTATTGCAGATAAGTCCCCAGACCCTGCCTCAAGGATGGTAAGATAAACAACATCACAAGTTTCAAGGGCATAGGGGAATCAAGAGCACATATCCAAAATAAACTTACTGAGTAACTACTTTAGTGGTATGGAATACAAGGAAGGTTAACAAGATGATCCCCGTTCTGGAGGAATTCACCATAACTTTCCTTACAGCCATGAGTGATTCTGAATCAATAAGTAGCTCACAAGTACCTACATCTAATGCTGACAAAACACTAATAAAATCTTGGTTTAAAACACAGCCTTTGGATCAGATGAATATACAACCCACTTAGGGAGACAAGGCTCAACCAGAGGCAACAAGAAAATAAGCTAAGCATGAGAAGGCATGGGAAGTGTGTAAATGTGATATGTCAACAGAGATAGGTGACAATAATGGGGGTGGGCATGAGGTCCAGAAGAGCTCCATCATCAGGGAGTTGTCTTAATCATCACAGTGGGTAGGCCTCCATCCATCCAGAGTAGGTAGTCCCCTTAGCTGGTAAAATGATGCTGCTATTGAAGAAATTGAAATATGACACAGAAATATGTAAACAGAGCTTGCATGAAATGAAATCTGTTTCACATAAGACAGGAGGATAGTAGAAAGAACATGGACTTAGAGGCACAAGGCCTTAGTGATTACTGTCTGTGAAATCCCAGGTAAATTACTTATTCTCTCTGAAAGAAATAAATGTTTGCAAATAATTGGAGTAAATAGAAATTAAATTGCCATACACTGTTCAAATCAGGTAGTTTTATGGTCAAGAAAACCCCTCTCAGATCCTAGGAAGAGAAAACACCATTACATGAAAGAAGGATTATTATTAATCCATTTCATCCAGGGAGGTCAAAACAGAATAGATCATCCTTTCTGGGAAAAGTTATCTGGAGATCTCCATTTAAATTCATAGTCACCTCAACTGAATAGTCACAAGAAGATCTGTGGATTTCATACAGCCAGATGTGTGATGCTCAGAACAGCAATTCAAAACCAACTCTTGAGCACCTACTATGTGCCAGATATTGTGATAGGCAAAAGGGAGGACAAAGACAGCACTCACAGGCTGTTAACCATGCTCTTTTAACACAGTGCTAGAAGCCCTTCTACACTCTGCTATTAAACTGCATAGATTTTTCACCCTTGAAACCTTCAGCCATTGGTTCCAACTTGATCCTGCCTTCTCCCTCTTGAGATCTTTAGTACTAGAAGATGAAAGTTTGCCAACTCTCCTGAGCTCCACCCCCTTCAAGCCAGTTAAAGCAGACTGCTCTTCCCGAGAATATCTTTTTTATTTTCCATGTGTAGTTAGTTATGTCTAATCTTTATTTTCAGAAAGGCCTTAGTTTCTCCATCCCCATCTCTACATATCACTGACCACCTACCTAAAACAACTTCTTCCTACTTCCCTTAACCTATTTCACTTTCCTTATAGCACTTATTAATGACCTGAAACTTCATTATTTTATTTAATGATTTATTAGCTTATTATTTATGTGTCCTACTGGAATGAAAGCTGTGTCCTCAGAATCTACTATAGTGCCTGGATGTAGCAGGTGCTCAATAATTTTTGTTAGAATAAATAAATGACAGAACATAACAACCTCTATCATTTTATCTACACCCTTCTGACTATATGTGTCCATTTCAACATTGAAATATTTAAATCCATATTTACCTGTATAGTACATCTTCTCTATGTGGTTGGGAACTCCTTGAATTTTTCCACCTTTGTATTCTCTGGACACCCAAGGTAGAGAAGTTCTTAGTTAATGTCTATTGAATGAATACATGATGTGGTCCTTTGGTTAAAGTATGTTGAATAAATGAAGTGGTTCCTTACTTGTTTCTCTTCAGACTTCTTTAATCTTGACTTTGTCAAAACTCTATCTCCATCCTCAAGGATATGAACATATTTGGTAACTTGGAAAAGTTAAGGGACATTTTAACTACATTTCTGTTGCTTCTTTTTAGGAATGAATTACTTAGTTACCAAGCTTAGAAGTTCTCCCCCCCACCATACTTATCCTTCAACCTCTTACTTGGTAGGGCTTTTGCAAACACTTAACAATTTCTTGCAGAGGGTGGGGAGTGAATACCACCTTTAAAAACATGCACTCTTTCAGAGTGCACCGATCTCCGCTTGCTGTGGGTACAAGCTATTTTTATCAGGTGATACTGTGATATTCCTTTTCAACACATGATATTCACTCTTTCAAGCTGTTCGACACTGTTCTATTTGGTTTCATGTTACATCAATGAGACAGTTTGAGGGAAAAGGAAAAATGGGACATGCTATATTTAGTAGCACCACTAAAACCCTAAATAAAAACTCTAAAATCTAAGCTCCTCAGCTATCCAATTTACATTCAGGACCCTACCTACCAAACCAAGATTGAGGCAAATAAGAAATGCCTTTATCCCAAGAGCACACTCTTAAGAATCTAAATTACATTTTCAGTGTCTCTAAACTTGAAGGGGTTAAAGTTATACATAAAGGTTATGGACTAGTTGAACAATTTCTCCATGTGTTTTGTATTTTCATAGCATTTTGGCTCTATGAATTATCAGCCTAATCATATTTCAAAATAATAACACATCTGGCTATACATCTGGACATGCTGAGCTTGAGGTAGCCATGTGACAACTATGAGGGGTTGGCCAACCAGCTGTTAGATACATTAGAACAAAGCTCCAGGAGGTTTAGACTGCAGTATCAATGTCCCTGCATACAGAACATGAAGCCATGAAAGTAACTAACATGGGTATTAAAGAGTCAGGAGAGCATTAGGCTTGGGAGGAAACCTTGCTACTCAAAGGTTAGCAATCAAATTATGCTGGAAGGTGTGCCTAAGAGAGTATCTAGCAAATAATAAAGCCCTGCTCCCAAACGAACTCACAGTCTTATTGTAAGACTCAGTGATTAAAAGCAAAAGATCTTTTGCAATCTGCAAACCAAGATACAGATATTTATTTTCATTACTTCTAGAAGGAAAGTGCAATGTGGTAGATTAACTGCAAAACTTGCCACAATCTTTACCTGTCCTTGAATCCATACCCTCTGCAATGTGACTTTGCCCATGTTTCTATAAAGAGATGTAATCTATTTCCTCACCCCTGTATTTGGGTTGGACTTATGATCTGCTTTGGCCAACAGGATGGGGTAGAAATCCCACTGTGTCAGTTCTTGTTTACTTTTACCTCTCTCTTGGAACCCTGCCCAGCCATCATGTGAATAAGTTCTGGTCGTCCTTTGGAAGGAAGACAGCCCAGTGAGCCCAGTCAAGACTATCCCATAATAGTGTATAGCCCACTAACTCCATTTGTGAGAAAGCCCAGCTAAGATCAGCACAGTTGTGAACCTGCCACAGAGCTCACTTGCAAATGCATGACTGAGCCCAACTGAGGTCAAAAGGACAGCCCATCTGACTTGTGGACTCATGAGCAATATCAAACACTCATCATTTTAAACATTGCATTTTAAAGTGCCTAGTTATACAGCCCCAAGCCTTGCCATGTGTCTGGCATTGTGCTAATAAGCACTTTACCAGAATGGATTCATTGCCTCTCACAATAACTTCATGCAGTAAATATTATTATCCCCATCTTATAGATTATAAAATTAAGGTGCACAGATGTTAAGTTTATTTGCCCCCAAATTGCACAGCTAACAAACAATGGGGCCAAAATTGAAATCAGACAGTACAACTTCAGAGCAGCACTTAGTCCAAGAAAGAGGATATTTTACTTTACCCAAATAAATAAGGAACTTTCTACATTCTACTGTCCTACCCTTCTCATACACTTCAGATTGTTCCAACTCAAAAAGACATTTCTATAAGCAATAATGATAACAAAAATGACTTCAACCCATTTGATCCTCACAACAACCTGTGAGGTTTCCACCATCACCTGTGTCTTACAGAGGAAAGAAGAAAAGATGGGAGTGAGGCTCACTAAGACTGTTGCCTCCCCAACTTACCCAGCCTATGAGTGGGTCTGATAACTCCAGAGCCTATGCCCATTTGCCTGGTTGCTCCAAGTTCTCCATGTCTTTGTGTAGCTTAATTGCCAACCGTTTCAAACATGTAACAAATATCCTCTTTGTCTCTAGCTCAAGGTCTGCCCTTGGGAGGCTTCAAAGCAGTTAAATTCATGGTCCTTGCTCTCAAGGAACTCATACTATTTGGGAATCTAAGACTAAAATATACAAAAAGCTAAAGGATGTACAGACATGCATCACAAAATATGTTTCAATGATGGACCACATATATGATGGTGTTCCTATAAGATTATAAAGAAGATGAAAAATTCCCACTGCCCAGTGACATAATAGTGATAGCACAATGAATTATTTGTGTGTTTGTGGTGATGCTGGTATAAACCTATTGTATTACCCATTGTATAAAAGTATAGTCCATACAATTATGTATACCTAATACTTGGCCATGATAATAAATGACAAGTTTACTGGTTTATATATTTATTATTCTCTATGTTTTGTCATTATTTTAGAGCATACCTCTATTTGTGCCTTGTTACACCAGCTGTCTCAGACATCTTGTTTACTAAGTTTCTTGTTGCATCCAGAGGTCACACTGAGTGACTGACATCTATCATCTAGATTTGTCTAAGTACACTTGATATTCACACAGTGATGAAGCCACCTAACAACACATTCTTCAGAACATAGCCTTATCATTAAGAAACACATGATTGAAAAAAAAGAAATGAAATGTAAGAGGGCATTACTTATTGTTCAATGAATGGAATAAACAGGCAAAGTTTAGAATTCAAAGGAGTGTCAGAAACATGGACTTAAACTGTCTGGTAAGGTTTCATATGGGAGGAAATATGAAGATGCACAGAATGAGAGATTTTCAGTAAGAACCCAGTCTTCTGTTGCCATAGGTGTATGATTTTTGTTGTAGAGTTGTCATGGTGATTATATCTTCAAGATATCCATGTGGTGACTATTTAAATCTAGTGGATTTGGACAAGGCCAATTCTTTACATATAGGCAAAAAGGATTCATCTGAGATTCTTAAAGATTCATTTAAAAGTTGACAAAGCTTATAACTAGATCCTGGAATCATAAAGCAATCACCATGTCATGCTAATCAACAGATCAGAAAATGGATAAGTCTAGACCAGTCACATGGGTTAGGAAAAATGATGGAGAAGAGGACGAAGAAGAAATGTTAGCCATGTATAATGTATACAAAATGCCAGTAACTGATGTTTCAGCCCTTGGAATCCAGAGAAAAATTAACACAATTGCACGTGGGTAAATTCAACCAGTTTCATTTCGAAATTATTTTCTTTCTGTTCTCAATATCCAGGAAAGATCTTGATCTGATACACCCTCATTTCCCAGGGATACCTCTTGCCATGTACATCCTTGCACTCCACCATACACCAATCACACTGCAATGCTTAAGTCCCTCAGCACAACTTACTTTTCACACACCCATGCTGCTCCCAATCTGTGGGACTCTGTACAGGTTATTCCTTCTACTGGATCTCTCATCTTTTCTAAGTACCCTACCCAATGCTGCCTCTCCCTTTCCATCGGCTGATTACTGCTTCACCCTCTTTCTTTAGTTTAGATGTCACTTCCAGTTAAAAAGAGGAAAAAACAGGAATTTCTGAGGGGGGGAACACCATAACTGAGGAAAGAGGCTGAAATAAAGGGACGAAGATTAGAAGGGATCAGTGGTTCCAGATGCAATGCAAGGTTCTAATTGAAAGCTACACTTAACAGTTTGAGAAAACAAAAGGCTGTGTGATAAAAAAAAGAATGAATTCTGTCATTAGGAGCCCAAACCTCAATGCTATAGGAGCTCCATGAAAGCAGGTGTGTAAAGAAAAAGAAAATGACTCACTAATGACTGGATGGAGGTAAGAACCTAGCATCTGCAGGAAGGAAAAATTGAAACAAATGCAAAGTGGCAGAAAGAAGTAAAAGCAGATGCTCCAATAAATCTTGGGGGAAGAGGGTGGTTAGAAAGTGAAATGAGCATAGCACAGTAGATCAGTGTAGATGCTGATATCAGAACAAACATCTAGAAACAGTGGCCAGAGAAAGCTAATACACCAGCAGGTCACATCATGTGGGTGGTTCCAACATTGCTAGTAGTATGAGTGGCAAAAGTGTGAGTAGAAGGACACAATATCATCATTATCACCACCATTTATGAATGGTTTACTCAAGTACCAAAAGTATGTTGATAATATGCATTATTTCAAGAAAAAAGTGGCCTTTTAGGGCACCCAAAGAAACACAAGAAAGGAGCAGGGTAGCAGCACACCATCTGGTAGGTAAGAGCATGTAGATTCACTGGACTTAATGACAAACATTAAAGTGTCCTGTCCTAGGACACATTAACTGGAGGGGTCTAGAGGACAGTCAGGTTGTACTTGTTTAGAACCTAATTATCCTAATAGTATGAAAGCTTCTTGTGGACACAGACTGTGATTTTTGTTTGACACTGTGTGAGCACTTCCTGGCACTATGGCAGCCATGTGGAGGGCACTCTAATTGTGACAGTAGACTTAACAAACAAACAAAATATATGCATGTCTGGATAAAAAAAATCAGCTTAACATATTTGTATCATTGGGAAACAAGATATAAAACATCTGTCCATATTCAAACCAAAATTTTAAAGAAGCAGGACAATGTCCCTGAATTCACATCTGCAGATGACAGTGGGAAATTAAGTCTGAAACTTTCAAATGAAAGGTGAAATTCATCTGCCCCCACCATTCCCCTCCCGTGCATTTATTTCCAAATCTGTTTTCTACTCACACCTTGAAGGACTCAAAATTTGAGAGTTAACAGGTTAATTAAACAAATAATTCTCCTCCATTGATTAAAAAGCACTTCCTCAGCCCCTTCTATTAGCTAGACATGAACTAGGCACTAGTCACACAGAGAAGTAAGAGACAAACCTACAAACATCAACTAAGGTGGATGTGGAATGCTAAGTGCGGAGGTTTCCCATAAGAAGGTGGAGCAGTCATGGTCAGCTCAGTTTGGGAAGATTAGAGGACATAACAGGCATTCCAGATGAGTACAATGGCAAAGGCTAGGGGGACAGGAAGAGGTAAGCAGTTCATGTCACAGGAGTGGAGGAAGTGAGAAATGATACAAATTAAGTCCCTCCCATCTAGACTGTCAGGGCATCCTGTACATATCTCATCATTGCACTTAGGGTACAGATTGAAGCTGTCTACTTATTTTCCTTATTTTCTCCATAAGACTATGGGCTCCTTGAGATCAGAGACTGTTATTCATCTATGGACTTTCAGCATTCAGTAGAATTTCTGGAATATAAAGGATACTTGATTGGATGAGCAAAAATTCTAGAATGGGGAGGCAACATACCATAATAGTTCAGAATATGATAAATGACATTGAAACCCATTTGACTGTAAGACATTATAATGTATGGACAAGTAAACTAAAAGGAAATAAGGAGGCCTGCAGTCTCTGTGGCCTGCCTTATCACTCTGCCTGAAGATATTCAGGCTAAAAACATTATCAAAGAAAATAGCTACTCTTTAAGTCCAGCTCAGATTCAAACTTTGAAAATTAAAATCGCATATAATTTTATGAATAAACAAAAGTTATTTTGCAAATATATTCCACATCACTTTTGGTTATTGACAGTAAAGCACAGGATCATATAGACTCTGCTTTTCACAATCTACACTGGTAAAGTCAGTCTCTTTATTTTAGGATTGATATGACAATCTTAAGAGAAATCAAGGAATATTGAGGTTTCTTCTGCACTTGATTACTCTAAATTTTGATTTTTAAAAAAAGTACAGTGATATTCTTTGCTCAATATTATACATGTTTGGTTTTTTTTCCCCTCTCCAACAAGAAAAACAGATGAAAAACTACCTTGAATGCTTGTGTGTTATGAGGCACTTAGGGTGTCTTCCCATAGGAAGGAAGCTGACAGCTTTGTCTAGCCACAATCCAACAAGAGATAGAGTAGATGTGGGGTATTCAAGTTCCGGGACTTAAAGGGTGGAAACTGCCCCTGAGTTCTGTAACCCATTTAAGACTTGGTGAATAACAGTGGGAGAATATTCTCACAAGTGGGAGCATTGGGGAACAGTGCAGTAGTTAGAACAGAGATTCTGCCTTGCACATTCTCAGTTACAACCTTCCCAGGTCCTCCTCCATGTGGTAACAACAGGAGCCTCTGCTTCACAGGGTCTTTAGTCACTGCTCTGCATCTTAGTCCTGGATCGGTCCACCTGAGGTGAGCTGCAGCTCTGCCACCAGTATTTCACAGCTTAGATGCAAAGGGCAATACCACTCATGATTTCTGAGTAGGGCATATGATGTATCCTGAGCCGACTTGGGAAACATGGGCACTTCTGCTCTACTTAATTATATACCCTGAAAAGCCATGCAGCTTATATTGGAAGTCAAGCTTTTGACATACAGATGTCAGATGCCCAAATGACATTACTTGAAAAGGTCATCTTAGGGCTGGAGTTGTGGCTCAGTTATAGAGTGCTTTCCTAGCATGTGTGAGGCACTGGGTTCAATTCTCAGCACCACATAAAAATAAATAAAGTGAAGGTATTGTGTCCATCTACAACTAAACAACTAAAATAATTTTTAAAAAGGTCATACTTAACTCTCTGAATTCCAAAATTTTACTATCTACATAAAGAGATTTGACAATGTATTCTGTTTTTAATCGCACCAAATGGCATATGACAGGCAAACTTCAAGGTATAAAATATCTTTTCATTTTATTTTGCAGCACAGTTTAATATTTTAAGGTAATTTTTATAAAATTTACATAACATAAAATCATCCATTTTAAAGTAAACAATTCAGTGGCAGAACTTATCTATAAAAGCAGATGATGGTCCATTCTGACTCCTATAGGATAACACTTTGTGACTAGGGGGCAATCGCTAAATTTTAGTTTACTCTGATCACTTTCCCCTTGTACTGCAATTCTTCCATTTGAAAAAATCAAGGGGAAAATAAAGTTTATTTTAATTTGGTAACAATGCTTTGATGCCACTATCTTTTGAAATTATTTTATTGTAAGAATGCTCTGGCCTTCCATAGTTTATACCTCAAAAGAATAAATCACACCACTGAAAGTAAGAGAAATACTATTTCAATTCACAAGACTGTCCCATGCGTACAAAAGTTTTTTAAGCTCTGTTCTTCAGCCATATGTCCCTAAATGGAATAGTAACCTGACCTCTAATTATAGTATAGTATTGTAGTTGGTATCATTTCCCCGGCAACACTGAATGGACAAGGAGAGTTTGTAGTACAAATCTCTGATTAGTTATACAAACTTGGGGTCTGACCTCTATTACCACAGCCATGCACCTGGTACTTCCAGGACACTCGTTACAATAACCTGAATAAGATCCTCAAAACTGCTGCTCCCCAGATGAGGCTTTGTTCAGAAACTCATGCTGTGAAAACTAAAAGGATTTAATTATCCGAGACATGGGTAAAAGATGACCAACCAATCCATGAGGTGAAAAAAGGGAAAACTTCTTCTGTAATAGCAGAGCAAGCTAAAACAAACCAACCATGGTTGGATAAGAGACCAGAGATGTATAGAGTCCCATTCAGGCAGCAAAAACATGACTCCAAGGCATAGAGTCCTTATTTAGAAATTGTGCAGTTTATGACTACTCAGAACTATTGCTGTTTTTTCTTCTGTTTACTTTTATCCCCACTCAACCTTTCTGACATTTTAATTCAAGACAAGAAAAACAACTTCAAAATGTTTCTTTTAAAGGTTTTTATCGACTCACACTGAATCATTTGCTCGATAAATAAGTTGTTGATCTCCACTAAGTACACAGCCCTCGACTGGGCTCCAAGACCCAGAGGATATAATGATAAATAAGACCTAGTTTCAGTCTCAAGGAGCTGGACTTCTTTCTCCAACTCTGTCAGCTTCACCTATGGGGTCCAAAAGGCTTCATTTGATATTTTCCCAACAGAACCCTGGTGGATAAATGGTTCTCTAAACAGATGACAGAACAAGGTAGATGATATCATAGGCAGAAAGAATGTCAAATATAAAAGGCAAAAGCAAACATGAAGCATGCTTTGTTAACTGCAAATAATTTAACAGTGGACCAAGTGCAGGATTTAAATGGGAGAAAATGGAGGGCTATAAATTTAGATATAAGGGTGAAGACAGATGGAGAATGGCAAGCCAACCGGCTTGGGCTTCGTTCTGTGGTAGTGCAGGACAGGGAAATGATAAGGTCAGATCTATGTTTTAGAGACAATCATTAGTATTGGTGACTTGATAAAAGGGGAAAAGACTTGAAAAAAGGACAAAGAGCAAAGACAGTTACTTTGTTCTTTCTTCAAGTCTTTTCCCCTTTTATCAAGTCACCAGCAAAGAGATAAAAAAGGGAAATTACAGATTATTAACTATTCATATACTATCCCTACCGTTGTTCATCACCATGAATAACCAAAAGTTAATAGTCTAAATGATTCCTAAGTCTGTCTACATACTTCTATTATGAAGATATGGCATATTTTTAAAAAAAAATTTGGGGGGAATAGTATTTTTTAAAGAGTCCTATTCTTTTTTATAGTTTTATAGTTATATATAGTAATTGAGTTCATACTGACAAATTCATACATGCATGGAATTCAATGTCAGTTCATGATCCTTCATTATCGCTTCTCCTTTTCAATCCCATCCTTCCTCCTCTTCCCTTTATTCCTCCCTCCACTCTACTAGACTTCCTTTCATTCATCTATTTATTTATATTTTATATTTTCCTTCTGCCTCAGATATTCTGTCAGCGTCCACTCCCATTGGCTGAATCCTTTTGGAGGCAAGATGGCAAGAGAAGTCAGTGATGCAGCCTGTGAAGGTCAGCCCCAAGGTTACTGGCAAGATTTGAAAAAGGGAAGGAGTAGCTCTCCCAGGCATATGGAAGATACTGGGGCCCAAACTTAATGACTGTCTACCTGTCATAGATTTGCTGTGATGGTCAAATGAGATAATATATGTAAAAATACTCAATAAACTGTAGACAAAATGCATAAATATATGATCTATCCTATAAAAAGCAAATAAGAAAGAATAATACCAGTCTATAGTATAAGCCTCCCAAGGTTGACAGATATCAAACTTTTAAATCAAGCATTTTTCTAAACTGGAAATTTTTCTTTCCAGTTAAAAGTTCAAATCATGAGAACAACATCAAACAGAAAAGGAATTTTCCAGTATCAGATGGTTTGAGTGTAAGTGAAAAATGAATCCCCCTAGCAAGGGAGGAGTCACAGTGGTCAGGCAGGATTCAGAAGTCTGTTCCATTTTTGCTATAGATTAGAACCAGTTTTATAAACACCAATTTATTTGCCAAAGAAACATGCAACAAGCATCTGAAGAAACAGTATGTGCTTAGCATATAAGCTAAGCATCCATCTACTCATTGGTAGACGATACTTAGAACAATATTTATTCAGCATACAAACCCTGTAACCCAATTTATAATCATTTTCCTCCTCATTCATCCCTCTTAGCCATGCTGACCTCCTTGCTGTTCCTAAACTCCTCCGGGTACACTCTGGCCCTAAAGTCTTTGCTCTGGCTATTCCTTTTGCCTATTCCCCAGATAGCTACATAGTTAACTTTCTTACCTTCATTAACTGTTTTCAGATCTCAGTGAGGCCTACTCTATTCAAGATTGCAATCCCATCTAAATTCTTAACCCTATTTTCTTATTTCACTTTTTCCCCTATAGCAGTTATAACCTTCTAACATGCTATACAACACACTTCTTTATTATGGTTATTTTTTAATGTCTATCTCCCATGCTTCCCCTGCTGACAGGAATAACTGGGTTTTGTTCAATGATGTATCCCAAGCACCTACACCTGGGCCTGGCCCACTCTGTACACCCAATAAATACTCACTGAATCAATCAATCAATGAATCATTCAGTCAGCTACATAAAACGGTTTCAGGAGATTCAATGACATTACAAATTTTTGCCAATGTCAACTTTAAAACTCCAAGAAGTAGAGCTATTTTGGAGTTATATTTTAAATCTAATAGCTTCATCACAACTATAAATTTGTTCCAAAATTTTTCCTTGTAGGTGCAATTAGGTGCTGATTAATCACTATTATAATTAAAAGCACCAATATTTTATTAAAGGAAATATAAGATCAAACATCAAGCTAGTACTATAGATAACAAGTGTTTGCAATTAACATACTGTGGATAACTATAAACTCCATCATTATACTAATAAAATGTAAAAATTTTTAAAGCACTGGGAACTCCGTGGCAGCTACAAAATCAACACTAGCCACTTTTCCAGTTGTTCAGAGGTTGCACAAGTGAGCACAAACTGATAGCAATGCACATAAATTAATTTGGAAGTCATTCTCTAAACAACATAGGTTTAGCAATTTTTTCTTTTCTTCAGATAAAATATTGTATTCTGATGCATGAACACGTGGAATAGAGATGAGCCTCAAATTGATAAGGAGAATTAACTAAGAAGTAGGCAGTTTAGGTACTTCTGAGTAAACTATTGCTAGGCTCTGATTTGAGTGAACCAAGGTTGCTTGTCCTGCAAATTTGGGTTCATAAATTCATGGCTTGAATATGTAGAAAATATGCATTAAGGGATCTGTATAATTTGTTGCAGAGTACCTGGAAGGTTAAACTAAAAGCTCAAATGACAACTAGATATGGGTAAATGGTTTATTTGCAGAAAGTTAAACCTTCTACTTCCATCACTATAAAGCCAGAGAGATTAGGAAGCCACTGCACAATCATCTGTCTTCATCAATAAAGAATATTGTTAGTAGAATTTTTAACAAATTAATCTCCAGTTGGACAACAACCCTAACTCTGCTTCAGCTGTAATTAGCTTCACACATAAAAGGTTTTTGTGTGTGTAGGTACTTGAGAAATACTTTTCACTTTCTCACTGCAGCAGCAAAATACATCATTTAAATCCAAATTGAACTATTCTAAAACAAGAATTAAAATGGACTTGTTGCCAGCATGGTGGTACAAGCCTGTAATCCCAGTGGCATGGGAGGCTGAGGCAGGAGGAGAATCACAAGTTCAAAGCCAATCTCAGCAAGACCCTGCTTCAAAATAAAAAATAAAAGAGGCTCAGGTATCAAAAAAAAAAAAAAAAAAAAAACCCAAAGCAGATCTGTTTCACACACTACATGCTGAACTATTTTGAAAGAATCAATATAACCAATATAAAGTTTTTTTAAAAATAAAATTCTTGTATCATGTATATACATTAAATTGTGCCCCTCCCATTCATATATTCAAGACCTAATTCCCAGTATCTCAGAATGTGATTATATTTTGAGATACATCCTTTAAAGTGGTAATTAAGGTAAAATGAGGTCATATGAGTAGGTCCTTATCCAACAGGACTGATGTCCTTAAAGAGGAGATTAAGACACAGAGAAGACCATGTGAAGAAATGAAGAGAAGATGGCCATCTATAAGCCAAGGAAAAGTGCTTTAAAAAAATTCAGCCAACACCTTGATCTTGATCTTCTATCCTCAGAATGTTGAGGAAATATTTCTGTTGTTTAAGCTACCCACTCTATGATATTTATTATGGCAACACTAGAAAGCCTAGTTCATGGACCATCTTAGGTGGCTGCATCAAACAATGAGCATAATTTTAAAAATCCAGTTCCCCACAATGTCAATGACTGCCTCATATATGCAGTACCATGAGGGAATAAATCATTCTACCTAAGTACAATCTCCACATAACTGAAGCTTGTCTTTAAACAAACCCAAGTTTATATTCTAATCACATCAGATAGAATGTTTTCTAAAATATATATTATACACTATCCCCTTTTAACCCATACTTTAAGCCTTTGTGAGAACAAAATAGAAATGTCAACAAAACCAGCAGTAATTTTTCAGCACTCTAATTATTGATTCTACCTAAGATTTTAAAACAGATTTCTCATGTCTTATCTTTATAATCTGTTCACCCCTTGCTTCCAGCTAACATTTCTTGAAACTCACAATGTGTCTTCTTCTATCTAGCTGAACTTCTCTGTTGCAGGTTGAGAAGCAAAGGAACAAAGTATGTTAGAACTGGCTCCTATAAGAATCAAAAAGCGTAAGGGAGGGTTATGGAGCTTGCCTGTGAGTGAACAAGTTAATCTGGCCTTTGTGGCTATATTTTTCCTTCTCAGAAACAGTTTTACTTCCATTGTAGTTTTTGCCTATATTCCCAAGAGTTATCATCAAAAAGCATATGACCATTATGCTTGCATAAATGAGATTTTATTTTTTAATATTTTATTAATAATTATTGGCTTGTCACTACTTCAAAAGCTTTTCACAGCATCTTTGTGGTGAATTGATATTAAAATCCATATAGTGTTGATTTCTGACCTCCAAAAGAAGGATGAATATGAATATATCAATTTTAATAACAACAACTAGCATTATCAGCATTTACTATGTATTGTGCTAAAAGAACTTTACTTATCTCAACTGTAAACATGCAAAGAATTTATTCAAAGCAAGGAGAGGGATGCAATAACACTATGACTTTTCAGGAATTGATCTTACTGGATAATGAACATAATAAAACACTTTAATATCATTTTTTTTAAAGCTACTAGTAAAAGCAACTACTACATGCAAGTTCCAAATTAAATATAATCTCAGCACAAGCTAACAATCTTTCTTCTCCATGGATCACCACTCTGGACATGAACCTAAAAAATTAAAATGCCTTCTAACTTTCTTACAATTCAACATGAATTCATGAAGAATATAGACTCATGCAAATGGGCCTCTGGAAGTGAAGATTATGAAGAATTAGGCTTCCCAAAGGTGTGTACTTAACACATTTGGAGATCATTTTTAAAAAACTAAATTTGTTGAGATATAACACACACAATGGAATGCACAGATCATAAGGGTTCAGATTGATGAGTTTGACAAACAGATACACCCTTGGCCAACACCCCAATCAAGACATAGCATATTTCAAACCTCTCAGGAACTCCTTTGTACCCCTTAGTGGTCAATCCCAACACCAAATATTGCTAGATATTTTTAAGCAGACAAAGTAGCGATGGCAGTAGCTACTGTTTATGTTTGGTTAACAATAGTATTTACTGAGTGTCCATGTGGCAGGCACTGAACATCTATGGTATTCCATTTAATTTCCGTTATCAACTTTGTAAGGTTGGTATTATATCCATCCATTTATGGAGGGAAAGAAGAAGAATAAAAAAAGAGGAGAACTAAGAAATTAATTATGCTAAGTCACAGAACTACTAAGTGGTGAGGTCAGACTTGAACCAAGAATATATGACTTGAATCCCTCTTGCAAAAATTATATTTTCTGTATATAAATGCTAAAGGGTTTGCTGTTAACCCAAAACACACACTAAATAGAGGAATTAGTGAGGCCACTGGCTCTAACTCACAACCCCATCTCTACTACAATACACACCCAAGTACCTTATCTTAACAAGCAAGGAAAGGTTTCTAGGCTAATACTAATGATAACTAAAGAGGATTACTTACAAGTTCTTCAACTGAAAATCTGTATGTAAATCTCTTGTATATTCTAGTAGATGGGCAAGGAAAAAAATCCTCTATGGAGTTGGGTGGGTCACAAACCCATCAGCCTTGAGGATTTTGTTAGTGCTTTCAGAAATGAATAGAAGGAATCCAACCATCAATCTGCTCTTGGAAAAACCACATTGCCAAAGTCCACCCTACCACAGAACCATAAGGAGAGGCACCATGCAGCATTTTACTGTCACTTTATTAAGGAAGCACGGAGGCAAACATCTGGATTGAACCTTTTGATTCTTTGTTACGTTAATTTTATTCAGTGTTTTAAATTCAACCCACTCACATTTACAAAACACTTCACACAGAATACTTCCCTCATGAATGGAGCTTCATTCACATCTCACTTAAAACATCAAACTTATTCTGAAATGACTGAGGTTAAAGCTTGTTCAATGTCAATTTGCAAGTATTATAAAAGATGAAAAACTAGGCGTACAAATGCAAGAGGGTAATGTGAGGCAGTCTCTTCAAGGGGCTCTACGAAAATCAGGCAACTAGGTAAGGGATATGTATATATTTTCAGGGGCCCATGAAGCTCACGACAAACTGTGTTGCGAAGGCGGGCATTTAACTCCCTAGAGGGAAGATTTTATGAGAATTATCGCCCTTGAGCGGTATCAGCTAACAGCTTGGGAATCAGCATGATTCATTTTCCCCCAAACCTGGAGTTGTTTTCTAGAAGTCCCTCCCATCCGTTTCCCTGTGGTCTCCCTAAGTCCCTTAACATATGCTGGGGGAAGGGAAGCTTCTCTTTAGAAACGAATTAGTCTTTAGCAGGTCCAAGACTTCAGACTGAGTGTTTACTAAATCCTAAATGTATGACAACCCCCCGCCCAAAGAGAGGCAACAATTAAAACACACAAATATACCCTACCGGACACCTGAGCCTCCCTTTTCTTATTTTAACAAGAGCACTGCTTAGTGCAACCTGAGAGCCCTCTCAATTTCATCTACAAATATTCTCAACCCCAGGTCCACAGCAGGCTGGAATGAGGGAAAGCCAACGGGGTGTTGTCAATTAGCGAGAGTCACACAGACCGAGCACCCCTGAGGATCGGCGCCCGCGTAACCAGCACCCTGGAGCCCGCTCTCTGGAAGCCTCCCGGACGTTTTGGCGCCGCCAGTTTGCTCCGCAAAGCCAGCAAGAGAACCGCTCACTTTGGAAAGGAGCAGAGGGGAGTGGCGCGGGGCTGCGGTTTCTCAGCGCTGCCAGGTCGTGTCCCGCGGTTGTTTCAGTTGTCTCCCCCAGGAGACCGAGAGGTCTCGGGGAACATCGGGGTGTGACTGGGAACCTCGCTGGGCCCATGCCTCCAGATGGGCAGTGGAGGAGCCCGCTAGGAGTCCTGGGGTCAGGGGAGGTTGTCGTTATCAGCCTCCTCCAGAGCCCTTACCCCCTCCAGGGAATGGGGTGACCGGATTGGGCGCGGGGGAGACCAATAGCGGCAACGTGGCCGGACGGCCGCCGGCACCGGTGACAGAGGGTGGGCGGGGCGTCGGGGAAGAACAGCGGGCTCCAAGGCGCAGCTACCTGGTTCTCGAGGCGCATCTTTCCCGCGGTACAGTAGGGCGGGAGACGGTGGAGGCCAGGCGAGGCGAGGCTTGCTGGAGGACGTCCGCAGGGTCGCACCATGCGAGCTAGCTGATTTGCTAGCCCGCCCGGCACCGCTACTCCGCCACCCCCACCGTCGCCTCCAGGGGGCGCAGTACGCTGAGACCTTGGGACAGATCCCTGCGAGTTTGATTCCGGCTGTGGTTCTGGCGCCTTTTTCTAGGCTTAGCGTCCAGTGTAGCTTAAAAAGTGGAATAAACAAGTCCTTCTTTTCCTCCAATATTGCTACCAGTGCTGCGCTTAAATTTTAAGTGAGATCGCTTCCTCCCTAGCTGAAACACACTAACACCATTTGGAGCAATGTTATTGGCAAAACCGTTGGAGGTTTATATGACCAAACTGTGGCCCTCAGAACAAAGCTTACCCTTGGAGAAAGAAACCTAAGGGAAATGGTCTGTCTCTAGCAGGGAATGTAGACACCTTACGTGCATCTTTCAAGCAATATTTGGCTGTTTGGTATCTAAAATACGATTGACCAAAGTAAAGCGAGAAATGTATGCAGTGATAAACATCAGTAAGCCCCAAACAAAATGACCAATACTTTTGCGCGGGCAATCTCAGGTCTCAGGCCAAAACTTTTGTTTGCCTGAATGACTCAGGGGACTTCTTCAGTTACTCTATAGCCTCCTAAATGCACCAGATGTTTGAATAATACAATATTAGTCCAGTGCTAGGTAGTGGGATGATCATCAAACATAGGAAAGTGGCTTCATTGGCCCTTCCTGACTTTATGAACTCCTACTCCTAGGGCTCAGAAACTCTCTGTCAGATTGTAGAGAATATCCACTACTGCCTACAGAAAAGCTACCTTGATTCAAAATACAGGAAATACAGGTCTGAGTCAGAAATGCTGGGTTAAAGCAAGCTTGATATTAAGAGTTAGAAATATTAAGGAGGTCGTCTTACTCAATGCCTCTCTTTTTTTAAAAAAAAATACCTTAATTTTATTCATTTATTTATTTTTATGTGGGGCTGAGACTCAAACCTAGGGCCTCACACATGCTAGGCCAGCACTCTACTGCTGAGCCACAACCCCAGCGCGCCCCCGCCCCCCAATGCCTCTTTATAGATGAAGGTGCTGAGGTCTGGAGACCAGCCCCCAATCTCAAAATTCTGGGGGAAAAAAATTGTAAAAGTACTCCTGACCTTTAGATTTTTGCTTTACTTACAATTCTCAGAGTCCTCAACTTTTCCCTAGTTTAGGAGTTGACTGAGATCCAAAACTTCAGAGACTCAAACTAAAAAGGAGGCCTAGATAGTAAAATGACTTGGGAAGACAAATGGAACAAATTTGATTTCAGTTTGATTATAATAGTTATTGATTGTTGACACTGTATGCCAAGTACTGTGCACTTTCTATTGTCTATTTCATTCAGTCCAATGATTTCATTTCTAGTGCAGCCTTATAATTGAAAAATCACTGACAGCTATAAAAGCTATTTTCCTACAGTCTCCTTTGGTTATATAATACAAAAGGATTTGTTCTGGACAGATAGATTCTGCTAGCTCATATAAATTTATCTTAAGGAAATAATCATTAATGAGTTCAAAGATTTGGCTCTAAGATTGTTTACTGTAGTAGTCTTTGAAATGTGGAGATAAAGTAATGGTCAACAAAGGGAACTAATCTTTCATGCAATGGAATATTCTGAAGACATTAAGGATGATAGTTGATGAATATTTATCAACATGGAAAGATGTTCACAATATATTTCAAAGTAATAAAAGCAGGTCACAAAATTGCATACTCAGAATGATTCTGTTTTTGGAAGGGTAACTGGTTATTTTGGAAGGGGGAATTGTGAGTGATTTTTACTTCTCTCTCTTTTGCTTACCTGCATTTAAAAAAGTCAATAGCAAATGTTTATTATTTTGGAATTAAAGCAAATATGTTTTAATATATTACTAGCTCTGATTCCTATCAAAATGCCTATCGTGAGCAAAGTACTATGTCAAAATTCAGCAGGCAAAAATTTAGTGCAATTTAGCACAGTAAAGAACAGTAGTATTAGACTGGAGTGGTGGCACACACCTGTAATCCCAGTGACTCAGGAAGCTGAGACAGGAGGATCATAAGTTTAAGGCCAGCCTGGGCAGTTCAGCAAGACCTTGTCTCAACATAAATAAAAAGGGGCTGGGGATGTAGCTCTGTGGTAAAGCACCTCTGGGTTCAAATCCTAGTACCCCCCCCCCCCACACACACACACACTAGTCTTAACTACTGTAGTTAGGTTATTAATCAAAATTAATAGGGTATCAATTAAATTCTAGCTCTGTCCTCTTTAAGAGAATCATCTTGAAAAAGTTGTATTTCTAAATCCTAAAAACAGTAATGACAACAATAGCTAACATATATGAAGTGTTTACTTTGTCCTAGTCACTGTGCTAAGTAAGTACTTTGTACTCGCTCATCCCCACAGCAGCTGATGAGGAAACAGATTTAAATAGGGAAGTAAATAACTTGCCTCAGTTTACGCAGCTAGATAAATACATCATAGTCTTATTATGAGAATTAAGTGCAAGGCAGGCATTTAAAGCATTTAGCCTAACACACTAAGGTGTGTGTTTATGCCAGGTATGTGTGTATGAACTTGATATACCTTGTTGTTTTTAATGATTTAGACACAATTCTTATAACAAGTTTTGCTTTTTATAACCATCTTATTACTCAAATTACTTCTTCAGGGAATCTAATTTGATTATTTAGTGTGGTGTCTTAGTTTGAATTTCAACTCCACTACTAGCTCTGTGATCTTGTAAAGTACTCCTTTTTGCCTCTGTTTTTCTTCTATTAAATGGGCGTACTATCAGGACAGATTTCATAAAGGTTTTTCTGAGGATTTAATGAGTTAACATACAGAAAACAGTAAGAGCAGTCCCTAATATAGATTTTTTTAAAAAATGATAACATTTTAAGTTCCTTGTCGCACTTTAATATAAAGATTTTAGTGTGAGTTCTTTATGTTGATTAATGAACATACTGTAATTTAACACCAAAGGTTATGTAAATGCACCGCCTTATGTAAATAAGGGGAAGCTGTCCATATTTAAAAGAAACAATGTAGCAGTTATTTATAAGTGATCCTATAACAAAGCAGAGGTTAAATCCAACAATGGACAAAGATTACTAGTCCTTGCAGTCTTAACTTTTTCAAAATCAGTTCAGCTGTGAATTCTTCAAAACAAACAATCTGGCTTATATAGGACTTTATTGTGCACTTTATTTATTGTATTCAACAATTAGATCTAGTCTCTGGATTTGTAAAGCCTTCAAAAACAGTTGAAAAATTCCACCCAGAAATAAAAAAAATGTATATCTAATTTTATAATTTCTGTCCAAATTATTGTGATTTCTGCAGTAATCTAAGAAAGGTTTAAGAATCAACTACATTAAGGTAATATTACTTATAAAATTTTCCATCAAAAAGGTTAGAATTAAGAACCTTGCAACAGGAAAAAAAACACATTGATTAAAAGTATCATTTAGGTTAAGCCATATTTGACACACTATCTCCCCCCTTCCATGTATGTGTGTGTATGTATATACATACATATGTATATGATTAAAATATTAATTTTATCATCATAAAAATAGCTAGTTTAAAATAAACATTTTGGAATTTTCACACAATTCCAATATATTCCAAAATATTACACTCCAAAATATAATATTAACTTATATTCCTTCACCAATATAAACCAGAAATAGAATTTGTGATAATTTTATATTTTATAGTTTTAAAATTACCAGTCATATGTGTCTCTAGAATAGTCAGTTTCATATAACAAAGTAATTAGTAAGAGCATGGAAACTTACTTTCTTCCTTTGAAATTCAATTCCTGTGTTAAGGACAATATTATTTTTCTTTATAAATCCAGAATCTCTATACAAAGGCATTGCAAGCTCATTGTGCACCTTAATTATAAGGGCACCTGTGTTTCTTTGTTTATCTGGTTGGTCAGACCTGAGCATTTGATTTGTCACACTCCTCCCCTGTCCCGCCCTATTTTCCTCTTAACAACCACTTAACAATAGCATCTTTATAACCTCCTGGCTCAAATCATGAATGGTAAAGAATGGTGGTATTAGCTATTGTGAGGGGGCACTTGTTGCTGAACCTTTATGTAAAGAACTAAAATTTATGGCTAATAAGCATAGACTTGGGGATCAATTCTTGAAAAAACACAAAAGTTTCAGAGCATAAAAGCCCCCTCCTCAATCCTACCCTTCTCCTCCCTGGGGAGGCAGTATGGTGTTGCATGGAGTCAAATGAATCCTACCTCTGTTGTTTAGCAGCCACGTAATCTTGGGCAAACACCTTTGTCTCTCTGAGCCTCAATTTCTGTATAATAGAGATGAAAGTATTTATCTTATAGGTAGTTACGAAGATGATGATTTTTAACATTAGTGGGGAAAGTATTTGAAGTGACCACTTAATACAAATTTCTTCTCTTTCCCCTTTCACCTTTGTATTAGGCACATTCAAACAAGTTCTGTCTATGCATACCCATAGAATAAGCATGTGCAAAGTTACGAATATTTGAGAGATTTAGGAATTTGATGTAAGACAGAACATACATTATTATTATTATTATTATTATTATTATTATTATTTGGAAAAGAACAAAAAGGAGCTCCATTCATTCAGCAAGTGTTCATTGAATACCTTTCAGGTCTAGGCTTTGCTACCCACTGACAGTAGAGTTGTCTTTTATTCTTTAGATGATCTCAGCCTGAGGGAATGGACAGTAGACAAGGCAATGACAGATAGTGACAATACTATGTAGGTAACAAGTATTAAGAAAGAAAGAAGCAGGGACCTGAGAGCTTACTTACAGTAGGGGTAGCTAAAGCGGCCTAGGAATGCAGAAGGAGGGGAAGGAGGGCAGTTCTAGGGGAGTCCTGGGAGGAAAAATGACTCTAGAATTGAGTTTTAAAGAAGCAAGAGTTAGAAAACTGAACATCAAAACTTAATAAAGGTGCGTATTTAAAAAGACCCACTTTAAGTAGCTGTAAATATTGTATTCCACTGTTGAATGAAACTACATTATAATTTTGTTGATTATTATGGATATAACAGAATTTGTGCGTTCTCTAATATTTCATCACATGAGATTTTAATTGGGAACAATGAATAAGTGCTGTTTTCAAGTAAGCCTGAGAGCATATGTTCAGAAACATTTTATTTAGAGCCTTTGCTCTAACAGTTTTAATTATTCTTAGTTGCTCCTTAACAGTTGCAGTTTGCACTTAATAGATTAGATAATTAATTGCTTGGTAGTAGGAAACAACTTGGCCAATCGTGATATGCAAGAAATGATAAGAAGAAGAGTATTCAGTCTTCATGAAGGTTTTGGTGCTGGAAAGGACCTTGGAGGTTGTTCATAGCATCCTTGTCATTTTACTGATGAGTAAAGTCAGATCCACGGATCTGCCCAAGTTCATGTAACTTGAAAGAGGCAGACCCAGGAACAGAACCTATTTGGTAATGGCTATCACATACTGAGCATTTCAAATTTGCCCATATAATAACTAAAATCTCTGAATATTTCATTTGTTGGCACTTCTAATCTAATACTTATTTCTTGAATAATTTTAGAACAGAACAGAGAATTAATACTTTTAAAAAGTAAATATTTGTTGTGTGGGCTACAGTGAATGAAGAATAGTGCTCACAGACAACTTGTTTTACTAGTTAGTTAATGTATTTATTTCAAAACTTACTTTAATCTATGTATTTCGGATTTTGCTCCTAAGATTTTCCTCTAGCAGTTTGATTTAATTCACTTCAATTCAACAAATATTTATTGAGTTCTTGTGATAGGCAAAGCAAATCTTTCTTTTCTGTTTCATTCTGGATATGAGGCTTCATGAAAACTTGTGTCATGCTAGAAATATCTCAAGCTTGAGAGCTAAATAAGTGCACATTCAAATCACTCCTCAGATGTATTGGACAAATGACCTACTTTTCTTATCTGGAAAATAGGAGTGTGAATTGAACCTATCTGAAAGGGTTGTTCTGGGGATTAAATGGAGTGAAATATGTAAATGGAATCCATTTTGGTTTTGGCCATTTTGTCTGCAGATTACTTATATTCATTAAGATGAGCAGAATTCTGTTAAAGATCATGTATGTGTGGGAGACTGCATTTTCTAAATATGGCTACAAAAATATCTCCTAATCCACCTGCTCTTCTGCAACATGACCTTGTGCTTTCTCAATAACAGGAAAACCTAATTCCTCTCTCCCTGCATCTTGGTCACTTTTAGTGACTCTGGTTCATCTTATCTACGATCTCTTCTTCCAACTGACAGGAATACAGAAGTCATTGTGGGAGCTGTATGATGGGAGCTGAGATAGAAGTTGGCAGGACAACAAAGCAGAAAGACCCTGAAACCTTGATGATCATATGTGTTATAGCAGCTGTGAACCACACATCCAGACTTTAACATGGTAGAAGAATAAACTTATATCTTATTTAGGGTACTGTTATTTTGGAACTTCCTGTCACAGAAATCCAACCAGTATCATGACCAATATAGTTGGATGTACCATAATAAATGTAAAGTGTCTAAAGTCTCTGTCATAAAGCAGTGCTCACTACTAATTTGTGCATGTTAGTGCATTTTGAACACCAACTCCATATACTTCCCTCCAGGGCACACTCCCAACTTTTGGGTGATTTTTTTTTCAGTGCTGGAGATCAAAATCCAGACCCTGTGCATGCTAGGCAAGCACTGAACCACTGACCTACATCCCCAGTCATCTGGGTGATTTTTATACCTAGCTCATTGACTAAGTCTCTTCCACATAGCCTTTCTTCCAGCTCTGTCCTCTAGGTCATCACTGACAACAATAATCCTGCTAATCCTTCAGCTCCTCATCTCCCTGTCACCACACTTGTTCTCTCACTACCCCCAATCCAGTTTTCATTCTCATATTTTTTAACCCCTTGGTCCTACCCTGTGTACCAACCATGATGATATGACTGAAATTTCTACTTAGTATGAGTCATTTGATCAACATTTATCTGTCACCCTCTAGATCTCACCCCACTCTTCATATTTTGATGTTCCACCTGGTCAGCTCTAGCCTTGACTAGCCCAAGTGGGCTACCTCTGGCTTTTCACAGTCCCTCTACAGCCCTCTATTACAATTATGTCACTCTGTTCTGTGAATTTTAGTTTGCGTGTCTGCCTAGAATTCGAGCTCTTGGAGGTTGGAGACTACTTATTCATCTACAAAACTACAACTCCCAGCAAAACATATCTACTAGTTGGAGCGTCCCAGTTTTCCCTGCTTCCATGTCTTATACCATTGGTGGCTGGGATTCTTTCCCCACTAATGGGGAATGCCTCATTTACAAATCCTGTAATGTTCATCTCAGATACCACCTCCAAGAAGTTTTTCCTCCTTTGAGGCTCCAAAGCATTTCATTGGTATTTCTTTGTAGGCACTTTGATTTTGCAGTCCACCTAATTACTGAACATATTATACTCATCCAGCAATATACTGCCTGCTTAGCTGATGACTATCATTTACTCCTCAATTATATACCTAATAATCTTGTCTTTTCAGATAAGGAAACTGAGGCTTTAAAAGTTTAGTTGACTTTGTCCAAAATCACACAGCTAGAATTCTGCCCAGGTCAGAATTCATATGCTGACCTATATTGTCCTATAAATGCTTTGGACTTTTGTTCCTCGTGTAAATATTTTACCTTCCTTTTAAAGTTCTTGGTGGCAAAGTGCTGTCTAGCACCTTTGTCTTCTCTAACATCTAGCCAGGTGTTGACACTTAATGAATGTAACAGAATAAACAGAAAATAAAATACTGATTTAGGGACTCTCAGAAGACACAATGCAGTCTTTGGACTTCTCCCCCCACTCCCGTTTCCCTCTCACTGACTCAGGGGACCTGGCTGCCAACGGACTCACAACCTACCCTTGTAGGAGCAGGTGCTAATTCAAATAGCCTTATTAACAATCTGTGGGGCTCCTGCACTAATTACAGTGGAGCTTTAACTATATCCAGTTCCACAATTCAATAGCTTCTATTTTTAACCCATAATGGTAGAATCTGCAGGAAAAGGAGCAGACAAGGATCTAGTGCTCTCCCTTGCTACCCCATTCCTGTCCCAGTGTTCCCAAGGAAAAGGTGAAAGGGGAAAGAGAAAAAATTTGTATTAATATAAGTGAAATTGTGAATTATACCTTAAAGTTTATCTATTCCACAGTTGTGTAAACATAATTCTTAAAATCAAGGTAAATATAAAAACAAAGAAAATTTGCTAAACTACCACAGATCATGGCAGTATAAATAGTCACTCCTTTTCCCTGCTGTAGACTTCCCTGATACATCAGTAATTCTAAACATTTCTTCCTTCCTAAATGTCACTCCTGTGGCAGGAAGGAAGACCTACACCCCGTGAAGTCCAGTTTGGTTTGGTTTAGTATCTAATTTCGTTTTGAATTTCTTGAAACTGGAACTTTATTATTTCTTATGGATCTAAACATGCTTAGCACAAATTATGCATAGTGAATGTTTGTTGAATGAATAAATAATATGCCTCAGCATTTTTCAAACTTTTTACAACTGCTGCCCAAAGTAAAATATAATTTATATTCTCTTTATCTCTGTCTATATGTCTCTCTCACTGAAACAAAAATTTTATGAAGTAATATTTATGTTAACTATCTGCAATATTCTCAGTGTTTTCTACGCAAACCTACACTATCCTACTATTTCATTTATTTTAAATGTTGGTTGTGACCTAATAAATTGATTCATGACAGCACTAAGGAGTTCCAAACCCAATTTAAATCATATTGGATTAGGTATGGAAGCTACACTTTACTTTATAAATATATTAATTTAGTTACCATCATATTTTTTTCTATTTACAATTGTTAAATGAGGGCATAAATTAAAAATAAATATGTTGAGGAGCTGGGGTTATAGCTCAGCAATAGAGCGATTGCCTCATGCACATGTGAGGCCCTGGGTTTAATCCTCAGCACCACATACAAAAATAAATAAATAAAGTAAAGATACTGTGTCCATTTTTAAAAAAATTTTAATAAAATAAAATAAATATGTTGGGAGAAATCCTTTGCACAGAACAGACAACAGCTGTCTTCTATAGTGTCTCAAAATATTTAAAGTTTACCTTGGAAATACTATGAAAGTTTGGATTCATAATTAATAATTATTGCCAGTGAAGTTTTTGCAGAATATATGTGTTCATTCTTCCTTTGGTTGCTAAGTAATAATAACACCTAACATTTACTGACCACTTACTAAGTTCTAGGTATTGTTCTTCTAATTACTTTATATGCATATTCTAAAAAACAAACAAATAAACAAACAACATTTTGGGAAGAACCATCACAGTCCCATTTTATAGATGGGAAAACTGAGGCATAGAAAAGCTTTTCTTGGAAAGTAAGAGTCAGTAATTGAACCTAGGCATCCTGAGCAGGCATATACATCCAAGCTAGATTGCTACATTCAAGACTCATCTCTCCTTAGAAACTGTGAAATCTTAAGCTAAGTTTCTAAATAACTATGTGTCTGTTTTGTTAACTATAAAATGTAGCTGTGATAATAATAATAGTTACCATGTAAAAGATTTGTTGGAAGGATTAAAGCAGTTTATAAATATTACTTAGAATAATGCCTGGCACAAAATAAGCACTTGTTTATGCTTATTATTATGGCGTTAGAGTCTTCACCATAAAACACTGTACTATATTGCCTTTAGAGTTCAGAGATGTGTTTTCCACACAGAGAAACATCTGAGCTTGAAGGGACCCTAGATATCAACTAGTTCCACTTGGACATTTTACAGATAAAGATGGTGTGGAGAGGGGAAGGGATTTGTCTAAAGGTGTGCAGCAGAAATGGGACTACAATTTGGTACACATTTAACCACCCAGTTCCTTTCCCATAAGGCTTCCTCTTCCTCCTCACTTGTATTTAGCCTTCAAGTTTCCTGTGAGTGATGCTATCCTTGCACTTCATGTTCTCCATTCAGTCATATTAAACCTAAGTTCTTTTTTTAAAAAAAAAATCTACTTATTTATTTATTCTTACGTGGTACTGAGGATCAAACCCAGGGCCTCGCACATGCTAGCCAAGTGCTCTACCAATGAGCCACAACCCAGCCCCTAAACCTAAGTTCTACATGCTGGGAAATTATCTTACTTCACAGGCTATACCATAAAAATCTGCTTTTTGTATTTTCTCATTGCAAGTCTTTTTTATTCTATTTAAAATGGCACACAGGGTTTGAAAATACCAAATTTGGCTCTGTCACTTCCTAACCTACATTTACTCTTCTGATATCTCCCTCATTCCCTATCTAGCCAGCTACGATGGCCTTTCTCCCTCTTCTCCTGTCTCTATAATCTATTCTCATAGCATTCTGAGTGAGCCTTTGAAAAACTGTCACCACTTCAATGCTCAAAATCTTTCAACTTTTTGTTTTGTCTTATTGTCATTATTCTTAGGCTAAAGACCAATATCCTTAGGACCTACATGTTCTGGCTTCTGTCACCTTGCCTCCTTACTGTCCCTCCTTGTCTACACTCTCCTTCCAGTTCCTTGAAAGCACCATCATCTCCCCAACCACAAAACTTTCCATATTCTATCTCCTTTGTCTTAAATGTTCTTGAGTGGAGTTTTGTTTGGTAATGCCCACCTTTCTTTTCAGTTCAATTATCAATCATCACTTCCACTGGGAAACCTACCCTTTTCTAAGTCATATTTGTAGAATTTATTATGTAACTTTACTTTGGTTATTCCTTGATTAATCTCCATTTCCCCCAACAGATTATAAACTCTGTGAAGACAGGGCTATCCCCTCCCCAACCCCCATTATAACCTGCAATGTTTAATTTGACTCTTTTTGCATCTAAGCTAACTTATTTCTAATTGTCTTTAAACATACAAGGTGTGCACTGTAGGTCTGTTATACAGACAAATAAACTGAGATTCAAGGACATTAAAATAAATCATCAAAGATCATATAGCTAGCAAGTAGTAAGATTATAATTTAGGCCCAATCTTTCTTGTTCCAGAAGTAATATTTGATCTGTTACACTTAATTTACTATGACTAAGGAAGCATTTAATCTTTAGTTTTCAAAATTTCTGTTGTTCTTAAAAAAGAAATTTTCTTCATAGTTTGTTAGATAAGTGCTGAATTTTTCTCCTGGGTATGTGAATATTTTTCATAGAGAAGAGGGCACAAACTACATATCCACATGACTCTTTAGAAAACTTTTACCTCCACAAAACTTTCACTTAAAACAAAATGTTAATAACTAGTTTAATTTATCTAAATTCCTGTGCCATATTTCCCTGATGTATTTGTATATTCACTGTGTTTTTATTTTGCCTCAGAGACTCATAGTCTTTGGGTAGAAGTTTGTTTAGGAAAAACTGAATCAGAAGTTTGAGATAGAAAGATTTAGATACTTAGGTTGATCCATATTGTTGAGGATTAGGGAAATGCAATCGTTTTAAATGAAGTAACTTTTTTTCATAAGTTCTTCATGTTTTCTTTTTTTTCCCCCTACTCATTACAGCATTTTATTATCAGTTTGAAGCAGATTTTTCCTTTTGTATCTTGTTAGTTTTATCTTCCCAGAATTTGTTGTAAGGAAATAAATTGTAGATTTTGCTTTGATTCTGATGCCTCCCTGAACTTCAAAGGTAATAGTCCCTTAGAGAGAAGCTTTGGATTTTAATTTTTTTTATCTCAGAAAATTATACAGGCAACATATTTGAAGTCATATGGTAGAAAATTCTAAAAGAAGAAATGAATGTGTGAGCTCTCCTTTTAGAAAGGTGCTGATAAGAAAGTAAAAGGAAGGAAAAAACAGAATTGTATAAAGAAGACAGGCCTCCTCAAGCATTCAATGGCAAACCTAACAAAGTAAATGTTTTTTCCTTCAAGGTAAAAATTATCTTGAAGAAAAAACAGCAGCTGATTTTGAAGGCAAGGAATGAAAAACTACTCTTAGTGTAGTTTTTCTTCTAAAAAAGAGTAAGCTTATGTTAGTTGTTTAGAAATGTTTTTTTAGCCCCAACACTCACTTTTGCAAGAGACTAAGTTCTGTCCCATGGAAATGCTGCTTTCATTTGGCATAAACAAAACCAAAATGGGGAGCATAACTCTCCACTCCTAATGTGTAAGCTGCACACAGTGACTTCTTCAAGAATATGGTATGGAAAGAGGGAAAAAGAGCAACTTCACAGAGAAGAAACCTGACAAGCGCTACTTTAGCCAAATGATCAAGATCAGCATCAACAGTCATAAATAATATTGATATGATGTGATGGAGGTGGCACTTTGCCTCTGTGACATTCTTCTCCAAAACCCATGCTCCCAGTCTAATCTTAAGAAAAACATCCGATTAAAGTCCAGTAAAGAGGCATTTTACAATATACTTGAGCATTACTCCCCCAAATCTGTCAAAAATCATCAAAAAGAGAGTCAGAGAAAATGTCACAGCCAAGAATAGCCTAAGGAGACATGTCAACTAAATGTAATGTGGTACCTTGTATGAGATCTTGGAAAAGAAAAAGGAACATTAGATAAAACTAAGGATATCTGAATAAACTCTGGACTTTAGTTGTAAATAACCAACCAATATTGTAATAAATGTACCATACTAATATAAGTAATTAATAATAGGAAAAGAGAATGTGAGGTATATGGGACTCTATACTACTTTCTTAATGTTTCTTTAAATCTAAAACTATTCTAAAAAGTAAAATCCATTTTTTAAAAACCCAACAAGTAAAAATACTTTTAGGGGTTATTTGAAGATCTTCCATGAGAATTTGGGAGAACAGAGAAATAATGAATACTATAAAATAAGATCTAACATTTATTTATGCCTTCTGGAAAGCACTCATTTAATTTCAGTTGAGTGAAGTATACCCATTTAATTACTCCCATTTTACAGTTAAAGAAAGAGGAGATTAGAAGGATTATTTGCTAGAAATTAAACACTGATCTGACTCTAGTTCCAATGATCTTTCTACTATATCCCACTTATCTTTATATTTATTATTCCCCAACATCAGCAACAAAATAGGCAATAATATTATTATTAATGCTTGGTGAACACAACCCAAGTGAACCCTTTCCTGCTGTTTGCCCCAGAAACACTTATCTAAAATCTTCATTTAAGCATTGGTTAGTGGCATCTTATTACAAAGAGACAATGGATTGTATGTGCCTCTGACAATAATACAGACTAGGCTATCCTTGAGGATGGATGGTAGTATGCATGGGCAGTAGTTTATTTCTCATCAAAAAGCTTTATTTTTCAAGTCCGCACACTTTAGGAACATGACCTTTACTCAAGCACTGTAAACATCTCATTTGGCTTTTAAGAGTTTGCTGATAATAGATGGTGTTCAGTACTTTGAACTGGGGAAGTGTTCACAGGCCAGTGATGATTTGGGGATCATTTACAAAGCGTTCCAGCTGTGGTGGCCATATGCCACTCCATCTGCCTGTATTGTGTGGGTATTGTTCTGCTATGTTCCAAAGCATGCCCATTCTTGCTTTTGGATTTCAGACTCCTTGAAGCACACATGAGTTTTTTTTTTTTTTTTTTTTTTATTTAGACCATTGTACATGTTTCAAAGCAACACATACTCTTTCCTCCAAATAAAGGACATGTGGCTCCTAAATTGGTAAAGGTTGCAGCATTAAAGATATACATATGATGAATTGTATCTTTGGCAATCAGCTTATGGGAGGGGGCTTCTGAGGGAAGACTACCACTTAAAACATCTGCAAGGCACATACAGCAATAGTAGCCATTACTAGATGTTATTAAATATAGCTACTATGAGATGAAAAAACCATACAGAATCTGTTTCTCATCTCATTAGAGAAGCTGGCTTATCATTATAGATATTTCTGGATGTCCTAGAAGGCAGTTGGCCTGAGTCTGCCAGATCTTAGTTGGAAAGTAGATGTGGGTATAGGGTAGACAGGTCATACAGAGGAATTTGGAGATGAGGATCCCCCCACTGATTTTTTTTTAACTTCCTATATTGCTGGGAACTTTACTGGAAGGAAAGTGCAGATGATTTTGATCATTTTGAGGGGCATTTAGAAAGAGGATGGTTTTAGCATCTTTAAGACTCAAATTATTTCTAGGGCTTCTGAAATTGCACTAAACTCCTTCATCCACAAAGAGCCATTTTTACCCCCTGTTCAACTGATCATTGTCATCCCAGATCACATTAGTTTTCTGAGTATTCAAGATGTGTTTTCTCATAACATCTGCTCCTCTCATCTCTTATTTTTCCTTGACCTCGGTTCTTTTTCTTTGTCCCTTATTCTTTTAAAACTCAGCTCATACTTTGCCTTCCTTGAAGAAATCTCCCCTGATGGCACTTCATTTCAACTGCAAGTTTATATTGGTTGTTCCTTTTACTTACCAAATATTTATTCATAGAGCTATCAAACCATTTTTTATTCACTTGCTCAATCACTCAAAAACATTTATGCGGTATCCACTATCTGTCAAAAGGTTTTCTAGGTGTTAGAGGTATGGCAAAGCAGAAAACAGATTCCTGCCCTGACTGAGCTTTCAATTAGAAAGACAACCAAATAAATGAGTGACAAATATTAGATAGAATTTATGACTTTAGATAGTAAAGAAAAAATAGCAGGATAATGTAATTACGAGTGTCTGAAAGTAGAAGCTATTTTTATTTGGGTCAGGGAAGGTTTCTCTGAGGAGATGACATTTGAAAAGAGACTCGAATGAAGTGAGAGAGCATTATATGAAGCTATGAGGGAAGAGCAATCCAAGAAGAAGAAATAATAAGTGCTGTAAAGGAGAAACAAGATTGAGGTGCTTGAGGAATAGCTAGAAGGCTTGTGGGGCTGGAAGAGGGTGAATAAGGAGGAAGACCGTAGAAGCTGTGATCAGGAAGATGGGCCTACCAGAATCATGTAGGTCCTTAAAAGCTACCGAGAAGATTTTATAGAGTAATGGAGCCAGGATTTGTACCTTGAACTATTGCTTTTCAAATCCTGTGCCTATAACAACATATTATTTATACATACCTCACTTTATAGTACCCTGATGGCAAGTGAAAGCTTTAGGCTATTCAAAAATCATGTAATTAATAAGTAATACAAATGTTTTGTAAAAAATTAATCACATTTGTTAGCAAAAGAGAATATGGTCTTAAGGCCTACTATTTATTATTGATCTATTTTTGTGAGGATATAGGTTTTATCAGGGTGAACTATTCTTGAAAACTGTTGGGTGCACTAAGTCAGAGAACATCTCAATTCTAATGCTAGATTTAGATCCCTGATTGGGATAGTTAGCTTTCTTTTTGCATGTTTTATAAAAACAAAACAAAACCCAATGACCTAGTGTTCCAATACATAGCTATACATTTCCAGATAGTTCTTGGATTTATGCTCTTGCAAACACAATTTGCAAGGGATGCTATGACTCAATGGGACAGAGTGGACTTTCATATCAATCATTTCTTTTAAAATGAATAAAGGAGATACTTTTTATTTTTGTATGCATCATATAGTTTATACTTTAACAGAAATTCTGAAAATTTAGGTTCATTAAGTATCATTATCTGTGAATTGCTTCTGAACCTACCATTCCATTCCTACCATATACCTCGCTAAAATTTCTTATTCTCTGGAGCATTGAAAATTAGGTTCTATGGCTTCCATTTCATCTAACTGTTTTCACTTTCTTGAACAAGTCAGCAACAACCTTGTTTTATTAACTACAGTTTCATGATTGTGTGTGGAGACATTTTGTCACATTAGTAAGAAAGACAAATCTCGATACTGGGGAAACTTAACAAAATGGATGTCTCAGAGCCCTCCACCTCTAAGTTTCTTAGTTCAGTTCTTAATAAGTTTAAACAATGAAAACATCTGATATTCTTAAAATAAACTAAGTTTCCACATACTACTTTGTTTTATCCTCCAAATGTTCCATAAAGAAGTATCAGTTAAGGGCAAGGTCTTTGGAGAAGAAAATTGGAGATTCTGGTCTCTTTTTCCATTGAACCATAGAGAACCCAGCACACCTAATTAATACCACAGACTTTCTTTCTGAGAGGCATGAAACTTGTGCTCCACAACCCTTCACTCCTTATGGAAAAAAAGTGTTGATAATAATTTCTCCCTTTTTCTATAGGTGCCTCATCTGTGACAAACACAGTCCTCTTTTCTTTGTTTAAACCAAACTTCTCAAATTTCCTCTTGGCAGATGGTTAAGATCTATCAATTTATGTGACCTAGCTAATTGAGTAGAGCATTTTTCTCTGTAAATATTACACCCTGAATGTTTACAAGGGTATCATGTGACAGGTACTTTCACTCTGCTAGTAGCAGCATAAAAAGATGAGGTATTTTGGGAAAAAGATTTGTAAGTATGTTTCAAGAGGCTTGAGAATTTCATTCCAATGACCCACTGACCTCTTTGTAGCACTCCAAACCAAGTCATGATTAGAGATGATGATGAAAGGTATATGTACAGGGATGTTCATTGCAGCATTAATTATAACAGGAAAAAAGTAGGATTCAACCAAATATACAAGAAAGGAATGGTATAATTAGTCATTATGTATTCCTAATATGAGTATTTTACAGAAATAATATTTTCAAAGAATACTTTATGACCTGAGAAAATTCTTGAATTATGAATTAACATTAAGTGATGATAGCAAGGCAAAAATAGTACATAGTATAAGATATTAATTTTTAAAAAATAAGCTTATTTATTTTTTTACTTGTTCTAATTAGTTATATATGACAATAGAATGCATTTTGACACATCATACATAAATGGAGTGTAACTTCTCATTCTTCTGGTTGTGCATGATGTAGAATCACACCAGTTGTGTAATCATAGGTGTACACAGAGAAATAATGTCTGATTCATTCTACTATCCTTCCTACCCCCATACTCTCTCCTTTCCCTTTGCTCCCCTCTGTCTAATCCAAAGTACCTCTATTCTTCCCTACCCACTTATTGTGAATTAGCATCCGCTTATAAGAGAAAACATTAGGCCTTTGGTATTTTGGGTTTGGCTTATTTTGCTTAGCATGATATTCTCCAAGTCCATCCATTTATTGGCAAATGCCATAATTTAAATCTTCTTTAAGGCTGAGTAATTAGAAATAAATTTATATTAGGGTATAATGCCTATTCTAGGCTCATCTCCACTAGAGTTCCTAGATACTATGGGGATGATGAGGTCTAACACTTGTTGAACTATTCTGTCCTGCAAATTTCATCCAAAGGAACTACACAAAGTTAACAAAGTTAGTTCTTAATGGAATTATCTCAGAGCAAGGAGTGGGGAAAACAGTGTTGGAGAGACAGAGATTGGAATTCATTCTTTAGCAGTCTCTTTTGTGGAAAAAGGGAAGCTTTTCAGTCGTGGCCCTTCAAAAAGAAGGAACTTTTATCCTTGGGACCTCTTTCCTTTCTCAATTTACCTGATCTTTCCTATTTAGCCTCCGTTGAGGACCATGCTGGCCTTCTCTGCTTTGGGAATTGTTTTCATCATCTCTGAAAGAGAACAATCTTATGCCCTGACATTTTGTATATGTCTATTTAGGCCCAGCTTTCCCTTAGCTCCTATTCTTCTCAGCCATTGCTTACACATGAGAAAAGGGTATCACTGTTGATTTGCTCAGGAAATATAACAACAAATATAACAACCACTTACTAAGGTTTGGGGATTATCATTCATATTTTCTTGGAGACAATTAAGAATGATCAAAGATAGCCTTTCCCTACTGTATTAGTCAGGGTTTTCTAGAGGGAAAGAAATTATATATACATATACAATTATAGAAAGGGGGCTTATTAGATTAGCTTACATGACCAGAAGCTGGATGGCCCCACAATGGTGCTCTGCAGTCTGGAAAGATGGAGGAACCAGTAGCTGCTCCATCTAAGAAGTTGGAGCTTTAGGAGAAGAAAAACCAAAACTGAAGGCCTGAAAACTCCCTGGAGAGTAACTGATCAGAGTTTATTTGGAAGAGTGAAGGAGTAGGTGTCCAATGTCTTCAGGAAATAAAAACACTCACTCCAGAAGAATCAAGCTTGCATCTGCATTGGCTTTCTTTCTCTTACACTTTTTTTTTCTATCTAGGTCCCCAACTTACTGGACTCTGCTGCCCACATTAGGGTGGGTGGGCTCTCCTCAGTTTGCTGTTCCACCTGCCAATCATTCCTAAAACCATCCTCACTGATATATCCGGAAGCCTTTTACTCTTCAGCTTCTTTTAATCCAATTAAGTTGACAATTCAGATTAACTGTCACACATACTATTAGCATGCATTTATCCCTTGCTTTCAGAATAGTAGCTCCTGGCATTACTGTACTAAGAACTCATTGGTGTTCTCCTAAATATGGTTTGTATTTCAAATCTACCAAACTACTCGTCAATGGCTTTCCTTCCATGCTACCCAGAAGAAGTAGTATTAATGCCTTTTAAATTCTTTTTGACGGTATGATTTTTCATGATTCAGAGATTGAAACTAGTAAGTGGACTGATTATTTTTCCTATTTGAATTGTTACAACGTCTCTCCTCTTGACAGTGAGTCTCTAAAGCTAATATCAAGTTGAACTCATTCAGATACCACCCAAATGCACCATCATGGATACAATACTCTGTTTATCAACATAATTTGTCCTTATATTATAGGTACAGACTTTTTGGGAAAGATTGGAAGGTAATGGAATATACCAATGATGAGCATAATCTTTGGAATCAGGCCAGATCTTAACCTTATCACTTACTAGCTATATTACATCTGACAACTGATTTAAACCCTTTGTTTCCTCTTACTTTCTCAGATTCCTGTCATTCAAATGGGGATAAAGTCAGTCTGTTGTTGTGAGAGTTAAATGAATGTATGTAAAATGCTTGGCATGCAACAAACTCTTATTAAATAGGAAAAAATATTATAATAAATTATACTCTGTCATAAGCCTGGCATGCTAACGTGATGAAGAATAATGGTTAAAATAGTTATATGCTCCTGAGTTCAAAGAATATATTTGTATTGTAAAATAAAATACATGCAGAAATCACATGCAAAAATGAAAAGCTTTTATGAATTTGCATAGGGCAAACATCTTTATAACCACCAACCAGACCAAGAGAACTTTTCCAGTGGTCCTAAAAATCCTTTTGTGCTCTGTCCTAATCATAGCTCCTTTTCTACCTGATAGAATAATCACTTCAATGTGTTTCTTTATGGTTTTATCATACAAATATATATATTCCTAAACACTATAATTTAGTCTTGCCCATTTCCACTTTTATCTGTTCCTACTATTGGATAGAGAGATATAAGAAAATAAGTTATAAGTCAAGTGATAGGCACAATTAAAACATACACTCAATGTAAGTGGCAGTACAATGCAAGAGCATGGGAGACCAGAGATAGCTAGCCCAGATAAGAGACAATTACTATTTTGCCTTTGATTATTCTTATGGGTTAAACAAATATGAGACAAACAGAAAAATATTAGACGTAATGTGAGAGTTCACTGAATTTTCCACACATTTGTCTACATGAGCAAAGCAAATGGGAAAAAAGATCATGAGATACCATTCAAAATAGCAATAAAAGCTATGATTTATCTAAAGATTGCATTTTAAAAAGCATTGTCCAGGGGGTAGAGAGAGAAGAGGGGAGAGGAGGGGAGGGGAGGGGAGGGGGGATAGTAGAGGATAGGAAAGGCAGCAGAATACAACAGACACTAGTATGGCAATATGTAATTCAATGGATGTGTAACTGATGTGATTCTGCAATCTGTATATGGGGTAAAAATGGGAGCTCATAACCCACTTGAATCAAAGTGTGAAATATGATATATCAAGAACTATGTAATGTTTTGAACAACCAACAATAAAAAAATTAAAAAAAATAAAAAAAATAAAAAGCATTGTCCCAGAAATACATCTTCAATAAAGTAGCATTTGAGATGAGATACAAATGAAATGAGTCAGGCAGGTATATGAAAGAAAAACATTCTGGGCAGAGGAAACTACAACGACAAATAAATTTGCACCATCTCTTCCATCTAACAACAGATTATTTTCCTTTCTTTTAAGTCCAGCCATGTTTTAAGTGTGCAAGTATTTTACCTGGAATTTCTATGTGTTCACATAATAAAGGATGCCATCATCATCAACTTAGCCATGTTCACCCATGCTCATCTTTCTTTATTTTTAATATTTGGTATGTGGTTCCTAAATCTTTCCATGTGGAATTTCTTAATTATAACAAAATACAGTACCATAAAATGGGGTGGCTTGAAAATAAAATAAATTTATTTTTCACAGTGCTGAAAGCTTTCAATATGAGATCAGGTTGCCACCACGATTAGGTTCTGGTGAGGTCTCTCTTCCAGGTTGCCAACTACTGGTTTCTAGTTGCATCCTCACATGATAGAAAGAGAGCTTAGCTAGTCCTTTCTAGCTAATGCTTTCTTATAAGGGCATTATTCTCATGCATTCTTCTTAGTTCAGTATTGCTCTAAAGTGTATTTTACTCTTTATTGAATAGTCTTGTGCTATTGCAGCGACTATTTACATGTATTTACTTGGCACTTGAAATATGGATAATTCAGATTGAAATGTGCTATGAGTATAAAATACATGCTAGATTTCAAAGACTTAGTATGAACAAGAATATAAAATATCTCATAATTTTATACTAGTTACATCTTGATACTATTTTGAATAAACTGAGTTAAATAAAATATGATATTAAAACTAATTTTACTTTTTAAATTTAGCTATAAGAAAATTTAAAATTACATGTTGGCTTGCATTGTGGTTCATATTATATTTCTCTGGAGAGCATTGATTGAGACTATTTACATTTACTATAATTACTGTGTTGATATAAGTGAATTTAAATCAATCACCTTGCTATTTATGTTTGTTAAATATTTCTGAAGGGCATGATAGAAGACTTTAAAAAAAGGGAAGGTATATGCTTAGATATGATGACTCAATATCATAAAGATATCATTTCTCTCTAAGTTAATCTAAAAATTAACTAACTATAACTGTAATAAAATGCCATCAGGATAATTGTATTTTTTGCAACTAAGCAAACTGATTTCAGAATTTATATGGAAAGAATAAATAAGAATAAGAATGTAAACGTTCTATATGCTCTGGTGAAGTGGCTATGTTCATAGGAGGAAATGAGAACAATGTTTGGAAAGTTTATTTTCTCACAGGTCCCAGTGAGAAGATCACTGCATGCCCTTCAAAACCACAGGAGAAGCATCAAGTTTTGATTAGGTGGCAGAAGAGAGAACAAGGGAAAACCCTAGGTCAAAGCTTTTATTGAGATTTCTGTGGGAGAGGTAAGGCAAGGCAGGGTGAACTGTTTAGAATTGTTTAGTCTATTTTCTGCTGCTGTAACTGAGAGAACCACAAGCTGAATAAATCATAAATAATACTAATTAATTTGGCCCACCTGTTTGGACCCTGAGAAGTACAATATCAAGGGGTTGCAGAAGTTAAAAGCCTTCCTACTATATCATAACTTGGTGGAAGTGAAAGAAAGTAGGCATGAGACAGAAGAAAGAAACTGGGTCTAATTCAGCCTTTTTATCAGGAACTCACTCCTGTGATAAATAACCCCCTACAGTGATAAAGGCATTAATCTATTACTAATTACCTCTTAAAGGCCCTATTTCTTAAAACTGTTATAATAACAATTAAATGTCATTCAAATCATACCAGTTGGCTACTTTGAATAATTCTGATGGAGTTTAGCTGTAGGAGTGGTTTCTAGTTGCTTGGTACGTGGACCTGGGGTGATTTAGGCAAGAGAAAATATTGGCTTGGTGTATGAGAAATAGATATGGATGTGGTTGGGGTTGGTTTGCATATGATAGATGTGCTGCTTCCAGTGGTGGAACCCCTTGTAATCTCTACCCCTATGTGGTGCAAATTTTTCCAAACTAGCATGCTTTTTAAGATGTAAAAATATAACAAAATACAGAAAGTTAAAAAAGAAAACAAGACTAATACAAAAAATGAGATTGGTTCTAGCTAGATATTACAAATTATCATAATACTCTAATCAACATGGGTGGATACTAGTGCATGAATTTATGGATATTTCAATAGAATGGAACAGAAAGCAGAGGCATCTACACAAATACAAGAATTAAGTGTATTATTAAAGTGACACCTCAAATCAATGACTAGGAAGATGTGTTGGTTATTCAATAACTGTTTTTTGGGCAAAAGAATAATCGTATGGAGAAAAATATAAAGTTGAATCCATATTTCCCAATTCGTAGCAATATGAAATACTAAAATAATTATTTTATTGTCTTAGCCATGCCCTTCTGCCCATGGTGTTCTGCCTCACCTCAGGCCCAGAGCTATGGAGAAGCCATGAGATTAGGCCTCTGAAACTGTGAGACAAAATAAAATTTTCTTCCTCTAATTGTTATTGTCAGGTCTTTTGGTCCAGTGATGAAAAAGTTGATTAAATGAGACTCATAACATTTCTAGATGGCCAAACCAATGTAAACAAAGCAAAAATACAAATAACAAGTTGGATTAAGAAGTATTTTCCCTTCTCTTCTTCCCATCTTATGTTTCATCTGCTTGATCCCACCTCATTCTTCATATTCAGCTCTAGGGTATTTCCTCCAGAAAGGATGAAGAAAAGATCATTCCTCTTTGGTACTTCTACACTGTATGAGCATGCCTGTGTCAGTATTCTTACCACATGCCTGAAGTTAATTGTAAACTGAATTTGTGCATGTTAATCATTCCTTCCCAATTAATTTGTAAACTTCAAAGGCATGGCATTTTTGATGTGAAAATTACATGGAATAACAGGTGAATTTCATAGAATCATTCCAGTCTTTCCTGATTCTGCTACTTTCTGATATTACTTTGGGTAACTCAAACTCTCTTAAGTCTCATTTTATTTTCCAAGAAAATGATATTAATACCAATTTTATAATGTTGAGAAATAAGAGAATTTGTGCACATAAAAATGTGAGTATATCTTGAGTATTTTTCTCATTCCATTCTGTATGTAACTTAACTCAGTGGCCAGGCACATGGGAGTTGCCATTTTAATAAATGTTTACAGTGGGAGTGGTGAATTCTACAGAGAATGTTTTGTTTAATGTCAGGCACCCTGACTTTCTGGCGGGTGGGCGCTATCTGTGGATGCAGATACAACAGGAAATCTCTGGGGTAAGGCAGACATCCTAGAGACACTCTTAATGGTATCATGGGAAAACTAATTCCTCAGAGCCCACATAGAGGGCATTTCTACCCCATTCTTCATGCTGTACTATTTCACACAACAAAAGGGAAATCTCTGAGGACTCCAGCAGGATGAAGGAGCCTACACTGCTTCCTTCACTGTTTCTAAGAAGTAACTGACATACAAAAAAATAAAAATAAAAAGTGAATTTGGTCCTGTTAGTGAAAGAATCTTCCAGGCATTTCATCTCCTGTGCTCAGTTGGCATTCCTCTATCAACCTTCTCCAACAGAACTTTTTACAGTGATGGAAATGTTCTATACAGATGCTGTCCAATATGGTATCCACTAGCCACATGTAGCCAGATGAGTCTAGTCTAACTAAATAATTGAGTTCTAAATTGTATTAAAATTGGGCAGTGCAGTTCTCTACTGTATTTATTCACTTTTTTTACCCTCAACATCTTTATAGAGCCTGGTTCAGAAGGTATATTAGGAGATGTTTGTATAATTGATTATTCCAAATATTGTAGGTTTTTAGGTTTACTGGATTTATACTTGTAAAATGCAATTTCATCCATCACCCCATTTGTGACTTAGAGCAATCTGGAGAGCCTTTGTCTCAGTTTGTTGGAAAAGAAAACTGAGGCTCAGTATGTTTAAGTGATATGTCCATGATTACAAAGCTATGTTAAAGTCAGAGTCTTAGTGGAACCCAGATCTTTCTTTTTTCTTCTATCTCCTTATGAATGATGTTTGTTTGTTCTCCTTAGCTCTCAGTGAGCCTTCCCACTCTGAAATTCCCACAGCTCTCAGTCTTTACCTGTCATCAGGATTGTGAAAAGCATGTGTGCGCTAATATTGTTGTTTCTATGGACATGCTGTGAATTTTAAAATGCTCAAATGTGAAAGATATTTCTTTTTTTTAAAAAGAGAGAGAGAGAGAGAGAGAGAGAGAGGAGAGAGAGAGAGAGGGGAGAGAGAGATAATTTTTAATATTTATTTTTCAGTTTTTCAGTATACACAACATCTTTATTTTATTTTTATGTGGTGCTGAGGATCGAACTCAGCGCCCCACGCATGCCAGGCAGTGCGATACCATTTGAGCCACATCCCCAGCCCTATGAAAGGTATTTCTGATGGGTATTTTCTTTTTTTGCATTTAATCTGAATGTAGATTTTTTATGTAATTTTTATTTATATATGACAGCAGAATGCATTACAATTTTTATTACATATATAGAGCACAATTATTCATATCTCTGGTTGTATACATAGTTTATTCACACCAATTTGTGTCTTCATACATGTACTTTGGATAGTAATGATAATCACATTCCACCATCATGCTCCCTACCTTCCCCTCCAACCCCTCTGCCCTATCTAGAGTTTGTCTATTCCTCCCAAGCTCCCTCTCCCTATCCCACTATGAATCAATCTCCTTATATCAAAGAAAACATTTGACATTTGTTTTTTTGGGATTGGCTAACTTCACTTACATTATCTAACTCCATCTAACTCCATCCATTTACCTGCAAATGCCACGATTCTGTTCTCTTTTATTGATGAGTAATATTACATTGTGTACATATGCCACATTTTTTTATCCATTCATTTATTGAAGGGCATCTAGGTTGGTTCCACAGTTTAGCTATTGTGAATTGTGCTGCTATAAACATTGATGTGGCTGTGTCCTTATAGTATGCTGTTTTTAAGTCCTTTGGGTATAGACTGAGGAGAGGGACAGCTGGGCCAAATGGTGGTTCCATTCCCAATTTTCCAAGTTATCTCCGTACTGCTTTCCATATTGGCTGCACCAATTTGCAGTCCCACCTGATGGGTATTTTCACATAACTTTCTGGAGAAGACTCTTATGGTACCCACAACTTATCCCTGATTTTAGTGCAGGTGAATGCATCTTACCTCAAAGGCTTTCTGGTTCATCTTTGCTTTTTTGCCTTTAAGCTTTCTCTCAAACTCAGCAAGTCTGCTCCTCTTTGAGAAACACATCCAGGAAAGATGAGAGAGGTCAAGCTAGGGGATGGAGAATAAAACTCAACTAATGGAGATGGAAATGATAAGATAAATGCCCCAGCTTCCTTGTTCTTTAGTGGGACAATGCCTAAGGCACATTCGACACAGTTCTTTAAATTTTTTTTTTTTTACTGGTGCATTATACATTAGTGAGATTCAATATGCCATATTCATACATGTATATAATCGGTTCTATTTCTGTCTTAAGTGCTTTCCCTTACCTATTCCCACCACTTGATTCATTTCTCTACTATACTGATCTTCCTTCTACTACTATTTTTGTTATTTTCCACACAGTTCTTTAGAGCATCTTCAGTGACATTAAGCACAGCTATCTACTGAATTGACTAAATAACACGTTTTTCTTGGCTTTTTATCTCCCTTCTCTTTTTCAGTCTCACTTGTTTCTTCTCAAATTCCCAAGTCCTTGCCTGAGGCTCTTTTTGGAGAACCCTTGTGAAGATGTTACCTAATGATATATCGACCTCTTTAGAGACAACAGTTTTCCCTGTAAGATTTGTGTTCCACCATCCTTGACTTCTTGCAGTTTTTTGCTGATCACATGCACCTCTTTTCCTCCACTTACACAGGTCCTCTGCCCACAACACTCTTCCACTCCTTTGCCTGGCTGACATCTAGTTATTCTTCAAGACTCAGCAAGGATGTTCATTTCCCTGTGAAGTCTTCACTGATTACTTCTCACCACTATTACAGTTTAGAGTTCTGACTCCCTGATTTAGCACTTCAAACCCAGTTTATCAAAATCATTATCTCTTTGTTCTGCTCTGTGATCGCCTTGAGAAGAAGGGGCTGAAAGACCCTCCAGGAGTGTCTTCCGTCTGAAGAGACCCGTTCCCCAAGGACCAGCGAAACCACGACGTTCGGATGCAAACAGCAAGAGGTTTATTCAGGTGCACAGGTACCCGGGGCGACAAGCTCTATGTGACTTGCGCGCCCCTGGCTTATCCTGAGGGGTTTATATAGGGCTTGCAAGCAGAAGCGTGGATACAGAAGCGAGATGCATAGTTACAGGATCCCTATTGGAGGATTTAAATGAGGTGGGGGTTATACTTTTTTTTTTTCAGTTCTCGAAAATCAGACAAAGTTGCTGACGTGACCAGTTTCTGTTCCCTTCCGGTATCTTTTGTTCTCTCTTTGACCAGATGTCTGCCCCTATACATCCTGTCCTCGTAGCGACCTCGAGCTAGCCCAAGATATCTGCCTCTGTGCATCCTGTTTTTGTAACGACCTTGAGCAAGCCCAACTGCTGAACTTGCAGACTCAGTTGCCCCACTGACCTCCTTTGACAAGCTATTTTTCAAGCCTTGTTATATCTGGCGTTACTAAGCTAAAGCTATAAGCAGCTGGGTTGGGGAGTCTTTCAGTTGCATCCTGTCCTTTAGTTCCTGTTTGCTCAAGCTTGGCCCTTCCGGGGTTATCTATATGGAACATCCTGTGGCGGCATTGTGCTAGACTTGAAATGCTACGTGCAGCTAGTGGGATTGTGACATGGGGGTGGTGCAAGAGAACATCCTGCAGCTTCAGGGCACAGGGGTTGGATTTCCTAATGTTGGGCCTGGGGCCTTAAGGTTCTTCAGGGGCCTACCAAGGAAAGAACTTGTTAGAAAATTAAGTGCTCAATAAAACCTGTCAGAATGTGCAGGAATGAATTTAGGAATCATTTTTCATTCAGCAAATAATTACCAAATACTTATTCTATGTCATGCATCATGCTGCACTATGGCGTGTACACACTTGAAGAGAGCAACCCCAGGTATCAGGGAATTCAGTCGAGGTAGAAAGAAGGAAATAATGCATAAAGCATTGTATATATATAAAAAAATGTTTGGTCAAGAAAATGTACAGAGAACTATGTATAGGAGGGGAGCCAGCTAGGAAAGGATAACCTTCCAGTTTGGTCTTAGAACACAGTGACTGGAAAGAGCATCCCTACATCAACAAAAGAAAAGTCTTTTCCAGAACTGGGGCAAGTGCGGTTGAAGAGGGGAAAGGAGCCACAACCACTGGACCTCTGCGTGTCTGGGTTGAAGTGGGCACACCACCTTTATTTTTCAAGGTGAAATGAATACATAAGTCACCTAGCATATCGACGAATGTCAGGCACGCTAGGGGAAGAAGCACTGGGAAATCAAGAAACCTGTCCTAAGGTCTCAGAATTGAGCTCTAACGATAGAAACATCAACTCAGGCTCTGTGGACAGCACCAGGACCCCGGTGCCAGCCTAGCCCACCAGAGCCCGGGTTCCCTAGGGGCGGCGGAGCATGCTCAGTTGCCAGGACGCGGTAGCTACGACGCGCGAGCAGTGAACATTCCCAGCCCCGCAGGCACCAGGCCGGGGGGAGTGGGCGGGGCCTCGGACGCATGCTCCCTCCTAGCCCGCCCCTCCCGCCCCGCCCCCCGCCACGCGCCAGCGCCGGCAAGCCGGCCGCCCGTTGCCCTGGCAACCGTCGTGCCGCGTCTTCCTGAGGGAGCTCCTGTCAGCCCCAGGATCCCACCGCCCGCTCCCCACTGCCCCAAGGTTTTCGCGTGGGCTCGGAGTCTGAGGGACAACAAAAATGGCGGAGCGGAGCCAGACGGCGCCTGAGGCAGGTCTGTGGGGGCGGTCGATTCAGGGAAAGCTGAGGTGGCACTGCTGTCCTGGGCCTGGGAAAAGAGGAGACTTGGCATGATCCTATTCCAGAGTGAAAGCCCCTATGTATTTGAGCGGTGGGGTTATGACTTCAGGGTCAGGGGTCAAGGGAGGTGTGTACCCCTCTGAGTGGCGGGCAGGGACCTCGAAGTCCTGTTGGCAGGGGAATGTGTGTGTGGGGGTGTGCACACTTTTGAGTGAGCATGGGCCTGGAAAGGGCTGGGACCCCAGGGAGGACCCAGGACTCTAATCCTGAGGGGCACTTGTGGTGGGGGCTAATCCTAGGGATAGGCCGCGTCGTGGAGAGGGTGTACACAGTCTGGTGGGAGCATGGGAAGGATCCCTGCAGGGTTATGATTTGGAGCTGGGAGGAGGCTCAGATTCTGAGGAGGCAGGTGTTTGTGAAAGGTGTGTTACTTCAATTTCAGACAGTGCCATGGAAGGGGAGGTTTACTAGGATCCTCAGGATTTCCCCTGGCCACAGAGAAAGTGTACAGATCTTTGTATGGGTCTTTAAAAAGACCAGAGGCTTGAGGGGACTTCCAGAGACCCAGCCCCTTTAGGAATCTGCTAAAAGGAGGTGGAGCCTAAGTGAGTGCATATGGGATCTTGAAGGTCATTCAAAATCACAAAGGGGTGCATGTTCACTACTTTGAGTGTAAGATACCATTTAAAGGCAGGGAGACTGATAGGGAGGTAGACCCAGGATTCTATTCCTGGGGGACTCTTGTGGCTGGGCTTAAGAGAGATAGTGACCTCAGGTGTCTTAAATGGCCATGGAAGAAAACAAGGGTTTTTATAGTCCTTGTATATGTGGGAGGGAGTTTATCCCTAAAAGGGCCTGAGGACTGAAGAACTGAAACTTTAATACAAGGGATAATATCAGTGTATGTATAGAAAATTAATGACTTTGGGATTTGTATGGTGTTGGGTTGTTAAAATGGTGTACACATATAACCTTGTATTTGCATCCTAATTAGGTATTTGTTAGATTATGGTTACAAGAGTGATCCACTTGAATTACTCCCCTCTCTCTCTCTCTCTCTCTCTCTCTCTGTGTGTGTATGTGTGTGTGTTTTCTGTTGGTAAGGCTATACAGGGAATGGAACTGGAAACTACAAGAAACCATCAAGAATGGTTCAAGGGATCATTATCTTTCAGGACCCCTTCATGGTTTCTGTCTGTCTCTATTTTTTCAATGGCATCTTTGTTTCTTCCACAGAGTAGTTCCTTTACTCATTGTACAGTTTTAGCTCCCCCATAACTTGAACATGCTCACTTTTTTATTCATTCATGTACTCAATAAATATTTATTAAATGCTTTTTGCTAGATAACAAGTTAGGCTCTAGAAACTCTCTGATCCTGATTTTCTTACCTTGGTCTTTTTTTCCTTTTTTCCCATAGCACATATTGCCTTTGAACCTACTATTTAATTTACTCATTTGTATTTATAATTACTTCTGTCCTCCTAGGATGTAAACTCCACAAAGGCTTTATTTTTATCACATCTAGAACTTTACTTAATGTACAGTATATATAATGTCTTCTTAATATAATATTTGTTAAAGGAACAACTGAATTGCTTGATATTGCCTGGAGGTAATATTTTAGCTGAAATATGAAAGGGATTAGATAAATGAAGGGAAGAGCAAAGAATGCTCTAGGTAGAGGGAAACTCATGTACAAAGACCTTAATATGGGTGGAATCATGATATGCTATGTAAGAGAACTGGAAAGAGACAAGTATGGGTGTTCATAGGGCAATGTGGGGAGAGAAGAGGCAAGCTTAAGTACTTTGTAGGCTATGTTATTAGTTTTGGTTAAAAAATCCCAAGATTAATGGGAAACTATTGAAGGATTTTAATGGGGAACATGACATGATTGGAATCATTAAAAAATTCTGGCTATAGCAGAGGGAATAAAGTATACAAGAATGAATATAAGAAGATCTGTTAGAAGGTAAGCTTGGAGATAAAGAAAGGAATTGAAAATATTTATGAGATAAAATTAATGGGACTTAGTGGGATATGAGACTGAGGGAAGAGGAGGTAGGTATCTCTTTTTCTATTTTGTGCACCTGGATGCTCAGATGTCATTACTGAGATAGGGAGCATTGGAGAGGATCTTGGCAAGGTTTGAAAGGGAAGACCATGAATTTGGTTTTAGATTTAGGAAGTTTGAAGAATCTTTAAGACATACAAATAAATGGAGACATTAGCAAAGCAGTTGAATTTACAAGAAAATTTGAATTGTCATGGAGAGAATTTTTTTGAAATAGAGATCATGGGTATGGATGAAACTGCCCTAAGAAACACCAGGCTTGGGATGAAGTATTGAATAGCTGCAATATTTCAGTTCCCTCTAAAGAGAGAAATTATAACCAGAGTACAGTCAAAAAATACTTCAAGATAAATGGAATACTCTTTATACTGAATCCTGACAAGTGATATAAAATGAAGAATGAAAAGCCAGACATAGTAACAGGAAGGTCATTGGTAACTTGAATGAGTGAAAATTGATGAGGGTAAAAGCCAGGTAATCTATCTTTTGAGTCACTATTAATTATCTCAGTCTTTGTTTTTCTTTTTTTTTAAACGTTTAAAACACATCTTAAAAATATTTTTAAATTGTTGATGGACCTTTGTTTTTTTTGTATTGTGGTGCTGAGAATTGAACCCAGAGACTCATGTATGCCAAGCAAGCACGCTACCACGAGCCACAATCCCAGCCCTGTTTCTTTTTTTAAATATATATATATATATTTTTAAGTTGTAGTTGGACACAATACCTTTATTTTATTTATTTATGTTTATGTGGTTCTGAGGATCAAACCCAGTGCCTCACATGTGCTAGATGAGCACTCTACCACTGAGCCACAATCCCAGCCGCAAGTCTTTGTTTCTTAATTCAGATTTCTGAGAGAATTTTATTGACACTTGTCATCTTTTACCACTAGATGAAAGTTCAGTGTTAAGAATGACTTTGGATTAGGTGTTCAGGTATTGTTGGCTAAAGTCACTTGGTACAAAATATGGCCATCTGAGGATTTCTCATCATAACAGTTAAAATTTATGGAGTGTTTATTTTGTGCCAAGAAGTATATATGTATGTTTTAGTCACTTCAGCCTTATAACCCCTCTCTGAGGTATTCTAAGTATTTTATATGTGGAGAAGTTTTGGCACAGAGAGTTGAGCAAATTTCTCAGTACCTGCAAAGAATTAATACAAAATTATACTTTTCCAGATTACTTTAGCATTATTTGGATTTATTATTTAGCTTTCTGTTTGTATTACAACAATTCTACACACTGAAAAAGTCAGTCTTGATGAAAATTCCTGCCATATAGGAAATAGTCTAAATTGAGCTTAATGTTCTAGCAAAATGAAGTGAAAAGAACTAGGACTCAAATCTTTGTCTGAGTACTGTTTCTCTGTCTTATTAGATATGGACCTTGGGTTCAACTTTTCTGACCTTCAGTTTTTTTATCTGTAAGTTGAGAATGATATTTGTAGGATAGTTGTGAATATTACTTAAGTACCCAATAAATGTTATTTTCTTAATTCACTTGAAGCTCAAATATAAAAACTTTCAAATGTATTGTATAACGCTTTAAACATAAAAGCAAGTTTTAAACATTCAATGATGAATGTAAGATTTTTTTTTCTTTATTGATGTAATTGCTTTGATGTCATAGGAAAAGGTAGGTACCAAGATTTGGAGAATGTAGAAACCTTACCTGAACTATGGAACCTGTCTCTGTGTGGAGTGAATTTTGAAGAATTTTGTGGAGGAGTGAAAGGACACCTAAGATAGTTTTTTTTTTTTTCAACCATGTAGATAACTCTGTAAGTAGATCATAGATGCAAAAGGCAGTTTTTTTTTTGGGGGGGGGAACTTTTTGAATGAGTATGGGAATGTGCTTTGTAATCAAACACATTAATATCACATTTGCACTAAGTGAACATAAATCATTAACAGCTTCATATCAATTTGAGTCAGGTTTTGCTACCAAATTAGTTTTATTGCCTAAGTTAGGTATTTGAGGTTTTTTGAATTGTGGAAGAGGGAATGTATACTTACATAATTTTTATATTTTTTTAGAAATGTTTTTAAAAGTTCAAATTGTTTTTGTCAACTATGTATCTTCTGTAATGGAAGTAAGCATAGTTTTATTAAAGATGCTTAAAGTATTGGGACAGAAAATATTTTCTTGTTGGCCAGAAAGTTTATGTGATTATTTCTCTTAAGTCCTTCTGATATTGTCTATATTCCTGAGATTTATGAATGTTATATTTGGCTTTAATTTTAGCATCTTAGCTTAGTCACTTCAATGAGAGATACTAGAGAACTATATACTACATTAAAAGGTCAGAAGAATGTCAATATTTTGCATCCCAATTAACACAATCACAGTTTTATCTTTGAGTCATTTAAGAACAGCACAGTTTTATGTGAGTTTCAGACTATTTTTATTAGTTGTTCAATTTCAGCAATGATGTAGGTTTTAAATTTAATATTGATTTAAGGAAAAATTTCATTTTTAGATGAGTTTGATGTTTCTGATTATAAAAAATTATTGCAAGTGTGAAGGCTTGAAGTAATTCATTGATAGTATTTACCATATGGGAATATTCTTATCTTTGCTTTTAATATTCCCTATTTATTAATGGTATCCATAAAAGAAATTTCCTTTAAACTCTAAAGGAAGATATTTTCATTTGCCATATAATACTTAAGAACTATTGATTTTGAAACTTGGAGTCTTTAAACTGGATTTCAAAATAATGTACTTGCATGTCAACTGGAAAAAAACAAAACAAGGAAATACAGAAGGATTCCTAAAATTTTGCATAGGATTGAAAACTTTTATTTAAGACTGTAAATTCCTAAATATTTTCAACAATGTTATGGGGGGAAGGGAGCAGAACAAAACCTGCCAGTAATTATAGCTTCCTTACTTTTATTACAAAAGTAATATATCAAACTCTGTGTCATGGTTCTGTAAAAGAAACCACTATGTTGTGGAGTATGATATTCATTTTTAAAATTAGTTGTTAATTCAAAAACATATTGACTACTTTCTGTGTTCTAAGCATTGTGTTAAATTTTGGAAATTTGGAGATGTATTAGACCAAGTCCCTGTTTGCAAGGAGGAGGTAATTAGAAAATTCCCATTGAAGCATAAAGTTATATGCAGAATTCTGAGACTCTAGAATGTTCCCACGACAGCCTGGGGGTGATAGAAATGGTAGTTCAGGAAGGCTTCTTAGAGGAAGGGAATAGATGAATTGAATTTTGAATGATGAGAAGGAGTTAGTCCAATGAAGGTGGTAGGCAGAGGTATTAGGAGTGAAGAGAAGAAATGAAGATCAGAGAAAGAAACACGTGCAGAGGAAAGTTGTGAAGTGAGGGAATCAAGTTTGATTAGAACACTGATGGAAGTTACTCACTTTTTAACAGATTTAAAGACTAAATCGCCCTAACCCCATTCTTGGGTCAGCGATCCTTTTGGCTATCTGATGCAAAACAATGACTTCTCTCCCATGAAAATGCATACTTTGTGCAAGTGCAGAAATTTGAAAATGATTTCAATTTAAGAAATTTTCTCTTTATTAGTTATGTTCTGTTTCAGAATTTGACATCTTAAAAGTGGGAGTACTTTGGTGGAAGTGGCTGATCTAACAACATGTCTATGTTAGAGTAGGTCTAAAGTAAATGCAGGCCCCTAAATTATTCAGGTTATTAGTTTATCTTTTAGCTTCTTCATAGTTTACTTTGTTTATACTTTTTCTCATTTTTCTTCACAATAGATCTGAAGAAAGAAGTTAAGATTACATAGGTAGTTCAAGAGAGATTAAGTGATTAGTTCAGGTTTTTGTGACTAAAAAGCAGGTCTTTCTAATTCCAAAGCTCAGATTCTTTCCATTCTTGCTCTCCTGTCAGAAGATGTGAGAAAGATTGCAGTATCCAGCAAGAGACATATGAATTGTTATTCTTAAATTGTTAGAGTACCCAGGGTTGTACAACCAGGAAGAAGAGGAACTGTAACTGTAACCCAGTTTCCTGATTGTCCTTCAATAAATCAAAAGTAATATGCTGCCCTAAAATGGATAAAGATAAATAAGTAAGTGTCATGCAAATAATCTTTAAAAAGAAAGTTATTTCAGTAAGTCAGTCTTTTCCCATTTGCAGAGTACCTCTTTTCTGTCAGGCAGTTTTTTAAAAAAAATAATTTTATTTTTATGTGGTGCTGAGGATTCAACCCAGTGCCTCACGTTTGCTAGGCAAATGCTCTACCACTGAGCCAGAACCCTAGGCCCTGGTAGGCATTTTTAAAAATTAGTTCTTATCAGATATACATGATAGTAGAAAACTCTTTGAGTCGTTGTATACAAATGGAGCAGAATTTTTTGCTTCTCTGGTTGTACATGAAGTAGAGTCACACCATTCATGCTATCATACATGTACCTTGGGTAGTGATGTCTTGTCTCATTCCACCATCTTACCTACCCCCCTTTCCCCTCCCCTTGTCCTCTTTTCCCCATCCAAAGCTCCTCCACTCATCCCCGCCCCCCACCTCCTGCAATTAGCAATTAGGGAGTAACATCCACTTATCAGAGAAAACATTTGGCCCCTGTTTTTTGGTATTATTTCACTTAGCATGATGTTCTCCAACTCCATCTATTTATCTGCAAATTCCATAATTTAATTCTCTTAATGCTGAGTAATATTCCATTTTGTATATATATTCCACAATGTTTTTATCCATTTGTCTATTGAAGGGCATCTAGGTTTGTTCCACAGTTTAGCATTTGTGAATTGTGCTGCTGTAAACATTGAAGTGGCTGCATCACTGTCCTATGCTGTTTTTAAGTCCTTTGGGTATAGACTGAGGAGTGGAATAGCTGGGTCAAATGGTGGTTCCATTCCAAGTTTTCTAAGGAATCTCCATACTGCTTTCCAGATTGGCTGCACCAATCTGCAGTCCCACCAGCAAAGTATGAGTGTGCCTGTTAGGCAATTTTTTTGTATATACTTTGTGTAAGTCTCACATAGTTCCTGCAAGACAGGTATAATTATCTCACATTTACAGATGAGGAAATTGAGGTGCAGAAATGTTAAGTGATGTGACTAAGGCTATACAAACAGTAATTACTAGAACTAGAATTAAAATTAGAACCAGGTCTATCTGGTTGTTAAGTCCATACTGACTGATAGGACTCTTCCACTTTCTCCTGACTTTATTCCCTAGCTATGAAATATCACTACTGATAGAAGGGGATGGCACATATTAGGATTAGAATAGCACATATTTTCTTCCTTAAATAGGAAGAGTTGATGCGTACATTACTTTTCAGGCAAATACATTAAACAGAAAGTGCACAGATTTTCTAATTATTCTAACCATGGGGTTATCAAAATTTCTCATCTTAGAAATTCATGCATTTATCTAGTAAATTAGTTCTAGGTAGAGAATGGATTTAAGTAACAATTAACACAGGCTTGGTATATAGTGGGCATTCAGTAAGTATTTGTGGATCGAATGAATGAAGACTTTTTAATCCATAAATATTTAAATTTAAACACTGAGGGTAGTGACACATAAAGGAAAAATCGAGTAACTTTTGGCATTTTACAAACAATATCCTAGTTGAATGTGGTACAAAGTAACTGGTGAACTAGAATGGGACACACATGTTTAAAACTCTCTTTGGATGTCTGTCTCTTTAGGAAGTATAGCACATGAAAGAGGTCATGGGTTTTGGAATTATACAGATAAGATTTAAAATTTCAATTTTACCATGTAATATATAACAGTGCTTCCCTAAGCCCCATTTTTATCATCTTTAAAATGAATATACTAATCATTTGCCTAGTAAAGTTGTGATGGTGCATCCATGCATATAGTATAGTGAAAACTCTTAAGCTAACTCACTAGATTAATTAGTGTCTTCCATTCCACGACACATGCAGCTTTCTGTATTTGAAGACCCTTTTTGATTATATAGCTACCCCAGCTGCTGCAAGAAAGCAATTTTATAAATGTGCAGTGTATGGATGGAAGTTTGGTGTTAGTGTCATAAATATATTAGGAAGAACTTAGTAGTTTAAATCAAAATTAGAAATGCGATCCTAAGTTGTAATATTCTATCTTCTAATCTTAGTCATGTCACTACCTATATACTACCACAAAAGTAGCAGTGATTTTGGAAAATGCTTGTATACTTTTTGCAGCCTGATAAAAATTGTTGTAAATGTTTTTGACTTTCCTATAAGATACTGAAAGACTTTATCTCAGTTTAGGTTTAGTGACATTGTGGGGTCTTTGATTTGAATTTCAATATTAAATGTACAAAGCTAGATGAAAAATCAAAGGATTTAATAAAGGGGTACTTGAGTTTTATTATTTAATAAGCTTTCTGTTAGAGTGACAAAAGCACACTTATCTTGTGGGTTCTTTTATTTTGACTTAATTAAAGAATATGTGTATTCAACTTCATGAAAGCAACATTCCCCTTTATTCTGAGGAGGGGCTTTTGGTATAGTTTAGTCTTATTAGCTCCTATAACTTGATTTAATAAGGTCCTAAAGAAGAGAAATTTCCCTTCCATTGAATCCATATTTGTCACATTTTTCCCAGTTGTGTTGCATAGTGAATTAGCTAAACCTCTTTTTGTTACTTGAAGAATTTCATCGTAACTAGATCGGTATATTTTTAATTGATTTTTTTCAGTTAAGGGACTCTAGATAATTGAGGTATTGCATATATATATATATATATATACACACACACACACACACACACACACACATACATATATATACATATGTAAATATAGACACACATATATATGTATATATATATTTTTTATGGGAGGGAGTACTGGGGATTGAACTCAGGGCACTCAACCAGTGAGCCACATCCCCAGCTCTGTTCTGTATTTTATTTAGAGACAGGGTTGCCGAGTTGCTTAGCACCTTGCTGTTGTTGAGGCTGGCTTTGAGCTTGCAATCTTCCTGCCTCACCCTCCCAGGCCACTGGGATTATAGGTGTGCACCACAGAACCTGGTTTGCATATATTTTTAATTGAAATATGAAGGGCTATGTTCTGAGAGAGTGGATTATTATTATGATCCCAGGAGTTAGATTGCTTTTGGGGAAAGAGGGAAGGTGGGAAAATATTCTTTATTGTTTGTACACCCTCACTTTTAAAGTGGTTTCAATTTGGCAAAAAGTTGTTCCCAGAAAACTTTACACTTAATGTACATTGGATTCTGATGAAATGTAGTAAATGAAATTTTCTTTGGTTATCTAATTTTAATGCCATTTCACATTTAGATTATCAAAAGTTGCTAACTTACCCATTATGTGTTAGTAAAAACACATTACTCATTTAAAATAATGTGAATGAGATTTATTTCTATTAAAATGACAGAAGTGTCTTTATCCTGTGGGTGTCTGCTCTGAATAATATTTTGAAAATTTAAAAGTTTTGATAAATTATTTTCAGAAGCAGGGTTCAGTATTATCAGCTGAATAAATTCCTTTTGTTTTGGTCCTAGTAAGCTAAATGTTTTTATGTAGCTGATTATTATGTTTTAAAGATTTGTATCTTCTTAAGAATCACATCATTTTCTTTTTCAGAGAAACTAGAAATTAGGAAAACTCTCTTAGCTCTAGCTTTCCTTGAATTTTTGTGCTATAAGCTTTGCCTACCCCTGCCTTGCTCCAGTTATATAAAAGAGACTAGCTTACTGAGTAAACCCTAGATCTTTGGCTCTTTCTTCCTTCTGTTCTTCATTGTTCTCTCTCTTTTATTACTTGGCTATAATTTATCTGGCAGGTGAACAGAAGGCTCTGGTTCTTAGCTAGTTCAGTTCTAAAATGGATATGCAGTTTACCATTGCCAACTTACCTTGAGTTTTATGAATATTTAGTGCCAAAGAGAAAAAAGAGGCTAGGAAATATAATTTAAAAAATACTTATGTATATAAAATTTCTAGAAATCTAGTTTGTCTTTTGAATACTGTAGTTTTTAAAATGAGAAATCAGGGCTTAAAATCCACTTTCTATTCATATTAGTTTTCTGAATCTGAGTAAATTGCTTTTGATGAAAAGTAAACCAATCCTTGGATGCATCAGGGAATTACTACATTTCTTAATTCTGAAGCTGTCTTTTTCTTTTCCTTGCAAATTTTAATTACTTATTTTGGAAAAGCATAAATAGCTTCATGGAATTTAAATAAACATATTTATTTCAAGTTGTTTAATTATATAGCCTTTTTTGAACCATACTTACACATTTTTACTTGTATTCCAGTTATTTTGTATTTATCTTTCTTCAGTTTGTATATTTTTTCTTATGAGATTATAAGCAAATTTACATCAGGCACTAAGTAGTGCGTGAGTGAATTTCTGATTGGATTTATGAGTAGAACCTTCCATTTCCTACCACATTAACTTTCTTGGGGCTTGGGAATGTAACTTTGATTATTTGTTATTTTAAGATATTTAGAATTTAAATTGGCTTCCATAAAAAAGTAGGCGTATAAGAAACTTGAGGTTCTTATCAGTGTTTTATGTGGTATTAATCAAAAAGGGTAGGAGCATGAAGGTAAAAGGTCTCTTTTAGTCTCTATGACCATGTGTTAGAAGTGGGACAGACACAAGGGAAATAAATCTGAGTAAACTAGTGCAGTTTCTGGGCTGCCTTAGGAATATTGTATCTTTTTAACAGATTTTGTAAGCAAAAGATAAGGCAATTACCTTTGGTCCATTTGATTAATCTATTCAACTGAAACTTATGACCACTCTTTCAAATTACTTTAGTAGAGTCTTATTTAGTGAAGCCTTGTTTTTGGATGAGAGAATGAATACATGACAACTGCCTACAAAAACCTGAACTTCAATAATTTACAATAAGAACATCAAAGATGGATGTGAATCAGTGGTGTTTCTTTCATCTCAGTGGCTATTGACAATATAAATTTTGCTCTCAGGAATGAGGTAGAATACATCTCCTTTCATATTTATTCATATACATATATTGTGTGTGTATATACACACACTCACACACACACACATATATATATATATAAAATCACAGCATGTAATATTTCTTCACATTAATATCTAGTTAGTTTTTAATTTTATTATTTTTTATATGGTTTCTTTGCTACATCTTTATTTTCTCTTGCCACTTTTTTAAGAAGGCAGGTAGTTTGCCTGGATTTTGCTGATTGCTTTCACATGATAAGTTCAACACATTCTTCTATCTTCTGTATTTTATTTTATTTTTTAAAAAATATTTATTTTTTAGTTGTAGGTGGACCTAATATCTTTACTTCATTTTTATGTGGTGTTGAGGTTGGAACCCAGTGCCTCACGTGTGCTGGGCGAGCACTCTACCACTGAGCCACAACCCCAGCCCCCAGTCTTCTGTATTTTCTATAAATTATTGGATATATATATAGAAGCTTGATAATCTTTAGGCTTTTTTAAAAATCAAGACTGCTGCAGTCTGGCTTGACACAATTCACAAGCCACTTATCAAGCAGAAACAAACTTTATTTTTAGAACACATGCCACACCACATGAGATCTTCAGGAATTCCCTCAGAGCCCAACTGCCACCACCAGCTTCCCACAAGCCTCCCAACCCCCCCCACTCCTTCTGCTCTTGAGGCCGATTGGCTGGGTCGTGTGGGTGGAGCCAAAAAAAGTCCCCCAATGAGCAGCTCCGTGGTCTGAAAGGGCAGGGAAACAGCCCAATGAGCATCACTGCAGAGGAGCCAATCAGCTGGCAGCTAGAAGTTTGCTGGGGCCGCTGTGAGCCAATCATCAGCTGGCAGCTGGAAGTTTGCTGGGGCCACCGTAAGCCAATCATCAGCTGGCAGCTGGAAGTTTGCTGGTAGCTGGAAGTTTGCTGGGGCCCCTTTGGCTGTGGCTCTCAACATCTACCCCTCTATGTTTAAACAACAAGCATGTGGCTTAGGGTCCATGCCTGCCTTAAGTTGTTCAATACTACATATGGTCCTTACCCGTCATCAGATGAGCTGACCTCAAGGCATCAGCCTCCTGTCTTTGGTTGGTACCATTGCAATTGGATCTTACCTGTCATTGACTACCGGTCCAGCATACAGCCACATGTGTGGATAGGTCTTTGTACCAGTGTGGGGGGGGGGGAGGTTCTTTGCCTCACCTCTGTTGGCTCCCAAATTTTAGCTGAATGACCATCACAAGCAGAAGGGAGGAGGAAACACCAAGCCGATTGACGGCTCCTTTTGGAAAAATTGTACCACCGATGACACCATCAGCAAAAATACCCCAACACTACCACAAGTTGCTGCACCAACAGATAGTTCACAATGCATACAAGTGATTTCACAATGCACACAAGTGATACATAGTCCAGGCAAGTTCTGCAAGCAGTTCAGTGATAGCTATTGCAGAAGTTGTAGATTGGTTTTATCTTTGTCTTCACCGGCACTGAGATGAAGATAGGAATTCTGGCAATAATGGCTAAAGAAAAAATTATGTAACATTCCAGAAGGCACTAGAAGAAAACAATTTTCTGAAAAATTTACATTATCTTGAACAGAATTATTAAAAATAATGAAAAGGAAAGGTGAAAGTAAACAAATAGATCTGTTAACCTCCTTTTTTGTTCACATATTAAAACAATCCTCAACAGCTGTTTACCCAATTTAAATTAAATCATTTAAATCACGTGAATAAAAAAAAATTTGGATCCATTTTTTCATGAGCGCTCATCATATATGATATATGGACATATGTACATACAAACATACAACACAAAAAACAAGTGTGCACACATAATACATACAACAAATAACATAATAGTAAAGGCCTTATAACTTTTTACAGGTGAAATCTCCATTGCAATGTTTAAAAACTCTATAGTCAAAAAATAGAACTGATCAGCAAAACATTAATCTAGGTCTGTATGAGCTCAAGAAACAAAATAGAACTCCATGATGTGGGAAAGGGCAATAATAAAATAGATATTGAAAAAAAGCACCTGGTTC
>NW_026000082.1:15401644-15416513 GCF_001458135.2 Marmota marmota marmota
TTTGAGCTGATTGTTTGGGTACTAAAAATGTAAAAGTTTGATCAGGTGTAACTATTGCTGCTGTACCATTATTTGACCCATGAATGAATATATTTGGAGCATTCATGATAGGTGTTTTTCTTGTCATTTTTGGAAAAATTACAGGATGCAATGACCAAAAAGACAATAAAGGATTAGATGGTAAGTGGTTATCAAATGAAACATTAGATTTACACATGATTATTGCCCAAGTATTTAACTCATTAGCTAACTCATCAATTTGATCCATTCCGCTGTGGCTCTCAACACAAGACCATTTCAAAAGTGGTATTGTGTGCTACTATTATAAAGCACATAATGTCTGGCTTGCTATTTTTGTGATGTTAGCAACCATTAAATAATGATGCATAATTTATATTTAAACAATAATAATTTGAAAAAAGTACAGAGTACAATTGCCCAGTAAATGTTACAAAATTAACTCTATGAATTTAGGGGAGAAAAAGTTAACTCAGGACTAAAGTGGTCAATGAAAATGTTATAAAGGTAGTTGATCTTAGGATAGGTTGTAAAGAATAGGGATAATTCTAGTAAAATATGATATATTAGCCAGTTTAGGTTAATTTATACAGTGATAATAAATCACTAAAAATGTCTCAGGGATTTATAAAAACAACAAATATGCATTTATTGCTTCCATTTACATGTCTATTATAGGTTAGCTATATTATTGTTCCACATTTTCTTGTTAGGAGCCAGCCTGATAAGAATAGCCTCTATCTGGAAGGTTTCTGGTCTCATATAAGAAGAAAAGAGATGATTTTGAAACAAAACAGTGGGTCTTAAAGCTGCTCAGAAAGGGTGCATGTCACTTTTGCTCACATTTCTGTTCAAGTCTTAGAGCAAGCCTGATATTGACAAGGTAGGGTATATAATCCTGTCCTACTCATAGGATTGTGGGATAGCAGTATTTGTCTTAGAGGAAAAAGTGGAAAGGGGAAAGGGTATTTTGTGTAGAAAGAATCATTAATGCACACGGAATATTTGAGGGTTAGCAAGAAGACTTGTTTTTCATGAGTAGAACATGTATATTGTCTAGATAGAAGAGTAAAACAATCACTCCTGGAGAAGGGGAGGATGGATCAGTAGAGTTTAAATTCCAAACTCATGTTTAGGTAACCTGCTATTTTGCTGAATGCTAAATTTCTGGCTTGAGCAATTTGGGATGGAAAGTGCTAGCTCAGCACTGTTCAGTAGAAATACAATGCGGACCACAAATGTAATCCATATATACAATTTAAAATTTGATAGTAGCTGCATTAAAATAAACAGGTGAAATTAACTTTAATGTATTTTATTTAACAATATACTTCACTCAATATCTTGTTATATTTGCTTTTCCCATCATGGTATTCCCAGAACTAAGTGAAGAAATGACAAGGAATTATATAGCAGCTTTCTGTAAGTAGGAAAAACATAGCTTGATTTTATGGCTGGACTCCAAGAGAAAGCATTTCTTTTCTTTTCTATTTTTTTTTGGGGGGGGTATTGGGGATTGAACTCAGGGGCATTCAACAGTGAGCACATCCCCAGCCCTATTTTGTATTTTTTTTTAGAGACAGGGTCTCACTGAGTTGCTTAGTGCCTCACTTTGCTGAGGCTGGCTTTGAACTCATGATCCTCCTGCCTCAGCCTTCCAAGCTGCTGGGATTACAGGTGTACACCACTGCACCTGGTGAGAAAGAATTTTTGATAAGGATGGACTAGTAATTATCTGTAAGCAAATGTGGGACTGAGAATACTAGTCTTCTTCAAATCCTAGAGATCCTAGGACATAAAAGAAAAAATAACCAGCCACCTCGTAAGACTACAAGGTAAAGTGTCCTGTGGGGAGAACAGGATATTAGAGTAAGGAGATAGTTGGAACACTCAATGAAGCGTGTAGGAGCATTGGGGAGGATTTATAGGAGATAGTCCTAGAGATTATATTAGTGTTAAAAGACAGGGTAGAGCTAGATTGTAGGAGAGCTATTAGGGCATAAGAAGGATAGGTTATGAAGAAATGGTAGAAAATATTGTATTAAAATCTCTCAGAGAATACACACACACACACACACACACAAAAACAAAACAAAACAAAACAAAACAAAAAACAAACCCCAAACCAAACCACACCAAACAAACAAACAAACAAACAAACAAAACCTTCAGAAAAAGTGAAAATGGGATCATTTCAAAGAAAGGATCCGTAGTTTTGGTGACTGGCTATGATGAAGAAAGAGAAATTGCTTTATCAATATTATGAATTCTCCCTGTATCCTAGACACCTTATGTACTTTGTATTTAAGATTTACAAAATCCTACAAGGTGAGATGAATTTCCATTTTTGTAGACAAAGAACTTGAGCTTAGAATGGTGTGACAACCTGCTTGAGCTCATATGATTAATATGAAGTAGAAACAGGACTAACCCAGATTCAGGTCACTCCAAAAAACCCTTTGCTGTCCCCTATATATGACATCATCTTTCCAGAGAGAGAAGGTTAATATACATAGTTAATAAACTTGGTTACTCATTAACAGAAATGAAAGAATCAAAAGGAAAATGTTTTTTGTGGAAAAGATAGGTCTATTTTAGGAATTTTGGATTTGAGGTAATAATGGGATAGACTTGGGGACATGATGAGGATGCAATTAGAAATGTCACTCGACTCTATATAAAGAGCTAAGAGAGAAGATAAAGCTATTGAGAGTGTGTGTGCCGAGTATGTAAATATGGATATATTTTCCAAAAAGTAAGTTTGATATAAAAATGAATTTTTTATTTGATATTTTGAAAAGCTTGGATATGTAAATTTTTTGACAAAATCTGAATGTTATAAAGGTTACAATATATTCATTTTAGAACGGATTTTGTGTTGTATGTGCAGACATTTGAAAAATTATCTACATATGTTGAAAAAAATTTTATATATGTGTATAATTATATATATGTATTTTGTTAATATATGCTAAGAACCAATGTTTTACAAGGGGCCATCATATTATATTGGGTCTAATAACATTCCATGAGGGTCTTTGGACTCAAAACATGAATAATTGATGATTTTAATATTCAAAATAATATTCTGTCTTATAAGTGAAAGGTTATTATATGTAAATATTGCAGTCATATAATAGTCTGGACTAGATAGTATACTAAATGTCCCAGGCTTCACTGGGGGTTTCACTTATAGACATTTATTGAGAGCCTGCTTTGTGGTACACATTTTTTACATGTATTATGTCTTTTAGTTCTCTAATGACCTTATTAGGTTTGAGTTTTCTTTTTTAAATAATTAAGATTATGCTTATAATATTTTCTGTGATATTTTATTGATGTTAATAGTGCCATTTTTACAACACTTTAGAACATACACAGAAATTTCATATGCATAATTCATATTAGTACAAGTTATTGTGTTAAACATGTGCTATATGCTACAGAATTCTGAAAAATATTTAATCATTATAGACCTATTGTGAGGAAAGTATTATTATCATCCTTTGTTCAATGAGGAATGTGAGACTTATGTAGATAAATAGCTTGGCCAGGGTTTCCCAGCTAAGTTGACATCACAGATGAATTAAAGTCTGCCCATTACAGCTAGTACCGCTATCAGCTTAGGCCCTGACAAATGTTAGAGAAAGTAGCTAAGAGAAAATATAATGTGACGAAAATGTTATTTTCACATTGGTATTGCATTTATGTTTGTGATTAGTCCCATGCTAGAAATATTACTAATATATCATAAGTGTTGAGAGGTTTGCTTTTAGTTTATAAATTATTTTAGATTACTTTAGAAAATTGTTTTTAAGATACAATTACGTGTAGAGACAGGTGATTTAACAAATGATCTGCAGGTGCCCTTACCCCTAGTTCCCTATGTACTTCACAAATTTACTATTTCTAGAAAGAAAGAAATGGAAAATTATGAAGGCATACTCACCAGGAAATAATTAAAAAGTACCTTGGTTCTTTAGGTACTGTCTTGCATTTTTGTATTATATAATTACTATCTTAGATTAGGTAGAAGGGAGTGAAGAGAGGGGAGGGGAGGGGATACAGGTATAGGAAGAATAGTAGGATGAAACAGACATTATTACCTATGTACATATATGATTTCATGACTGATGTGATTCTACAATACGTACCATCAGAAAAATGATAAATTATACCCCATCATAATCATAATCAGTGCATAAATGATAAATTATACCCCATCATAATCATAATCAGTGCATAAATGCATTCTACTGTCATGTATAACTAATTAAAACAAATTAAAAAATTAAGATATATAGTGTCTGTTAAGAGATAATACTATGAAGAGAGAATATTTTTGAACTATAAGATACAGCTAACTAGAAATGACATTTTATATTTAAACTCATTATTATTATTGCTACCAGGGATTGAACTCAGGGGCACTTGACCACTGAGCCACATCCCCAGCCCTACTTTGTATTGTAGTTAGAGACAGGATCTCACTGAGTTGCTTACCTTTTGCTGAGGCTGGCGTTGAACTTGCAATCCTCCTGCCTCAGCCTCCTGAGCTACTAGGCATTTAAATTCATTTTTAAAGAGCAAGGATACAGATGTATACTTGTTGAAATTTTTTTAATTGGTTAAGCAGCAGCTCTCAATTTAAAACAAAGGAAGCATTCTGATAGTCCTTTAAGTGATCTAAGTAGAGGCAATTACTTCACTGTTTTCACTTTTGGGTATGTTTAATTAAGCCCTAAAATGAGAGGGTATCTGCTTTTTCTTTTGATGTTGTGAGGAAAATAAATAAACTCTTTAACTGGTAGAAAGTAAGGAACTAAACCTTTTCTAGTAAAGATGAAACTACCACAACAGGCCTAGATTAAGTTGTAAAAGCTATTTCTCTATGTAACATGCCTTTCCTGGGCTTGTTCCCTTCTTATTTCTCACTGCATACACCCTCCCTCCTCATTAATATCCTATGGAGCTTTTTAATCCTGGACAAGGCATCAAGCTCAGATCTTTCTTCTATGTACATTTCAAATGTACACATCTTGTTTATGTCTCCCTCCAAACTGTGTTGTGTGTTTTTTCTTCTGTTAAATTAATCCATTATTTTATTTTGATGTGTAATCATCTCTTAATCCTTTTAGTTCTCTTGGGAGTAGTGGTAGCTAGCTACAGTGTATTTACATAAAAACTTGGTTGAGGATTTGAATGATAGCTTAGTCCAGTTGTGTGATCTTGGGAATGGAACGTATGGTAACCTTTCTGGGTCGTTGTCTTTTATGACAAATGACACAAATTCAGGTTTATACCTAGGGTTAATTATATATGTTAAACATATATAAGGTCTTATCACTAATGCATTTTTGTTAGATTATATGGACACTCAAGAAGTAAATGGGAATTTCTGGTGCTATGGTTTGCTTTAGAAGGAAGTATTTTTGAGTATGCATGACAAAATTTAGTTTGGTACTAATATGAATTCTCTTGCAGTCACCATTTTTCATATTTTTAGAAATTAGGAGGAATTAGTATTTACATTGATCTTGAAGTTATATTTTCAGCTGCAGCACCAGTTTTTTTCCAGATATTCTTTGGATTCTTCTGAAAAGGTGTGACAATCCTAAATATATTTGATTTAGAACTACTTATTTTAATTGTGAAACCAATCAGAGGAAGCAAGGTCATTATGAGTGGAAATCTGTTCAAGAGTAGGAAAGCAAATACTTGGATGGTTCTTTCTTTTGCTTCATGAAGGAAAACCTTTTTTAAAAAAGTTGACTTCAACACCTTTTCATTTTTCTAGAAACATTCAATATCATTGAGGGGAAAAGGTCTACACTAGTGAGGACCTATCTCTATCATAGCCATGCAAAGCCCTGGGAAATACAAGGAAAATAAAATCCCTGAGCACGAAATTGTCTAAATGACCTTAGAGTTCTTTTATATCTTTTTTCCTCACTGAAGAATACAGTGAAATTGTTTTGGTATTTTCAGATAGTATACTTATAAAACATTAGATAAATGGACAGATTAAAAACTTGATGTGAATCTCATCATTGATGAAAGAAAAAAATAAAGAACAAATCAAACTATTTTTATTCTTTCAGAGTTCGTAGTTACGAATTGTAAAAGAAGCTTTGTATTGTTCAAAGATTTATTTTTGGAGTTTCTCAATATATTTGTAAAATTGATAGTTTGCTGTTTTAAGCAAACTTAATACGCATAGAGCAAAGGACCATATTTCTTGCCTTTGAATCTTTTTATAAACTTTTCTTTAATTCCCAAGCAGATACTAGGTATACCTCAACTTTATTATAAAAATGAATAAGGGTTTATTTTTTCTGGTTATATTCATACATGTATTTATAGTAATTTGTGTGATTAAGAGCATAAGTTTGAGTCAGACTATTTGGGTTCAGACTCTTCATTTACCTATAGTTGTTTCAAGAATTGATCAAGTAATTATTTGTAATGCACGTAGTATATAGCCTAGAGCATACAATGTATATTTATTTGTTAAACTATTTTAAAAAGCTATAGTGTGAGAAATCAAATGATCTTAAAGTTACTATATAATATTTGAAAAAAGTATGAGCTCAGTGATTATTTTTGGATTTGTGATTGCCTTTAACATAATATGCACTTGGCAAATTTTAGATGAATAATGCCAAAAAAATAGGGCTCACCATTATTTTATTTGTTCTTATATAACTTCTTGTCATTATTTTTAGACACATTGAAATATATTTGATTTTTATTTTGGTACTGATAAATGACCTCTTGAATCTCATCTCCTTAAACGTAAGTCAGGTTGGCCATTTATTTGTTAAAAACTATTGAATTGACTTGCCTCTTACTTTGTGTCCCCCCCAAAAAAAAGAGAGAGAAAAAAAGAAAAAAAAGCTAAATATTTCAGCTCTTGCTATCATAGTGCTAATGTAAAAGTACTAACAATATTCAAAGGCTCCTTGGCAAAAGGCTTTTTTTCTTAAGAAATGGGATAAATAATTTAAAACTCCTATGATTGAGACTATTTTTCTCTCTTTTCTTGACATTTGTGGATAAAATTAGAATTATTTTAATGATTAGACATGAAGTATTAAAGAAAGCCTTGCAAAGTGTTAAATATAGTTTATAGTCATGATAGTATATGCCAATGTGTTATAGATCTATTTTTTTTCTCCCCAAAGTGGTTGTATTGTGTATAGATCATTTCCTTTAGCAGCAGGGAAGTGGTTTTCTAGAGGAATAAGTCACTAACCCATCAAATCCTTTGTAGATTTTGGCAAATAGATGATGTTAGATAGACATTGCAGGTATTACACAAATATTTTTTACTAAGAGATGTGAGAAGAGAAAAGAAATATTATATTTTAGAATAACAGAGAACTCATGTATAAAATACATTTAAAGTACATTGATGAATATCATTTTGCTGTTTACTATGGGCAATGGTATCATATAAGTAAGTTAACTCCTTAAGTTTAGTAAAATAGTCTGGGAGTTTTGGATTCAGTAAAGGAGAAAGATTAGCAAAATAATTTGTTTTTAAAAGCTGCATTAAAAAATAAAAACATGTGAAAAGCTGTTGTAAAACATTTTCAAAATGTACTTGCCACATAGGACTAGGAGCTGTGAGAACTCTTAAGTGCTGTTTGTATAACCACTTGGAAAACAGTTTGGGTATATACATACTCTATGACTTTTGCTAGGTGTATATTCTTCCCCTAGACATGCACATATGTGTGCTTAAAGCTTGGTACAAGAATGTTGCTAGTTGTATTATTTTGTAATAGCTGAAAATTGGAGTGACATAAAATGATAGCAGAAGAGGAGATGGATAAATTATTATATATTGTTATGAGGGAATACTTTATGACAGTGAAAACCATTGAACTGTACAGAGTATAATGTTTAGGTAAAGAAATGGGTGCTAAATAATGTATAATTTTTAAAATATAAAGTCTAGAAGCAGGAAAAACTACTCTGTGGTATTATAAGTCAGTACAGGGTATACCTTTGTATAAGAATAGATGAAAATAATTGTCAAGGGGCAAAATTAGACCTTTGGGGTACAGGAAATGTTCTATTTCTTTTTAAAATGAGCACATTAATTATACGCATTAATAAGATTCACTGTATTTCCATACATGTATACGGAGTGCAGTGATCATATCCAACTACCCTTCTTCCATCAATGTTTCCCCTCTTTGGACCTTCCCTCTTCTTAGTCCCTAGTAATAACTATTCTACTTTTAGGTTGACTTTAGTAAATTAAAAAATTTTCTCATTTAAGAGATAACATGCAATATCTGAATTTCTGTGTCTGGCTTATTTCACTTAACACAATATCTTTCAGCAGTATGGAGATTCCTCAGAATACTTGTAATGGAACCACCATTTGACCCAGTTATCTCACTCCTTTGTTTATACCCAAAGAACTTAAAATCAGCATACTGTAGTGAAACAGCTATATCAATGTTTATAGCAGCACAATTCACATTCACTAAACTGTGGAACCAACCTAGATGCCCTTCAACAGATGAATGGTTAAAGAAAAAGTGGTACACACAATGGGAATATTACATAGCCATAAAAGAGAATGAAATTATGGCATTTGCCAGCAAATGGATGAAACTGGAGAATATCGTGCTAAGTAACATAAGCCAATCCCCCTAAACCAAAGGCTGAATGTTCTCTCTGATATGTGGATGCTGACACACAATAAGGAGAGTGGGGGAGAGAATAGAAGAAGTTCATTGAGTTAGACAAAGAGGAATGAATGGAAGGAGAGTGTATGGCAATAGGAAAAACAGTAGAATAAATTGGCATAACTTTTCTATGTTCACATATGAATACACGACCAGTGAACCTCCAAATCATGTACAACCATGAGAATGCTATCCTAATTAGAATAAGTTATATTTCATGTATGTATGTCAAAATTAGTTGACACTATACTGTTACATATATCTAAAAAGAACAAATTAAAAAAAACCCAAAACATTGTATCTTTTATTTTCATCCATTTTACTGAAAATGTCAGGATTTCATTGTTTTTTTTTTATGGTTAAATTGCTTTATTTAAAATGTATCCTAATTAGTTGTACATGACAGTAGAATGCATTTAGACACAGTGTACTCAATGGAGCACAACTTTTCATTTCTCTGGTTATACATAGTGTAGAGTCACTCCAGTAATTACACATGTATAAAGAGTAATAATGTCTGTCTCATTCTACTGTCCTTCTGACTCCACAGCTCCACCCCTCCTCTCACTCCCCTCTACACAAGCAAAGTTCCTTCATTCTTCCCTACCCCCTGCCCCACTATAGATCATCATCTGCTTATCAGAGAAAACATTTGGCTTTTAGTTTTTTGAGATTGGTTATTTCACTTAGCATGATATTCTCAAGTTTCATTCATTTTGACCTGCAAATGCCATAATTTCATTCTTCTTTAAGGCTGAGAAATATTCCATTGTGAATATGCATTGTGTTTTCTTTATCCATTCATCTGTTTATAGGCATATAGGTTGGTTCCATAGTTTGGCTATTGTGAATTGAGTTGCTATAAACATTGATGTGGCGATGTCACTGTAGTATGCTGATTTTAGGTCTTTTGGGTATAAACTGAGTAGTGGTTTCTATGGTGGTTCCATTCCAAGTTTTCTGAAGTATCTCCATGCTGGTTTCCATAGTGGTTGCACCAATTTGTAGTCCGTCTCCCAGTGTATGAGTGTACCTTTTCCCCTATATCCTTGTCAACACTTATTATTGCTTGTATTCTTTATAATTGCCATTTTGACTGGAGTGAGATGAAATCTTAGAATAGTTTTGATTTGCATTTCTCTAATTGCTAGAGTTGATGAATCTTTTTTTAATATGTTTGTTGATCAGTTGTATTTCTTCTTATGTGAAGTGTCTGTTCAGTTCCTTAGTCCATTAATTGATTGGGTTATCTGTTTTTTTTTTGGTGCTAAGTTTTTTTGAGTTCTTTATATATCCTGGAAATTAGTCCTCTATCTTAGGTAATGTGATAAAGATTTTTTTCCAATTCCGTAGGCGCTCTATCATGTTATTGATTGTTTCCTTTGCTGAGAAGAAGCTTTTTAGTTTGAATCCATCCCATTTATTGATTCTTGATTTTCCTTCTTGTACTTTAGGAGTCTTGTTAAGGAAGTTAGTTCTTAAGCTGACATGGTGGAGAGTTGGGATGCTTTTTCTTCTATTGGGCACAGGGTCTCTGTTCTAGTGTCTAAGTCTTTGATCCACTTTGAGTTGAGTTTTGTGCAGGGTGATAGAGATTTAATTTCATTTGCTTTATATGGATTTCCAGTTTTCCCAGCACCATTTGTTGAAGAGGCTCTCTTTTCTCCAATGTATGTTTTTTGCTAAATTTGTCTAGAATGAGATAACAGTATTCATGTGGGTTTGTCTCTATGTTTTCTGTTTTGTACTATTGGCCTACATTTATATTTTGGTACCAATACCATGATGTTTTTGTTACTATGGCTCTGTTTAAGGTCTGGTATTGTGATGCCTCCTGGTTCACTCTTCTTGCTGAGAATTGCTTTGGCTATTAGGGTCTCTTATTTTTCCAAACAAATTTCATGATTGCCTTTTTTAGTTCTATGAAGAATGTCATTGGGTTTTAATATGACTTGCATTAAATCTGTATAACAGTTTTGGTAGCTGCTGCAGTCTGGCTGGGCACAATTCAGGAGCCACTTGTCAAAAGAAACGAACTTTATTTTTAGAACACACACACCAAACCACACAGCTCCTCAGGAAAACCTTCAGAGCCCAACTGCCACCACTGGCTTCCCACAAGCCTCTCAACCTCCCCCACTCCTCCTGCTCTTGAGGCTGATTGGCTGGGTCACGTGGGTGGAGCCAAAAAAAGTCCCCCAATGAGCAGCTCCCTGGTCTGAAAGGGCGGAGAAACAGCCCAATGAGCATCACCGCAGAGGAGCCAATCAGTTGGCAGCTAGAAGTTGCTGGGGCCACTGAGAGCCAATCATCAACTGGCAGCTGGAAGTTTGCTGGCTGCTGGAAGTTTGCTGGGGCCCCTTCAGCTGTGGCTCTCAACAGGTAGCATGCCCATTTTGACTATATTAATTGTGCCTATCCAGGAGCATGGGAGATGTTTCCATCTTTTAAGATCTTCAATTTCTTTTTTTAGTGCTGTGTAGTTTTCATTGTAGAGGTCTTTCACCTCTTTTGTTAGATTGATTCCCAAGTATTTTATTTTTTTTTGAGGCTATTGTGAGTGGGGTGGTTTTCCTAATTTCTGGTGTAGTAGATTCTTTGCTTATGTATAGAAATGTATTTGATTAATGGGTATTAATTTTATATCCTGCTACTTTGCTGAGTTCATTTATTATTTCTAGAAGTTTTCTGGTGGAGTTTTCTGGATCTTCTAAATATAGAATCATGTCATTGGCAAATAGTGATAGTTTAGTTCTTTTTTTACTCTATGTATCCCTTTAATTTCTTTTGTCTGTCTGAATACTCTAGCTAGAGTTTCAATGACTATGTTGAATAGAAGCGATGAAAGAGAGCATTCATGTCTTCTTCCAGTTTTTAGTGGTAATGCTTTCAATTTTTCTCCATTTAGAATCATGTTAGCCTTGGGCTAAGCATAGATAGCTTTTACAATGTTGAGGTATGTTCCTGATACCCCTAGTATTTCTAGTGTTTTGAACATGAAGAGGTGCTGTATTTTGTCAAATGCTTTCTCTGCATCTATTGAAATAATCATATGATTCTTATCTTTAAGTCTATTGATGGTAATGTATTGTGTTTATTGATTTCTGTATGTTGAAACAGCCTGCATCCCTGGGATGAACCCCATTCGATTGTGGTACACTATCTTTTTCATATGTTTTTGTATGTGATTTGCCAGAATTTTATTGATAATTTTTGCATCTGTGTTCATCAAGGATATTGGTCTGAAGTTTTCTTTCCTTAATGTGTCTTTGTCTGTTTTTGGTATCAGATTTATGAGAGCTTCATAGAATGAGTTTGGAAGGGTTCCTTCCTTTTCTATTTCATGGAATAATTTGAGAAGTATTGGTATGTATTCTTCTCTGAAGGTCCTGTAGAACTTGGCTGAGAATCTGTCTGGTCCCAAGCTTTTCTTGTTTGGTAGGTTTTTGATGGTGTCTTCTATTTCCTTACTTGAAATTGAACTGTTTAAATTGTGTGTGTCCTCCTAATTCAATCTGGGCAGATCATATGCCTCTAGAAATTTGTCAGTGTCTTTGAGATTTTCTATTATGTTGGATTATAAATTTTCAAAATAGTTTCTAATTATCTTCTGTATTTCAATAGAGTCTGCAGTGATATTTACCTTTTCATCATGAATTTTAGTAATTTCAGTTTTCTCTCCTTCTTTTCATTAGGGTGGCTAAGGTTTTATCAATTTTATTTATTTTTTTCAAGTAACCAGCTTTTTGTGTTTTTAATTTTATCAATTGTTTCTTTTGTATCAGTGTCATTGAATTCAGCCCTGATTTTAATTATTTCTTTTCTTCTACTATTTTTATTGTTGATTTGTTTTTATTTTTGTAGGGCTTTGAGATTCAATGTGAGGTCCTTTATTTGTTGAATTTTTATTCTTTTAATGAATGAGCTCAATGCAAGGAACTTTCCTCTTAGCACTGCCTTCATAGTGTCCCAGAGATTTTGATATATTGTATCAGTGTTATCATTTACCTCTAAGAATTCTTTTTTTATCTCCTCCCTGATGTCTTCTGTTATCCATGTCATTCAGTAGTGCATTGTTTAGTCTCTAGGTGTTGGAGTAGCTTCTATTCTTTATTTTATCATTGATTTCTAATTTTATTCCATTGTGGCCAGATAGAATGCAGGGTAGTATCTCAATTTTTTTGTATTTGCTAAGACTTGCTTCGTTCCATAACATATGGTCTATTTTAGAGAAGGATCTATGTGCTGCTGAGAAAAAAAACTATATTAGCTTTTTGATGGGTGAAATATTCTATATATGTCTGTTGTCTAAATTATTGATTGTATTATTGAGTTCTATAGTTCTTTGTTTAGTTTTTGTTTGAAAGGTCTATACAGTGGTGAGAGAGGTGTATTAAAGTTACCCAGTATTATTGTGTTGATTCTTGAAATTGAGAAGGTTGTTTGGGGCTTAGATAATTATGATTGTCTTGTTGATGTATGATTCCCTTAAGAAGTATGACCTTCTTTATCCCTTTTGATTAATATTGGTTTGAAGTCCACTTTATCCGAGAATGGAAATCCTTGCTTGTTTATGTGGTCCATGTGAATGATATGTTTTCCCCATCCTTTCATCTTCAGTCTGTGGATTTTATTTTCCTATGAAATGAGCCTCTTGAATGCAGCATATTGTTGGGTCTTTTAAAAAGATCCAATATACTAGTTTATGTCTTTTAATTTAGGCCATTAACATTCAGGATTATTATTGAAATATGGTTTGTATTCTAGGCCATTGGTTTATTTTTGGTTTTTAACTTGACTTGGTTTCTCCTTTGATTGACTTTTCCTTTAGTGTAGTTCTTCCCTTTGCTGATTTCATTATTATTTTTCATTTCCTCCTCATGGAATATTTTGCTGAGGATTATCTGTAGTGCTTGCTTTCTCACTGTAAATTATTTTAAATTTTGTTTATCATGGAATGTCTTTATTTTGTCATCAAATCTGAAGCTTAATTTTGCTGGTGTAAGATTCTTGGTTGGAATCCATTTTCTTTCAGAGCTTGGTATATGTTGTTTCAGGATCTCCTAGCTTTGAGGGTTGTAGAATCTGTTGAGATCCAAATTGTAATCTGAAATGATATGTAATCTGAAACTTTTCTCTTGTGGCTTTTAAAATTGTATCCTTACTCTTTATGCTAGGCAATTTCATAATAATGTTCCTTGGTGTGCATCTGTTGTAATTTTGTACACTTGATATTCTGTAATCTTCTTGTATTTGATTTTATAATTCATTCTTCATGTTTGGGAAATTTTCTGGTTATTGTTACATCAAAGAGATGTTTCATTCCTGTGTGCTTTCCTCTATCCCAATCATTCTCATATTTCATCTTTTCATGTTTCCCATAATTCTTGGAAGTTCTGTTCATGGTTTCCTACTATCTTCACTGTGTGGTCAACTTTATTTTCAAAACTTTGTCTTCATTGTCTGAGGTTCTGTCTTCCAAGTGATCTAGTCTATTGGTGATGCTTTCTATTGAATTTTTATTTGGTTTATTGTTTCCTTCATTTCAAAGATTTGTGATTTTTCCACCAGAATTTCTTTTTCTTGAAGTAATCTTGCTACATGTATGTGCTCTCTTATCTGTTTGGTGGAGTGATCAATTGTTGCCTGTATTTTCCCTTTTATATCATTCTTTTTTTTTTTACTTTTTTATTTTTATTTTTTTTTAAATTTTTTATTGTTGGTTGTTCAAAACATTACATAGTTCTTGATATATCATATTTCACCCTTTGATTCAAGTGGGTTATGAGCTCCCATTTTTACCCCATATACAGATTGCAGAATCACATCAGTTACACATCCATTGATTTACATATTGCCATACTAGTGTCTGTTGTGTTCTGCTGCCTTTCCTATCCTCTACTATCCCCCCTCCCCTCCCCTCTTCTCTCTCTGCCCCCGCTACTGTCATTCATTTGTCCCCCTTGTATTATTTTTCCCTTTCCCCTCACTTCCTCTTGTATGTACTTTTGTATAACCCTGAGGGTCTCCTTCCATTTCCATGCAATTTCCCTTCTCTCTCCCTTTCCCTCCCATCTCTCATCCCTGTTTAATGTTAATCTTCTTCTCATGCTCTTCAACCCTACTCTGTTCTTAGTTACTCTCCT
>NW_026000082.1:15429555-15486974 GCF_001458135.2 Marmota marmota marmota
CGGACGCCGGCCGGTGGCCGGTCGGGGCCGGGCCTTTATTTTCTTTTAAATACACCATAGCAGAATGCATTACAGTTCTTATTACACATATAGAGTACAGTTTTTCATATCTTTGTATATAGAGTATGTTCACACCAATTCATGCCTTTATACAGGTACTTTGCTTTTTTTTGCATTATAATACTTATTACACATATACCACAATTTTTCATATCTGTTTATATATAAATTATGTTGACACCCAATTCGAGTCTTCATACATGTAATTTGGATAATGATGTCCATCACATTCCACCGCACTTGGTAATCCCCTGCCCCCTCCCTTTCCCTCCCACCCCTCTTCCCTATCTAGAATTCATTTATTCCTCCCATGCTCCCCATCCCTACCCCACTATGAATCAGCCTCCTTATATCAGAGAAAACATTTGGCATTTGTCTTTTTGGGATTGATTAACTTCGCTTAGCATTATCTTCTCCAACACCACCCATTTACCTGCAAATGCCATGATTTTGTTCTTTTTAAATGCTGAGTAAAATTCCATTGTGTATATATGCCACATTTTTTTTATCCATTCATCCACTGAAGGGCATCTTGTTGGACTCCACAATTTAGCTATTGTGAATTGTGCTGCTGTAAACATTGATGTGGCTGTGTCCCTGTAGTATGCTGTTTTTAAGTTCTTTGGGTATAGTCTGAGGAGAGGGATAGGGATAGTTGGGTCAAATGGTGGTTCCATTCTCAGATTTCCAAGGAATCCCCATACTGATTTCTATATTGCCTGTACCAATTTGCAGTCCCATCAGCAATGTATGAGTGTACCTTTTCCCCCACATCCTCTTCAACACTTATTGTTGTTTGTCTTCATAATAGCTGCCATTCTGACTGGAGTGAGATGATATCTTAGAGTAGTTTTGATTTGAATTTCTCTAATTGCTAGAGATGATGAGCATTTTTTTCATATATTTGTTGATTGTCTATTATTTTCTGAGAGGTGTCTGTTTAGGTCCTTGGCCCACTTGTTGATTGGGTTATTTGTTTGTTTGGTGCTTAGCTTTTTGAGTTCTTTATATATCCTAGAGATTAGTGCTCTATCTGATGTGTGAGGGGTAAAATTTGCTCCTAGGATGTAGGCTCTCTATTCACCTCACAAATTGTTTGTTTTGCTGAGAAGAAACTTTTTAGTTTGATTCCATTTACTGATTCTTGGTTTTAATTCTTGTGCTATAGGAGTCTTATTAAGGAAGTAGGGGCCTAATCCTACATGATGAAGATTAGGGCCTACTTTTTCTTCTATTAGAGACAGAGTCTCTGGTCTAATTCCTAGGGCCTTGATCCATTTTGAGTTAAGTTTTGTGCATGGTGAGAGATAGAGGTTTAATTTCATTTTGTTGTATATGGATTTCCAGTTTTCCCAGCACCATTTGTTGAAGATGCTATCTTTTCTCCAGTGCATGTTTTGGCACCTTTGTCTAATATAAGATAATTGTAATTTTGTGGATTAGTCTCTGTGTTCTCTATTCTGTACCATTGGTTTACCAGTCTGTTGTGGTGCAAATACCATGCTGTTTTTGTTAATATTGCTCTGTAGTATAGTTTAAGGTCTGGTATAGCGATGTCACCTGCTTCACTCTTCCTGAAAAGGATTGCTTCAGCTATTCTGGGTCTTTTATTTTTACAGATGAATTTCTCAAAGCCTTAGAAAGAGAAGAAAAAAATCAGCTGCAAAAGCAGTAGAAGGCAAGAAATAATTAAAATTAGAGCTAAAAGCAGTGAAATTGAAACAAAAGAAAGAATTGAAAAAATTGACAAAACAAAAAGTTGGTTCTTTGAAAAAAATAAATAAAGTTGGGCTGGGGATGTGGCTCAAGTGGTAACACACTCGCCTGGCATGTGCAGGGCGCTGGGTTCAATCCTCAGCACCACATAAAATAAAGATGTTGTGTCCACCAAAAACTGAAAAATAAATATTAAAAAATTATCTCTCTCTCTCTCTTTAAAAATAAATAAATAAATAAATAAATAAAAATTTACAGGCCCTTAGCCACACTAACAAAGGGAAGGAGAGCCAGAACTAAAATTACCAGCACATGTGATGAAAAAGGTAATATCACAACAGACAACTACAGAAATACAGAGGATAATTAGAACTTATTTTGGAATCTTATACTCCAATAAAATAGAAGACATTGAAGGCATCAGCCAATTTCTTAAGTCATACGATTTGCCCAGATTGAGTCAGGAAGATATACACACTTTAAACAGACCAATATCAAGTGAGGAAAAATAAGAAGCCATCACAAGCTTACCAACCAAGAAAAGTCCAGGACAGATTGGATACACAGCTGAGTTCTACAAGACCTTTAAAGAAGAATTAATACCATGCTTTTCAATTTATTTCAGGAAATAGGAAAAGAGGCAGTAATACCAAACTCATTCTATGAGGCCAATATCACCCTGATCCCCAAACCAGGCAAAGACACATCAAAGAATGAAAACTTCAGACCAATATCTCTGATGAACGTAGATGCAAAAATTCTAAGTAAAATTTTGGCCAATCGAATGCAAAAACATATCAAAAAGATTATGCACCATGATCAAGTGGGATTCATCTTAGGGACGCAAGGTTGGTTCAACATATGGAAATCAATAAATGTAATTCATCACATCAATAGACTTATTTAAGAATCATATGATTATCTCAATAGATTCAGAAAAAGCATTTGACAAAATACAGCACCACTTTATGTTCAAAACACAAACTAGGGATAACAAGAACATATCTCAACATCTTAAAGACTATCTACACTAAGCCTCAGGCCAACATCATTCTAAATGGAGAAAAATTGAAGGCATTACATCTAAAAACTGGAATAAGACAGGGATGCCCTTTTTCACCACTTATATTCAACATAGTTCTAGAAACACTGGCCAGAGCAATTTGACAGATGAAAGAAATCAAAGGGATATGTATAGGAAAAGAAGAACTTAAATTAGCACTATTTGCTGATGATATGATTCTATACCTAAAAGACCCAAAAAACTCTACCAGAAAACTTCTAGAACTAGTAAATGAATTCAGCAAAGTAGCAGAATATAAAACCAACATCCATAAATTAAAGACATTTCTGTATATCAGTGACAAAGCCTCCGAGAAGGAAATGAGGAAAACTACCCCATTCACAATAACCTCAAAAAAAAAAAAAAAAAAAAAGATACTTGGGAATAAACTTATCAAAAGAGGTTAATGATCTCTACAATAAAAAATACAGAACCCTAAAGAGAACAATCAGAGAAGACCTTAGAAGACGGAAAGATCTACCTTGCTCTTGGATGGGCAGAATTAATATTATCAAAATGACCATATTATCAAAATCACTATACAGATTTAATGCAATTCTGATCAAATTCCCAATGGCGTTCTTCATAGAAATAGAATATTCATCTTGAAAAATAAGAGATCCAGAATTGCTAAAGCAATCCTTTTTCCTCATTTCCTTTCCTCAACTTTTCACTCATGTTCTAAACATCATTGTAAGGACAATGCACAATAAAATCAGTAATCATCTTTTAATTGACAAATCCAAGTTTCCCAACCCTCTTCTTAGTTGAGCTCTCAGTAGCAGATAACACTGTTACTTTTTGAATCACCTCCCCTTGTCTTCTATAACACATCTTTCCCCAAAACACAATACTGAAGGTAGGAAAGAAGTCCTGGTTGGATGATAGAATGAGTGATATTTCTTACAATTTTACTAGCTGGATTTTCTCAACTTTATCTAAAACTTTTTTTTTCTCTGTTCTGGTGTTAACTGGATAGGCAGTTAACACCAGAATAGAGAAATAAGAGTTTTTTTGCATTGTAGCACTTCCATATTAGGTTCTCTGGGTAAAATTACTATTATCTTCTAGTAGTCTATATCCTTTTTTGAATAATCCTATTAAATGCATAGTTTCCATCTTCTGTTTCTGTCTCTGCAGTGATTGTTCCATTTCAGACTTCTCTTTTGAATTTCAGACTCATTTTCAAATGTCATTTGGCTCTTTGATCCCATTTAGTAATCTATTTTTGTTTTAAGTTATACAGTATTTTTATAATTTCTGGTTGTCTTAATTTTATACACCATATGTGAACATATATACATACTATACAGTATATATATACACATGCATATATTTGTGTACATCATGCATATAAGTGAATGCATGAATTTATGTGTGTGTGTGAAAGTTTCTTTCATTCAATGTATTATTTTTATTTTCCCCACATCCTTTCAATTTTGACTTTGTTTTCTTGGTAAAGACTTTTCAAAAATGTCTGGCCATCTCTGGTTATATTTCTATGTTTAACAGTGAAACACTAAAAATCTGATAAGAACTTTTGTGTTTATAAGGTTTATTACTCCAAAGAGGGTAGTCACTGTGAGCCTTTCTCCTGGGGACCTCTAGTTATCAGTATCCATAGATAGTTTCCTTGGTCTAGTAATTTTACCCAGAGAAGAATCCTTCAGTAATCTCCCTAGTATGGAAATGCTACAATGCAAAAACTCTTATTTCTGAGTTAGGGAAGGGGGTTAGGAAACTTAAGATTTAGCAGCTAGACTTTCACTTAATCTTTCACTTAAGTTTTAGTAAGGTTTTCCCTGCTTTTAGCTCTGTCTGGTATTCTTAAGTCCAGAGGTCAATGAATTAAGAAGTAATGCTTTTCACAAATATTTTTCTTCCTCCCTTTAAGGTTAAATATATTCATGTGATATGTTTTGGCTAATGAAAAACAAAAGGAAGTGATGCAAATCACTTCTGAAAGGAAATATGTTGATTGCTCAAGTGAGGCTCATTCCTACTGTGGTAATTATGTGAAGCATATATTGATATGGCCAGCATGTGGAAGATAGGTGCCCTATAGAATTGCTAGTCTGAATAAGAAATAAACTAGCATTGTGTCAAAGTTTTGGAGTTGTGCAATATAATTTGGCAGATGTATTAAAAATTGTGGAAAATAAATTTCTAGTCTTTTGCCAGAAGGGGAGATGTGTTCTAGTTGTGTGGGAACAGAGGAGATCTGAAGAGTCTAAACTTTTCTCATATAGTCTCTCAACTGATCTTTCTGCTTTTAGCTCTACCTGATCTTCCATATTCAGTGGGCTTTGGGGCTTCTATAATGACAAGAAGCCTGTTCCTGGGATTTTCTCTCGAGTATCATACTTTTGGACTCTTTTTTTCTTACTTACCAGTGATTTATTAACTTTCCAGCCTTGAAAATTTTACTGCCATCATTTCCTTTTCTATTCTCCCTTTTGGTTTGTGTGATTTTTACTCCTCTTAACTGTCATTTTAATGATGTTTTCAGAATAGAGCTGTGATAAATAACAGTATTCAACACACATGGTTTATAAAGTAAAATAACTTATTAATAACTTGATCAAGTTATTTCGTATCTGTGGTCCTTAGTTTCCTTATCTGTGATAACAAATTATTTGGATAGTAATCATTGTCTATGTAGGATTAGACATTACAGTGTTCTTAGTCTTTGGTAGACTATAAACAAAAATTTGGTAGACTAAAACAAAAATTTCTTATCATTTCATATTTTTAGTGCCTGAGACATTTCACACATTATGACAAACAAACCTCCATCATTAATGTTAGATACATGTTTTGTTTATGGCAGATTATAAATCTTTGAAAGTATAGAACATTATTTTTACATTTTAATTTATTCAATAGTATTTGCTTCTTGTATGTATTGTTATGCAAAATAAAAGTTTAGTGTTACATTGCCTGATTTAAGAATTTTCTTTCTAATCTTTGTATCATTTACATATGACTTTCAAGTTTAGGTACAAAATGGTATTGGAGTCTTGTAATTTACATAGTCTTAGTATTTTATTTGCAATGATATTTATATTCTCATTAAATCTTTTAGAAAATGATTTTCTGAGAGTCATAATATCACTCATTCAAAATTTAGATATATACTTACATATAAATGGAAAAGCACTGTCAAGAAATCTATTCAGAAGTGCAATTTTTATGATTTCAGAAGTATTTGAACTTCACCTGCTGTTCATTTACCTTAGAATAATAACTGTTGTGATTCAAGGGCAGGGAGTCATGGTGAAATACATACTGTAAAACCAGATATGCATAATTTATATATGAGTGTGCTTCAATGTTTTAAAAATATTTTCTTTATGCATTTCTATAAATTTGAACAAAATTGAATAAATGTTCAGTTGGGTATTTATAGAATATTAACTAAATTACAATTTTACTAAGTTTTATATAATGTTGGGACACCAATTAATTTTAAATACATCTGAATTATTACCAGTCATCCATATATACTATTTTTAGAGACTAGTCTTTGAAAAATTATCACCTCAAGAAAAACCTGAAGTAGACAGAAAATAGTACTTTAACTGCAGTATTGAAGTTTCTGTACCCTGACAGTGAATTTCATGTTTGAAACAGAATTTAGCAAATGATTTTAAATTATAAAAGGGGAAATTTAAGGACATAAGGAAGAAAATCCTCCTGGAAAGATTATAAAATAAGTAAAAGAGGCAAAGATAGAATCCATTTTCTGGATTTATTTATAATTATGGCATTAAGTTGTTGCTGATTAGAAAATGGTTTAGAGGCTTACTCAATTATAATAGTGTACACTTATTATCTGTCTGGCACAACCCTAAAAAGTAAACACCATTATTATTTTTATGAGGAAACTAAAGCACAATGATGTTAAGTACATTACCATTTAACAAGTTATTGCCAAAGTTTTTGATTTAAACCCAGTGGTCTGGATTCATTGTTTACGTATGCATATGTAAATATATTTATATTTATATCTATATCTATACATCATCTCTATTTATGAATAAAATATTTAAAAATGGCAATAGGGTAACATATATCTTATTTGGAACAATCTAAATTGATGGTTAGTTGGAAAAGCTGCTGAAACAGTGAATATAACAATGGTATTACATACTTTGATGCATATAAATTTAAACTCATTCTCCAATCTTTGGATGTAGGTCAAAGGCTTTCCCTTTGGTATTGTTCTGATGATTGGAATTTCATATTTTTGTTATTTTGGTATAAACTACAGCCATATGCATTGCCTACATTTTCCAGGTTTTCTTTCTTTCTTCAAAGTTGAGCAAAAATTAAAATTTAAAGATATTTGTTAATCAAGCTTTGTACAGAAGTCTTCTAGATTGCTATATTTTAAAAGTGTTTTAGAATTATCTATTCTGTACTTATTCCAACATATTTTTAGCTACTAAAATTTCCTTAAAATTTACACAAGCATTCAACTTCATTTCTTTATAAATGGCCCCTTTCACATTGTAATTCAACAGTTTATGAAATATCTAATTAAAGTAATTAGAATGCCAAGTGCAAACTGACATAAAGAAACCTGCTATCAGATAAAACTGAATTGTTAGCGAACCCTATAACTTGACTATTAGCAGCAGAAGTGTAGAGCAGTTAATGTGCCATGGAATGGCTGGAGTATATGGTGTTCATTTTTATATTTACGAGGAAAGCAGCTTTATTTTTTTTATAGTTTTTAAAAAATTAGTGTCTTGTGGATATACAATGATGGTGAGACTCACTGTGGTATATTTATATATGGTATGTACATAGGTAAATTAGGTCAGATTCATTCTTTGTTCTTTTCTTATCCCATCTCCCCTTCAGTTTCCTTTATCTACTCCACCAATTTTTGTTCTATTTTTCATCCTCTGCTCTTATTTTGAATTAGCTTCTGCATATCAGAGAAAACATTCAACCTTTGACTTATTGGAACTGGCGTATTTCACTTACCATGATAGTCTCCAGTTCCATCCATTGCCTGCCAGTAAATGCCATAATTTCATTCTTCTTTATGGTCAAGTAATACTCCATTGTTATATATACCACATTTATTTATCCATTCATCTGTTGAAGGATACCTAGATTTGTTCCATAGCTTGGCTGTTGTGAATTGTGCAGCAATAAAAATTGATGTGCCTGTATCACTGAAGTATGTTGACATTATTTCTTTTGGATATATACTGAGGAATGGGATAACTGAGTAATATTTATTGTGATTCCATTGTCATTTTTTTAAATACCTTTGTTTCACTTATTTATTTTTATGTGGTGCTGAGAATCAAACTCAGGGTCTGGCACATGCAAGGCAAGTGCTCTACCACTGAGCCACAATCCCAGCCCCCACCATTCCTGTTTTTAAGAAGTCTCCATACTGAGAAGGAAAGTAAATAAATAAATAAATAAATTAATTAATTAATTTGGTGGTGCTGGGGATTTAATCCATGACCTTGTGCATGCACGACAAGCACTCTACCAACTGAGCTATATCCCCAGCCCAGAAAGCAACTTCAAATGCTACGATTTATATAGCCAGAAGAATTGAAGATGGGATATCTAAGAGATAGTTGCACATCAGTGTTAATAGCAGCATTATTCACAATAGCTAAGAGGTAGAAACCCAAATGTCCATTGACACATGAATGGATAAACAATATGTGCAATAGTCATATAATTTCTAAAATCTTAAAAATGAAGGAAATCATATCACATTCTATAACATAGATAAATCTTGAGGACATTATACTAAGTGAAATAAGTCACAAAAAGATAATACTTTATTATTCTATTCGTATGAGGTATCAAAGCAGTCAAATTCATAATGCAAATAAAATGAGATTATGAGGGGCCTGGGGGCAGGGAGAAATGTGAAAGTGTTAAATGAGTTAGAATTTCATTATTGCAAAGTTAACACCACTAAGTTGTATGTACAATTAAGAATGGTTAAGATGGTAAATTTTGCATGTGTTTTTGACCAAAAGTAACTCAAAATAACTTCTACCATCTTATCTTTTCTTTTTAATTGCTAACATGTACTTTGTTAAAAAATTCTATATGTGGAAAAATATGAAAGGAAATCATTCATAAATACATTTTCTCTAGTGTAGCTATTGTTAATATTTTAACCTATATCTTTCTGTTCTTTTATTCATGCATACAGGAGTGTGTATATGTATATACATATTTGTGTATGTGTATATACAGTACATATTTAATTTGTATTTTGAGTAAAATGAGATATGTATACTCTTGTAACTGTTTTTTGGAAAACACTTAACTGTTTATTGTGAACATCTTTCCTTATTCTCTCTTTGTCATTGTATCTTATTGTTCTCTACAGTTTGGATATACCATGATTATTATATCTTATTTAAATTTATCCTATTGATGGGCATTTAGATTTTTTTTAAGTTTTACTTACTTAAAAACAAACCCCAAATGAATTCATTTTATACCTACCTTTGGCTATAAAGAAGTGAACTAATACCTTCAAAATTCCAAAAGAAGTTATTTACAACTTTGAATTTTAAGTCCAGTCTAATTTTCACTCAAATTTGTGAAAAGAATTAAAGTTATTTTCAAATGTATGGGAAATCGGGATATTTATTTCTGAGGTTTCCTATCTTAAGAAGTTGCTTATGATAAAAACCACCAAAATTCAGGGTAATGTGCAGAAAGAGAAAGGTGGATTCAATCTTAAATGGTAGTTAAGGAAAACAAGATAATTGTTAAACAGCAGGTATAGAGAATGATCAATTTCTATTTGAACAGGAGGATAGAAGATACTTAGAAGAATGCCTCTAGAAAAAAAAGAATACTTCTAACCATCTATGCAATTAATTGTTAGGCTGAAGGTACATTGTTTATTTGCCAGTAAGGAAAAATAGAAATCCAATTAAAAACAATAGAAAAAAGTGAAACAGAACAAAGAATTTTAATAATGAAGTGAAATAAAATGTGGTACATCTTAAAGCAATTGGTGGAGGTTGAAAAAAGATAACACATTTTACCATGATGCAAAGAATATTCTCTTTCAGATGGTCTATGGGTTGTGGCATTGGACTCATAAAAAAGGAAATGCAATCTTAACACCATCTGGCCCTGCAGTGAAAGTTTTTTTTTTTTTTAACTCAGTTAAAGTGGTGTTAACTGACTTATAATAAACTTTCAGACAGAATATGGTAGTCATAATTTTGTCTATGGAAAATAATATAAAAGTAAAAGAATGTAAAATTGACAGTTTGAAAGTAAAGACATAGCTCATGGAAGCTAGGAAGTTAGAAATGTAGTGGATGAAGGATAGAGGATGAGTAGGAACAATACTTTAATTTTTTAAAAATTTATTTATTTTTTATTATTTCTTACATACATCACAATAGAGGAGTGCATTACATTCATAATTTTTTTGCATTGCAATTCTTCATACACCTTTATACCACAATTTATCAAATCTCTGTTTGTATATAAGGTATGTTGGCACCTTAATTTCACAGTAAAGGAGAGTTGAAAAGGCAACTATGTTAAAGAAAATGAGGAGTAGAAATATGAGTTATTCTGTATGTTTATAAAGATAGCATATAAATTATAGAAAGTATTGGGCAGAGGGTTATGTGTGTGTACGTGTGTATGTATGTGTGTATTAGGTTAGTGAGCTACAGCCTAATGTTTTTTTTATTTTCTAATTTGTTATATATGACAGTAGCATGCATTTCAATTAATATTACCCATATAGAGCACAATTGTTCATATCTCTGGTTGAACACAACGTAGAGTCACAGCATTCGTGTCTTTATACATGTACTTAGGGTATTGATGCCTATCTCATTCCATTGTCTTTTCTTCCCTTATGCCCCCTCCCTTTAACTCCCTCCCCTTTGCCCTATCTAGAGTTTATCTATTCCTCCCTTCCCCCCTTGCCTCCTTTCCCATTATGAATCAGCATTCATATATCAGAGAAAACATTGGGAATTTGTTTTCTTAAGTTTGGCTTACTTCACGTAGCATTATGTTCTCCTACTCCATCTATTGACCTGCAAAGGCCATGATTTTATTCTCTTAATGCTGAGCAATGTTCCATTGTGTATTATATCAAAGTTTCCCTATCCATTTGTCTACTGAAGGACATCTGGGTTGGTTCCACAATTTAGCTATTGTGGATTGTGTTTACATTGATGTGGCTGCATCCCTGTAGTATGCTGTTCCATTCCCAGTGTTCTAAGGAATCTCCATACTGCTTTCCAGATGGCTGCACCAATTTGCAGTCCAATCAGCAATGTATGAGTGTGCCTTTTTCTCCACATCCTTGCCAACACTTATCGTTGTTTGTATTCTTGATAGCTGCCATTCTGACTGGAGTGAGATGAAATCTTAAGAGTAGATTTGATTTGCATTTCTCTGATAGCTAGAGGTGTTGAACATTTTTTCCATATATTTGTTGATTGATTGTATATCATCTTCTGAGAAGTGTCTGTTCAGTTTCTTGGCCCATTTATTGATTTTTTAAAAATTTTTAGTGTTAAAATTTTTTAATTCTTTATATATCCTAGAGATTAGTGCTCTATCTGATGTTCATGTGGTAAAAATTGTCTCCTATTCTGTAGGCTCTCTATTCACTTCACTGATTGTTTCTTTTGCTGAGAAGCTTTTTAGTTCGAATCTATCCCATTTATTGATTTAAAATTTTTTTTAAAGAGAGAGTGAGAGAGGAGAGAGAGAGAGAGAGAGAGAATTTTTTAATATTTATTTTTTAATTTTTTTTAGCTTTTGGTGGACACAACATCTTTGTTTGTATGTGGTGTGTGCTGAGGATCGAACCCGGGCCGCACACATGCCAGGCGAGTGTGCTACCACTTGAGCCACATCCCCAGCCCTTGATTCTTGATTTTAATTCTTGTCCTTTAGGAGTCTAATTAAGGAAGTTGGGGCCTAATCCAACATGTTGGAGCTTTGGGCCTACTTTTTTTTTTAATTTGGCGCAGGGTCTCTGGGTTAATTCCTAGGTACTTGATCCATTTTGAGTTGAGTTTTGTGCATGGTGAGAGATAGGGTTTTAATTTCATTTTGTTGCATATAGATTTCCAGTTTTCCCAGCACCATTTGTTGAAGAGGCTATCTTTTCTCCAATGTATGTTTTTGGCATCTTTGTCTAATATAAGATAACTAGTGTTTTCAACATGAAGGTGTTCTGTATTTGTTGAGTGCTTTTTCTGCATCTATTGAGATGATCATATGATTCTTATCTTTAAGTTTATTAATGTGATGGATTACATTTCCCCTATGTTGAACCAACCTTGCATCCCTGAGATGGACCCAACTTGATTGTGGTGCACTATCTTTTTTTATATGTTTTTATATTTGATTTGCCAGGATTTTATTAAGAATTTTTGTATCTATATTCATTGGAGATATTGGTCAGAAGTTTTCTTTCTTTGATGTGTCTCTGCTTGGTTTTGGAATCAGGGTGATAATGGCTTCATAGAATGAGTTTGGGAGTATTCCCTCTTTTTCTATTTCATGAAATAATTTGAAGGGTATTGGTATTATTTTTTTAAACTTTTTTTTGGTACCAGGGATTGTATTTACTTTTTAAAAATTTTATTATTTATTTATTCTAATGTGTTATATGTGATGACAGAATGCAATTCATTTCATGTTACACATACAGAGCACATTTTTTCAAGTCACTGGTTGTACACAAAGTATTTTCACACCATTTGTGTCTTCTTACATGTACTTAGGGTAATTATGTCAAACTCATTTCACCATCATTTCTACCCAGTTGGCCCTTCACTTCCCCTCCCTCCCCTTTGCCCTGTCTAAAGTTCCTCCATTCCAGGACCTAGAGTCAGCAGAAAAATGGTCATATAAAGAACTCAAGGAATACCTTAGACAAATGGAATGGAACCTTAAAGAAGATACGAGACAGCAAATCCAAACAGTGAAAGAACACTTTGAAAATGAATTACATAAACAGATAAAAGAAGAAGTTAAGCATCTTTATCAGGAGATAGAGATTATAAAAAAAAAACAAACAATAATTCTAGAAATGAAGGAAACGATAAACCAAATTAAAAACTCAATTGAGAGTATCACTAACAGAGTGGAGCAAGTAGAAGCCAGAACATCAGATAATGAAGACAAAATATATCATCTTGAAAAGAGCCTAGCCAACTCAGAAAGGCTGGTTAAAAACCACGAGAAAAACATCCAAGAGATATGGGATAACATAAAGAAACCAAACCTACGAGTCATCGGGATAGAAGAAGGTACAGAGATTCAAACCAAGGGAATGAGTAACCTGCTGAATGAAATAATTACAGAAAACTTTCCAGAAATAAAAAAGGAAACGGATATACAAATTGTAGATGCATACAGGACACCGAGCACACAAAATCACAGTAGACCAACGCCAAGACACATTGTTATGAAGATATCCAATATACAGAACAAAGAGAAAATATTAAAAGCTACAAGAGAAAGGAGGCAGATTACATTCAGGGGTAAACCAATAAGGTTAACAACGGATTTTTCATCACAGACGCTGAAAGCGAGAAGATCCTGGAACAACGTATTTCAAACACTGAAAGACAATGGATGCCAACCAAGAATTCTGTATCCAGCAAAATTAAGCTTCAGGTACGATAACGAAATAAAAATCTTTCATGATAAACAAAAGCTAAAAGAATTTGCAGCCAGAAAACCAGCATTGCAAAGCATCTTGAGCAAAACACTACACGAGGAAGAAATGAAAAACAATAACCAAAACCATCAGTGGGAAGTGCCTCTATAAAGACAGAGGGCGGGGGGAAAGCTAACCATGGAGAAACAAACTAAATTAAAAAAAAAAAAAAAAGAAGAAGATAAATAATCAAACATGGCTGGAAGTACAAACCATATATCAATAGTAACTCTAAACGTTAATGGCTTAAACTCTCCAATAAAGCGACATAGGCTGGTAACATGGATTAAAAAAACAAATCCAACAATATGCTGCCTCCAGGAGACACATCTGATTGGAAAAGACATACACAGGCTGAAGGTGAAAGGTTGGGAAAAAATATACCATGCACACGGTCCTCGTAAGCAAGCAGGGGTGGCCATCCTCATATCGAATAAAATTGACTTCAAGACTAAATTAATCAAAAGGGATAAGGAAGGACATTATATACTGTTAAAAGGAACCATTCACCAACAAGACATAACAATTATCAATATTTATGCACCAAATAATGGTGCTGCGACGTTCATAAAACAAATTCTCCTCAAGTTCAAGAATCAAATAGACCACAACACAATAATTATGGGTGACTTCAACACACCTCTCTCACAATTGGACAGATCCTCCAAACAAAAGCTGAATAAAGAAACTATAGAACTCAATATCACAATCAACAACCTAGACTTAACTGACATATATAGAATATATCAACCATCATCAAGTGGATATACTTTTTTCTCAGCAGCACATGGATCCTCCTCAAAAATAGACCATATATTATGCCATAGGGCAACCCTCAGTAAATATACAGGGGTGGAGATAATACCATGCATTTTATCTGATCATAATGGAATGAAACTGGAAATCAATGATAAAAGAAGGAAGGAAAAATCCTACATCACATGGAAAATGAACAATATGTTACTGAATGATCAATGGGTTACAGAAGACATAAAGGAGGAAATCAAAAAATTCTTAGAGATAAATGAAAATACAGACACAACATATCGGAATCTATGGGACACAATGAAAGCAGTTTTAAGAGGGAAATTCATCGCTTGGAGGTCATTCCTCAAAAAAAGGAAAAACCAACAAATAAATGAGCTCACACTTCATCTCAAAGCCCTAGAAAAGGAAGAGCAAAACAACAGCAAATGTAGCAGAAGGCAAGAAATAATTAAAATCAGAGCGGAAATCAACGAAATTGAAACAAAAGAAACTATTGAAAAAATTAACAAAACTAAAAGTTGGTTCTTTGAAAAAATAAATAAGATCGACAGACCCTTAGCCATGCTAACGAAGAGAAGAAGAGAGAGAACTCAAATCACTAACATACGGGATGAAAAAGGCAATATCACAACAGACACTACAGAAATACAGAAGACAATTAGAAATTATTTTGAAAACCTATATTCCAATAAAATAGAAGATAGTGAAGACATCGATAAATTCCTTAAGTCATATGATTTGCCCAGACTGAGTCAGGAGGATACTCACAACTTAAACAGACCAATAACAATAGATGAAATAGAAGAAGCAATCAAAAGACTTCCAACCAAGAAAAGCCCAGGACCGGATGGGTATACAGCGGAGTTTTACAAAACCTTTAAGGAAGAATTAATACCAATACTTTTCAAGTTATTTCAGGAAATAGAAAAAGAAGGAGCTCTGCCAAATTCATTCTATGAGGCCAACATCACCCTGATTCCGAAACCAGACAAAGACACCTCAAAGAAAGAAAACTACAGACCAATATCTCTGATGAACCTAGATGCAAAAATCCTCAATAAAATTCTGGCGAATCGGATACAAAGGCACATCAAAAAAATTGTGCACCATGATCAAGTAGGATTCATCCCTGGGATGCAAGGATGGTTCAATATACGGAAATCAATAAATGTTATTCACCACATCAATAGACTTAAAAATAAGAACCATATGATCATCTCAATAGACGCAGAAAAAGCATTCGACAAAGTACAGCATCCCTTTATGTTCAAAACATTAGAAAAACTAGGGATAACAGGAACTTACCTCGACATTGTAAAAGCTATCTATGCTAAGCCTCAGGCTAGCATCATTCTCAATGGAGAAAAATTGAAGGCATTCCCCCTAAAATCTGGAACAAGACAGGGATGCCCTCTATCACCACTTCTATTCAATATAGTTCTCGAAACACTGGCCAGAGCAATTAGACAGACGAAAGAAATTAAAGGCATAAAAATAGGAAAGGAAGAACTTAAATTATCACTATTTGCAGATGACATGATTCTATACCTAGAAGACCCAAAAGGGTCTACAAAAAAACTACTAGAACTAATAAATGAATTCAGCAAAGTGGCAGGATATAAAATCAACACGCATAAATCAAAGGCATTTCTGTATATCAGCGACAAAACTTCTGAAACGGAAATGAGGAAAAACACTCCATTCACAATATCCTCAAAAAAAATAAAATACTTGGGAATCAACCTAACAAAAGAGGTGAAAGATTTATATAATGAAAACTACAAAACCCTAAAAAGAGAAGTAGAAGAAGATCTTAGAAGATGGAAAAATATACCCTGTTCATGGATAGGCAGAACTAACATCATCAAAATGGCGATATTACCAAAAGTTCTCTATAGGTTTAATGCAATGCCAATCAAAATCCCAACGGCATTTCTTGTAGAAATGGATAAAGCAATCATGAAATTCATATGGAAAAATAAAAGACCCAGAATAGCAAAAGCAATTCTAAGCAGGAAGTGCGAATCAGGCGGTATAGCGATACCAGACTTAAAACTATATTACAGAGCAATAGTAACAAAAACAGCATGGTACTGGTACCAAAACAGGAGGGTGGACCAATGGTACAGAATAGAGGACACAGAGACTAATCCACAAAGCTACAACTATCTTATATTTGATAAAGGAGCTAAAAGCATGCAATGGAGGGAGGATAGCATCTTCAACAAATGGTGCTGGGAAAACTGGAAATCCATATGCAACAAAATGAAACTGAATCCCCTCCTCTCGCCATGCACAAAAGTTAACTCAAAGTGGATCAAGGAGCTAGATATCAAATCAGAGACTCTGCGTCTGATAGAAGAAAAAGTTGGCTCCGATCTACATATTGTAGGGTCGGGCTCCAAATTCCTTAATAGGACACCCATAGCACAAAAGTTGATAACAAAAATCAACAAATGGGACTTACTTAAACTGAAAAGTTTTCTCTCAGCAAGAGAAACAATAAAAGAGGTAAATAGGGAGCCTACATCATGGGAACAAATTTTTACTCCTCACACTTCAGATAGAGCCCTAATATCCAGAGTATACAAAGAACTCAAAAAATTAAACAATAAGAAAACAAATAACCCAATCAACAAATGGGCCAAAGACCTGAACAGACACTTCTCAGAGGAGGACATACAATCAATCAACAAGTACATGAAAAAATGCTCACCATCTCTAGCAGTCAGAGAAATGCAAATCAAAACCACCCTAAGATACCATCTCACTCCAGTAAGATTGGCAGCCATTATGAAGTCAAACAACAACAAGTGCTGGAGAGGATGTGGGGAAAAGGGTACTCTTGTACATTGCTGGTGGGACTGCAAACTGGTGCGGCCAATCTGGAAAGCAGTATGGAGATTCCTGGGAAAGCTGGGAATGGAACCACCATTTGACCCAGCTATTGCCCTTCTTGGACTTTTCCCTGAAGACCTTAAAAGAGCGTACTACAGGGATACTGCTACATCGATGTTCATAGCAGCACAATTCACAATTGCTAGACTGTGGAACCAACCCAGATGCCCTTCAATAGATGAATGGATAAAAAAAATGTGGCATTTATACACCATGGAGTATTACGCAGCACTAAAAAATGACAAAATCATAGAATTTGCAGGGAAATGGATGGCACTAGAGCAGATTATGCTTAGTGAAGCTAGCCAATCCCTAAAAAACAAATACCAAATGTCTTCTTTGATATAATGAGAGCAACTAAGAACAGAGCAGGGAGGAAGAGCAGGAAGAAAAGATTAACATTAAACAGATACATGAGGTGGGATGGAAAGGGAGAGAAAAGGGAAATTGCATGGTAATGGAGGGAGACCCTCATTGTTATACAAAATTACATATAAGAAGTTGTGAGGGGAATGGGAAAATAAACAAGGAGAGAAATGAATTACAGTGGATGGGGTAGTGAGAGAAGATGGGAGGGGAGGGAGGGGGGATAGTAGAGGATAGTAAAGGTAGCAGAATACAACAGTTACTAATAGGGCATTATGTAAAAATGTGGATGTGTAACCGATGTGATTCTGCAATCTGTATTTGGGGTAAAATTGGGAGTTCATAACCAACTTGAATCTATTGTATGAAATATGATATGTCAATAGCTTTATAATGTTTTGAACAACCAATAAAAAAAAATTAAAAAAAAAATAAAGTTCCTCCATTCCTCCCATGCTCCCCTTCCATTGCAGTTATGAGTCAGCATCCTCATATCAAAGAAAACTTTTGGCCTTTTGTTTTGTGGGATTGGCTTACTTCACTTACCATTATATTCTCCAACCTATCCATTTACCTGCAAATGCCATGATTTTATTCTCTTATAATGCTGAGAAATGTTCCATTGTGTATATATACTAAAGTTTCCTATCCATTTGTTTATTGAAGGGCATCTGAGATTGCTGCAGTCTGGCTGGGCATAATTCACAAGCCACTTATCAAGCAGAAACGAACTTTATTTTTAGAACACACACGCCACACCATACGAGCTCTTCAGGAATTCCCTCAGAGCCCAACTGCCACCACCGGCTTCCCACGAGCCTCTCAACCCCCCACTCCTCCTGCTTTTGAGGACGATTGGCTGGGTCGCATGGGCGGAGCCAAAAGAGTCCCCCAATGAGTAGCTCCGTGGTCTGAAAGGTTGGGGAAACAGCCCAATGAGTATCACCACAGAGGAGCCAATCAGCTGGCAGCTGGAAGTTTGCTGGGGCCGCTGTGAGCCAATCATCAGCTGGCAGCTGGAAGTTTGCTGGGGCTACGGTGAGCCAATCAGCTGGAAGTTTGCTGGGGCCCCTTCCGCTGTGGCTCTCAACAATTTAGCTCTTGTGAATTGTGCTGCTCTAAACATTGATATGGCTATGTTTCTGTAGTATGCTCTTTTTAAGTCCTTTGGGTATAAGCCAAGGAGAGGTGCCGCAGTCTGGCTGGGCACAAAATCACGAGCCACCACACACCTTGTAGATTCAAACAGCAACTCTTTATTCTCAAACTGTCACCGGCACTTTACACACATGTTCTGGGCAAATCCACGTTCTGGGCAAAATCCACACACTCCACCCGGGCTCGGAATCCCAAATACTCTCTGAATCCTGCGAGAACTCAACAGGAACTCAAGGAGCGGGTGCGCCAGAGGCAGCAGGATATGCCCTATTCCCAGCAGGGTACACCTTAAACCTGGAACCGCCCTAAACCCAAGGAGCGGGATACTCCCTAATCCCAGCAGGATACACCCTAAACCTGGATCCGCCCTGGTCCTTGAGCAAGGTCACCTTACATGCAATGTCACTGCAAATGACCTGAGTCATGCCATGTGTCATACCTACTTGGCAATGGCTCTCAGCAGAGAGGGATAGCTGTGTCAAATGGTCGTTTCATTCCAAGTTTTCCAAGGACTCTCCATACTGCTTTCCATATTGGCTGCACCAATTTGCAGTCCCACCAACCATGTATAAGTGTGCCTTTTCCCCCACATCCTTGCCAACACTTACTGTTGTTTCTATTCTTGATAACTGCTATTCTAACTAGAGTTAGATAATATCTTAGAATAGTTTTGATTTGCATTTCTCTAATTACTAGAGATATTGAACTTTTTTCATGTTTGTTCATTGTGGCTGTTTTTAAAAATTGTGTCTGTTCAGTTCCTTGGTCCATTTGTTGATTGGGTTATTTGTGTTTTTTTGGTGTTAAGGTTTTTGAGTGCTTTATATATTCTAGAGATTAGTGCTGTATCTGGTGTGCTTGTGGTAAAGACTTGCTCCAATTCTATAGGCTCTTTATTTACCTCACTGATTATTTCTTTTGCTGAGAAGAAGCTTTTTTGTTTGAATCTATCCCATTCATTGATTCTTGGTTTTAATTCTTGTGCTATAGGAGTCTTATTAAAGAAATTGGGGCCTAGTCCCATATGATAGAGATTTGAGCCTACTTTTTCTTTCATTAGGTACAAGAACTCTAGTTTAATTCTTAGGTCCTTAATCCACTTTGTGTTGAGTTTTGTGCATGGTGATAGAGGTTTAATTTCAAGTTGTTACATGTAGATTTCCAGTTTTCCCAGCACCATTTGTTGAAGAGGCTATCCTTTCTCCAATGTACATTTTTGCCACCTTTCTCTTACATAATGTAATTGTAATTATGTGGGTTAATCTCTGTGTCCTTTATTCTCTACCATTGGTCTATAGGTGTATTTTGTTGCCAATGCCATGCTGTTTTTGTTATTATTGATCTGTAGTATAGTTTAAGGTCTGGAATAGTAATGCTACCAACTTCACTCTTTTTGCTAAGAATTATTTTGGCTATTCTGGGTCTCTTATTTCTCCAGATGAATTTCATCATTGCTTTTTCTATTTCTATGAGGAATGCCATTGGGATTTTGATTGGGATGGCATTGAATGTGTATAGTGCTTTTGGTAGTATGGTCATTTTGACAATATTAATTATGCCTATCCAAGATCATGGTAGATCTTTCCATTGTCTAAGGTCTTCTTTAAGTTCTTTCTTTAGTGTGCTGTAATTTTCATTGTAAAGTCTTTCACCTCTTTCATTAAGTTTATTCCCAAGTATTTTATTTTTTTTGCAGGCTATTGTAAATGGGGTAGTTTTCTTAGTTTCTCTTTTTGGGGATTTGTTGCTGATGCACAAAAATGCCTTTGACTTATTGGTATTGGTTTTATATCCTGATACTTTGCTGAATTCATTTACTAGTTCTAGGAGATTTCTGGTGGAGTGTTTTGGGTCTTCTAAGTATAGAATCATATCATCTGTAAATAATGATAATTTAAGTTCTTCTTTATCTATGTCCCTTTAATATTTTTCATCTGTCTGATTTCCCTGGCTATAATTTCAAGAACTGTGTTAAATAGAAGTGGTGAAAGAGGGCACCCCTGTCTTGTTCCAGTTTTTAGAGGGAATGCTTTCAATTTTTCTCCATTTAGAATGATGTTGGCCTTGGGTTTATCATAGATAGCTTTTACAATGTTGAGGTATGTTCCTGATATTCCTAGTTTTTCTAGCATTTTGACCATTAAAGGTTGCTGTATTTTATCAAATGCTTTCTTTGTATCTTTTGAGATGATCATATGATTTTTATCTTTCAGTTTATTGATGTGATGAATTACATTTTATTGATTTCCATATGTTGAACCAACCTTGCATCACTGCGATGAATCCCACTTGACCATGGTGCACTATCTTTTTGATATGTTTTTATGTTTGATTTGCTGGAATTTTAGTATCTATTTTCATTAGAGATATTGGTCTGAAGATTTCTTTCTTTGATGTGTCTTTGTCTGGTTTAGGAATTAGGGTAATATTATCCTCATAGGATGTGTTTGGAAGTGTTCCCTCTTTTTCTTTTTCATGAAATATTTTGAGAAGTATTAGTGTTAGTTCTTATTTAATGGTCTTGTACAACTCAGTTGTGTATCCATCTGGTCCTAGGCTTTTCTTAGTTGGTAGGCTTCTGATAGTGTCCTCAATTTTCTTGTTTGAAATTGATCTGTTTAAATTGTGTATATCATCCTGATTTAGTTTGGGCATATCATATGCTTCTAATTTTCCTGGATATAAGATTCTTGGTTGGCATCATTATCCTTTAGAGCTTGGTATATATTGTTCCAGGATCTCATAGCTTTGAGAGTCTGGGTTAAAAAATCTGCTGAGATCAGAATTGGTCTTATAGGTATCTGATTTTTCTCTCTTGTGGCCTTTAAAATTCTATCCTTAATCTGTATGCTAGGCATTTTCATTATAATGTGTCTTGCTGTAGATTTGTTGCAGTTTGGTACATTTTCTGTCCTATAGGCCTCTTGTATTTGATTTTACAGTTCATTCTTCATGCTTGGGAAATTTTCTGATATTATTTCATTGAAGAGATTGTGCATTCCTTTGGTTTGAATCTCTAAACTTTTCTCTATCCCAATAAATCTTAAATTTGGTCTTTTCATGGTATCCTATAATTCTTGGATATTCTGTTCATTGTTTCTTAACATCTGCACTGTGAGGTCAACTTTATTTTCAAGATTGTATATTTTGTCTTCATTGTTTGAGGTTCTCTCTTCCAAGTCATCTAGTCTGTTGGTGATGCTTTCTATTGAGTTTTTTAATTGGCTTATTGTTCCTTTCATTTCAAAAATTTTGGTTTGGTGTTTCTTTTCAGTATCTCTCTCTCTCTCTTTTAAAAATATTTAACTTTAGTTATATGTGGACACAATGTTTTGTTTTTATGTGGTGCTGAGAATCAAACTTAATCCCTCATGCCTGGTAGGCGAGCATTCTACCTCTGAGCCACAATGCCAACCCTCTATCTCTTTCTTGAAGTAATCTCTTGCAATCTGTATTTGCTCTTATCTCTTTTTTGGTGTCATTGATGGTTGCTTGTATTTGTTCTCTAATCTCTTTGTTGGAGTGATCGATTCTTGCCTTTATCTGCTCACTTAAGTTGTTCTCTAATTCCTAAATCATTTTAATTATGTATATTCTGAACTCCTTCTCTGACATTTCACCTACTGCGCTATCTATGGATTCTGTTGTTGTAGTACCTTGGTTTGTTTGGGGTACTTTTCTCCTTTGTTTTTTTATGATGTCTATGTGTCTTCCTCTCTTGCAGTGTAGATTCAAGGTATTACAGCTTCTGCCCTATTGTCTTATAGTGTCCCTATATGTTACCAATACCTCACTTTTAAGGGAGAGATCAATACTACAGCACTCATTTACCCAATGTGCAGTCATATATCAGTTAGCTGCTATTTTTCATTTACAGTTTTGTTACCATAATCAGAAATGATGAGTTCGGTTATCTTCTATCATATAGTCAAAGGGTTTGCATAATGGTTTATAGTTTCTAATGGTAGAAGGGGGTCTGGGGGGTTGGCTGAGATGTTTATGATGTTGAATGTGAGAATATGGAGGTATTAGATTATATGACTAGGGAGAAGGTGATCATAAGAAGTCGATTGTTAGTAGCAGAAACAAGAGATAGGCAACTCCATGCAAGACTCCCTTTTACCCTAGCAACAGGAAAACTGTTAGCACCCCTAGTAGAGAAACCTCTGGTGCAGCCAGGCCCACAAGGACTTTGGTGACTTCTTACCAGGTTCTTATTCTTGTCCCTTGATAGAAGTGGCTATATCTCAGTTTTGTGCTGATGGCAGCCTCAGGCCTATATGTACCCTGATGTTGGACTGTGGAGCCACACTTTTTGTGAATAAGGAACTCTAGAGCAGGGTGGCTCCCTGTGTGGGTGCAGGGCGGGCCTCTGTCCAGATCTCCAGCTGTGGTTTGGCAGGGCAGACAGGCGGGCCTCTGTCCAGATCACTGGGCTGCCATGTGGCGGGGCGTGCAGGCAGGCCTCTTTGTATTAGTTCTTCTTTTAAAGTCTTATAGAACTCAGCTATGTATCCATTCAGTCCTGGGCTTTTCTTGGTTGGTAGGATTCTAATGGCATCTTCTATTTCATTGTTTGAAATTAATCTATTTAAACTGTGTCTATCATCCTGATTTAGTTTGGGCAAATTATATTACTCTAGAAATTTGTGGATGCCTTCAATATTTCTATTTTATGGGAGTAAAAGTTTTCAAAAAATTTTCTAATTATCTTCTGTATTTCTGTAGTGTCCATCGTGATACTTCCTTTTACATCACATATGTTAGTAATTTGAGTTTTCTCTCTCTTTCTCTTTATTAGCATGGCTAGTGGTTTATCGATTTTATTTATTTTTCAATGAACCAACTTTTTGTTTTGTCAATTTTTTCATTGTTTCTTTTGTTTCAGTTACATTGATTTCAGCTCTGATTTTAATTAATTCCTATCTTCTACTGCTTTGGGGTTGATTTGTTCTTCTTTTTCTAGGGCTTTGAGATGTAATGTTAGGTCATTTATTTGTTGACTTTTTCTTCTTTCAAGGAATGAACTCCATACAATGAATTTTCCTCTTCGTACTGCCTTCATATTGTACCAGAGATTTTTATATGTTGTGTCAGTGTTCTCATTTACCTCTAAGAACTTTTTAATCTCCTCTTTGATGTCTTTTGCAACCCATTGTTCATTTGATAGCATATTATTCAGTCTCCATGTGTTGGAGTAGCCTTTATTTTATGTTTTTATCATTGATTTCTAATTTCATTCCATTATGAACCGCTAGAATGCTGAGTAGTATCTCCACTTTTTTTGTATTTGCTAAGAGTTGCTTTGTGGAATAGTAAATGGTCTATCTTAGAGAAGGTTCCATGGGTTGCAGCAAAGAAAGTGTTTTTGCTCATTGATGGATGAAATAATTCTATATATGTCAGTTAAGTCTAAGTTATTCAATTATTGAGTTGTATAGTTTCTTTGTTTAGCTTTTGTTTGGAAGATCTATCAAGTGATGAAAGAGGTGTGTTAAAGTTACCCAGAATTATTGTGTTGTGGTTTATTTGACTCTTGAACTTGAGAAGAGTTTGTTTGATGAATGTAGATGCTCCATTGTTTGGGGCATATATATTTATAATTGTTGGTATATGATTCCTTTGAAGAGTATGAAATGTCCTTCTTCATCCATTTTGATTGGCTTTAGCTTGATGTCTACTTTATTTGATATGAGGACAGAAACCCCTGCTTGTTTCTGAAGTGCATGTGAATGGTATGATTTTTCCCAACCTTTCATGTTCAGTCTGTGGATGTCTTTTCCTATGAGATGAGTCTCTTGGAAACAGCATATTGTTGAGTCTTTTATAAAAATCCAATCTGTGAGCCTGTGTCTTTTGATTGGTGAGTTTAGGCCATTAATATTCAGGGTTATTATTGAGACATCATTTGTATTCCCCACCATTTTTGTTATTTCACTTGAGTTGACTTCTCCTTTGATTAGTTTTTCTTTTAGTGTAATATCTCCCTCTGCTGATTTTCATTTCCTCTTCATGAAATATTTTGCCAAGGATGTTCCGGTTTTGCCAAGGATGTTTCTTCAAGAGCTTGATATATGTTGTTCCATGATCTCCTGGCTTTGAGGGTCTAGGTTGAAAAATCTGCTGAGATACGAATTGGTCTCCCCCTATATGTGATCTAATTCCTCTCTCTTGTGGCTTTTAAGATTCTATTCTTATTCTGTATGCTAGACATTTTCATTATAATGTGCCTTGGTGTAGTTCTGTTGTAATTTTGTACATTTGGTGTCCTGTAAGCCTCTTGTATTTGGTTTCCCAATTTGTTCTTCATGCTTGGGAAATTTTCTGATATTATCTCATTGAAGAGATTGTGCATTCCTTTGGTTTGAAACTCTGTGCCTTCCTCTATCCTAATGACTCTTAGATTTGGTCTTTTGATGCTGTCCCATAATTCTTGGATGTTCTGTTTATGGTTTCTAACTTTCTTCACTGTGTGATCAGCTTTATTTTCCAGATTGTATACTTTGTCTTCATTATCTGATGTTCTTTCTTCGAAGTGGTCTAATCTGTTTGTTATGTTTTCTATTGAATTTTTTATTTTATTTATTGTATACTTCATTTCAAAGATTTCTGACAGTTTTTTTTCATCTCTCTTGAAGTAATCCTTTGGTATCTGTACTTGCTCTCTTATCTTTTTGTTGGAGTGATCAGTTTTTGCCTGTATTTGCTCATTTAGGTCATTCTGTAATTCACAGTTCATTTTAATTATGAATCTTCTGAATTCCTTCCCTGATATTTCATCAACTTTTCTGCCCATGGGTTCTGTAATTGTAGTGTCCTTGTTTATTTGGAGCAGTTTCCTCCTTTGTTTTTTTTTTTTTTATGTTGTCTATATGTCTTCCTTTCTCACAGTGTGGATCTGAGATATTACAATTTCTTCCCTATATTCTTGTACTATGTGTGTAGATTGTCTATGTCTCACCTTGATGTTGGGCTTGCAGACCCTGCTGGTGTCCCTCAATGAATGCTACTGCATCCTGGATCTGGGTCCTCGGTAAGATCGAGTGGGTAGATCTGGGCTGCTGGGCTTGACCTCCCTCCGTAGTCTGCTGGTTGGAAGGGGCGGTCCTGTGCCAGAGGCTAGGTTCTGGTGACCATCTGCCTGGCCAATGGGAGGGGTGGACCAGGCATGCTGTGTCCCTGAGACCTGCACATGATGGTGTGGATGGATCTGGGCCTCCAGGCTTGACCTCCCAGGGTAGTCTGCTGGTAGGTAGGGTTGGACCTGCTCCAAAGGCTAGGCTCTGGCAGGTGTCTTCCCTGTCAGGAGAAGGGTGAACTGGGCCTACTGAGAGCTTGGATCCTGCATGTTCTGCTGTGGGCGGTTTGGGCTGAATCTCGACTCCTGTGGCAGTCGGCAGTCCACTGGTCAGAAGGGTGGGTCCTGCTCCAAAGGCTAGGCTCTGGTGGGTGCCTGCCCTGCTGGGGAGTGGTGGACTGGGCCTGCTGTAAGCCTGGGACCTGCATAGGCTGGTGTGGATGGATCTGGGCCTCTGGGCTTGCCCAAGGATGTTCTGTAGTGCAGGCTTTGTAGTTGTAAATTCTTTTTTTTTTCTTAATTTTTTTTTTACTTGTAGTTGGACACAATACCTTTATTTTTATTTATTTATTTTTATGTGGTGCTGAGGCTCGAAGCCAGTGCCTCACACATGCTTGGTGAGCGCTCTACCACTGAGCCACAACCCCAGCCCAGTTGTAAATTCTTTTGACTTTTGTTTATAATGGAAGGTTTTTATTTTATCATCAAGTCTAAAGCTTAATTTTGCTGGATGTAAGATTCTTGGTTGGCATGCATTTTCTTTCAGTTATTGGTATATATTATTCCAGGATCTTCTAGCTTTCAGAGACTGGATTGAAAAATCTGCAGATATCCTAAATGGTTTCCCCTTATGAGTCCATTGTCTTGTGGCTTTTAAAATTCTCTCCTTATTCTATATGGTAGGCATTTTCATTATAATGTGCCTTGCTGTGGATCTGTTGTGATTTTGTACATTTGGCATCCTGTAAACCTCTTGTATTTGGTTTTTCCAATTCATTCTTCATGTTTGGAAAAATTTCTGATATTATTTCATTGAAGAAACTGTTCATTCCTTTGGTTTGGAATTCTATGCCTTCCTCTATCCCAATAACTCTTAGATTTGGTCTTTTTATGCTATCCCATATTTCTTGAATGGTCTGCATATTTTTTTTTTACTGTCTTCACTGTGTGGTCTTCATTGTTTTCAAGATTATATATTTTGTCTTAATTGTCTGAGGTCCTGTCTTCCATGTGGTCTAAACTGTTCATGATGCTTTCTATTGAATTTTAATTTGGTTTATTGTTTCTTTCATTTCAAGGATTTCTGTTTGGGTAGGGTTGTAGCTCAGTGGTAGAGCACTCACATAACACATGTGAGGCCCTGGTTTTTATCCTCAGCACCACAAAAAAATAAATACACAAAATAAAAGCATTGTGGCCAACTACAACTAAAATATAAATAAATTTAAAAAAAGGATTTGTTTTTTTTTTCCCCAAAACCTCTGTCTCCCTATTGAAGTAATCTTTTGCTTCCTGTATTTGCTTATATAGCTTGTTATCCAAATGGTCTTTTGCTAGCTGTATTTGCTTTCTTATGTCAGTTTTTTAAATTCACAGAAAATTTTAATTATGTACATCCTGAACTTCTTCTCTGTCATTTCTTCTGTTGTGCTGGCCATGGATTCTAATAATGTAGTACCTTGATTTTTTTTGAGTTGTTGATAGACCTTTATTTATTTTATGTGGTGCTGAGAATCGAACCCAGTGCCTCACATATGCCAGACAAGTGAGCAACCGCTGAGCCCCAGCCCCAGCCCCAGCCTTCCCTTATTTTTTCATGTTGTTTTTGTGTCTTCCTTTCTAGCACTGCAGATCTGAGGTGTTACTGTTACTGTTTTTTCCCTATAGGCTTATAGTGCCCCTGTAGGATTTCAATACCTGTCCTTTGAGGGGAAGAACAATGTTAATAGATCCCAATACAAACAATATACAACCCTAAACCAAATAATTGCTATTAAAACGTTTACAGTTTGGTCACAATATACAGAAATGGTGAGTTTAATTATTATTTACAATATAAGCAGTAGTTTTGCAAAAGGGTTTACAGTTTCTGATGGTGGACAAAGAACTGGGGTTGAGGTGTAGGATGAGATATTAAGGGGGTAGGAGGTGAGGATATAGAGTTATTAGATCTTATGAAGTGTAAAAGAGGAATCTAAAGAAGATGGTTAGTAGCAAGAGAAGAGAGAGGAAGTGATTTTGGGTAGGCAAGTGGGAGGGCAGTAGAGTACATAAAACAAACACTCATAAATATTAAGAAAAAAAGAAATGTGAAAGTAGGAGAAAAAAGGATATATAACACAACTGTAATATACTATTCAGACATCCCAATTCCTCAGTATCCTAATTCATGCAAAATACTTGTACTAATTCATGCAAAGTTTCACATATGTTGAGTATGTAAGGGCAGGAGAATAGGGAGGGAGAAAAAAAATCTCAAAGGAAGAAACAAGGATAGTTTTGGTTGGAGATCAGTATCTTTCCTGCTTCCCTTCTCATCCTATAGATGGGGTTGTCTATTGTTAGCTGGTATCTCCACCCTCAGGATGGTGAAGGTTACCAGGGTGGAAGGGTTGGTCTTGGGTGCAGGGCACCTGGAAGTGGATTATGGCACCTGCCAGTCCCGATGGGAGACCACACCCCAGGGGTACACTTTGGGGTCCACTTGTGTGATGTGGGTGCCTGGTCTTATCTCCTTATGTCACCTGTAGACCTCACAGTTCTTGGTCTCTAAATTAGTCTCTAAGCTATTTCTGTCTTATTCTCTACATTTCTACTTCCTAATCAGGGACCTGTCTCTCTGTAGGCCTTGTGGGTTGGGCTGTAGGGACTGCACATCTGACTTGGAGAGCTGTTTTGTTTAGGCAGTCACTGTGCTGCGTTAGTGGCTGCTGGGGGAGAGGGGAGTTGGGAATTATGTACTTGCTCAGTGTTTTAAACTGGGAGTTACGTCATCTAAAGATAGTGACAAAGGTGACCCAGAATGGAGGCAGTTGCTTTTAGCTTGGGGAGTCAGGTTGGGTGGTTGTGGGGGCTGGGCGATGGTGTTGGGCCAATGTGTTCAGACATGTAGCTCTGTGTCATACAGTGTTGTGGCTGTCGTCTGTCTTCAGATCTTGTGTGATGTCCCCAGGTGCAGGAAGGCTATTACACATAGGGGACGATGGCAATGGCTGTAGAGTCCCAAGATGGAGGTGACTGGGGGTGCCCCACATTGGTAAATGGGGTCCACATGGAAGTGGTGGCTGGAGTTCCTGTGTTTGGATAGCAGCTGAGTGTCCTGTGTTGGAGCCATGTCTGGGATTTCTGCAAAGGTGGGTGGCCAGGAGTTCTGTGCCATTGCTGATGTGGTTGGTCCTAGTTGGGCACCTGGGAGTCCTGCTCGGACACTGAGACCTGGAGCCCTTCGCAGGCAGGGTGGTCCATGATTCCTGCACAAGAGCAGCTATGGGGGTTCCTCTATCACTTTCAGAGAATCAATATTCCCTACTTGAATCCCAGGTCACAGAGTGACACAGAATGCTACCTCCCTCTGACCCGCCATCTTGGATTCCCCCAGCCTAATCTTTTATAGGATATTATAATGTATCTCCTAAACTGGTAGATTAAAAAATTAGGATCACATACTATTTAGACATACTTGGAACATTTTAGAAGAAATAAAATAAAAAACGATCCAAAGAACTGGGACCTGGGATGAAGAATAGAACAGCATATCAGTATTTTTAAAGTTTCTATTTTGTTGGTTAAGACAAAGGAGTAGTATAGGAGCTATATATTCTTTAAAGGATTGATATTATTGTAAACCTCTGAGATACTAATGCCATTTTGTAGCATGAGCTTAAGTAATTCTGGAGATGCTTTATTTTAAACTTTAAAAACAGCTGTCTTACATGAGGAAGTGTCTTCTGTACCTAATCAGGAATGACTCAGGATTTCCAAAATTGAGTACAGTCTTGCTTGAATTAGAAGGTTAAAAAAAAATGGATCTCCCAGTGATTTTCTTTGTTAGAAGTAGTTTTGTTCCTCTGAACTATCATGGTACTTTATCTATATCTCTACTAGAATATTTGTAAACATATATCTAGTATAGTTGTTTATATAAATACACATTATAACTCTCCAATTATTTCTAGTCTATACCAGTATTTAAAAGCAAGGGGGAGGGAGCTTTGTGTCATATTTTTTTATATAATAAATACCTTTCATGTAGTAATATTTATTTTTCAATTATTGGACACATATTTGAGTACCTGTTATGTTCTAGGTAGCTTTGTAGACTTTGAATTTGCAATAACAAAGAGAGCAGACACAACCCTTTCCCTTGTAGAAGTTACATTCTAGTGGAAGAGGCAGATTAAAAGTAACTGTGATTTGAATGTGTTCCCCCAAAAGCAAGTGTTAGATACTTAATTCCTAGTGCAACAGTATTGGTAGGTAGGTTATAATGAGAAATGTTTCGGGCTTGAGGGCTCTAGTCTCATGAATAGATTAATGCTGATCATAAAAGAGTTTGTAAATTTCATTACCCCTTTGAATGCTGTTTTGTCTTTCCTTCTTAACTATGGGATGATGCAACAATAATGTTCTTATCAGCTGCCTGTCTCCAAACTTGGACTTTCCAGTTAGCTATGAAAAATAACTTGTTTTCTTTATATGTTATGCAGTCTGTGGCATTCTGTTATAGCTATACAAAATGGATTAACACAGCAGGTAAAATAAAAATACAATGGTTATCAATTAACCATTACTGCTGAACAACCAGTATAAAACTTAGAGGCTTAAATAACAACCATTGATCTTTTCTACAGTGAGTCCACAAGTTGGCTGTGTGATAATGCTTCTATAAGCTGTTGTTGACCACTGTTGCCTTTACCCATTTATGTGTCTGGGATAGTTTGGCTCTGTTTCATGTAGTTTCTTATTTTCCATTATGCAGCTGAAAGTTGTTCTCATGATAAATTCAGAGGAACAATAGAAGTAGGAGAAATACAGAAGTGCTTTTTAAAGCCCAGGTCACATCTGGTCCCATGGCTAAAAACAATTTACATGGCTAAGTATCTGAGTGCATGGCAAAAGGCATGGCACAGGGAAACCATTAATAGAGATTAATAATGCAATCAATCTACTACAATGTAAATTCAAGGAGAGAAGTGCTATACATGTGCTTCACTATAGAAAGAGTGGTCAGGTAAGGCTTGTCTGAGGAAATAATGCATGAACACTACAACAGAATTTACAGTTTAAATTAAATTTACAGTTTAAATTAAAAAGAATAAAATAATAAGCAATTATGCTTGTTAGTTGACTTCATTTAGGGAACCCTCTCCAGAGTGAAGCCTGTCTATTCTAATGTGTAAGACAGGTGGAGCAGGTGAGATAAACAGAGAACTGAGATGAGCCCAGCAGTTCAACTTTACAGGCAAATTCCAACCAGTTCTATTAAATAGATATAACTGGCACCCTTAGCTCTATTTTTCAATGTACCCATCAGGAAGACTGCATAGACATGCTAAGAAAAGGAGCAAGAGTCAATAAATGTTATCATGTTTTTGCTTTCTGTCATGGTGCTTCTCATAGTGGTAACAATAATGGTTTTAGTAGTAAGAGTAGTAATAAAAGGAGATATCAGGTACTAAGAACCAGGTACTAAGATATCAGGTACTAAGATATCAGGCAGAAACCATGTATAGGCATTGCATAAAAACACTGTTAATCCTTGCATTGATCCTGTAAGGCAGGTAGTATTTTTGCTTCACAGGTTTAGAAAGGTTAAGTATATTGCTTAAAATATCATAGTAAATTTAGAGCTAGGATTTGAAACTTGGTCTGTTTGACTACAAAGTCTGTGATATTTTCAAAATGGCAAATATTATGAGAACATGCAACCCTCAGGAGTCTGGACCTTAGCTCTGCAGGCTAGGAGAAACAGTAGATAGATAGAACCTTTCTTGCCCATTAGGTCAAGTCACTTGCTGTAAATTTCATATGTTACTTGCTTGTAATTTTCTGAATATTGATCTCATGTAGACAAGCCTTTGGGGAATACTTTATACTTGCCCTGAATTTATACCATTTGCCCAAACAGGGAAATTCTCAGAAATGTTTTCACTGCATGCAAATGAGTGCTTTTCCATGTAGCAGTAGAATGGTACAGAGTTGTGTAAGTTTTTATTATCAGACAGAATTTCATTATACCCAACTATATTGTATTTAAGCAAAGAGTTGCAATTAGGTTTGTAACTGCCACTGGTTTTACACATGTAAAAGGTATTCTTAATATTTTGTCTTATTTTTTGTAACAATTATAAAATCAAATACTTAAATATGCTTTAGAATAGTAATTGCATTTCAAATTTGAATTTATTTTATGCAGTTATTTAATCTGAGTTTCATTAAAACAGAATAGTTTCTATAGCAACTGTAACATCATTTGATAGCTTTGGAACCTCTGAAATATGGAATATTTTTATTACAATGTGCACACTATATTATGAAGACTTCTATATAGGTTTAAATTTACAAAGCTATTTCTCATGTTTGTTTTTTCCAGTTTTTGTGTAATTTATTCTTTCTTTCAATTCCAGTATTTTTTCTGTTTAAAAAATTCAAGCATATGTATTTAAAAATAAAATGTCAAAAGAATTCAATGAGGAGGTGGATATTGGAGAGGAAAGTAGGAGTAAGTGTGAACTTCTTTCTGAATGAACTCCATCAGCACACATGTTACTTCCTTCTAGGAGGAAACCTGTTAGTATATCTCTGGAGATATCCTATTAGGGTCATGAAAATCATTTCCAGAAAAAGATGATGACATGGCATCATGAAAACCAAAGTCAAAAGAAAATAGAATGCTAGATCGGTGCCAGATTTCTGTTCTGTTCCAAGGGTGGTTTATTCTCTCTCTCTCTCTCTCTCTCTCTCTCTCTCTTTCTCTCATGCACCCTTTTTTTTTTGGTGGTGTTGGTATTGGGAATTGGACCCAGGACCTTATTTATGCTAGCAAGTGCTCTACCACTGAGCTACATCCCAGCTCTTTTCATTTTAGTTGAGACAGTCTTGGCAAGTTGTTCAGGCTGGCTTTGAACTTGAAATCCTGCCTCACCTCCCCAAGTAGCTGGGGTTACAGCTGTGTGCCACCATACCTGCTTTTTATTATTACTTTGATTTTTAAAAATGCAATGCTAAATAATGTGTACTGCCCATGCCACTTACCAGCTGAAGAAAGTCTGTTTCCACACCTGGAAATAAATATTGCTTTTTGAGATCTATTCTGTGAAGTTCTTTTAAATTTGGCCTCATTTATATCATTGCAGTTGTCTAAATTATCATTTCACATCAGTGATAAAATTCTCTTAAAATTTTTCACTTTTATATAGTTATTATTACCTTTTACAAATCACCTGGTATCACTGGACATATTTTTATATATTAATATTTTCTCATCACTCTTTTTTTCCTCACAATTTGGTTTCTCCTTGTTGAGCTTCTTCTCACTTTACATGTTTTTTGCTACTGTGGAACTAAAGTGAAAGCAATGAATTTTTTTTATGTATCTTCTCCTAATATTCTTTTCTTTTCTTTATTTAATTGATTTTTTTTAAAAAATAAATGACAACAGAATGCATTACAATTCTTTTTTTTGCATTACAATTCTTAATACACATATATACCACAATTTTTCATATCTCTGTTTGTATATAGAGTATATTGACACCCAATTCAAGTCTTCATACATGTACTTGTATAATGATGTGCATCACATTCCACCATCCTTGCTAATCCCCTGACCCCTCCCTTTACCTCCCAACCCTCTTACCTATCTAAAATTCATCTAATCCTCCCATGCTCTCCCTCCCTACCCCACTAAGAGTCAACCTCTTTATATCAGAGAAAACAGCATTTGTTTTTTGGGGATTGGCTAACTTAGCATTATCTTCTGCAATGCCATTCATTTACTTGCAAATGCCATGATTTTGTTCTTTTTTAATGCTGAGTAAATCTCCATTGTGTATATATGCCACATTTTTTTTTATCCATTCATCCACTGAAGGGCATCTTGTTGGATAATTTAGCTATTGTGAATTGTGCTGCTGTAAACATTGATGTGGCTGTGTCCCTGTAATATGCTGTTTTTAAGTTCTTTGGGTATAGTTTGAGGAGAGGGATAGGGAGAGTTGGGTCAAATGGTGGTTCCATTCCCATATTTCCAAGGAATCTCCATACTGCTTTCCATATTGCCTGTACCAATTTACAGTCCCATCAGCAATGTATGAGTGTACCTTTTCCCCCACATCCTCTTCAACACTTATTGTTGTTTGTCTACATAATAGCTGCCATTCTGACTGGAGTGAGATGATATCTTAGAGTAGTTTTGATTTGAATTTCTCTGATTGCTAGAGTTGATGAGCATTTTTTAAATATATTTGTTGATTGATTGTATATCATATTCTGAGAAGTGTCTGTTCAGGTCCTTGACCAATTTGTTGATTGGGTTATTTGTTTTTTCAGTGTTTAGCTTTTTGAGTTCTTTATGTACCCCAGAGATTAGTGCTCTATCTGATGTGTGAGGAATAAAGATTTGCTCCTAGGATGTAGGCTCTCTGTTCACCTCACAGATTGTTTCTTTTGCTGAGAAAAACTTTTTAGTTTAATTCCAGCCTAGTTATTGATTCTTGGTTTTAATTTTTGTGCTATAGGAGTCTTATTAAGGAAGTTGAGGCCTAATCCCACATGATGAAGATTAGGTCCTATTTTTTCTTCTATTATATGCAAAGTCTCTGGTTTAATTCCTAAGTCCTTGATCCATTTTGAGTTGAGTTTTGTGCATGGTGAGAGAAAGGGGTTTAATTTCATTTTGTTGCATATAGATTTTCAGTTTTCCTGGCACCATTTGTTGAAGATGCTATGTTTTCTCCAGTGCATGTTTTTGGCACCTTTGTCTACTATAAAATAATTGTAATTTTGTGGGTTAGTATCTGTGTCCTCTATTTTGTACCTTTGGTCTACTGGACTGTTTTGGTTCCAATGCCATGCTGTTTTTGTTACTATTACTCTGTAGTATAGTTTAAGGTCTGGTATAGCGATACCACCTGCTTTACTCTTCCTGCTTAGGATGGCTTTAGCTATTCTGGGTCTCTTATTTTTCCAGATGAATTTCATGATTGCTTTTTCTATTTCTATGAAGAATCCATTGGTATTTTGATCAGATTGCATTAAATCTGTATAGTGATTTTGATAATATGGTCATTTGATAATATTAGTTCTGCCTATCCATGAACAAGGAAGATCTTTCTATCTTCTAAGGTCTTCTTTGATTTCTCTTTTAGGGTTCCGTAGTTTTAATTGAATAGATATTTCACCTCTTTTGTTAAGTTGATTCCCAAGTGTCTTTTTTTTGAGGATCTTGTGAATGTGGTAGTTTTCCTCATTTCCTTCTCAGAGGATTTGTCACTGATATACAGAAATGCCTTTGATTTATGGATGTTGGTTTTATATCCTGCTACTTTGCTGAATTCATTTACTAGTTCTAGAAGTTTTCTGGTAGAGTGTTTTGGGTCTTCTAGGTATAGAATCATATCATGAGCAAATAGTGATAATTTAAGTTCTTCTTTTCCTATACATATCCCTTTGATTTCATTTGTCTGTCTAATTGCTTTGACCAGTGTTTTAAGAACTATGTTGAATAGAAGTGGTGAAAGAGGGCATCCCTGTCTTGTTCCAGTTTTTAGAGGGAATGCCTTCAATTTTTCTCCATTTAGAATGATATTGGCCTGAGGTTTAGCGTAGATAGCCTTTACGATATTGAGATATGTTTCTGTTATCCCTAGTTTTTCTAGTGTTTTGAACATAAAGTGGTGCTGTATTTTGTCAAGTGCTATTTCTGTGTCTATTAAGATGACCATATGATTCTTATCTTTAAGTCTATTGATGTGATGAATTACATTTATTGATTTCCATATGTTGAACCAACCTTGCATCCCAGGGATGAATCCCACTTGATCATGGTGCACAATCTTTTTGATATGTTTTTGTATTCGATTTGCCAGAATTTTATTGAGAATTTTTTGCATCTATGTTCATTAGAGATATTGGTCTGAAGTTTTCTTTCTTTTAAGTGTCTGTCTGGTTTTGGAATCAGGGTGACATTGGCCTCATAGAATGAGTTTGGAAGTGCTGCCTCTTTTTCTATTTCCCGAAATAAATTAAAGAGTATTGGTATTAGTTATTTTTTAAAGGTTTGGTAGAATTTGGTTGTGTATCTATCTGGTCCTGGGCTTTTCTTGGTTGGAAATTTTTTGATGGTTTCTTCTATTTCCTTACTTGATTTTTGTCTGTTTATGTTGTGTATATCTTCCTGACTCAACCTGGGAAGATCATATGACTTAAGAAATTTATCGATGCCTTCAGTGTCTTCTATTTTATTGGAGTTTAAGGTTTCAAAATAATTTCTAATTATCCCCTGTATTGCTGTAGTGTCTGTTGTGATATTGTTTTTTTCATCATGTATATTGGCAATTTGAGTTCTGTCTCTCCTTCTCTTTGTTAATGTGGCTAAGGGTCTGTCAGTTTTATTCATTTTTTGAAAGAACCCACTTTAATTTTGTCAATTATTTAAATTTTTTGTTTCAATTTCATTGATTTCTGCTCTATGTTTAATTATTTCTTGCCTTCTACCACTTTTGCTGCTGATTTGTTCTTCTTTCTCTAGGGCTTTGAGATGTAGTGTGAGGTCATTTATTTGTTGACTTTCTCTTCTTTTAAGGAATGAACTCCATGTAATGAATTTTCCTCTTAGTACTGGTTTCATCATGTCCCAGAGATATCTATATGTTTTGTCTGTGTTCTCATTTACCTCTAAGAATTTTTTAATCTCCTCCTTGATGTCTTCTGTAATCCATTGTTCATTCAGTAGCATATTGTTCAGTCTCCATGTGATGCAGAAATTTTTATTTTTTATTTTGACATTAATTTCCAATTTTATTCCATTATGATCTGATAAAATACATGGTTATATATCTACTTTTTTGTATTTGCAAAGAGTTGCTTTGTGGCATAGTATATGGTCTATATTAGAGAAGGATCCAGGTGCTGCTGAGATGAAAGTGTGTCTGCTTGATGCCAGTTGAAATATTCTATATATTTCAGTTAAGTCTATGTTATTAATTGTGTTATTGAGTTCTATAGTTTCTTTATTCAACTTTTGTTTGGAAGATCTATCCAGTGGAGAAAGAGGTGTGTTAAAGTCATCTATGATTATTGTGTTGTGGTCAATTTGACTCTTGAACTTGAGAAGAGTTTGCTTGATGAACATAGATGCATCATTGTTTGGGGCATACATATTTATGATTGTTTTGTCTTTTGGTGTATGGTTCCCTTGAGCAGGATGTAATGTTCATCTTTATCCCTTTTCATTAACTTTGGCTTGAAATCTACTTTATTTGATATGAGTATGGACACCCTGCTTGCTTCCGTAGTCCATTTGAGTGGTATGATTTTTCCCAAGTTTTGACCTTCAGTCTGTGTATGTCTTTTCCTAATAGATGAGTCTCCTGTAGGCAACATATTGTTGGTCTTTTTTTTTAAAAATCCAATCTGCTAGCCTATGTCTTTTGATTGGTGAGTTTAAGCCATTAATATTTAGGGTTACTATTGAGACATGGTTTGTATTTCCAGTCATATTTGTTTATTTTTGTTATTTAACTTGACTTGGTTTTCCTCTTTGATTAGTTTTTCCTTTAGTGTACTACCTCCCTCTGCTTGTTTTTATTGTTGTTTTTCATTTCCTCTTCATGAAATATTTTGCCAACTATGTTTTTTTTTTTTTTTGGTGCTGGTTTTCTAGCTATAAATTCTTTTCACTTTTTTTTTTTTATTGTGGAAGGTTTTTATTTCATCTTCAGATCTGAAGCTTAATTTTGCTGGATACAAGATTCTTGATTGGCACTCATTATCTTTCAGAGTTTGAAATATGTTGTTCCAGGATCTTCTAGCTTTCAGGGTCTGTGTTGAAAAGCTAACGTTATCCTAATTGGGTTTACCCTATATGTGATCTGATTTCTTTCTCTTGTGGCTTTTAAAATTATCTCCTTATTCTGTATGTTGGGCATTTTCATTATAATATGTCTTGGTGTGGATCTGTTGTGATTTTGCATATTCAGCATCCTGTAGGTTTCTTAGATTTGGATTTCCGTTTCATTCTTCATGTCTGAAACTATTCTGATATTATTTCATTCAGTAAATTGCTCATTCCTTTGGTTTAGTCCTTTATGCCTTCCTCTATCCCAATAACTCTTAAATTTGGTCTTTTTATGCTATCCCATATTTCTTGAATGTTCTGCTCATGGTTTCTTATCATTTCTGCTGTGTGGTCTATGTTCTTTTCAAAATGATATATTTTATCTTCATTGTCTGATGTCATATCTGTAAGTGGTGTACTCTGTTGGTGATGCTCTAATTTGAATTTTTATTTTTTTTATTATTTCTTTCATTTTAAGGATTTCTGTTTTTGATTTTTTTTTTTTTTAAATAATCTCTATCTCCCTGTTGAGGTGATCTTCTGCTTCTTGGATTTGTTTAGGTAGCTCATTGTTGAAGTCATCTTTCACTGCCTGTATTTGTTCTTTTATGTCTTCTTTTATATACCAAAACAGTTAAACATGTATATCCTGAAATCTTTCTCTGTCATTGTTTCTGCTGTAGCTGTCAGTTCTTCTAAATGATATGTTGTCTTGAATTATTTATGGTATTTTCTTCTCTTGTCTTTTCATGTTGCTCACATTTCTTTCTTTCCAGCTCTGTGGGACTGGTGTGTTTTTGTTTTTACCCTATAGATGTGTAGTGCTCTCGTATGGTTCCAAGATACCTCCTTTTTGGGGAAGGACAATGTTAACAGATCCAAATACATCAACAATACATCACCTGTTCAAATGGAGATCTGTGCTGGTAGCCATCCCCACCAAATAATTGTGAGAAAGGTTTTCCAAGATGGAATAGGACCTGGGTGTCTGGTGGGGTAGGGGGAGCTAGGATGGCCTTGTGCTGTAGCTAGATTGCAATTGTGTGACCAGTTGATAGTGTTCATCTACTTTCCTCTCTTCCTTGTTTTCAACATTGTTGAGCCAATAATGTGAAGTCCTTCTTTTGGTTTACTGTGTGAAGACCCTCTTGTGAGGATTGTTGTCAGGCTCAGAATTAGGACCTTTAGAGAAAAGTGCATAGTGTATTTTGAATGAAAGAATACTTGTTTGTAATTCTTTATTTGGTCTTATTTCACCAATCTTTTTTAAAAATCTCAATTTATTGCATATCTGTATTCAAAAAATGCTGGTAACAGAGTCATTATACCATAGAGTTTCAGTTGTTCACTCTCATGATCATGTAACTCACTGGGGGAGCTGTGGTTTGCTGCCACTTCCCAGCATCACAGGAGAGTGTCATATCACATAACTTTACTCCCAGAATGTTTCTTCATTCTTTAAAAATTCTTCACCCAGAACTCAAAAGCAACTTCTAAAAGTTATTCCAACAGTCCCAGACACATACAGAACTTAAAAGTATTAATAAAATAGATGCCTTTTTGTGTTAATTATTGCCTTTATTCTTAATGAAAACACATTTAAAAATATTTTTAAGTAGATGGACACAATACCTTTATTTATTTTTATGTGGTGCTGAGGATCAAATCCAGTGTTTCACATGTGCTACTCTACCACTAAGCTATAATTCTAGCTGAATGAAAACACATTTAAAAATACTGTTGGATATATTTCTAGAAATGGGATTGCTATTTAAATGGGAATTCTATTTTAATTTTTTTGACATTTATTTTCCATGGGGGCTGCACCAATTTTAATTTCCATGAGTAATGTGCAAAGGTTTCTCCACATCCTTGCCAAAACTTATATTTGGTCTTTTCTATAATTGCCATTGTAATGAGTGTGAAGTGATATTGTGGATTTGACTAGCATTTCTATTATGATTAATAATGTTGAGTACCTTTTCATATCCCTATTGTCCATTTGTATATCCTCTTTGGAGAAATGTCTATTTAGTTTCATTTTCCATTTTTAAATTTCATGATTTTTCTTTTTTCTTTTGTTGAAGGATTTCCTTATATATATTGCTTATTAGCCCCTTATCATAATTTAGTTGCACATATTTTATCCATTCCATGGTTTACCTTTTCATTCTATTGATTATTTCCTTTTCTTGGCAGAGTTTTTTAGTTTGGTATTCTCCCAGTTGTCTGTTTTTGCTTTGGTTCCTTTTGCTTTTTGTGTATTATCCAAGAAATAATTGATAAGACCAATTTCAAGATTCTTTTCCTCTATGTTTTCTTCTAGAAGTGCTATGGTTTCAAGTTTTATATTTAAATCTTTATCAAATTTGGATTAATTTTTATGTATGAACTAGATGAGGGCCTAGTTTCATTCTTTTGCATGCATTTTAATTCTAGTTTTCACAGCACCCTTTATTGAAGAGACTACACTTTCACTACTGTGTATTCAAGGCACTGTTATTCAAGATGAGTTACTGTATATGCACGCTTTTGTTTTCAGCTTGCTATTCTGTTCCATAGGTCTGTGTCTATGTTTTTATGCCACTGCCATATGGTTTTGATTATTGTAGCTTTGAATTAGGATCCCAAAGAGATATCTGCATTTCCATGTTCATTACAGAATTATGCATATTAATCATGATATGGAAGCAACTTAAATGTTCATCAATGGAAAAATAAAGAATATGTAACACATACATATAATGTAATATTTAGCCTTAAAAATGAAGGAAATCTGTCATTTATGATAAATGGATGAATCTAGAGGGCATTACTCTAACAAAGCCAAACACAGAAGAAAAAAATACTTTATAATATTATTTATATAAGGAATCTAAAACAGTCAAACTCGCAGAGAGTAGATGGTTGTTTCCAGGTTGGGGGGAAAGGACATGGGGAGGTATGAGTCAAAGGGTACAAAGTTTCAGTTATGCAAGATGAGTAAGTCCTTGAGATCTGAAAATACTGGGTTGTATACTTAATTTGTTAAGAGAATCAATGTCATGTTAATTATTCACATCTCTCACTTCCGCACATATGCATGCACAGTAGAGGAGAGCAGGTAGAAATTTTGGAGGTGATAACACACATAGTGACAATGGTTCCACAGATGTACATTTATCTCTATATTCATCAAACTATGTGCAATGAATTTGTATAATCTTTTCTATGACAATCATATTTCAAAAAAGAATTTTGAAAGAACACTATTGTTCTTATTTATCCAAGAAACTTTTCAGCTCTTTCCTAATAGTCTAATATATGTGTGCTTAATGAATTTATTAAATGCTATAACTATTTTAGTGAGTTTACATTCTGAGTACTAATATGTTCTGTTTGCTAGAGAGGCAAATCATGTCATCTAAAAGAAATATGAAGAATTTTGGTTGTATGTATTAGTATGGGTTATGTTTTTTCGTATACGACAAAAATGTGAAATAATAATCATTAAAAATAAACAAGTTTTTTTCTCTGTCTTGTAAAACAAGTCTAGAGTTAAGTCTGCTCAGTACTAGTTGGATAGAAACTCTGTCATTAGGGACTCATACTCCTTTTTTCACCCCTCTGCCTTCCCGGGTTTCAGAACACCCAAGATGGCTATTGAAGCTCTAGTTATCATTTTTACATTGTAACCTGGAAGCAAAAGCATATAAGAGAGGAAAGATAATAGGACTTTACTCCATTATTTCTATGAAGCCTTCTAGGATTCCTATGTAAAACTTCTATTTATCCACTGTTGGCAAGAACTAAATTATTTGGGGGAAATTTAGCCAGAAGAGAGGCTGGGAAATACATTTTTTTCTTTTCTTTTTTAAAATTTATATATGACAGCAGAATGTATTACAATTATTATTACATATGTAGAGCACAAATTTTCATATCTCTGGTTGTATACATAGTATATTCACACCAATTAGTGTCTTCATATCTGTAATTTGGTTAATAATGATCATCACAATCCAGCATCATTAATTACCCCATACCACCTCCATTCCCCTCCAACCCCTCTGCCCTCTCTAGAGTTTGTCTATTCCTCCCATGCTCCTGCTCCCTATCCCACTATGTATTAGCGTCCTTATATCAAAGAAAATATTTGGCATTTGAGTTTTTGGGATTGGCTAACTTCAATTAGTATTGTCTTCTCTAACTCCATCCATTTACTTGCAAATGCCATGATTTTATTCTCTTTTATTGCTGAGTAATATTCCATTGGGTGTATATGCCACATTTTTTTAATCCATTCATCTATTGAAAGGTATCTTGTTTGGGTCCACAGTTTAGCTATTGTGAATTGTGCTGCTATAAACATGGATGTAGCTGTGTCCCTGTAATATGCTGTTTATAAGTCCTTTGGATATAGACCAAGAAGAGGGAGAGCTGGGTCAAATGGTGGTTTCATTCTCAATTTTGCAAGAAATCTCCATAATGCTTTCCATATTGCCTGCACCAATTTGCAGTCCCACCAGCAGCGTATGAATGTACTTTTTCCCCTGCATTCTCACCAACACTTATTGTTATTTGTCTTCATAATAGCTGTCATTCTGACTGGAGTGAGATGACATCATAGAGTGGTTTTGATTTGTATTTCTCTAATTGCAAGTGAAGATGAACATTTTTTTCATATATGTGTTGATTGATTGTACATCATTTTCAGAGAAGTGTATCTTAAGGTCATTGACCTATTTATTGATCAGGTTATTTGTTTTTTTGGTGTTTAGGTTTTTGAGTTCTTTATATACCCTAGAGATAAGTGCTCTATCTGATGTGTGAGGGGTAAAGATAAGCACCCAAGATGTAGGCTCTCTATTCACCTCACAGATTGTTTCTTTTGCCGAGAAGAAGATTTTTAGCTTGATTCCATCCCATTTATTGATTCTTGATTTTAATTCTTGTACTACAGGAGTCTTATTAAGGAAGTTGGGGCCTAATCCCACATGATGGAGATTAGGGCCTCCTTTTTCTTCTGTTAAACACAGGTTCTCTGATTCTTGATCCATTTTAAGTTGAATTTTGTGCATGGTGTGAGATAGGGGTTTAATTTCATTTTATTGCATATTGATTTCCAGTTCTTCCAGCACCATTTGTTGAAGAGGCTATCTTTTCTCCAATGCTTGTTCTTGGCACCTTTGTCTAATATTAAAGATAATTTTAGTTTTTTGGGTTAGTCTCTGTATCTTCTATTCTGTTCCATTGGTCTACCAGTCTGTTTTGGTGCCAATACCATGCTGTTTTTGTTACTGTTGCTCTGTAGTATAGTTTAAAGTCTGGTATAGTGATGCCACCTGCTTTACTCTTCTTGCTAAGGATTGCTTTAGCTATTCTGGGTCTCTTATTTTTCCAGATAAATTTCATGATTGCTTTTTCTATATGTATGAGGAATGTCATTAGAATTTTGATCTGAATTGCATTAAACCTGTGTAGTGCTTTTGGAAGTATGGTTATTTTGATAATATTAATTCTGCCTATCCAAGAGCAAGGTAGATCTTTCCCTTTTCTAAGGTCTTCTTTGTTTCTCTCTTTAGGGTTCTGTAATTTTCATTATATAGATTTTTCCCCTCTTTTGTTAAGTTGATTCCTAAGTATTTTATTTTATTTTTTTGAGGTTATTGTAAAGACAGTAGATTTCCTTGTTTCCCTTTCTGAGGATTTGTCACTGATATACAGAACTGCCTTTGATTTATGGGTATTGATTTTATATCCTGCTACTTTGCTGAATTCATTTACTACAATTTTTGTGTCTTCCAGATATAGAATCATATCATCAGCAAATAGTGCCAATTTGAGTTCTTCTTTTCCTGTGTGTATCCCTTTAATTTCTTTCATCTGTCTAATTGCTCTGGCCAGTGTTTCAAGAAGTATATTAAACAGAATTATTAAAAGGAGGTCATCCCTATCTTGATCCAGTTTTTAGAGGGAATTCCTTCAATTTTTCTTCATTTAGAATGATTTTGGCCTGGGGCTTAGCATAGATAGCCTTTGTGATGTTGAGATATGTTTTCATTATTCCTAGTTTTTCTAATGTTTTGAACATAAAGGGGTGCTGTATTTTGTCAAATGCTTTTTCTGCATCTATTGAAATTATTGTATGATTCTTATTGTTAAGACTATATTGATGTGATGAATACCATTTATTGATTTCCATATGTTGAACCAACCTTGCATCCCTGGGATGAATCCCACTTGATCATGGTGCATGATCTTTTTGATATGTTTTGTATTTGATTTGCCAGAATTTTATTGAGAGTTTTTGTATCTGCATTCATTAGAGATATTGGTGTGAAGTTTTCTTTTTTTATGTGTCTTTGCCTGGTTTTGGAATTAAAGTGATATTGTCCTCATAGAATAAGTTTGGAAGTGCTGCCTCTTTTTCTATTTCCTGAAATAAATTGAAGAGTATTGGTATTAGTTCTTTTTTAAATGTCTTGTAGAACTTGGCTGTTTATCTATTTGATTCTGGGATTTTCTTTGTTGGTAGACTTTTGATGTTGTCTGCTATTTCCTCACTTGAAGTTGATGTGTTTAAATCGTGTCTATCATCCTGATTCAGTTTGGGCAAATTATATGAATCTAGAAATGGATGCCTTCGATAATTTCTATTTTATTGGAGTACAAGTTTTCAAAATAATTTCTAATTATCTTCTGTATTTCTGTAGTGTCTGTTATGATATTTTCTTTTTCATCACTTATGTTAGTGATTTGAGTTTTCTCTCTGCTTCTCTTTGTTAGTGTGGCTAAGGATCTGTCAATTTTATTTATTTATTCAATAAACTAACTTTTTGTTCTGTCAATTTTTCCAATTGTTTCTTTTCTATCAATTTCATTGATTTTTGCTCTGATTTTAATTATTTCCTGGCTTCTGCTGCTTTTGGTGGTGAATTTTCTTTTCTTTTTTTTAGGGCCTTAAAATGTAGTGTGAAGTCATTTATTTATTGACTTTTTTTTTTCTTTTAAGGAATGAATTCCATGTAATGAACTTTCCTCTTAGAACTGCTTTCATAGTGTCCCAGAGATTTCAATGTTGTTTCTGTGTTCTCATTCACCTCTACAAATCTAGTAATCTCCTCATTGATGTCTTCTGCAACACATAGTTCATTCAGTAGCATATTATTTAGTCTCCAGGTGTTGTAGTGTATTTTATTTCTTATTTTATCATTGATTTATGATTTCATTCCATTATGATCTGATAGAATGCAGGCTAGTATATCTACTTTTTGTATTTGCTAAGAGTTGCTTTGTGGCATAGTATATGGTCTATTTTAGAGAAGGATCCATGTGCTGCTGAGAAAAATGTATATTGTCTAATTGAAGGTTGGAATCTTCTATATATGTCAGTTAAGTTATTGATTGTATTATTGAGTTCTATAGTTTGATCAGCTTTTGTTTGGAAGATCTATCTAGTGATAAAAAAGGTGTGTTAAAGTTACCCAAAATTATTGTGTTGTGGTCTCTTTGACTCTTGAACTTAAGAAGAGTTTGTTTGATGAACATAGCTGCTACATTGTTTGGGGCATATATAGTTATAATTGTTAAGTGTTGTTTGTGTATGTTTCCCTTGAGCAGTATGTAGTGTCCTTCTTTATCCTTTTTGATTGACTTTAGTTTAAATCTACTTCATTTGATATGAGGATGGAAACACCTGCTTGCTTCTGCAGTCCATGTGAATGGTATGAATTTTTACAATCCTTCACCTTCAGTCTGTGAATGTCTTTTCCTATGAGATGAGTCTCTTGAAGGCAGCATATTGTTGGGTCTTTTTAAAAACTTTTTTTTAATCAAATCTTCTAGCCTGTTTTTGATTGGTGTGTTTAGGCCATTAACATTCAGTATTATTATTGAGACATTATTTGTATTCCCAGCCATTTTTAAAAATTTTTGGTATTTAACATGACTTGGTTTCTCTTCTGATTTGGTTTTCCTTTAGTGTAATCACTCCCTCTTCTGATTTTCATCCATGTTTTTCATTTCCTTGTCTTAGAATACTTTGCTGAGGATATTCTGCATTGTAGTCTTTCTAGTTGTAAATTGTTTTATTTTTATCATGGAAGGTTTTTATTTCATCATCAAATCTAAAGCTTAGTTTTGCTGGATATAAGATTCTTGATTGGCATCCATTTTCTTTCAGAGCTTGGTATATGTTGTTCCATGATCTCCTGGCTTTGAGGGTCTGAGTTGTAAAATCTGCTGAGATACAAATTGGTATCCCCCTATATGTGGTCTGATTCCTCTCTCTTGAAGTTTTTAAGATTCTATCCTTATTCTGTATGCTAGACATTTTCATTATAATGTGCCTTTGTGTAGATCTGTTGTAATTTTGTACATTTGGTGTCCTGTAAGCCTCTTGTATTTGGTTTTCCAATTTGTTCTTCATGCTTGGGAAGTTTTCTGATATTATTTCATTGAAGAGATTGTGCATTCCTTTAGTTTGAAACTCTGCCTTCCTCTATCCTAATGACTCTTAGATTTGGTCTTTTGATGCTGTCCCATAATTCTTGGATGTTCTGTTTATGGTTTCTAACTTTCTTCACTGTGTGATCAGCTTTGTTTTCCACATTGTATACTTTGTCTTTATTATCTGATGTTCTTTCTTCCAAGTGATCTAACCTGTTTGTTATGCTTTCTATTAAGTTTTTTATTTAATTTATTGTATCCTTCATTTTAAGGATTTCTGACTGTTTTTTTTTCAGGGTCTCTATCTCTCTCAAAGTAATTTTGTTACCTGTATTTACTCTATTATCCCATTGATGGAGTGATCATTTTTTGCTTGTATTTGCTCATTTGGTCACTCTGTAATTCACAGATCTTTTTAATTATGAACTTTCTGAGCTTCTTCTTTGACATTTCATCAATTTTGCTGTTCATGGGTTCTGTTATTATAGTGTCCTTTTTTTTTTTTGGAGCAGTTTCTTCCCTTGTTTTTTCATGTTGTCTATGTGTCTTCCTTTCTTGCAGTGTGGATCTGAGATATTACAGTTTCTTCCCTATATTCATGTTGTACCTGTGCAGATTGTCAGTACCTCACCTTGATATTGGGCTTCCAGACCCTGTTGGTGTCCCTCAATGAGTGCTACTGCATCCTGGATTTGGGACATATGTAAGTTGGAGTGGGTGTATCTGGGCAGCTGCGCTTGATTTCTCTGTAGTCTGCTGGTAGGAAGGGGCAGTCCTGTGCCAAAGGCTAGGCTCTGGCAGTGTCTGCCCCACCAGGGGAAGGGTGAACTGGGCTTACTGAGATCCTGGATCCCACGTAGAATTTTTGGGCAGTCTGGGATGGATCTTGGCTCCTGCGGTAGTCCACTGCTCAGAAGGCGCAGATCTGCACCAGAGCCTAGGCTCTGGTGAGTGTCTGCCCACCCAGGAAAGGGGTGGTCCCCGCCTGCTGTGTGCCTGGGCCCTGCAGAATTTTGTGGTGGGTCTGGGAAATGTATTTTAGTTGGAATATTATTCAAGATTCTGATATTAAAAAAGAAACTAAAAATGGATATTGAGGGGCATTGTTCAATTACCAAAATATTTTTAGAATTGGTAAATGAGAGTTGATAGTCTTTGGAAAAGTCACAAATGCACTGTGAATAAAATAATATGGAACGAGCTTTTACTCTTTATATATAAATACTTAAATATATGTCATGGCCCAATGTCATTATGCTCTGTATGTATGTAACTTTGGACTACTCACAATCTGGAGAGTCATGGTGTGTGTGTATATATATTTATGTGCAAGACTCTAAATTGTTTTAAATTTTATGTTTGGTGCTCCAAAATACTTGTTTGAGAGATGGTAGTGTTTTTCAAGGAATTTATGATCAATCTTAGACATAAAATATATCCTATGTTCATGAAAAACCCAGCATATCCACACCCAGCAATCTATTAAAGAATAAATGTAAGTAGGCAGCTATGGTAAAATTGTCTGCCTGATTAGTCTTTTTCTTCAATTGCTTTGAATTTGGGAAGGTGTGACACAGGTAACTCTTCCTGCCTTCAGTGTTTCTTTTCTCATTACAATGCAAATACTAGTTATTATGATCTCTCACCTATTTCCCTCAGCTCTTATTAAAGGTAGTATCATGTGTGAATAGCTGTTTAAATTGGTGATTTTGTGGGTATACCACTGGAGGTTCATACTCTGGTACTGGTTTAGTCAGCTTTTTTCTCTACTATGAATAAAAGACCTGACGAGAACAATTGTAGAGGAAGAAAAATTTATTTGAGGACTCATGTTTTCAGAGTTCTTTAGAGCTGGCTCCATTCCTTAGGGCTCCAGATGACGCAGAACAACATCCTGAAAGAGTGTGGTGGAGGGAAGCAGCTCACATGATAATCAGAAAGCCAGAGGGCAAGAGCAAGAGTGAGACTTCCCTTGTCAGATACAAATATGTATTTCAAAGTCCCACCTCTTCCAACCACACCCTGGTGTGCCTCAGCCACTATTCAATTAATCCCATCAGAGATCAATTCACTGATTAGTTTAAGGATCTCACAACCTAATAATTTCTCCTCTGAACCCTCTCACATTGTCTGACACATGAGCTTTTGGGGTATACCTCATATACAAACCATAACAGGCACATCTTGCTGTGTCTACCAAAGAAGTGTAACAAAAATCTAAACCAAGATATAATAGAGTGAGGAAAAATGAAACAAAAGTTAAGCCCTTAAACTTATTAGAATAGTTTTCTATATTTCTGGTTTTATTATATTAGCAGCATAGTTTTTTTTAGACAGCAAATTGGCAGTTCAATGAACAACTTTAAAATTGTTTGAATTCATTGGGCTAGTACTTATATTTATGAAAATCTACTTCGAGGAAATAATCCTGAATAAGTAAAAGGCTCTATCATTATACCTAATACTTTACTGAGTTTTACTCTGTGTTAGTATTGTTCTATATAATCCCCACAATATTCTGAGATGGATATATCATCCACCTCTTCATTCCTATTGTCTATTAGATGAAGCTGAGGAGAAGGAAGGTTAAGACATTTTCTGTCTGGTACATTGCTAAGCAGAGATGGTAGGTTTGAACTTTGAAATTTGTATTTAGTGTCTCTATTTGTAACCATTATGCTGTCTCTCTGTGCATTGCTTTGCGTTTTCAGCAGTATATTCTACAGAAGGGAAAAGAATACCAGGAGTTAAGAGAACTGTAAAATTTGCTGGAATTTTATGCATTTGTTAACATTTTAATTTTTTAAGAGTTTATATTAATATGGAAATTACTTATGATATGATAGATGCAAAACAGGATATAACTTTGTGTGGTATAATCAATATTATGTAAAAATGTAACTCTTTGATTAGGATTTAAACAAAATATTAATAATATTCATAATAGGCTAATAAGGCTTTGGTTAATTTTTCCCCTCTGTTTTTCAAATAACCTTGATGGGCACCTATGACTTTTGTAATGAAAAATATTATTAAGACTATGTCCAGGATGAGAGATAAACTGTATAAGGTGCTATTTTTTTTCCTTATGACAGAACATAGATGTCTGAAAAGCAGCTTAGCTTCCCTTTTATACTGCCTGTTTTGTGATTTCATGATTGCCTTGTAATGTGTTGATGCATTTCTTTAAGAAAGATTGGACATTGACATTATATTTATCTGAGGATATGTATAACTTTTGCTGTTTACATCAATCATTATGTAACAGGTAACTTTGTAGCCCAGTGGTGTATTGAACTCTGATAAAGGAGTTAAGTAGAACACAACATCCTGTGTATTCATGAACTTTGTTCTCTTGCTTGGAGTTTTCAAAATTCATAATTCAATTAAATATACTTGAGAAAAAATACTATCACTATGAAGAAGTATATGAAATGGATTTGGGATTAGTTTTTCATATAGTCCCCTGTGATAAGATGGATGTGTTGCTTTCTACTCATGCCTCTTCTTATCTCCCTGCTTTCCTATAGCTGAAAATCAGGGCCTGTGTGGCCTTTTTTGATGAAGATATAAGGGAGGATAAGCAACACTAGGGATCTTAGTCCTGGGTCACTCTGAAGGCAGCTTTATAAATTTTCAGTATGGTCAATATGGTCCATGCTATGTATACATATGAAGGTGCTCACCTAGATAATTTCCTAGAGATCATGGGATTGAGGACATTTGATAGAAGATAGTCCTTTTTTCCCCCAGAGTTGGAATTCTTGCCTTTACTGGTTTGAGAATACTGTAAAAATTACAACTCTAAAAATAGTATAGCGAGGTTAAATAAATTGCCCCATGTTATATACACAGTAAATACTCAGGTAGGTTTTGAATTCAGGTTTGTCTGACTCTAAAGCTCTTGCCCCTTTTGATACTTCATCAACAATTAGATAATTGTTTGTTCTTTATAATAGATGTTTTATATTCATTTTCATTTATGCTTTTACTTAAATTGTAAGTAAAAAGAAAGGCTAATGTTCTAAATTAATGTGTGGAACAGTTAGATTTAAATCATGTTAACCATAGTTACCAAGAATCACTATCTTGAACGTTTGGATTTTTTCCCATATCACTTGTTTTTCTGAGCCTGAGTATCAGTTTTGAAATCAGGTTTTATATTAAAGAAATAAATACTAACTTATTCATTTATCATCTGTTTCTTTTAAAATCGACTAGCTAATTTCCTAGAGTTCTAGTATCTTGAAATGGGACAATTTCTTTGACAACTGTTTAATGAAAATCTGTTACAGTATCTAATAAAGCAGGGAGGGAAAGAATGGTTGGACTTTTATGTTTCTTATGCTCCAGATATCAGTGATAACATTTGCCACCTAAAAAAGAGATTCTCAGAAATAGAAATTTTAGCAAAAATCACTACCATTATTAATATTAATTACTTTTACTATTCTTTTGCTAGGTAAATTCTTGATCATTTGTAGTGTTTCAGATACTATACTAAACTTTTTTTAAAAAAATTTTTTATTATTTGCTCAAAACATTACAATGATCTTGACATATCATACATTTGATTCAAATGGGGTACGTAATCTTAATCTTATTTTTCCACATGTACAGATTTTAAAATATGTTATATTGTTTAATACAGCAACCCTATGAATTTGTATTATTGCTTTCATTTTATAGATGGTATTTGAAACTTAATGATTAAGGAGCTTGCCCATATTCAGTTAGTAAATGACAAGTGAAGGACTTAAATCCAGCTCAGTCTTAATCCAAAGCCTATGTTTCTATTCTTAACCATTATAGTATCCATAAATGTTATTTTTAGGATAGATTCCAATGACAAGATCATAGCCTGGAAAAGGAAGTGTCCTGAATCTTGTCAGGATTCCACTTGAACTAAGAAGACAGATATTTTTAATATAGAGAACAATATGAATAACATTTGGATTCCCCTTTTTTGTTATTGAGGATTGAAGTCAGAAGCATTTAATTACTGATGTATATCCCCAGTCCTTTTTTCTTTTGAGACAGGGTTGCAGAGAGTCTTGCTACATTGCTGAGGCAGTCTTCAAACTTGTGATCCTCCTGCCTTAGCCTCCTGAGTATCTTGAATTACAGGTGTGTGTTACTGTGCTCGGCTATGCGTTTGAACCAGTGAAGTCAGTCTTTTTTTTTTTAATTTAAAATTTATTTTGTAATTATCTTTGCATGAATAGCAAAAGGATATGTTTCCAAAAGATATATGAATTTTATTATACTCAATTTCCATTCCATTCTTAATTATAATTTCATTGTATTAAGAACCTGTTTTTTTTGTGTGGGGGGTGACATTTAATTAAAAAAAATCATGGTATTTGTTACCTGGATGACTAAAAAATTTACATTATAATTGTTGCCATTTCCTGGAATATATGACCAAGTTGCAACTTTAATTATGTACCAAATATACGTGGGCAGTTAAAACATTTCCTTTGTAACCATTTGGACTTTTTCATTGTAGATGATGGAAAAATAAATCCCAACATCAGAATCCCTCAGAATTCATTTTTCAAATGTGTCAGATATTTGCAAAAATCAGTTTATTTATTTTAATGAGATCTGCTGTTACTAGAATTGGGAGCTTTTTATACCATTCCAGTATATGGGAAAATTACTGCAAGATGTCCGGAAAAATAACCTGTTAGGAAGTCAGAGCAAAATGAGTTTTTTAGATTTTTTTATTAGACAACTTAATGAAGATATTAATTCAGAGTTATTTTTAGATGTCCCAGACATTGAAATACATATTCAACATGAAGAGAAGTGTTTAGCTCTCCATATAGGTCCTGAGATGGGCCTATGTGGAGTATTTTATTCCCTTGAAACTAGGGCTAATTGAATATCATTTTTTTTCTGAGAGATAGATAATTGGTCCATACTACAGTATTTCAAGAGTTCCCAAAGCATCTTGTTAATGCTAAGGCCAAGAGCAATAGTTGGGTTTTGCTGCAATGAATATCCTCTGGAATAGGGAGTGAATACACAAAATAGAAACTAGTGATTGCTCATTATTGTATGACTGCAGCCTTAATAACATGAAGAGAAGAAGCTGTTCAGGACACATGGGAATCTGGGGTAAAGGAACCACTTTGGATTGTCATCTTCTATGTTATGTATTTTACATTTTTCTTGTAAACATTGTAGTTTTCCAATAAAATTATTTTTGTTACTTGTTATAGTCTGAGACTTACATTGTTGAGAAAGCACAGTAATACATTAATTTTTTGTGATATGTATATATTCAATTTTATAGTCTTAATTAGAGAAACCTGTGATGGAGTGATGGAATCAAAAGATAGGCAGTCACCTTGGTGACATGAACATAGGGAGGTAGCATGATTTGATGCAGAGTACCAAGTCAACATTTAGGAAATATGAATTGAAATCTCGTCTCAACTAGTAACTACTTCTGTTATCTTGACTCAGTCATTTCATCTCTCTGCATTCTACTTTCTATCTCTGTCAGATTGGAAAGTTAAACTGGAAATCTTAGAATCACCCTTAGCTCTAAAATTCTATTATTTTAAGTGAGTCACAGATATTCATGTAACAATGACAAAATATTACATTATATGTTTTAATTTATTATTTTACAAACAGTGTCTACTAGACTATGAATTAGTATTCTAAACATCTGACACAGTGCCTGGAACATAGTAAAAATCTTACTAAATATTACTGAATGAAGAAACATTTTGTTTTATTTCATTGAACTTCATGTGATTGAGGATTAGGTAAGATGTAGAATTCACTAAGATAACCTCATATAGATGACCTGGTCCCACTCAGAGGTAATTGACCATGAAGCAGTTGATAAATGATGCCCTCAGAATTCATTTTTCAAATGTGTCAGATATTTGCAAAAATCAGTTTATTTATTTTAATGAGATCTGCTGTTACTAGAATTGGGAGCTTTTTATACCATTCCAGTACACGGGAAAATTACTCAAGATGTCCGGAAAAATAACCTGTTAGGAAGTCAGAGCAAAATGAATTTTTTAGATTTTTTTTATTAGACAACTTAATGAAGGTATTAATGATAATGGAATTCATACATGATTCCATCTTAGGGAACTCTTTGGGGACAGTATGTAGTCTTTTCTGCATTATATAGTTTCTAGACTTTTGAGATATTTAATGCATGTTAAAATTTAAGTAGTCTGCTTTTTTCCTTTTTTTGTATTTAATAAAGCAGTATCTTTTTGATGTCTTTAAATATCTAGTCTAAAGTACTGAAGAAGAGGTTTAGAAACATTTGCACAAAATACAATTGATACTTGCCTGATGCTGTGGGTTTATATCTGTAATCACAGTGACTTGAGAGGCTGTGGCAGGAGGACTGAAAGTTTGAGGCCAGCCCTAGCAATTTAGTGAGACTCTCACCAATTTAACAAGGCCCTGTCTCAAAAAAAGAAAATTCCCCCTCCCACCCCCACCACCCAAAATTGATATTTGCCTCACAAGAATTTCAGGTAATGAGAAAAAAGTTATTTTCATATCTTCTAAACATAGGGTTGATTTTAATCATTTCAAATGGCTATACATGATACTATAAGTAATTTCTTTCATTTGTTTATGAAATGAATTTCATCCTGTGTATTCATTAGTTGTTCTTTGCCTATAACTAGGATATTCTATTCCTGTTTTTTCTTGAGATTGTGCATGACTTCGCTATTGATTATATTATTATTTACTTTATTATCCAAACTACTGAGCTTCCTCTGGAATCTAATTAAAATAGACATAATCATACATTTCATGAAAATTGTTTTTATGAACTATTAAAACATAATGAAAGTAGTAATAACAGTAATAATGTTAGTAGTAGTAGAAAATACTGAAGAGCAAGTTTTAAAGTAAGTGTGCATAGAAAGATAAATAGTTATATAAACTACTTTTCTCAATTTTGACCCCATTCTACTATATGGATCTAATATGCATACTTAACCATGTCTTCCTATGGCCTCTAAAACTCTTCAGGGACACTTCTTCAGTTTTAGTGTAACTCATATTCTTTAGCATAGCACAGAAGGTGTTCCATTATTTCAATTTTAGCATCTGCCTTTATACCTTGAATTTTATACTATAGTAAATAGTGAAATGATTACTTTAGGTTCCCCAAGTTGTGGTCTCTTTGAATTCCACGCTGTAAAACAATGGATAAGAGGCAGCATCTTTGATTTCTCCTTTCTTCTTCTATTTCTTATTATCTACTAAGTCCTTGTCACGTGGTGATACACACCTTTAAGAAGACTCATTGTACCTATGGGCACTGCTGAGGTAGCTGTTTGAAAGGAGCATGGTAAAATTAGATGTCATTCCCTGAAATTAAATTAGACCACACTTCTACTTCTCTTTGAATTTCTACAAATACTCCCTTATTCATCTCTGTTAGTTCTGACCTTGGTTTCCATTCATAGCTCCTACTTTTGTTATCTGCTTTATTCACTTTTGGCATTTCTCTTGATACCTGATAACTAGTCGCACTTTATTTTGAGTCTTCCTTTTTTCCCCCCAAGGACTGTTTTGATGTTTGACTATTAGAATTTGTTAAATGACTTTCACCTTTGTTTTTTATCACCTGCCTTTCCTCTGAGATGAGATTTGACTTTTTCTTGTTATTTTTCAGAACTGATCCAGGACCTGCTTCAATTTTCTTTGACATATTCTTTCCTTTGTATTTCCACTGTGCCTACTGTAGATAAAACTCTTATTAAACTACACTGTATCATTGCAATACCATTCTATTGGCTTTTCCACTTGTACCTGCTATCTTCAATTGATTCTTATAATTAATGCCAAATTATTCTTAAAATTTTTGCTTTTATCAGTTAATTCTTCTGTTTCTTATAATTGACATCACATAGATCAAATTGCTTAGCAAAGTATCCAAAGCTTTCCATAGGCTAGGATTAATCTGCTGTTTCTTTTTTAAATAATTAATTAATTAATTTATTTTAATTAGATATATGTGACAGCAAAATGCTTTTTGATTCATTGTATACAATTTTAGCACAATTTTTCATTTCTCTGGTTGTACATGATGTAGGGTCGCACCATATGGCCAGTCATACGTGTACCTAGGGTAATGATGTTCATCTCATTTCACCATCTTTCCTGTCCTCATACCCCCTCCCACCCATCCCTCCCCTTTGCCCAATCAATGTTTCTCCATCCCCCTTCCCCATTATAGATCAGCATCCACTTATCAGAATATTTGGCTTTTGGTTTTTTGGAATTGGATTATTTTGCTTAGCATGAAATTCTCCAACTCCATCCATTTACCTGCAAATGCCATGATTTTATTCTCTTTTAATGCTGAGTAATATTCCATTATGTGTGTGCGTGTGTGTGTATGTATGTATGTATGTATGTATATATATATATATATATATATATATATATATATATCTCACAGTTTCTTTATCTATTCATCTATTGAAGGACATCTAGGTTGGTTCCAGAGTTTAGCTATCATGAATTGTGCTGCTATAAACACTGATGTGGCTGCGTCACTGTAATATTCTAATTTTAATTCTTTTGGGTATAGACTGAGGAGTGGGATTGCTGGGTCAAATGGTGGTTCTATTCCAAGTTTTCCAAGGAATCTCCATATTGCTTTTTCTATATTGGTTGTACCAATTTGCAGTCCCACTAGCAATGTATACGTGTGCCTTTCCCCCCACATCTTTGCCAACACTTATTCTTGTTTGTATTCTTGATAACTGCCATTCTGGCTGGTATGAGATGAAATCTTAGAGTAGTTTTGATTTACATTTCTCTAATTACTAGGGATGTTGAACTTTTTTCATATATTTGTTGACTGAATGTATAACTTCTTCAAAGAACTATTCATTCAGATTCTTAGCCCATTTATTGATTGGGTGATTTGTTTTTTTGGCATTAATTTTTTTTGAGTTCTTTTAATATCCTGGAGATTAGTGCTTGATCAGACATGCATGTGGCAAAAATTTGCTCCCCAAATGTAGGCTCTCTCTTCACCTCATTGATTGTTTCTTTTGCTGAGAAGAAGCTTTTTAGTTTGAGTATATCCTATTTATTAATTCTTGATTTTATTTCTTGTGCTTTAGAAGTGGGGGCCTTATCTGATGTAATGAAGATATGGGCCTACTTTTTTCTCTATTAGGCGCAGAGTCTCTGGTATAATTCTTAGGTTCTTGATCCACTTTGAGTTGAGTTTTGTGCATGGTGAGAGATAGGGGTTTATTTTCATTTTGTTGCATATGGATTTCCAGTTTTCCCAGCACCATTTGTTGAAAATGCTATCTTTTCTCCAATGTATGTTTTTGGTGACTTTGTCTAGTATGAGATAACTGTATTTTTGTGGGTCTGTCTCTTGTGTCTTCTATTCTGTCCCATTGGTCTACATGTCTATTTTGGTGCCAGTACCAAGTCATTTTTGTTACTGTAGCTTTGTAGTATAGTTTAAGGTCTGTTATTGTGATGCTTCCTACTTCACTGTTCTTGTTAAGGATTGCTTTGGCTATTCTGTATCTCTTAATTTTCCAGATGAATTTCATGATTGCCTTTTCTATTTATATAAGTAATGACATTGGGTTTTTAATTGGAATCACATTGAATCTATATTGTGCTTTGGGTAGTATGGCCATTGAGACAATATTAATTTTGCCTATCCAAGAACAAGAGAAATCTTCCTATCTTCTAAGGTCTTCTTCAATTTCTTTCTTTAGTGTTATGTAGTTTTAATTGTAGAGGTCTTTTACCTCTTTTGTTAAGTTGATTCCCAAGTATTTTTTTGACTATTCTTCTAGTGTAGTTCCTATCTTTAGTGACTTTTAGTTTTATTTTTAAAATTCTTTTTCATGAAATATTTTGCTGAGAATGTTCTATAGTTCAGGCTCTCTTGTGCATTTTTTAAACTTTTGTTTATTGGAAGCTTTTTATTTCATCAATAATTCTGACTCTTAATTTTGCTAGGTATGTTATTCTTGGCTGCCATTAATTTTCTTTCAGAGCTTGGTGTATGTATGTATATATATATATATATATATATATATTTTTTTTTTTTTTTTTT
>NW_026000082.1:15488401-15510487 GCF_001458135.2 Marmota marmota marmota
TTTTTTTTTTTTTCTTTTTTTTTTTTTTTTCTAAAACCTCTTCCTTTGAGTGTCTTGGTTGAGAAATCTACTGAGATCCATATTGGTTTCACTCTAAATGTGAACTGTCATTTTTCTCTGGCAGTGTTTAAAATTCTATCCTTATTCTGTATTTTAGGTATTTTCATAATAGTAGCCTTGGTATGGGTATGTATAGTATGGTATGGGTCTGTTCTAATTTTGTGCACTTGGCGTTCTGTAAGCTTTCTGTATTTGATTTTCCATTTCATTCGTAAAGTCTGAGAAATTTTCTGATATTGCTTCTTTGAAAATATTGTGCATTCCTTTGGTTTGTGTATCTGAGCCTTCATGTATCCGATAAATATTGAATTTGGTCTTCACATTATCCCAGAGTTCTCAGAAGTGCTATTCATGGTCTCTTAACATCCTTTTTCCATGGTCAGCTTTATTTTCAAGATTAGTTTTTTTTTTTTTTTCTTCATTGTCTGAAACTCTGTCTTCCAAGTGGTCTAGTGTGCTGGAGATGCTTTTCATTGAAGTTTTAATTTGTTTTATTCCTTTGTTTTAAGGAATTTCACTTAATTTATTTTCATAATCTATTCTTTTTTGAAGTGGTTTTTCACTTCTTGTACTTTCTCTCTGATTTCATTCCTTACATCGTCCTTTACCTCCTAGATTAGTTTAATGTCCACTGTGGTATCCATGGATTGTGTTGTTGAAGTATCTTGGTTTCTTTTGTGTGATTTGTTCCCTTGCTTTTTTATGTTGTTTGTGTGCCTACCCACCTAACAGAATGGATCTTAGGCATAAGAGTTTCTATCCTGTGGATGTATAGCATTCCCAAAGTTTTCCAGACCTCATTATTTAAGAGGAGACAAATAAAAACAACAACCAATGCAAACAGTATACAGCATTAAGTCAAATAGGTATTTCTCTGACATCTATAATTGCCACAATAAGCAAATGATATGATCACTTATACGATAACATTAAAAACAGTAAGTTTGCAAAAGGATTTATACTTTTGAATGTTGGACAGGAGAGAACTGAAGTGATGTAGGTTGTGATGATTATATGGGAGGAGGAGAGAAGATAGAAGTAAAAATTTAAAGGAAGAAAGAAAGAGAAAATAATAGAGATTGACTGTTAGTAGAAGAAAAGCAAGAAGGAGAATCAAGGGAAACAGATAAATTATATATATATATATATATATATATATATATATATATATATATATCTGTTTATATTATATATATATTTATATTATATTTTATATGCATATAAAATATGCACACACACAAATATATATATACACATATATTTACATATATATTTTTATATATACATATGTATATATATATACATATATATGTAAAAACTTTAAAAATGAAAAAATACAAAACCAAACTTGAGTATACTAACCAAATATCCTAGTCCTCAAAAATACTGATTCATGAAAAATAACTGGCTTCAAAAATGCTAGAAATGAGAAAAAATCAAAATATGGACATGTATAAATGTTCATGAACTGGGCTGGGGATGTGGCTCAAGTGGTGGCGTGCTTGCCTGGCATGCATGGGGTGCTGGGTTTGATCCTCAGCACCACATAAAAATAAAAATAAAATAAAGATGTTGTGTCCACCAAAAACTAAAAAATAAATATTAAAAAATTCTTTCTCTCTCTCTCTTAAAAAAATATCCATGAACTATTAATGTCACAATTAAACAGAAAAGAAAAATAACAAAAAATATCTTGATGCAAAATTGAAAATTATTTCCATTGGAGTTCAAAAGATGCTCAGCTTCCTTTCTCAGCAATGTTAGGTGGGGTTGTGTGGAGTGTTAAGGTTGGGTTTTGGAGTGAAAAAGTAATCCTGTCGGTGGAACTCCTGGAGGTGGGGTTTACTCTGAGTTAGGCTCTATGTTCTTCACTGAATGCCAGTTGGTCTGGAGATTTTAAATTAGTGCATTGTGTTTCCTAGTCTTGGGTTCAGTCTCCAAATTCTGTCTGTCCCACTGCAGCCCCTTTGAATTCCTGGCCAGGCATATGTCTCCCAGCAGGTCCTGCAAGCAGCTGGATTGGAGGGGGTGGGGGAGAGCTGGGTGGGTTTTCATGACCAGTATTCCTCTGTGTAAAACCCTCTCCATATTTGATTTTCTTCTTGCCACTTAGGAACACTCTATGTCTTGCAGTGCAGATTTGCCAGCTCTGTATTTATGGCCAAACTGGTGTTTGCCTGAAATTGGTTCACTCAGTTACTGGCCCCCATGCTGTGGCTACAAAATGTTTCCTTCCTCTATCTCCCTATTGTGACTGGGAGAGATGTGACTTCTTTCCCGCATAAAGTTATTGTGCAGCATGCCTTTCTGTTTAGTGTCTTTGATCTCTAAATTCTCCATACCCAGACATGCCTCAGGCCTCCTAAAAATGTGGGTTTCTTTATTTCCCTTATCCCTCCACTTTGCTTGCAGTGGAACCACCCTCCTGGTGCCTCCAGCTGTGGCAGCAGTGGTGGCCCTGGAATTTTCTTCCTTATTTTATTATATCCAATTTCTGAGTCCCGGATCTGCATTGATTGTGCAGTATTAAGTTCCAGTAAATCCACTTCACCCACTTTGCTGAGAACCTGCCTATCTGCTTTCTTGGTGTCCTACCATGGAGCAGCCAGGAAATTGACCTCCTCTATTCTACCATCTTGAAAACAACAAGAACAATATTAGGGAAGGAGGAAAGATTACTTGGTGCTTATGGTTTCACAGCTTTTCCTTTTGTGTTTCTCAGTGTTATTGGCTTATAGTTTTAGTTTTTTGTTGGGTCTTTGGTTTTGCATAAGGATGATACTGATATTATAAATAAGTTTACAAGAATTCCTTCCTCCTCACTTTTTTGGAAAAATTTCAGAAAAATTAGTGTTAGTTTTTTTTTTTAAGTGTTTGGTAGATATGAGCGGTTAATGTATAAGATTCTGGACTTTATTTGATAAGAAATTTTTTTATCATTGCTTTAATTTCTTCAGGTATTATTGGTCTGTTCAGGTTTTCTATTTCTTCATGATTTAATAGGTTGGATATGTCAAGGAGTTTATCCATTTCTTTTAATTTGTTGGCATGTAATTATTTATAATTATCTCTTATTATCCTTTATATATATATATTTTTAATATTTATTTTTTAGTTTTCGATGGACACAACATCTTTATTTTATTTTTATGTGGTGCTGAGGACCGAACCCAGCGCCCCGCGCATGCCAGGCGAGCGCGCTACCGCTTGAGCAACATCCCCAGCCCTGATCCTTTATATTTTTGTGGCATCATTTGTAATGGCTCATTTTCATTTCAGTTCTTATCTTTTTAGTCTTCTTTCTTTTTTCTCTAAATCTGGTAAGAGTTTGTTGATTTTGTTTACTGCTTCAAAAACCATCTTTTTGTTTGATTGATCCTTTGTTTTTGTTCTTATTTTATTTATTTCTGCTCTCATCTTTTTTATTTTTTGGTGGTGGTGGGGTTACCAGGGATTGAATTCTGGGGCACTGGGCCACTGAGCCATATCCCAATTCCTGTTTTGTATTTTATTTAGAGACAGGGTTTCACTGAGTTGTTTAGTGCTTTGTTTTTGCTGAGGCTGGCCTTGAACTCATGATCCTCCCACCTTAGTCTCCCAAGCCACTGGGATTATAGGTGTGTGCTACCATGCCCAGCTCATCTTTTCTTTTCCTACTAATTTTTGTTTCAGTGTGTTCCCATCTTTCTAATTTTGCAGTATCTAATCTGAATTTTATTCTATCCAATATAATTTTATCTCATTAATTGATATTTTTGTCTCAGAAGTACAGCTTTAAATTTTGTACATGTTCCATGTGTCTACTTAGCAAGTAAAATATTTTCTATAATTATTTGAACATATGGAATATGGTTCAAATTTAACCATTTTAATGTCTATGTCTTCTGTTTTAATTTGGGGTCATCTTTAACTGACTGATTTTTCTCTTCATTTTGGGTTGTATTTCTTGCTTCTTTGCTTGCTAGTATTTTATGATTTGATGCTATATATTCTGAATTTTAATTTTAAAGTATTTTATTCTAGATGTTTTTGGTTTTGTATAACTATTCTGAAGGTTTTTTTTCCCCCTGGGATATAATTAAATTAGGAGGAAAACAGTGTGATAATTTGGGACCCTCCTTTAAACTTTGTTATATGGAAGCAGAGGTATTCTACTGTTTAGAATACTTAAACAAAAATTTTTGGTATACCTGATCCCTTGTAAGTTACAAAGTTTTTCATTTTGCTTGAGGGAAGTAGGCACTATTTCTGGCCTATAAGATTTCTGAATATGTTCACTCTTGTCCTTTCTGGCATTTGTTTCCCAGCCTTGGCTAGTTTCCACATAATATGTGATAGTAGTACTCTGCTGAAAACTTTATAGATGCAAAGAGTTATCTTTGCAATTTTCTCCTCTTTGGTTCTATAGTCTACCTTTTCAACTAGGCCTTTTTGGATTTCCATCTTAATGTTTTAGCTTCAGGGAATCATCCACATTCTACCTAGATTCTTCCTCTTTGCCCTGGAATCTGGTATACAAGGCATCTTACTAGTAGATTTATATGCTTTCTTTTTTGCTACTATTTTGCATAGGAAGTAAAATTGCATTTTAAAAAGATAGCATATTGGTGCATGATAATTATACAGAATAGTGAGTGTCATTGTGTCGTATACATACATGCTCACAACATACTGTTTTAGTCAGTTTTCTTGTGTCTGTGACCAGAAGGTCTGACAAGTACAATTAGAAGAGGAAAAGTTTATTTAACTCATAATTCAGAGGTCTCAGTTCATAGATGGGTAACTTAATAGTTCAGGGCCCAAGTGAGGCAGAGCATGAGGCAGAAAGTCATAGAGGAGGAAAGCAACTCAAGACATGGCAATAAGAAGCAGAGAGAGGATTCTGCTCACAAGGTACAAAATATAAACCTCAAAGGCACTACCCCAGTGACCTACCTCTCCCAGCCATATCCTATGTGCTAATAGTTACCACCTGGTAATCCACATCAGTGGACTAATCTACTGGTTAGGTCTTGACTCATAACTGTCTCACACATGAGCTTTTGGGGGACACCACATATCCAAACCATAACATACATTATACAGTTTCATTCCTCAGTGCCTCCTTTTGTCCCTCTTTTCTACTTCCCTTTCTATTCTACCAGTCTCCCTTCTGTTTTCATGGGAACCTGCCCCCCCACACCCTTGCTTTTTTCTTTTTTTCTCTCTAGCTTCCATATGTAAAAGAAAACACATGAACCTTGACTACCTGAGTCTCTTATTTTGCTTAAGATGATGCTTTCCAGTTCTATCCATTTTTATGAAAATGGGATAATTTTAGTTTTCTTTGTGGCTGTGTGTATTTTCTTTATTCATTCATCTGTTGAAGGACACCCTGGCTAATTCCATGACTTGGCTATTGTGAATTGTAAGACTACGTGCATTTTAAAGATTTTAAAATGGCTAAAAAATAAATAAATAAATAAATAACAATAAAAAAAAGTAAAAAAAAAGATTTTAAAATGGGGGCTGGGGTTGTGGCTCAGCGGTGGAGTGCTCGCCTAGTACGCGTGAGGCCCTGGGTTTGATCCTCAGCAACACATAAAAAAATTAAATAAAGATATTGTGTCCATCTACAACTAAAAAATAAAATATTAAAAAAAAAGATTTTAAAATGATCTAAAATATGGATCTGGTCAAAGAACTTACTTACGTAATATTTGTTCTCTATTTAGAACATTGTTGGATTAATTTTCAATGGCAAAATATGAGCGTTAGAATTGGTTTAAACATTATATTATGAAACTGTTGGGGATAGACCAAATCCCCACCCCTATTTTTATGTCAGTTTGGTTCTCTTATAGACTGCAGGTATTGATATTTCACAAATGAACATTGTGTTATTGTAATGGTTTCCAGTGCCCTTCCACATACTTAACTCATTTATTCATTCTTGTAGAATAACTTTGAAAAAGGTATTATTAATCTCATGTCACAGGATTAAAGCTTGAGACTTAGGGAAGTGATTTTATAAGGTGATATTATGGTAAAGGCCAACTCTAAAACTCTAATTAAAATTTGTTGATTGTACAGCTAAAATAGTTTCCACAGAACTATTCAATAAGCATTATTTATATCTTATTGAAATATCCATATCCATAAAACTATCTTGAGTAATATGTGATTGTGAACTTGCCTGGCTTTCATATTACCATTTGCAGAAGTGGAGGTGGTGGGCCTAAGAGCTCAATGTGTTTCTCACAAGATTTTTATCACCTCTTCCTCTAAGGAATCCCAGAATGTACTTATTCTTTACTTTTCTATTTACTTCTGTTACTAAATACCATTTATTCCAGGATGTTTCTTATAACCCAGGCTCTCATTTCTCTAAGGCTCCGTATAATCCCACCCTTAGATCCCATACACATCTCTCTAATTTCCTAGACTTTTTCACTGTTTTTTTTTTTCTGGGACTCATGATCCTTCATCAGCAAAAACTACAATCACAATCTTATCTATGAACCTCTCTTGTACCAATTTTATGTAATTGAATTCTAGATATTCCCTTAAAATGGTGTCCTCGACATTAAAAATATTGGATTTCTCTTCCACAACTTTCATTCATCTCCTCGTTACTTCTAGACAGTTGTCCTAAATTCCTCTTTATAAAAATTTAGCTTCGAAGGTTATGATAATGTATTATAACATTTTCATCCCACACACTCTTCCAGTTTTTGCCAATTTCTTTATTCTCCTTTCTGTTTCTGAGTAGAACTCCTCAGAAAGAGTTATATGTACTTTATATTCCCACTGTCCTCCTATTCTGTTTGAACTTGCTCTACTTAGGCTTTCAACTCCCCCCACCAAGTCCACTGAATTTATTGTAAAGGTAATCCTTGACCTCCATTTTACTAAATGCAATAGTCAGTTTTTCTCACACTACATCTTATTTGATCTTGGCAGCATTGGACACAGTTAACTGTCCTCTACCTTTCTGAAACACACTCATCGCTTGGCTTTGGAGACTCCACTCTCTGGCTATCCTCCTAATTCACCGGCCTGTCTTTATTTTTTCTCTTATTTTCTTTTTACTCCTCTTCATTCTTGTGCTCTTTAAATGTTGAAGTACTCCAGCATTTAACCCTTGAAAATATTCCCTATCTATTTCCCTAAGTCATCTTATTTTGTTAAGATGCTTTAAGTATCATCTAAGTGCTGATGACTCTCACATTTCTACCTAAACTTCTCTACCAAATTTACTACTTGTATATACAACTTCCTATTTACTTGGGTAGTTAATAGGCATCCCAAACTTACATGTCCAGAATTAAACTCCTGACTTTCTACCCCTCAAACACATTTCTGAGGAAATAAATGCTATAGTTTATGCTGCTCAGTCTGAATACCTTGAAGTCATTCTTAACTCCTCTCTTTTCTGTAAGGTTCATCAGCAAATTAAATCTTGATGGATAGATATTTCTTTGTATACCACTTTTGTATTCTTACAGTTTTCCAGATTATAGTCAGAATAATTATTTGATACATATATATTAGCTTGAAACTTCTGATGGGCTGACATCTGACTTAGAATAAACCTGAAATTTTTTCATTGACCCTAAACTCCTTACATGATCATATACTTTCCCAACTATTACCGATTTCTGTCAACATTGTTTACTGTGTTCAAACGATACTGATCTTGCCTTTATTGAACATGCCAGACCCACTTTTTCCTCAGGACATTTGCCTTTGCTGTTCCTTCTTCTTGGAATACATGTGCTTCAGTTATGTGCAGGGCTTACACCCCTTACTTCCTTCAGGTTTCTGTTTAAATTCTCCCCTTTTTAAAATATATTTTTTTTAGTTGGACACAATTACTTTATTTATTCATTTTTATGTGGTGCTGAGGATCGAACCCAGGGCCTTGCACATGCTAGGCAAGCACTCTGCTTCTGAGCCACAACCCCAGTCCCAATCAAATTCCCTTTTAATGAAATATTTCCTCACTACCCTACCTAAAATAGCAACCCACCTTTATCTTTCTATCCTCTTCGCTTCATTTTTCTTTATAACATTTATGAAGAAACCTTGTATACTTATGTGTATATGTATGTACACATATGTGTACATATATAGAGTATAGGTATGTATGTATATGCCTGTATGTATACATATATATTTAACACTTATTTAAATATTAACACATGCTAGGCACTTTAAAATAGTAGATAGTAACTTATTTATTCCTCATAATATGTGAAGGATGTAGGGAAGTAGGCGTGTTATACTACTTTACAAATGGGGAAACTGAGAAATAGTGGTGTTAAGCAACTTGTTCAAGGTCAAACAACTGGTGGTAGCATATCTGGAATTTAAATCTAGACATCTTCTAGTGTGCACTTAACCATTATGTCCTGTGCCTCTTCTCATGGTTATGTATAGATATAGGGGTAAATAGATAGTTAGATATAGGTATGTATGCAGCAATTGTCAATGGTGAAATTAGTTACTAAAAGAGTAGAAGCTTTAAAATAATTCATGCACTATTAACTATTATCTGATATTATTTTTAATATCACTTAATAACAGTGAATAGTCTGATTAGCAAATAGTCTGATTACTGGAAGTCTATTATTTTCCAGTTTGAGACTCTTTCTTAACAAAGTTTTGTTTATCTCAACTACACTTCTTGCTAATAAATTACATGTGATGTTACTTAATTTTTCTAATCCTCAGTATAATTGATATTTTTAACTTAAAAAAAGACTTTAGTTTTTTAAGAGCAGTTTTAGGCTCACAGCAACATTAATAGGAAGATATTTCCCATATACTCTCTGCCCCAACATATGCAGAACCTCCTCCATTATTAACATCTGCCGCCAGAGTAGTACATTTGTTGCAATTGATAAACCTATATTGATGCATTATTATTACCCAAAGTTCATAGTTTGCATTAGGGTTCACTCTTGGTATTGTACATTCCTTTGGTTTGGGTAAATTTATGATGACATGTAGCTATCACTCCCCTAAAAATCCTCTGCGCTTCATCTATTTATCCTTTTCCTCAAACCTCCTAACCTCTGAAAACCATTGATCTTTTCATGATCTCCATGGATTTTCCTCAGGAATGTTACATAGTGGGAATCATAACAGTATGCAGTCTTTTCAGTTGGTTTCTTTCACTTAGCAAACATAATCAGTTTTTTAAATGAAGATAATGATTTCTACCTCAGGACATTTTAAAGAGAGATTTAAAGTGAGACTTAAAGGAAAAAAATGTATGAAATCACAATGCCTGGTACCAGCTATCAGCTCATGTTAATTGATATTAATGAAGTATAAATGAACAATTGCAATAATTATACTACAAATAAGATTATATTCTTTTGGATTTGGTAGAAATAGTGTTTCTTTGAGATTTTATATTCTTAGGTAGGAGAGGCTTTTAAAAATCAGTCAAGGAAGAACTCAGAACCGAAGATGTTATTTTTGTTAATTATTATGGTGTCTCACACCAACTATGCAGTAAGCTAAGTCAAATGAATTGTGGTCTCCTGTATATTTTGGCAATTACTTTAGAATTCAACCTAAAAGTTTTGTTATATCATTAGTGACTAATTTGATATAACTCAGAAAAGGTTTAGCATGGACAGTACAGGCTTCTGAGATAATCTTTCTAGTTGTTCACATGAAAAGGGTTTAGAAACTTTTTAGCACATAACATAATTCTCCAAAGGTAGCCCCATAACTGCTAATTTCATTATTTCTTTAGTGTCTCTGTTACTAACTTGGAACTTGTAGCCACGCTTGTCTTTTGCCTAATGTGGCATGAGTGTAGTCTCCGGCAGCTTGTGTGGCAGAACTCAAACTTAGCAATAGCTGGAAGTAGACTGTTTACCTTTTATGTAAGATATTAACAGAATGTATAAAATACAACTTTCTTGAAAACCTCCACAACTTAAAGAAATGTTATTATGCTACTTATGGGCACAATCATCTATTTTGATAGTTGCTGCAGTTACTATTGAAAGCAGCCTGAATTAGAAACATTGGCCTTAGAATTTTCTAACTAACACTTTCTTTTATAATTTATTTTATTTATTTTTATGTGGTGCTGAGGATCAAATCCAGTGCCTCATGCAAGCTAGGCAAGTGCTCTACTCCTGAGCTACCCCAGTGGTAACCAACCCTTTTAAAAATAACTCATTCTTATACAAAAATCTCTATAATTGGCCTTCATTTAGGTGAAAAAAGTCTGTATGAGAATATATGGTTTTCTGAGATTATATGATTTTTTTTTTATTTATTTTTGTACTAAGGCTGAATTTCAAAGAATCATGATATATCAGTGTCAAATGCCTCTATGTATCATATTGCAATAATATTGGAAATTCAAGTGCACTAGGAGAGAGATCTAAAGTGTGTTTTTATTTCAGATATGTCCCTTAATTTCTCTGGGGCAGGCCTCAGTTTCATCACCTATAATATTTTATGAAGTGTTCAGGGCTAAATGAGCTCCAAGGTCCTTTTAGTTCCAAAGTTCTATCATTGTTTTTAGGGACAACTTTGTGAATACATTGAGTTTCTTTGTTTTGTAAGGCTGAGATGACTCCATATGAAATAATTTAGTATGATATAGTGGGAAGACCATGAGATTTTAAAATCAATTCTGACTTAAAGTGAATACCATGTGATGTTAGCTTAGTTTAAGTATCAAATTTCCTATTTGTAAAATTAGATAATAGGATTATTGTGAGGATTAAATAAGATAATGTATAATATTGTTTATGCAGTGGCTAGTACACATTGAACACTCAAGAAATGTTGGCGTTTTCTTTTCTCTCTTAGTTCCAAATGTTTATGAACTTGAGGAATAAAGAACACTGATCTGTCTGTGGTCCTAGGCTTTTCTGTATTCAAGCCTGATCTAAATGATTTGTCCTATAGTGGTCTTTTCTAAAAATATCTTTTCAAAATAATATCACTTTAAATTCTCAAATTATGATTATTTATATTTATGGAATATAATGTGATGTTTTGATATTTAAAAACAATATGAACTGATTAAATCAAACTAATTAACATATTTAATCACCTTGCTTGTATTTTTGTGTTAAGAAATTTGAAATTAATAGTTTATAAATCCACATTTCTGCTCCTGTATGTTATATATTGTGATTTCCTATGATTCTGTAGTTGAAGCTATTTTTGGGTCTTGCTGGGTCTGCTCACCTTTGCCCATTTGAGTATGGGTTACATCTATCTTAGTCAAAATCCACAGTAATTTATCCAGAGTATATAGAAGAAGAGAATAAGTTCTGAAGAACTCACGTACTTAAATACCAGATGAAAGAAGAGAAAGAACAGGAAAAAGATTCAATAAAGGATCAATGGACCAAAAAGTTTGTATTTAGAGGAAAAACAAGACCAAGGAAACAGAATATTTTGAGATAGGATATCAAATAAATTTACCTATGTATGTCTTACTTTTAAATTTGAACATCTTTGTGGGCAGGAACAATGTCTACTTTACCATGTATCTTCAGCATCAGTCAGAGCCACTGACAGTAAGAATTCAATGTATGTTTTCTTAATGAATGAATATGCCCAGTGTATGCTACTTGCAACCAGGTGTACCTCATGTATGGTAGTAACCTGGTAATTATTTGTTGTAGTTTCCAGAACTACTTTCTGGAAACTTTTTGGGCTTAAAACCACTAAAACTGACTGTATAACTCTTCGAAAGATTGGTAATTGAAAATGACTTGTTTCCTCACATCCTGAAATGTTCCCTAATATTTGAGACTACTAATCAAATCCTATATAGAATCCAGGGCTTTGTTTTGGCATCCTGATCTGAAAACACCATACCTTTCTATACTTTAGCTATACATTTTAAAACTCTCAACTTTATTTGGTTATGTTTAGTATTCAAATCATATATAGGTGCAATGGACTGAATTTTTTTTTGTCAGTCTAAAATTCATATAATCCCAGTTGGATAGTATTTGGAAGTGGGACCTTTGAGAAGTAATTAGTTGATGAGGGTAAAGTTCTCATGAATGAAATTATGAATTTTATAAGTAGAGGCCAGAGAGATAGCTCTTTGTTCTACAATGTTAGGACAAAGCAAGATGATGGCCCAGTAAAGCAGAAAGAAGGCACTTCTCAAGCTCCTCATAATGCTGACAACTTGATGTTAGACTCCAATCTCCAGAGTTAGGAGAAATAACAACTTGTTGTTTAAGCCACCCCATCGGTGGTAATTTATTATGGCAACCTAAACTAAGAATGTGATCACTAATAATTATTGTAGAAAAAGTATTTCTTAACAACAAATATGAAGTTATTTCCTAGTATTTATACTATGTGTTTCATCTATTATTCATGTAATTCTTATAAAAATGTATGGTATAGTTAGCATTAATCTTTTTGAACAATTGGCAGAAACTGGTTCCTATACACCCATAATGAATCAGCTGGGGGACAAATTAAGGAAACTATCTCACTCACAATAGCCTCAAAAAATATTTGGGAACCAGTATAACAAAAAGATGAAAGAACTCTACAATTAAAACTATAGAACATTAAAGAAAGAAATTGAAGAAGACCTTAGAAGATGGAAAGAACTCCCATGTCTTGGATAGACAGAATTAATAATGTCAAAATGGCCAGATTACCAAAACTGCTATATAGATTCTATACAGTTCCTATTAAAATTCCAATGATCATCTTCATAGATATAAAAAAGCAGTAATAAAATTTATATTGAAAAATAAGAGATCCAGAATAGCCAAAGCAATCCTTAGTAAGAAGAGAGAACCAGGAGGCATCACAATACCAGACCTTAAATTATACTACAGAGCTATAGTAACAAAAATGGCCTGGTATTGGTACCAAAACATGCATAAAGACCAATAGAACAAAATAGAAGACACAGAGACAAACCCACATAAATATGGTAGTAAATTTTCTCATATTAGACAAAGGTGCTATAAACATACTTTGGAGAAAAGATATCCTCTTCAACAGATGTTGCTGGGGAAACTGGGAATCCATATGTAGTGGAATGAATTTGAACCTGTATCTCTCACCTTGCAAAAAATTCAACTCAAAGTGAATCAGAGACCCAGGAATTATACAAGAGACCCTGGATCTACTGGAAGAAAAAGTAGGCCTAACACTCTATTGTGTTGGCTTAGGAACTGATATCCTCAACAGGACTCCTAAAGTGCAAGAAGTAAAACCAAGAATCAACAAGTGGGATGGTATCAATCTAAAAATCTTTTTCATAGCAAAGGAAACAAGCAAGAATATGAAGAGAGAGCCTACATAATGGGAGAAAATATTTGCCACCTGAACCTCAGATAGAGCATTAATACCAGGATATATAAAGAACTCAAAAAACTTAACATCAAGAAAACAAATAACCCAATCAACAAATGGGATAGAATAAGAAATGTGAATGGTCAACACATATATGAAAAGAAGTTCAACATCTCTAGAAATTAAAGAAATGCAAATTAAAACTACACTAAGATTTCATTTTACTCCAGTCAGAATGGCAATCATCAAGAATACAAGTAACAATAAATGTTGGTGGGGATGTGGGAAAAAAGATATACTCATACACTGCCAGTGGGACTACAAATTGGTGCAACCACTTTGGAAAGCAATATGGAACGTCCTCAAAAAACTAAGAATGTAACCACCATTGATCCAGTTATCCCACTCCTCGGTATATACCCAAAGGTCTTAAAATCAGCCTACTATTGTGATGCAGTCACATCAGTGTTTATAGCATCTCAATTCACAATAATTATGGTATGGAACCATCCTAGGTGCCCTTCAACAGATGAATGGATAAAGAAAATGTGATATATATATATATATATATATATATATATATATATATATATATGATGGAATATTACTTAGCCATAAAAAGAATGATTTAATGACATTTGCCCAGTAAATGGATGGATCTGGAGACTCTCATGCTAAGTGAAATAAGCCACTCCCCCAAAACCAAAGGTTGAATGTTCTTTCCAATATATGGATGGTAACCCACAGCAAGGGGGGAGGAGAGGAAGAATAGAAGTTCATTGGATTAGACAAAGGGCAATGAAGGGAAGGGAGGGGGATAGGAATAAGAAAGACAGTGGAATGAATCTGACATATTTCTTATGTACATATGCGAATACTCCTCAGTGAATCTCAACATCATATGCATCTACAAAACTGTGATCCTAATTATAATAAGATATATTCCATGTTTGTATAAATATATCAAAATAAATTCTACTGTCATGTTTAATTAAAAAGAACAAATTAAAGAAAGATCTTAGGTAACTTTCTGAAAGTCACACAGACTAAGTAGTAAAAGTTGAAAATTTAAGCATAACTCTTTTGACTCTGAAGCCTTTTCTTTTTCTATGTTACACTATCTCACTTAGATAAAACAATAACAGCGCAGCAATTCTCTATAAACAAAATCGTAATCCATGTCTTCCTCAGGTTAGTACTATGCTGAATGCTTTGCATAGGGTACCTTATCATTTTTGTGTGTATTTAAAGAGCAACTGTCAGCCTTTAATAGTACATATCAGAGCAGTGTTTCTGGGAAGTAGAAGGATATTCTTAGCCTGTTGCAATGGGAGAGTTTCCCAGGAGACCACAAGCACATTCTGACATGAGCTTTCAGGCCCCTTGTTTCATCTTCTGGGTCTGTTCTGCTCTGTTCTTTGGAAATCAAAATGTGGCTTTAGGCATTGGTGTGATATTTGATGTATGTCAAGTATGCAGGAATGGTGTTGGGAATATGAAGAACTCTGCCCCTTATTCCTTGTCTTTATAAAATTCTTGACATTAGCAGACACTTGCTTTTGCACTGAAGAATCAATATGCAAATGACTTTCCAAGATACTAGTATTGTCTAACATTACTGCATTTGATCTTTTCAGAGTCATTAGCTATTTGTCAGACTTATTCTCTCTACCCACACATTAAGCAAACATTTATCACACACTATCTATGCACCACACCAATTAAATAATCCCAAGATGCACAGAGTTCCATCTTACTCAAATTAATTAGTCATTTGGACATTATATGTAAAAGTTATTCAACAGGTCATTTAATTTGATGTCCTTTGTTTTACAGATCAATAATTAAGTTTATCTAGATGGAATGAGTTTCTTTAAGATCACACAATAAGGGACATGAATCTAAGTTTCTTATTTTTACATCAGAACTTTTCCAGTATACCTGCTGCTTCTCAGCTATACTGAAAGGCACAGCTGGTTGTAACAATGGAAAGGAAGACATAATGCTATAGATTTTTCTACATTCTCCTCTCCTTAGTAGGATTGTTGCTTTTCCATTTATTAATGCTTGGTTCATCTGTTTGTCATACAGCTTTATGAAGATTCTGGAATGCCTATTGTATATTGCATTGAGTATCTCCTGAGTAGATTCCTACTTAAGTATTTCTAAGATTCTGAGGAGTTAGACAAAAATGTGACATATTTGGAAAAGAGAAGGGGAGACAGGGACTGGAGTAACTCATAGAGGAGCAGTTAGTAGCAGATTAGCATGCATAATAATGTAAACTGAAGATATGAGATAGAGAAGAAAAGGCAAAACTTATTGAATTTGAAAGCTAAGAAGCAAGTGTGAAGCAGAAAAATTTGAAGTATAGGTGACATCTTGTCTTATCTACAAATTAGGAATAATAACACTTATTCTTTCTAATAGTATTTTTTAAGAACCTTAGGGAGAGGTTTTTGAAAACTCTGAAGCATAGTGTACTATTAAGGTAATGATACTTCATTAAAATAGTCATGCTTAAACATGTAGTAGGAAGGAAAGAGATGACAAGAAGATAGAATAACCATGGACAATATAGTGATGAGCAAAAAATATTGGCATATAGGAAAGGAAGTAATAAATGTATTAATAGATAAATTAAAATAAATTAATGCATAATAAATAGATAAATTAAAAAGGATGTCATAAGTTGGATGAACTAATTTAAGAGCTTTTCAATGCATTTTTTAAAGCTTCATCAAGTCACAGAGAGGCAGATGGATTTCATAGAGAATGGATATAGAAAAATTGACAGTGATCAGCAATACAGTCAGTGTTTTGGCCTGCAAATGAGTTGTAACCCCAGAACTCTTTATGTTAACACAGTAATATTCAGAGGCAAAATGATTGGATTGTGAGAGCTTTAACCTAAGCAGTCCATCCAACTTTGAATAGACTGGCTGGTAATTGTAGGCAAGTGGGGTGTGGCTGATTGAGGTGGGTCACTGGGGGCATGCCTTGGAAAGGTTCATCTTTCTTATGGCCCCTTCCATTTCCCCTTACCTTTCCCTCTACTTCTACTTTGTGACTGCTAAAAGTAGGCCATCTTTCTTTTACCACACCCTTATACCATGATTTTCCTGATGGTGGGCAATGGAGTTGGCCTAACTTTAAAACCAAGAGCCTAACTAACCTTTTTCTCCTCTAAGTTGTCCTTGTCAGGTATTTTGGTCACAGTAACAAATAGCTGACTAAGACAGTAAAAAAGAAAAAGAAAAAAAAAGCTCATTAAATTGTGCTTAACAAACTCAAAGCAGGGTGCTTAGGTTGCTGGGTTGAGATGAGATTTTGTTAGTATTTCTAGGTGAATTTCAGGAATGGAGATTATTTTTGCATTTGCTGTTCTCTTGTTCATTGATATTAGTGCATGGAACTATCTTATCCAGCAAGTGGAATTTGAAATGTTTTGAAGTGGATGATGTATCTCTTAAGGCAGAGGCTTAAAATTTAAGCTTAGTTTTCATTTAATGTAAGAAGAATGGAAACAGCATGAACAGTGGCATGGAAATGAATGAAGAGATCAGTATTACTGGAGTGGAGGAGAGTGTGTGTTGTCAATTCCTCTTTGTTTTTTCATGCTTTCATCTTTACTATTCTTTTGGTAGTTTCTATATGCCAAAATATTTTCCTGCTGGCCTTTGGGTTGGAAGTTTATTAGCTGGATCCATTTTCTCCTATCTATCAAAGTAATTTATTCAACTTTCAGGGTTTATATCAGTTTTCCCTTTCAAGCAGTTTTTCCGGATTTATTAGGTTAAGTTATGTCTCAACCTCAACACTATTAACATTTTAGTCCAGATAATCCTTTGTTATAAGATCATTCCTAAGCATCCCTTGTCTTCACATTCTAGATGCCAAAAACAAGTTCCTCCCACAATCATGACAACCAAAAATATCCTTAGACATTGCCAAATGTTCCCTACAAGCAAAACTAAGTCATTGGTGTAGTTAAAAAAATAAGAACTTCTCTTACACATCTTTATTTCATCCCAGTGACATTTTGGAAGAATGAAAGTTAATTTTCTTGCTTATTTTTTTTTTCATTTTGGGTCAAAAGCCTACAATTAAACTCCCATATGGAACAGTGTGCACTTAGTTTTTACTGGTTTTTCTGTCTGAAGCATTGCAAGTTTGATTCTTCTTTAGGGACTTTTTACTCATTTTATTTCTTCCACTTGTGATGCTCTTTCCCAGATCTTCACAGGGATCGTTGCCTTACTTTACTCAGGTACCAGTAAAATATCACTTCAGGAAGTTCTTCCCAATTTCTTTAAAATAGTACCTTTTCTCTTTCAATTCCATTACCTGTTTTTTTCTTCATATTTTTTCTTATTATATCTGCTTCAATAAAGTAGGATTACTGTTAAGATAGACAACCCCCAAATTTCATTGAATTAACAAATATTATTCCTGATCATAGTTTTGTGAGGATCATTTAGTCATCTAGCCAAATGCTTTCTTGCACATTATTCCTCTGTTTGCTAAGGTCTTGACCTTCTCTGCTTTTGGTAGATTGAGAGGAAAGAGATAAGAAGGATTGTATTAAGAATAGGTATAGAAAAGAATAATTTCTTTTTTCTACAACTACAATGGTTAATATTCAATTTTATGTTCTTATTTAACTGCAAGGGGAGGTGGGAAATGTAGTCAGATTATATATCCAGGAGGAAAAAGGGAGTGGAATTTCCTTTTAGCCATTGTATCATGTCTGCCACAATATATTTATAATATTTATACATTTATTGAGTGTGTACTCAATTAGAATAGAAATTCTATGGAGGCAGGGATATTTTGGGGGGGTACCAGGCTCGAACTCAGGGTCACTCCCCCACTGAGTCACATCCCTCGCTCTATTTTATATTTTATTTAGAGACAGAGTCTCATGAGTTGTTTACTACTTCACTTTTTGCTGAGGCTGGCTTTGAACTCAACTATCCTCTTGTCTCAGCCTCCTGAGTTACTGGGATTACCAGTAAGCACGAGGCAGGGATTTTGACTATTTTGTTTTCTGTGGTATACTAAGTGCCAAGAACAATGTTCAGCCTATAACTGCTGATAATATTTGTCTTTACAGATTACTGAATGAATGGTGTCTGTGTAAGCTGCTACTGTCTTCACACTTAGAACTGTTCCTGGTATGCAATAGAGATGCAATTATATATCGAATAATGGGTAGTGGTTTTGAAATCAGAGTGGAATTTAAATTATGGCTTTTCCAATTACTAGTATAATACTGGGAAAGTTACTTAGCCATTATAGGACTTGGTTTCTCATTTGTAAAATGAAGGAACCAAGAAACATTTTGTAGGATACTTGTCATATGAAATGATACAAAAATGCTTAGTCCAATGTCTCACACATCATAAGTTCTCAGAAAATTATACTTTGAATCCTGATTGATTCATTTTTGTCTTCAGTGGTTCAATGCATAATAATTTTCATGTTTAACTTATTGAAATGATATAAGCATAATCTTGTACATTTGTATTCTTTCACTTAAAACTTTATTCATCTATTTATTCAACTGTTTATAACTCATATTCTACTTAAGATGCTTTTTTAAATTTTAAATTAATAGTACATTTCAATTCATAGTACACACATAGAACACAATTTTTTATGTCTCTGGTTGTTTATGAAGTAGAGTCACACGATTCGTGTCTTCATATGGGTACTTAGGGTAATGAAGTCTCATTCTACCGTGTTTCCTATCCCCATGCCCCCTCCTTTCCTCTTCCTACCCTTTTCCTGATCTAAAGTTCCTCCATTCCTCCCATGCACTCCCCTATACCCATTATGGATCAGCATCCACATATCAGAGAAAACCTTTGACCTTTGGTTTTTTGGGAATTGGCTTACTTCACTTAGCATAATATCCATGTCCATCCATTTACCTGCAAATGCCATGATTTTAATCTCTTTTAATGCTGAGTAATATTTAATTGTGTGTGTGTGTGTGTGTGTGTGTATATATCTCACAATTTCTTTATCCATTCATCTACTGAAAGACATCTAGGTTGGTTTCAGAGTTTAGCTACTGTGAATTGTGCTGCTATAAACATTGATGTGGCTGTGTCACTGTAGTATGCTGTTTTTAAGCCCTTTGGGTATAAACTAAGGAGTGGGATAGCTGGGTCAAATATTTGTTCCATTCTAAGTTTTCCAAGCAATCTCCATACTGCTTTCCAGATTGGTTGTACCAATTTGCAGTCCCACTGCAATTTATGAGTGTTCCTTTTTCCCCACATCCTCACCAACACTTATTGTTAGTATTCTTAATAGCTGCCATTCTAACTAGAATGAGATGAAATCTTAGAGTAGTTTTTATTTGCATCTCTAATTGCTAGAGATGATGAACTTTTTAATATAATTTTTGATTGATTGTATATCATATTTTGAGAAGTGTCTGTTCAGTTTCTTAGCCCATTTACTGATTGTTTTTTCTTGGTGTTAAGGTTTTTGAGTTCTTTATATATTCTAGAGATTAGTACTCTATGTGATGTGCATATGGTAAAAAAAATGCTCCCATTCTATAGGCACTCTCTTCACCTCAGTGATTGTTTATTTTGCTGAGAAGATTTTTCAGTTTGAATTCATTCAATTTATTGTTTCTTGATTTTATTTCTTGCACTATAGGAGTCTTATTAAGGAAGTTGAGGCCTAATCTCTCATGATGAAGATTTGGTCATACTTTTATTTTTCTACCAGGCACAGGGTCTCTGGTTTAATTACTGGGTCCTTGATCCACTTTGAGTTGAGATTTGTGCTTGGTGAAAGATAGGGTTTTAATTTCATTTTGTTGCATATGGACTTCCAGTTTTCCCAGCACCATTTGTTGAAGAGGTTATCTTTTCTCCAATGTATGTTTTTGGTGCCTTTGTCTTGTATGAGATAACTGTATTTTATGTGGGTTTTCCTCTGTGTCCTCTATTCTGTACCATTGGTCTATATGTCTATTTTGGTGTCAATACCATGCCTTTTTTGTTACTATTGCTCTGTTGTATAGTTTAAGATCTGGTATAGTGATGCCACCTGCTTCACTCTTCTTGCTAAGGATTGCTTTGGTTATTCTGGGTCTCTTTATGTTTTCCAGATGAATTTCATGATTGCCTTTTCTATTTCTATGATGAATGTCATTGGAATTTTGATTGAGATGGCATTAAATGTATATAGTGCTTTTGGTAGTATGGGCATTTTGACAATATTAATTCTACCTATCCAAGAACAAGGTAGATCTTTCCGTCTTCTAAGATCTTTTTTAATTTCTTTCTTTAGTATTCTGTAGTTTTCATTGTAGAGGCCTTCCACCTCTTTTGTTAACTTGATTCCTAAGTATTTAATTTTTTTTGAGGCAACTGTAACTGGGGTGATTTTCCTACTTTCTATTTCAGAGTATTTGTTAGTGATGTACAAAAATTCTGTTGATTAATGGGTTTTGATTTTTATATCCTGCTACTTTGCTGAATTCATTTATCAGTCCTAGAAATTTTCTGGTGGAATTTTTTGGATCCTCTAGGTATAGAATCATGTCAATGGCAAATAATGATAGCTTGAGTTCTTATTTTTCTATCCATATCCTTTTAATTTTTTTTTCATCTGTCTAATTTCTCTGGCTAGAGTTTCAAGAACTATGTTAAGTAGAAGTGGTGAAAGAGGGCATCCTTGTTTTTTTCCAGTTTTTAGAGGGAATACTTTCTATTTTTCTCCATTTAGAATGATGTTAGCCTTGGGCTTAGCATAGATAGCTTTTACATTGTTGAGCTATGTTCCTGTTATCTATAATTTTTCTAGTATTTTGAACATGAAAAGGTGCTGTATTTTGTTGAATGCTTTTTTTCTGCATCTATTGAGATGATAATGTGATTCTTTTCTTTAAGTATTGATGTGATTAATTACATTTATTGATTTCTGCATGTTGAACCAACATTGCATCCCTGGGATGAACCCCACTTGATCATGGTGCATGAACTTTTTGATATGTTTTTGTATTTTTTTTTTGAGAGAGAGAGAGAGAGAGAGGGAGAGAAAAAATTTTTTAATATTTATTTTTTAGTTTTTGGTGGACACAACATCTTTATTTTATTTTTATGTGGTGCTGAGGATTGAACCCAGTGCCCTGCACATTCCAGGCAAGCGCATTACTGCTTGAGCCACATCCCCAGCCAAATATTTTTTTGTATTTGATTTCAGAATTTTATTGAGAATTTTTGCATCTATGTTTATTAGAAATATAGGTATAATTTTTTTTTCTTTGATGCGTCTTTGGTTTTGGAATCAGGGTGATATTGACCTCATAGACTGAGTTTGGAAGTGTTCCCTCTTTTTCTACTTCTTGAAATAAAGTGTTGGTATTAGTTCTTTTTTGAAGGTCTTTAGAACTTAGCTATGTATTCATCTGGTCCTGGGCTTTTCTCAGTTTGTAGGCCTCTGATGGCATCTTCTATTTCTTTTTTTTTTTTTAAATTTTTTTATTGTTCGTTGTTCAAAACATTACATAGTTCTTGATATATCATATTTCACACTTTGATTCAAGTGGGTTATGAACTCCCATTTTTACCCCGTATACAAATTGCAGAATCACATCAGTTACACATCCATTGATTTACATATTGCCATACTAGTGTCTGTTGTATTCTGCTGCCTTTCCTATCCTCTACTATCCCCCCTCCCCTCCCCTCC
>NW_026000082.1:15517530-15581338 GCF_001458135.2 Marmota marmota marmota
TGACCCAGCCAATCGGCCTCAAGAGCAGGAGGATTGTGGGAGGTGGAGAGAAGCTTGTGGGGGAGAGAGAGGCTTGTGGAAAGCCGGTGGTGGCAGTTGAGGCTCTGAGGGTTTTTCCTGAGAGGCTGTTTTGTTTGGCCTGTGTGGTTCTAAAAATAAAGTTAGTTTCTTTTGACAAGTGGCTCCTGATTGTGCCCAGCCAGACTGCGGCAGATATGGATTTCACATGACTTAAAAGGTCATGATTCCCTAAGGAACTTGTGCTTCTTTAAAATGTGAACTTGAAATGGGCCAAAGTTGTTCAGATGTGGCCTGATCAGTACACAGTGCATTACAATTTATTTTGTATGATCAGGAGAACTTTTCTTAATGTTGTCATAAATTTTATAATACTGATCAACCAAAACTTTGAGATTTTATTACTACATTTTCTTTCATAAGGCTGGATCAACATTTTTGCATTTGATTATTTTGCATAAACTAAATGTAGGATTCTATGTTTACCTTTATCAATTTTGACTTATAATCTTTGCTTATGAAAATTGAATTTTGAATTTGGCATCTATGCTATGGCCTATGTTTGAAACATAAGAAAAATGATGAAATAGGCACTTGTTTTTGTTTAGTCTTAAATAAAAAATTTTATTTGAGTAATGCTTTTTCCCAGGAAATTTGATGGATATTTCCCATATTTGTAGCTTGATGTTTCTTGATGTCCATCATCTTTTCTTATGTTATCATTGATATATTATTATCACTTCCATTGACATGAGAAATGTACTCCCAAGAGTGGGATTTGAGAATAAGGAGGATATAAACATCAAATGATTCAGTAAGCCCGTGGGTATCTCTTATTTCATCTCTATGGCTTTTATTTTAGTTAGATTCTCATCATCTCTCTTATAGATTGTTGCTTTAGCATCCCAACTGCATATTCTGTATATCTCATTCTTCTCCAACACATTGTATATTTTGTTGCTGGAGGGGTCTTTCTGATATATAGCAAATATTGTGATTTACTGCTTAAGATCCATTCATAATTTCAATAGTTTGGGGATAAGGTACACATTTCTGAATATACATATAAGATTCTCTGGTGTCTGACTTCTAACTCTTTAGACTACTTTTATTGCATCTCTGGGTCACTTCTTTGAGAGCATTTTATCCTTTTACAACTCTGCCTATTGACTTTCTTTTGGGAATCTACTAAAGATTCAGTTCAAGTATCATATGTTATCTTTTCTCTAGAAAAGTTTTCTGTATTCTTTTTTTCCCCTTACCCAATATAGAGTTTTATTACTTCTTTTAGATCTCCATTTAACAATATGTTCACCAGAGATCTTAAAACACATTATTATACTTGTTTACCCCACATCCCCTGCCTATCTCCTTGAAGGTTATTCAAGTCTTATTCATTCCTGGATCTCAGTCATCTAGCACTAGCATAGTGCCTAGCACAGATTGAGTACCCAGTGTATGTGGAGGGAAATTTATGAAATCCACCAGAAATATTTAATAGGACACAGTTTGGAAAACACTTCTGGAACACTTTGAATATTGAATCTAGTAGAAATAGATAAAGAAAACCAGCCAGATGTTGTTTTTAAGGGCTCTTTTTTTAGCATGTAAATCAAAATTTCATTTAGAAGTACAAGTCTAATTTGGAAACCAGAATGAGGTAGTAGAGTTTTACAAGATTACATATGTAAATTCTCCAAAGGCTGATCTATCATCATGCTTTCTTGAAACAGTACAATCTGTGTGGAAGGAGAATGTTTTCTGAGTATACATGACAGGGTAATCCATTTCACATTCCATGCTCCCTTAGCCTTCCTGCTGGCTTCATGCAGTTACTATCAATTCTTCTCAAGTCACTGTAGAAGAAGCTTTCTCATTTTCTCTGAAAAATACTCTGAACTTTAATCCCCAAAGCTAGATTGTACCATTGTCCTGCTTCAGATCCTTCAGGGATAGGTTTTTAACTACCTTATATATAAAATCTAACCTTAATGTATAAAATCATTTAATGTCTTCCACCATCTAATTCCTGTCTCTCCCAATTCAACACCTTGCTTCTCCATACATAATCTTCCTGGAACTATGTTTCATATTCTCTACCTGGCTGATTTTTATACATATTTTAAGGAAGTTCAGGTGGGATGCCTTTTTGGAAGGGTGTGAGTAAGTTATAGATACTGGTTCTCTGTGTTCCTTTGGGGTACCTTGAGCATTGTACTAAAAGTCATGTTTTACTTATTTGCCTCTGCTGCTAAATATCCTTGAGGACATATTGTTTCATATTTATATTTGTGTTATCAGAACTTAACATAGTGGGTGTATAGTAGTCATAAATAAATATTTTGTTAAATGAGTTAATAACTCCATGCCTACAGCCAAGGAGTAATATAAAATTACCTCCATTTGATATGTAATACTACTTTTTAGAAATTCTTTTTCAATTGAATGTTCAGTTAACAACTATTTATTGATTGCCTCATAGTAAGTATATTTTTTAGTTCTACAGTGAATATAGGGGTCTATCTGAATAGTAATCGAAGGATATATAGTTCTTCTCATTATGACTAGCACATAAGGGAAAAGTCAGTATTTTAGTGACTGTTTGATGTGTAGACATTAAGGCATAAACAATTAACTGTAATACAAAATAGAGAAGGTATAAGTAGAGACCTGTGTAAGATCATGGGAGGAAAATAATTTATCGCAAAATGTTGGGATATTCAATACAAACTACTCTTTCAAGGAAAGACTAGCAAACCATTTCTTTTGAACAACTGGGAGATGAAAGTAGAGATTTCTAAGACCATGGCATGGCTGAATTTGGGCTCATCAATGGTCATACAACTAAAAAGTTGCAAGCAAGAATTCAGCATTAAGCCACCAAACTATCCTGTCTGTGATGAATTTTCCCTTCTTTCAGAAATTGAACATTTTTTTTCACTATATAACTTCTTATTTTGAGTTTCAACATTTATTAGATGATCAGCTTTTTGAGAGTATTAATAGGGTTTATGTATTCATTTCTTTTATTGAATTATGAATTCAATTTTAGTTTAGGTATATACTCCATTAGTTCGGGCGCAAGATAAGGTGAGTGTAAAAATACATCATTAGTAATTTATTTGGTAATCAAAACATCCTGTGATCAATTATAGCTTAACAGACCTAGATCTCTTGTTTGTGTTATAGATGCATGTGGCTAGGAGAATTAGCGTATGTGTATTTGGAAAATTATTGTTATTTACTTTTTCCTTTTTTTGTGTGATTTCATGTAGTATCCTCTATAAATACATGTACAGTGAGAACAAATGTGGAAATATTTTATAATATATCAGGAATAAGCTCTGTAATGAGTATGAATTCACTGAGATTAAAGCCACTAGTGAATAGGTTCTCTTTCTTAAAATATTCTTAGGCTGAATTTTGGATTTATTTTCTTGACTGAGAATTTGTGGGTTAAATCTCATCTTTAAAGTAATTTTCTCTCAACTTCGGAAGCCCTAGAAATATGACTTTAAGATGGAACTTTTGATAGATTCTGTTGAGAACCACAGCTGAAGGGGCCCCAGCAAACTTCCAGCTGCCAGCAAACTTCCAGCTGCCAGCTGATGATTGGCTCATAGCAGCCCCAGCAAACTTCTAGCTGCCAACTGATTGGCTCCTCTGCGGTGATGCTCATTGGGCTGTTTCCCTGCCCTTTCAGACCACGGAGCTGCTCATTGGGGGACTTTTTTTGGCTCCACCCACACGACCCAGCCAATCGGCCTCAAGAGCAGGAGGAATGGGGGAGGTGGAGAAGCTTGTGGGAAGCCAGTAGTGGCAGTTGGGCTCTGAGGGTTTTCCTGAAGAGCTGTGTGGTGGTGTGTGTGTTCTAAAAATAAAGATCGTTTCTTTTGATAAGTGGCTCCTGAATTGTGCCCAGCCAGACTGCAGCAAAATTCCTTTAACTGCTTGTCAATGGCAGAGGTAGTTAACTCTTCAAAAGTGTTTCAGTTTGTGAGGTAGAATACATGTTCTATATAAGGTTAGATTTAACTAATGGGATGTTTTATTCATTTTTGACCAGTATTAATTGCTTATACATTTTGTGTGAAGTAGTTTTCAATGTGAAAATAAAACAAATTGAGCTTTTGTTATATCCATCAGTAGTATAACCCATTAAATGTTAAAAATTTTGCATTGCACAGAAGTCTATTTATAGATGTCTCAGTAGTCTTATTTATCAGAGTGAAATAAGATGTAATTATCATATTGTTTCACCAGGTACATGCTACATTTAGAGATATATATCTTTCTTTGTCCTCCCCAAATATGTTCATAATTTTAATTTCTAAATATTTGTTTCTCTTGTGGTATTTTTCAAAAGCTGTGGAGCCAACATCAGTAAGGCATATTAACTAATAATATCAGAATTAGATCTTTATATCCTTACAAATAAACCTCAATTGTTTTATTAAATCATATGTTTTTAACTTTCTTAAATTGAAAAAATTGTGTTCCCCTCTCTATGTTTGCAGTAAAATATTTTACACACTAAAATAAGGGTGTTTTAGTGTTTTAATGCTGAATGTAGCAGTATTCAGTATTTGCTTCAAAGAAAAGACTTCCAAAAAGATATCTTCATGGATTTTAATTTAAATTATTTCCTTTTTTGAATCCTCCCTTATGCATTCTATGTTGAATCTTTTATTCTTTTTTGAATCTTATATTCTTTTTGTTAAATAAATACATATTCGAGATATAGGTGTCTTAATGATAATAACAATAACAATCTACTAGTTATTGAGTAAATTTTGTTATTGTTTTTTTACATGTATTTTCTCTAACCCTAAGAAAATCAAGTTGAATAAATAGGTTTGTAGAGGTTAAATTACTTAACAAAAGTCACTAGTCACATTATAGAATATTTTGAGTTAAAGGAATTCAATATCAAATTTATGTGACTGAAATCTAAATTCTTAGTACTAATTCATGCTTCTTTAGTTAAAAATCGAGTTATTTAAAAATAAGAGTAAAGAATTCAGTTCTAAAAATTTGGGTGAAACAGCCATGTGGTTGGACATTAAAATGCACAGCAATTTTGAGATTAAAGTTACTATTTCAGAGCAATGATGACTTTTTCATCTTGAATTATTTTTGTTCTATGATAAATGCTTCTATTTGTAGTAATTTTATATGCATGTTGATTGTAATTGAGACATGATTTCTCTGAGAATAATGATTTTACATTTCTTTCTTTTAAATGGTAAACCATATATTAACATTGCGGGCTATAGTTTTTTTTCCCTCCCTTTCTGTCTTTGTGTCAATATATGCATGTTTTGTGATGTCTTGCTTTGAGTATTTGGTCTTGTTATAAATATTTATCATACTTACTGTAAATGTAAAATGCTACTTTTTCTTTTGATGAGTTTAAAATATGACATATGGTCTCCTATGCTCTCAACAGCAATAAATAAATAAATAAATAAATAAATAAAATAAATAAAGGTCAATATCATCAAATTTAGCTCCCTGATGTTCTTTTTTATTTTAGGGTTGAAGGGAGGTAAAGTGATGAAAAGATAAAGATATTAATCTGTTCTAATGAGAAGTTATAATCACTATGGTTAAAAAAACAAAAATTAATGAAGTAGGAATGATGTAATAAAGGTATAAATAATATGCTATGGGAACACAGAGGAACAATGATTATCTTTGCATTGGGAAGGTTGAATAAGATTTCTCCACGAGGAAATGGGGTACCATATATGCAGGCAAATAGAAAAAATAATAAAGAATTCAAATATTTGCTTGTATGTATAGATTTGCTATAAATGTAACTGCTAAAAGTGTTGAGTGACACAGGCTCATGGTATTAATAAACCAAATATAATGAATGACATTAATGGTGACATGATTTTCTAAAATGGTGATATGTGTTACTTTTCGGTAAAATTATGAACAACTCAATTATAATCTTTTTAAAATTAGAGCTTTATAGTTATATATAGTAGTTCTCTTTGTCCTAACAAACTCATACATGCATGAAAATTGATTTCAGTCATTTCTGTTTGTGATCCTGTTCTTATCTCTTCTGCCCTCCCTACCCTCTCCCATTCTCCTTCCTCTATGTGATTAAACTTCTTTTTGCTATATTAATTCATATTTGATTGGTTTTATGTTATTCTCTCCTTTTCTTGCCCTTTTTTTACTCTAGCTTTCATGAGAAAACATTCAACCTTCTAGTTTCTGAGTTTAGCTAATTTCATTTTGCATGATATTCTCCATTTCTAATGACTTACTGGCAGATGTGATAATTTCATTCTTTTTTATTTTTATGCCTCAGTAGTACTCCATTGTGTGTGTGTGTGTGTGTGTGTGTGTGTGTGAGAGAGAGAGACAATATTTTAATCCCCTTCATATACTGACAGGGATTTGGGTTGATTCCATAATTTAGCTAATGATTTATGCTGCTATAAACATTGAGGTAGCTGTATCACTGTAGTACATCATTAAATTTTAGATCTTTGGGGAAAATACCAAGGAGTGGAATATCTGGGTCATATCATGGTTTTATCCCTAGTCTTTTGAGGAATCTTAACACAGCTTTCCAGAGTGATTGTACTTGTCTGCAGTCCTAACAATGTAGAAATATATCTTTAACCCCAAAACCTCATCAGCATTTATTATCGTTCGTATTCTTGAACATTGCCATTTGGACTGGAGTAGATGAAATCTTAGTGTAGTTTGGTTTGCATTTCCTGGATTGCTAGAGATGATGAATTTTTAAAATGTATTTGTTGCTAATTCATTTGTTTTTTTAAGTTATACATGACTATTGAATGTATTTTGGCAACTTATACATACATAAATTGTAACTTATTCTATTTAGGATCCCATTCTTTTGGTGTACATGATGTGGAATTACCCTGGTTGTGTACTCAAATATAAGACTAGGAAAGTTATGTCCTATTAATTATATAATCTTTTCTGTTCTCTTACACCTTCTCTTCCCTTTGTTGCCCTTTGTCTAATCCAGTGGATTATATTATTTCCCTTCCCAACCTCCCTTGTTTTGGGTTAGCATCCACAAATCAGATAGAACATTCAGCTTTTGGTTTTTTGAGATTGACTTATTTCACATAGCATGATATTCTCCAATTCCATCTCTTTGCCAGCAAATGCCATAATTTTATTATTCTTTATGGATGAGTGATATTTCATTGTGTATATATACCAGATTTTCTTCTTTTACTATTAATTTTTTATTTATATATGACAGTGGAATTCATTATAATTCAAGTACACATATAGAGTACCATTTTTCATATCTCTGGTTGTATATAAGGTATATTCACAAGTTTTCAAAATAATTTCTAATTATCCTGTGTTTTTCTGTAGTGCCTGTTGTGATGTTACCTTTTTCATTATGTATATTAGTAATTTCAGTTTTCTCTCTCCTTCTCTACATTAGTGTAGCTAAAGGTTTGTCAATTCTGTTTTATCAAAGAACCAACTTTTTTTCTGTCAATTTTTCAATTGTTTCTTTTGTTTCAATTTCATTGATTTCAGCTCTGATTTTAATTATTTTCTGTCTTCTTCTTTTGGTGTTGATTTGTTATTCTTTTTCTAGGGCTCTGAGATGTAATGTTAAGTCATTTATTTGTTGACTTTTTCTTCTTTTAAGGAATGAACTTTATGCAATGAACTTTCCTCTTAGAACTGCTTTCAGAGACAGAAAGAAAGAGATTTCAATATGTTGTATCTGTGTTCTCATTCACCTCTAAATTTCTTTTTAATCTCCTCCTTGATGTCTTCTGCAACCCATTCTTCATTCAGTAGCATATTATTTAGTCTCCAGGTGTTGGAGTAGCTTTTATTTCTTATTATATCATTGATTTTTAATTTCATTCCATGATCTGATAGCATGCAGGGTAGTATCTTTACCTTTTTATATTTGCTAAGAGTTGCACTGTGGCATAATATATGGTCTTTTTTAGAGAAGGGTCCATGTGCTGCTTAGAAGAAAGTGTATGCTCTTATTGATGATGAAATATTCTATATATGTCAGTTAGACAAGTCTAAGTTATTTATTGTATTATTGAGTTCTATAGTTTTTTTGGTTTAGCTTTTGTTTGGAAGATCTATTCATTGGTGAAAGAGGTGTGTTAAAGTCACCAAAAGTTATTGTGTTGTGGTCTCTTTGAGTCTTGAACTTGAGAAGTGTTTGTTTGATGAACATAGAAGCTTCATTTTTTGGAACATAATATTTATAATTGTTAAGTCTTGTTGGTGTATGGTTCCCTTGACCAGTATGTAGTGTCCTTCTTTATCCCTTTTGATTATCTTTGGCTTGAAGTCTACTTTAGATGAGTCTATTGTAGTAGCATATTGTTGTTTTTTTCCCTGTTATCCTACCTGCTGGTCTGTTTTTGATTGGTGAGTTTAGGCCATTAATATTCAGGGTTATTACTGAGACATGATTTGTATTTACAGCTATTTTTGTTTATTTTTGGTATTTAATGTGACTTGATTTATCCTCTGATTATATTTTCCTTTAGTGAAATACCTTCCTCTGCTGATTTTCATTATTGTTTTTCATTTTTCTCTTCATAGAATATTTTGCTGAGGATGTTCTGTAGTGTAGGCTTTCTAGCTATAAATTCTTTAAAGTTTTATTTATCATGGAGGGTTTATATTTTATTATCAAACCTAAAGCTTAATTTTGCTGGATATAAGATTCTTGGTTGGCATCCATTTTTTTTTTCAGAGCTTGGTATACATTGTTCCACGATCTTCTGGCTTTGAGGGTCTGGGTTGAAAAATCTGCTGAGATACGAATTGGTCTCCCCATATATGTGATCTAATTCCTCTCTCTTGTGGCTTCTAAGATTGTATCCTTATTCTGTATGCTAGGCATTTTCATTATAATGTGCTTTGGTGTAGATCTGTTGTAATTTTGTACATTTGGTGTCCTGTAAGCCTCTTGTATTTGGTTTTCCAATTTGTTCTTTATACTTGTGGTATTTTATAATATTATCTTATTGAAGAGATTGTGCATTCCTTTGGTTTGAAACTCTCTGCCTTCCTCTATCCCAATAACTCTTAGATTTGGTCTTTTGATGCTGTCCCATAATTCTTGGATGTTCTGTTTATAGTTTCTAACTTTCTTCACTGTATGATCAGCTTTATTTTCCAGATTGTATACTTTGTCTTCATTATCTGACGTTCTTTCTTCCAAGTGATCAAATCTGTTTGTTATGCTTTCTATTGAGTTTTTTTTTAATTTGATTCATTGTATCCTTCATTTCAAGGATTTCTGACTGCTTTTTTTTCCAGAGTCTCTATCTCTTGAATTAATCTGTTGCAACTTGTACTTGCTTTCTTATCTTTTTGTTGGAGTGATCAATTTTTGCCTGTATTTGCTTATTTAGTTCATTCTTTAATGCACAGATCATTTTAATTATGAACCTTCTGAACTTCTTCTATGACATTTCATCTATTTTGCTTTCTATGGGTTCTGTTATGGTATCCTGGTTTGTTTGGGGCGCTCTCCTTTTTTTTTTTTCATGTTGTGTATATGCCTTCCTTTCTTGCAGTGTGGATCTGAGATATTACACTTTCTACTCTATATTCTTGTAGTACCCATACAGATTGACTGTATCTCACCTTGATGTTGGGCTTCCAGACCATGCTGGTGTCCCTGAATGTATGCTACTGCAACTTAAGATGGTGACGGCAATATCCGAGGTGACCCAACATGGATACAATGTCTTATAGAGATAGGGCTGAAAGGGTGGGCCTTAAACTCTCTTTGGAATGTCTGCTTCTAGATGCAGCTGCTTCTAGGCCCTATCTGTTGTCAAAAAGGTAGAGGCGACTGTGTGAGGAAGGCTATGGAGATTACTGCAGTATTCTAAGATGGAAGTGGGTTAGGGTTAGGCTCCCAGGCTGGGTGTGGGCGAGCTCAGACCTACCCTGCGCCTGGGTCCTGCACAAGTCGGTGTGGGTGGATCTGGGTCACTGGACCTGACCACCTTGTGGTATTTCTGCTGGTTGGAAGGGGCAGTCCCATGCCAGAGGCTGGGCTCAGGCGGGTGTCTGTGGGTGGCAGGATGGACCTGGGCCTAGTGTGAGCCTGGGTTCTGTGTTGGTTCTCCACATTTTCTTATTCATTCATCCATTGAAGATCACCTAGTTTTGTTCCATAGCTTAGGTTTTGTGAATTGAGCTGCTGTAAACATTTGATGTGTCTGCATCACTGTAGTACTCTGTTTTTAAGTCCTTTTGAGTATAGACTGAGGAGTGGGGTAACTGGGTCAAATGGTGGTTACATTCCAAGTTTTCTAAGGAATCTCCATACTACTTTTCATAGAGGTTGCATCAATTTTTAGTCCCACCGAATAATGTATGAGAGTACCTTTCTCCCCACATCCTCACTAACATTTATTACCTGTATTTTTATAATTGCCATTCTGACTAGAGTGAAATGGAATCTCAGTGTAGTTTTAATTTGCATTTCTCTAATTGTTAGAGATGTTGAACATTGTTTTATATATTTGTTGACATTTGTATTTCTCCTACTGTAAAGTGCCTGTTTAGTCCCTTTGTCCACTATTGATTGGGTTATTTATTTTTATGGTGTTAGGTTTTTTGAGTTCTTTATATATCCTGGAAATTAATGCCTTATTCTGAGGTACTGGTGAGAAAGATTTTCTCCCATTCTGTAGGATCTCTGTTCATGTTCTTGATTATTTTTTTTTGATGTGAAGAAGCTTTTCAGTCTTATACTATGCCATTTAATGATTCTTGATTTTACTTATTGCACTATAGAAGTCTTATTGGGGAAGTTGGTTCTTAAGCTGATGAGTTAGAGAGTTGGACCTAGTTTTTCTTCAGTAAGTGCAGGGTCTCTATTCTAATGCCTAGGTCCTTGTTCCACTTAGCGTTGCCTTTTGTGTTGAGTGAGACATAGTGGTTCAATTTCATTCTATTACATAGGATTTTCAGTTTTTCTAGCACCATTTGTTGAAGAGGCTTTCTTTCTCCAATGTATGTTTATGGTGCCTACTGTGTCTTCTTTTTAGAAGTTTCTGTTTATTTCTGTTTTCCATGTATTTATTAGGTTATTACTATTTTTGGTGTTTTTTTTTTAAATTCTTTGTATATTTTACATATTTATCCCCTATGGGATTATTAGCTGGCCAAGAATTTCTCCCATTCTATAGGCTGTCTTTCGTCACACTCAATTGTTTCTTTTGTTGCGCAGAGGCTTTTTAGTTTGATGGCATCCCATTTATTGATTCTTGATTTTATTTCTTATGTTTTGGGGGTCTTGCTAAGGAAGTCTATGCCAGCATCTATATGATGGAGTGTTGATCCCATGCATTCATCTTGCAGTTTTAAACTTTATGGTCTAATTCTTAAGTCTTTGATCCATTTCAATTTAATTTTTGTGCAGGGTGAGATATAAAGGCCTAATTTCCTGTTTGTACAATAGCTATCCAGTTTTCTCAGAATCATTTGTTAAAAAGGTTGTCTTTTCTCCAAGATATATTTTTGGCATCAGAGAACTATAGGTATGTGGATTTCTCTGTGTCTTCTATTATGTTTTGTTGGACTTTATCTCTGTTTTGATGCCAGTACGATGCCTTTTTTGTTATTACACCTCTGTAGTATAATTTCACATCAGGTATTATGATGCTTCCTGCTTTGCTTTTCTTGGTTAGCATTGCTTTAGTAATTCTGGGTCTCTTACTCTTCCAAATGAGTTTAAGCATTATTATTTTGTTTCATTCTGTGAAGAATGTGATTGGTATTTTGATGGATGTTGTACAGAATCTGTATATTGCTTTTGGTAGTATGGCCATTTTGACAATATTTATTATGCCTAACTAAGAACATGGAGTGCCTTTTCATTTTCTAAGGTCTTCTTCAATTCCACAGTTTCTTCACTGTTCTCTAATTTTCATTGTAGAGGTCTTTTATCTCCTTAATTAGATTATTTGCCAAGTATTCAATTTTTTGATATTGTTGTAAATGGGGTGATTTTTAAAAATTTCTTCCTCAGTTGAATCACTCTTAGAATATAGAAAAGCTATTGATTTATGGGTGTTGAGCTTGTAGCCTGATGCTTTGTTAAACTAATTTATAAATTCCAGAAGTCTTCTGGCAGAGATTTTTGGGTCTGCTAGATATAGGATCACATCACAATTTGACTTCTTCTTTTCCTATTTGTATGTCTTTGATTTCCTTTTCTTGACTGATCACTCTGGCTAATGTTTTAAGGACTAAATTGGACAGCCTTGTCTTGCTTCTGATTTAGAGGAAATGCTTTTAGTTTTTCTTCGTTTGTATGATGTTGGCTTTGGGTTTGTCATAAATGGCCTTAATTACCTTGAGGTAAGTTCCTTTGATCCCTAACTTCTCCAGCATTTTTAACATGAATGAATGCTGGATTTTTTTTCAAAGGCCTTTTTGGCATCTATTAAACAGATCATATGATTTTTGTCCTTAATTCTGTTTAAATGATGAGTTACATTTATTGATTTGTGTATGTTGAACCAACCTTGTATACTTGGAATGTAACCCTCTTGATTATGGTATATTATCTTTTTGATGTGTTTTCAAATATGGTTTGCTAATATTATTGTAAGGATTTTTTTGGGATGGGGGAAGTACCAGAGATTGAACTCAGGGGCACTTGACCACTGAACCACATTCCCAGCCCTATTTTGTATTTTATTTAGTGACATGGTCTTATTGAATTGCGTAGCACGTTGCATGTTCTGAGGCTGGCTTTGAACTCATGATCCTACTTTCTCAGCCTCTTGAGTCATTGGGATTACAGGTGTGCACCACCATGCCCAGCTGTTGAAAGCATTTTTGTGTCTATGTTCATCATAATTTTCTTTCCTTGATGCATCTTTGGTTTGGCATCAGTGTTATTATACTGGCTTCAGAGAATGCAGAGTATTCCCTCCTATTCAATTTAATGGAATAATTTGAGAAAGTATGGTGTTAGTTCTTCTGTAAAGGTCTGATAGAACTCAACTGAGAATTTATCAGGTTTTTGCCTTTTTTTGAAGGCTTTTAATCGCTGTTTTGATTTCATTACTTAATTTTGCTCTATTTAGTTTTCTATATCTTCCTGACTCAATTTGGGCAGGTCATATGTGTCTAGAAATTTGTCAATGTCTTCCAGATTTTCAAATTCATTGGCATAGAAATTTTCAAAATCTTGATTTACATTTTCTCATTTTTTCTCTTGGTTAGTTTGGCTATCTTATAAATCTTTTCAAAGATCCAGCTCTTTGTTGCATTGATCCTGTGTATTGTTTTCTAATTCTCAACTTTATTGATTTCATCTCTGATCTTAATTATTTCCTATCTTCTACTGGTATTGAGGTTAGTTTTTTCTTCTTCTTTTTTTAAGGCATTAAGGTGGAGCATAAGCTTATTTATTTGGGATCCAAATTTTTAATGTTGGCACTCAGTGCTATAAATTTTCTTCTTAGAACTGCTTTCATACTGTCTCAGAGATTTTGATATGTTGTGTATCCTCATTAATTTTTAAGAATTTCTTGTAATCTATTTCCATTTCGTTTTTGATTCATTCTTCACTTAAGAGATTATTGTTCAATCTATATGTGTTTATGTGTTTTCTATTATTTTTCTTGCTGTTGATTTCCAGCTTCACACCATTATGATTTGAAAGGATACATGGGATTATATTTAATATTTTTTGTATTTGATAAGGTTTGCTTTGTGGCCTAGAATATGATTTATTTTGGAAAAAGCTCCATACACAGTTGAGAAGAAGGTACATTTAGTTGTTTTGTGTAGAATATTCTGTAAATGTTTGTTAGGTCCATTTGATTTATTTGTTTATGTTGGAGGTATATTTATTGATTTTATGTTTTGATGACCTGTCTGTTGATGATAAGGGTATATTGAAATCACCCAGTATTATTGTGTTGTGGTCTATTTGGGATTTGATGTCAAGGAATACTTTTTCCATTAGTTGGGTGTATTGACATTTGGGGCATGGATGTTTATTATCACTGTATCTTCTTGTGGAATGGTTCCCTTTACTAGGATGTAGTGCTTCTTTGTCTCTTCTGATTATTTGCTTGAAATCTGCTTTTTTATTTATGAGAATAGCTACTCCCTGAGTTCCCTTTCTGATTGTTCCTCCTTGGGTCTTTGTTTTGGTTTGGGGCATTTGTCTTCTCACTTCTGAGTTGGGGTATTGTCAAGGAATGTATAGTTTAGCAGCATAGTCTCTAACCTTGAACTTTCAGTGTACCTGTAGGTTCCCATCACCTCACAGAATGGGTGAAATAAACAATAGTAACAACCATTGTAAACAACAAGCAATGCACAGTGTTAAAGTAAATACCCTGTTTCTACTATGACATCTTCAACATTAATTGCCACCAATAAAGAGGAATGGTGGGTTCAGCAATTGTCATCAGTTAAAAAAAAAGTAACTATGAACTAGGAACTGAATTTGGCTTTAAAGCAAACAGCAGGTGTCAACTATATTGTCCATAGCAGTTAGATTGTATTAGCATTAATGGTGGGGACGGGAGTTATATAAACTAATTAGTTCTGAAAGATGGTAAAAATACAGTTAATCAGGGGAAAGGAAATGTGTTAGGAAGTTAGAAAAAGACTCAACAGTTTTAAAGAGTGAGCAGAGAAAATTCAGAAGAAATGTAACAGGTGATGTTTATATAGAAGCAGGGGGAAAATAGAAGAAGGTACTGGGAGTGACAGAGTGAGAGAGGGAGAGGGAGGGAGAGAGAGAGGGCAGTGGAGGGAGGAAGAAAGGGAATGAGAATGAACCAACAATACAATTTGGCTCTTACAAGGAGAAGGTAAAGAGAGAATGAGATAAAAGAGAAATAAACAAATGAAAATAATATAAAATCAAATCAAAATATATAATCCAAAAAACCAGAACCCTCAAAAGATAATGATAGGAAAAAATAATTACATTAGAAAAATGCTAAAAATGAGAGAAAAATAAACAAGTGAATGTATTTATGTTCCTGAACCATCAGCACAGTAAGAATTCACATGCATCATGCACACTCACAGATGCATGTGCACAGACATACATGGAAAGAATAAAAGATAAATAAAATTAAAAAATATAAAATATCCAAAATCTTAGTGAAGTATGAAGGAAGCTTCTCCACTGAGGTGGTCAAAATAGTTGACCAGATTGGTTGGTCACTGTCTATGACCAACAGTCTTTATTTGTAATTCTTTTTGAGTTAGTTACTGATAGAGAGAGCAAGAGATGGGGGTTGTTTACTGCTTGCAGTTTTTGTTTTGATCTCTGAGTAGCCAGTTGGAGTGAACTAAGACTAAAGCTGTTAGTTATATGACTCAGCTTCCTTTCTCACAAGTATGAGATGGGATGGATTAGGACATACTGTCAGTTGGTATGTTGTTTGCTTGGACCAATTCTTTGTACTTCCAGGGTACAACTTCTGCAGTGATTTGTGAGGGTAGTTCCATCAAGTGGGGCTTTGGTCTAATCAGCCCTCAGAGGTTTTGTTGGTGGTGCCTTTTTTGGAGAGATGAGGTTGACCTACCCTTTAGGGTTAAACAGTAGCCAATCTCTTCTGCAGGTCTGGTTCTCAGGAGCCTCCCAAGAATCCAGTCGTTGGCAGCGGGGCAGTTCTCAAGTCACTGCTGCCCACGAGCACAGCCTTCCTGTGCTTAGTTCTTGATTATGTTCACCCCTGCCCATTCAGACTCCTGGCCTTCTTCCACAGATCACATGAACTGTCACACACAAAGGAGAAGCAAGTTGGGCTACCCTTTACCCAAATTGAATTCCTCTGTGTACAGTCTACTCCATGCCTGTTTCACTCACATTCTGTTAGACCCAGCAGAGATCACTCAATTGGCACCTGCCAGGATATTGTGTTTCTTTTTCTTTTTCTCCTGATCTTCTGGATCCTGTGGGTGTGCTTGCCCTAAGATGGCTCCCTCCTCAGCTCTCTGTAGCCAGTTGAGATACAGTGCTGCAGTCTGGCTGGGCACAATCAGGAGCCACTTGTCAAAAGAAACTAACTTTATTTTTAGAACCACACACGCCAAACAAAACAGCCTCTCAGGAAAAACCCTCAGAGCCCCAACTGCCACCACCAGCTTCCCACAAGCCTCTCTCTCCAACACAAGCCTCTGTCCACCTCCCACAATCCTCCTGCTCTTAAGGCCAATTGGCTGGGTCAAGTGGGCGGAGCCAAAAAAGTCCCCCAATGAGCAGCTCCGTGGTCTGAAAGGGCAGGGAAACAGCCTAATGAGCATCACCGCAGAGGAGCCAATCAGCTAGATGTTGCTGGGCCGCTGTGAGCCAATCATCAGCCGGCAGCTGGAAGTTTGCTGGCAGCTGGAAGTTTGCTGGGGCCCCTTCGGCTGTGGCTCTCAACAATACAGAACATGCTTTTCAAGCACCAGTGTGCAATGCAGCTTCTGGATCAGCTAAGATAGGCAGCATTTTTGATCTTAGGTTTCTCCATTCCAAGACTGTGGTGGATCCATACTGGTGGCACACATGGGACTGTGGTGTCAGTCCTAACATGTACTTTCTTCTTTGTTTATTGTACCCAAATTTCTGAGTCCTAAGCCACTTTGAGTGTCCAATATTAGATTTTAGTAAAATCCCTCTTTCATCCTCCTTGCTGAGAGACTGTACATCCATTGCTTTGGTCCCATGCCATAGCATAGCACAGGTTAGGATGCAGCTTTCCTTAACTTGGCCATCAAAAAAATCTTTTTCTTGATTTATATGTTAGTTGCATTCTTAGAACAAACCAGTGTTTATTATAGCAATGCTAAATATTTCATATTTATATCTGAAAAAAGTTTTTAAACTCACCTGATGTAAATATAATTCTTGCTTATGTTAATATCTGGTGGGATATTTGGAAGTTGTATATGACTCTTTTCTTCTTTGAAGTATACCTAGCTTGCCTGGTCCCTACCAAACAAATACCATCAGTACTATTCCATCTTTATTATTCATTTATTTAGGTATTTGAGTGCTTAAACCCTGAGCCATATCCCCAACCCTTTTGCTTTTTTTCAGGGTCTTTTAAAGTTGTGTAGTGCCTTGCTAAGTTGCTGAGGCTTGCTTTGAACTTGTGATCCTTCTGCCTCAGCTTCTTGAGCCACTGGGATTACAGCAGTGTGCTACCATGCCTGGCTTCCATCTTTATTAAAACAAAAATATTTGTTAAGCATACTACTCACATTGATAACCACTTGAACAGAGTACAGAAATATATCAGAGTAGATTGAGTTAAATAAATAAAATGAATATCTCAATAAAATAAGTCATCGACTGGCTTCCCAGTGCATATAAAATTTATGTTTGGGAGAGGATTTAAGATGGCAGATTTGAGTTACCTAGCACTTGCCTGCTTCTCCAAAAGATAGAACTAAAAATTGGAAAACAGCTGCCTATCAAAGTGGGTCACTAAGAATACTGAAGTTCAGTAGTGTACATACAGAGACTTGGAGAAACCCAGAGAGTCTGAATAGTGGAACAGAAAGTGAAACAGCTTCAGCACTGAACACACAGCAGTGTGGCAAAAGGTGGGGGTAGAGGTGAAAGAAGGAGAGTTCCAGTGTCACTGGAACTGGCACAGGAGTGTGTACCTTGCAGAAACAGTCTAATCACAATGAACTCCAGATATATAGCAAACTGGTTCTGGAGAAGTTCTTTGAATTCCCTAGTATATTTTCAGGGTGTTGTAACAGTCAGCCATCTTGAGAAGGCCTTGTCTGAGCACAATACTTCGTGAGTTAAAAGACATCCTTCATTTTCCTCTTTCTGGGTTCCCAAAGTAATGCTGCTGTGCTGGCTCAGTGTGGCTCTCTTGAGAGTCATGTTGGCCTTAGAGGAAAACCTCTGAAAAAAACTCACTGAGAATTCTATACAGTGCGAAACTGGATTGCAATGAGTAAGGAAATGAGACCACTTCTCTCATACAACTGAGGATTTGGAATCCGGCTGCAGGAGGAATGAATATCTGCATGCCATTTCACAATATCTAAGTTTCAGGATGCCAGAGTCATGGGTGTAGATTTCTGTCACCCCTTCTAAGCACATACAATTATAACTCCATAGCCTTTCCCACATTCAGAGTGTATAGCATAAAAAACACAGGGGTCCTTGACTCACTGTAATGTCAGTGTTGGTCCTGCTCTCAGAGTACACAGCTCAAATAACTCCAATGTGAACTTTTGCCTAGGAACTCTGCATTTTCCCCTAGCTCCATTTGGCATGCAGCTTAGCTGAGAGGTATTCCAACTATCACAAACCACTCCCTCTGGTCACCTGAGGATCACAAAAAAACAAAGAAGAGGGTACAAAATAAACTTTTACCCTCTTCCAAGGAGATAGTCTAAGAAGACATGGAAAGAAACTCTGATTGGCATAGACTATAATAATGCATTCTTGCCCACATCATCGGAGAGAAGATTTTATTTATTTATTCAACACAATACCTTTATTTTTATTTATTTATTTTATTTTTATGTGGTGCTGAGGATCGAACCCAGCATTTCACATGTGCTAGGTGAGCACTGTACCACTGAGCCACAAGCCAGCCATGAGATTTTTATTTTTTATTAATTTTTTTGTTATGTTCTGTTTTCTTTTGTATATATATCTAGTTGTTCCTTTTTTCTTTTTTGGTACTGGGGATTGAACTCAGGGGCACTTAACCACTGAGCCACATTCCCCAACCATTTTTTATATTTTATTAGAGACAAGGTCTAGCTAAGTTTCTGAGGCTGGCTTTGAACCTGTGATCCTCCTGCCTTAGGCTCCTGAGCTGCTGGGATTACAGGCATGTGCCATTGCGCCTGGCTTCTTTTTTTAAATATTTAATTTTATCCTTTTTTATTCTTTCTTTTTTCCTTTTCTCACTACCTTACATTTCTCCTACTTTTCCCTTTTCTTTTATAAAATTTTTCTTTTGTCTATTTTTTTGGATTTGATCTTTTTCTTTTTTTATTTTTAAATTTTAAAAATTAACTCTTATTATTTTAAAATTTTAGTGTATTTTATTATTACCCCCCTTCTCTGTTGTTATAGTGTTGTGGCGGTGGTTGTTTTTATACTTTATTTCTTTTTTTATTTATTTTAAAAAAATTGTTATTGCTCTTTATTTTTTTTCTCCTACATAGTGCTGGGGATCAAGTCTGGCACATTAAGTATATTGAGTGGGTGCTCTGCCACTGACCTGTACTCCTAGCCCAGATCAGATAAATTTCATCTTATTCCAATCATGACCTAGCTCCATTAGAACCTTGTAAGATACTTCAGCTTAAAGAATGTGGGAGAGAAAATCCCCCAGACATCAACTGAGTCCCAAAGTAAGCATGTTCCTGGACAGTAACCCCTATAGCAATAACAGAGAGAAACAGCACAGGGTTTGTGGACACTGCATTTATAAGGAAACTCTCATACCCTGTCAGACTATATACATTGCTGATAAGACTGTAGAGATAGCCATAGACGATATACCTTATATAGTCTGCTCCTTACTCCATATCTCCCTGAAGTACCAGAGGGACCCTACTCTTGATAGATTTATAGAGAAAGCATGTTCCTCAGGATCCAAAAGAGTATGAATTATGTCAAAACTCTCTAATTACAAAGAAGCCACATGAAAACAACACAATGAAGACTAATTGGAATTAAACTCAATATTACACTCTTATGCTGTATCGTTGTACATATCATCAAGAGAAGGCTGCTTACTGAGAAGGCCCTCACATAAAAGTGGAAGAGATATCCATCCTAATAGGTGCACAAATCTCCACATAGAAATGCAAGGAATATGATAAATTAAGGCAACATAACACCTCCTAAAGTCATAACTCTGTGGTAACTAATTCCAAAGGTAGTAAAGTAGACAATGCTAGATAAAGAATTCAAAAGAATGACTTTTAATAAAACTCAGTGATTGCCTAGAGGATATACATAAATAGATGGATGAATTCAGAAAGACAATGAAGGATGTGAAAGAGCAATTAAATAAAGAGAGATTTTCTAAAAGAATCTAAGAAAAATTTTAGAAATAAAAATGTTAACAAGTCAGATTAAAAACATAGTTGAAAACCTCTCCAAAAGACCAGATCAAGTAGAAGAAAGATCCAGGACTCAAAGCCCTCTCACATTCAGATAGTAATTAGAAAATAAAGAGTGAATGAACAGAACATACAAGATCACTGGGACAACATTAAAATACCAAAAAGTAGTGTTCAACCAGAGACATGAAAAATTGTATAGTATATGTGTAATATGAATTATGATGCATTCTGTTGTTATGCATAACAAATTAAATACAAAAACAAAAAGTCCTCATAAACAGAATAGACAGGGAAGAAGAACCACAGGCTAAGGCATAGAAAATGTATTCATCAAAATAAAAATTCGCCTAATTTTGGAAAGACATGGACTTGTAGGTGTAGGAGACATTTAGAACCCTGAGTAGACAGGATCAGGAAAGAATCCCTCCATAATACATTATAAACTGCCCAAAATACAGAACAAATAAAATAGGTTAAAAGTTGTAAGAGAGAAGCAACAAGTCACATTTGAAGATGAGTTCATCTGAATTACAGCAGATTTCTCAGGAGAAACTCTAAAGGTCAGGAGAGCATGGAAGGATGTATTTTAAGTTCTTTAAGAAAATAATCACCATCTAGTTTACTATATCCAGGTATTCAGAAAAATTATCTTCCAGAATTCAAGGTGAATTAAAGACCTCCCATGATAAATATAAAATAAGAGAGTTTATAACCCTTAAACAAGCAAGGTACTTAAGGGAATCCTACACCTAGTAGAAGAAAGAAGATAAACACAATCATGACAGAAAGGTAAACAATAAATCTCACTATAAGAGTAGATGAGCAAATGACTTCTAGGAAACAATCCAAGATTGTTAATTCAGAAAACCATTGAACTTCTAAGATGAATAAGAGAGGAATATATGCACATAGGCTATTCAAAACAACAATAACAACAAAAAAACCCCAGCAAAATGACAGGAACAAATATAATACCATTAAATAAAATGCTGAATATAAAATATTTTATTTCTCTGGTTAAAAGATATCAGCTGGTTGGATTAAAAAACAAGGCCATACACATACTGACAATGAAAGGATGGAAAATTATATTCCAAGCAAATGGAATCTTAAAACAGGCAGGATTAGCTATACTCATATCTGACAAAACAGACTTCGAGACAAAATCACAAGAAACAAAGTAGATCAGTACATATCACAAAAATAATTCATCAAGGAGATACACTATCGTAAATATTTATCTATTTAACATCAAAACACCCAATTTTAGAAAACAAATACTATTTGACATAAAGGAAAAGATAGCCCTAGCATAACAATGGGTAACTTCAATACCCCACTTTCACTTATAGATCATCTAGACAAAATCAACAAAGAAACAGGACAGAGCAAATAGTCCTAACAGAAACATACAGATTTTTTCATTCAACAGTTGCAAAACACATTCTTTTTATCAAACATATTAAACTTTCTACAAAATTGATCACATTTTAGGCCTTAAAATAAGTCTTAACAAATACCAAAAAAGTGAAATAATTTCTTATATCTTATCAGACCATGATGGGATGAAACTTGAAATTAACAGTGAGAGAAACTTAAGAAATTATACAAACACATTGATAGTGAACAATACACTTTTGAATGAACAGTGGATCATTGAGGAAATTGGGGCTAGAGAGAGGGAGTGGTGGGATTTAAAAGTTCCCAGTGGCCCGTGAAAGTGGAAACAATTTACCAGACAGAACCTATGGGGACAATTATAGCTATGAATGCCTATATTAGAAAAATAGGCATCACAAATCACAAATACATAACTTAATGGTGCATCTCAAGGTCTTTGAATAAAAAGAACAAATCATACCCAAATTTAGTGGAAAGAAAGAAATAACAAAGTTAAATGTTAAAATTAATGAAATAGAGACAAAAACAAAAACAAAATAAAAACCAAAACATCAATGAAACAAAGAGTTGGTTGCTTTAAAATAGAAACAAAATTTGTGAACCTTTAGATAAACTTAACTAGAACAAAGAGAGAAGACCTGTACAGATAAAATTATAGATGAAAAGAGGACAATTTCAGATGCTACTGAAATTCCTAGGCCCATTAGGAAATATATGTCAAAGCTATTTACCACTAAACTGGAAAATCTGGAAGAAAATGGACAAATTTCTGGAAATATGACCTTACAAAACTGAACTAAGAGAATATAATAAACCTAAATAGATCTATAACAAAGATATTGAATCAGTAATATAAAGTTTCCTAACAAAGAAAGTTCTAGAGCCATTTGGATTCACTGTTGAATTTTAGAGAAGAAATAATACCAGTCCTGCACTAATTAATACACAAAACAGAAAGGTAAGGAACTCTTCCATATTCTTTCTTTAGAGCCAGTATTACCTTGCTACCAAAACCTGATAGGACCACAATAAAAAAAAAAGAAAATGTTTGATTCTTGATGAACATAATGCAATATTTGTGCACTGAATTCAACAGCACATTAAAAAGATCATGCATTGTGATCAAGTTGGTTAAATTCCAGGGACACAAGAATGATTTAACATATATAAATTAATGTATAAAATTAATAAATATAATAAAGCACAAATAGAATCAATGATAAAAATCACACTATCATCTAATATATGCTGGAAAAGCTTTTAATAAAATCAAGTCCAGCTGGGCACGGTAGCACACGCTGGTAATCCCAGCAGCTTGGGAGGCTGAGGCAGGAAATTTGCAAATTCAAAGCCAGCTTCAGCAAAAGCACGTGCTAAGCAACTCAGTGATACCCTGTCTCTAAATAAAATACAAAACAGGGCTGGGGATGTGGCTCAGTGGTCAGGTGCCCCTGAGTTCCATCTCTAGTACCAGAAAAAAAAAATTCAATGTCCCTTAATGATAAAGCCCTAAACAAATTAGATACAGAAGGATCATAACTAAACATAATAAAGGTTATGGATTACAGACCATTAGCCAACATCATACCGGAAGGAAAAAAAATCCAAAAGAATTTCCTCTAAAATCAGGAAAAAGAGAAGTACACCTACCCTCACAACTTACTCAATATAGTACTTAAAATTTTGATCAGAGCAACTAGACAAAAGAAATAAATAAGAGAAATACAATAGTAAAAGAGGAATTAAAAAATTCATTTGCAGACAGGTATGGTGGCACACACTTAGAATTCCAGTGGCTCTGGAGGCTGAGGCAGGAGGATCGAAAGTTCAAAGCTAGCCTCAGCAATAGCAAGGCCCTAAGCAACTTGATGAGATCCTGTCTGTAAATAAAATACAAAATAGGGCTGGGGATGTGGCTCATTGGTTGAGTGCCCCTGACACCCCCCCTCCTCCCCCCAAAATTCGTTTACAGGTGACATGATTCTATACTTAGCAAACTCAAAGGAGTCTACTGAAAGACTCTTTGAACTGATAAATTCAGTAAAGTAGCAGGATACAAAATCAGCAGATAAAATTCAATAGTTTTTCTACACACTAATAATTAACTAAAAAAAATCATGAGAGAATCCTATCCATAACACCCTCAAAAACCAAAAAGTAAAACACAACAACAATAGCAAACAATCCAATCTACCATCCCCCAGAAAATTCCTAAGAGTAAAATTATCCAAGAAGGTGAATGAGTTTTACAATGAAATACTTCAATATTGGAAAATACTGAAGAAATGTATTGGAGAATATTCTGGAAGATGAAAAGGTCTCCCATGTTCCTGTATTGGGAGAAAAAATATTGTTAAAATGGTTATACCACCAAAAGCAAACTACAGATTCAATGTAATCCTTATTAAATAAGTTTTTTTTTTCTACAGAACTAGGGAAAAAAATCCTAAAATTCATATGGAAGCACAAAAACCCCTCAAATAGATAAATCAGTCCTCAGCAAAAAGACTAATACTGAAGGCATCAGAATACCTGATTTAAAAACATGCTATAGAACCATAATAACAAACTATTAGCATAAAATAGTGTGGTATTAGTATAAAAGCAGTTGTAGACCAATGGAATAGAATAGAGGACCCATAAATAAACCCATGAAAGGAGGGTGAATTGAGTCTAGACAAAGGTGCTGAAAACATACTTTGGGGAAAAGATGGGCTTTTCAATGAAGCTGCTAGAAAAATTGGATATCCACATATAGAATATTTAAACTAGGCCCTTATATCAGCCTATACAAAAATAAGCTCAAAAGATCTCAATTTAAGAACTGAAACATTTTAATTATTAGAAGAAAACATGGAACTTTCAAATTATTGTCCCAAGAAATGATTTCCTGAATAGGACTGCAGTAGTTCAGGAACAAAAGAAATAATTGATAAAATGAGATTACATGGAATTATAAAGCTTCTGTATAGTGAAGGGAACAGTCAACAGAGTGAAGAGACATCTGGGAGAAAATCCTTGCCAACCACTTGTCTGACAGAGCATTAATATCCAGAACATATAAATAAACAAAAACCTTAACAATGAAAGGATAGGCAATATAAAAAAATTATCTGAGCTAACAATTTTCAAAAGAAGTACAAATGGCCAGTAAAAAAGTGAAAAAATGCTCAACATCTTTTGCTATCAAAAAATGCAAGTCAGGGCTGGGGTTGTAGCTCAGTGGTAGAGTGCTCACCGTGCTTGTGGAAGTCACTTGGTTCAATCCTCAGCACCACATAAAAATAAAATAAAGGTATTGTGTCCATCTATAATTAAAAATATTTTTTAAAATGCAAATAAAAATCACATTGAAATTTTATCTCAGTCAGAATGGCTAATATCAAATTAAGCAAAACACACCACACCAATCCCTTCCAACAAACAAAATAAACAAATAAAAAGCCAAAGAAAACAAATATTGGAGAGCATTTTGGGAAAATGAAACCCTCATACACTTTTGGTTGTAATGTAAGTTAGTAAACTTACTGGGGAAAACAATGTGGCAGTTTGTTAGAAAACTAAAAATAGCTAGCGTATGATCTGAAGGAAATTAAGTTACAAAAGATATATCTGCATGCCCTTGTTTATTGCAACAGTATTTGCAGTAGTCAACATATGGGATCATCCTGTATGTCCATCAATAGATGCATGAGTAAAGAAAATATGATATATATACAAGGAAGTATTATTCAGGTATAAAAAATAAATCCTGTTACTTGAAGTAAAATGGATAGAAATAAAGAACCTCATGTTAAGTGAAATAAGCCAGTCACAGAAAGACAAGTTTTGCATATTTTTTGCATTTGTGATAACTAAAAATAAAGAAAAAGAATAAAGGTAACAAACCATCAAAAACAACAACAACTAAAAAGATGACCTAGAATTAGAAAAGGGACTATTAAGAACTTTTATGGAATCGACAAAGACCAGGGGTATGGGGAGAAAGGTTAAGGTAAGAGGTGGGGAAGGAGTGGTGGATCAAAGCATGATGCATTCATGTATGGAATTATCACAATAGAACCCATGAATTTGTGCAGTTAGTATTTGTTAATAATTATAAGAAAAAATAAAGCTTATACTATAGTCTTGTGTGTAATAGCATCATCTCTAAAAACAAGGTATATACTTTTGTTAAAAATACTTTGTTGCTGAAAAATACTATCATCTGAGGTTTCAGCACATTGTAGTTGTTTTGTTGGTGGAGGGTCTTGCCTCAGTGTTAATGACTGCTGAGTGATCAGGGTGATGGTTGCTGAAGGTTGGTGGGACTGCCAATTTCTTAAAATAAGGCAATAATGAAGTTTGCCACATTGATGAATTCTTCCTTTAATAAAAGATTTCTCTATGGTATGCAATCTATTTGATAGGATTTTACTCAAAGCAGAACTTCTCTCAAAAATTGGAGTCAGTTCACTCAAATCCTGTTTCTGCTTATCAACTACTTTACATAATATTCTAAATCTTTTGTTGTTAATAGGTATGACACATTATCCTTGTTGATGTGTATTTCCATCAGAGAACTCTTGGATGACCAGATGAATCATCAATGAACAGTCATATTTTAAAAATAATCTTCTTTTGTGAGCAGCATCTCTCAAAAGTGCGCTTCAAATATTTTGTAAACTTATGTGGTTTTATCCACATTTTGTTGTTCCATTTACAGAATACAGGCAGAGTAGATTTAGTAAAATTTTTTAATTGATTTTATTTTTAAAATACATGACAGCAGTATGTATTACAATTCTTATTACACATATAGAGAACAATTTTTCATATCACTGTTTGTATATAAAGTATGTTCACACCAATTCATGTCTTCATACATGTACTTTGGATAATGATGCCCATCACATTCCACCATCCTTGCTAATCCCCTGCCCCCTCTCTTCCCCTCCCACCCCTCTGCCCTATCTAGAGTTCATCTGTTCCTCCTATGCTCCCCCTTCCTACCCCACTATGAGTCAGTCACCTTATATCAGAGAAAACATTTGGCATTTGTCTTTTTGGGATTGGCTAACTTCACTTAGCATTACCTTCTCCAACTCCATCCATTTACCTGCAAATACCATGATTTTATTCTCTTTTATTGCTGAGTAACATTCCATTGTATATATATGCCACATTTTTTAATCCATTCCTCTACTGAAGGGCATCTAGGTTTAGCTATTGTGAATTGTGCTGCTATAAACATTGATGTGGCTGTGTTCCTGTAGTTTTAGCAAAATTCTTAAGGCCTGAGATTTTTGGATTTGTTAATGAGTATTGATTTCAACTTACAATCAACTGCTGCATTAACCCCTAAGGAAAGTCAGCCTGTCATTTGAAGCTTCGAATCCAGTCATTGACTTATCCTTTCTAGCTATGAAAGTCTTAGATGGCATGTTCTTTCAATATACGGCTATTTCATCTCACTAAAGTCTGTTGTTTTGTGAAGTCAACTTCATTAATTATCTTAGCTAGATCTTCTGAATAACTTACCTCAAGTTCCATATCAACACTTGTTCTTCACTTAGCACTTTTATATTACAGATATGGCTTGTATTTTTAAAATTCATGAACCAACCTCTTAGCTTCAGATTTTCTTCAGCCTTCATAGAATTGAGAAGAGTTAGGGCCTTGCTTTGCAATAGACTATAGGGGAATTTTGTTGGTTGGTGTGATCTTTTATCCAGATCACTAAAACTTTCTCCATACCAGCAATATGTTTAGCTTTCTTATTATTTGTGTGTTCACTGGAGTAGCATTTTAATACCTTTCAAGAACTCTCTTTTGCATTCAAAACTTGGCTGTTTTGCACATGAATCTTAGCTTTCAGCCCTTTTCTGCTTTTGACATTATTTCCTTACTAAGACTAATAATTTGTAATTTTCTATTTAAACTGTGAATTATGCTACTCTTCTTTTACTTCACCATTTATAGGCTATGTAAGATTATTAACTGGTCCAACTTCAATTTCACTTGAATAATCATAGGCAACTGTAAAATTATTAAAATTATTGGTCCAGCTTCAGTGTTATTCTGTCTCAGGGTGTAGAGATGGTTGAGTAGAGATTGATGGGGAAATGTACAGTCAATGGAGAAGTGAGGATACATACAGTATTACTAAAAATGTGGCACAGAGACTTGAAATGAGCACGTCATTGGAAAAATGATATCAATTGACTTGCTCTGTATAAATTTGCCACAAACCTTCAAGTTGTAACAGATGCAATATCTGAAGAATGCAATAGAATCAAGCACAACAAAAGGGGCATTCTTATAATTAAAATAATAGATCTTAAAAAGCCTGTTAGAGAATCAGAAGGCATTCTCTTATATTAAGAGTGTCAATGTATACATTTAGATGTTAATAAATTAAAATATAGATGTTTAAAGATCTTTTGTACAATAACACACAAACTAAATCCAGAAATGCTTAAGAATATTTGCAGGTAGGAAATGAGAACGAGTTTTTAAAAAATGAGTCATAGGCAGTCTTACTGTGTGTGTATGTGTGGAGATATATATATATATATTTGATTTTACTTATTTAATATATATCACATGAAGCTAGAATTAATTAGGATATTAATATTAATTATGATCACCTTCACTTTTAAACATTTAATAGCAAACTTTATTGAGGTATAATTTACTTGTAATAACAATTTTTCTTGTTAAGCATGCAATTTAATGAATTTTGGCAAATATATATATACACCCATGTAAATTCCACCAATATCAAGTTATATAACATTTTAATCACCCAAAAAAGCTCTCTTGTGCCCATTCTTAGTTATGAGTTTTCCTTTCTTTTATGGTTAACATTTTTTGTGTGTTATTTATCTAAGAAATCTTTGCTTATGCCAAGGTTGTAAAGATTCTTCTTTGCTATAAGTTTTACAGTTTTAGCAGTAGGTCTGTGACCAATTTTAGGATAATTTTTGTGTAAGGTGTGAGGTACAGGATGATTCATTTTTCCCTAAAAAGATGTTCAGTTCTTCTAGCACTATTTGTAAAAATCATTCTTTCCAGATTAAATTACCATTGCAGTTTTGTTAGAGCCTAACTGACAAAATGTGTGTAGATATGCTGGACTCCCCATTGGTTTTTTTGTTTGTTTGTTTGTTTTTGATATTGGGGATTGAACTCAGGGGTACTCACTTGACCACTGAGCCGCATCCTCACCCCTATTTTGTATTTTATTTAGAGACAGGATCTCACTGAGTTGCTTAGTGCCTTGCTGATGCTTAATCTAGCTTCGAACTTGTGATCCTCTTGACTCAGCCTCCACAGCCTTTGGGATTACAGGCTTGTGCCACCACACCTAGCTTTCTGGACTCCCCATTCTTATACACTGATTTATATGTCTATCCTACTAAACTCACCTTGATTACTGGAGCTTTAAAGTACATCTTGATATCATATAACCTCTTCAGATTTTTCATTTTTGAAATTGACTATTTTAAATCTTTTGAGTTTGCTTATAAATGTTAGAATCAACTTTTTGGTTATTTTAAAAATCTGTTGAGATTTTGATTTAGATCGCATGTAATCAGAGATCAATTTTTTGAAAGTTATTGTTTTAACAGTGAAGAATTTTCTAATCTATGAACATGATATATCTTATTATTTCATTAGGGGCACTTTCTTAATAGGAGAATGGTTTATTTTTAAAAGACTGTCCATAAAATTTAGATAACAGGTTATATACAAATTAAGAGAACATTCCATTTGAAAAAAGAGAAGTAGATGGCAAATAATTGATTACTAATGATAATTTGTTTGAAATTAACAGTGGCACACTTTTGTATACACACTTTTGGCACATTTTCTTAGATTCTAAAGTTACTTTTAACAGTTGCAAAATGCATATGAAATAGTCACATTGATTGGGTAATAATGGTCTTTAATTTTAAGAAATAATTTTTTTTTGTTCTAGTCTCACCATTAACTATGATGGTAAGTCTGTAATACTCAGTACATAATTGTAATTTGAAATTCAAATAATACACAGAAACCCACACTGTGTGCTCTACTTTAATATCCTAAGCAATACAGAATTGTACAAAAAGAAGAGAAAACATCCCTCTAACCTTTCCTTAAATTAAAGGGAGAAACACAAAGTGTATGTGTTTCATTTTAATACAATCTGGTGGTTAGGTATATCTCACTGTGTTCATGGATCAATACAAGATCCATCTTCTTTTTAAATTATTTTATGTTAAAATCTAATGGTCCTAGTGCTAGGTAATGAATTACATAGTGCCTATTCACAAATTAATCACACCCTCTTTTACAATGTGTAAAAGATACTTATAATTTCCTTTCATTGAACCAGTGTACTAGAACAATCTACTGTAAAACTAAAGGATTAATATGACAATCCTTAAGATTTTTACCTACAGAAGGATGTCCACACTTTTGGCAATTTTCTTAGATTCAAAAGTTTCTTTTAAAAAGTAATTCAGTAGATTTACTTGTAAATAGCCATCTTAGATTTTAAATCTTCAAAAATCCATTGTATTCCTATTGGGGCAGACTGAGATAAGGCTAAATTTTTTTCCAAGTTAATATATTGAGAAAATAGAACTGTAATTATGCACTAAATCAGTTTTGCATTTTTTAAAAAAGCAAACCAGTGAAGGAAAGGAAAAAAAGTTTGGTTTACTTATATATTTATGAATGGAAAAATTTTATAATGCAAATTCACTCATTAAAAGACTTAGGTATAAATTACATTACACATAATGCTTTTTGTTTTGTTTTGCATGTATACCTTAGAGACTCACCTAGAATGAATATGTCAGGTAAGTATTACACAAATTAGAAGCATCTTAGAATTTTTAAGTATATTTCAATACATATATTTTTATGCATGCTTTAAACTATTTTTTTAGATGAGAATCTAAACAAAAACTATGACTAGCACCAACATTTATGTTTTCTTTTTAATATTAGTCTTATATAGTATTAGTAACTATGCACACTGAAACATGTAATGGTACAATCTGAATAATGATTTGTTAAATATACCCTGATTCCCCAGAAAATGTAGGCTGATCATAAAATTAACAATGTGTAGTCCATGAGCATAAAAGATTTATACTTACAGGTGGACATTAAATATACCAACAAAACAGCATGTTCTGAAAATATGTGTACATTTTAAATATCAAGAATTAACCATAATAGTTTCACAGTATGACTCAATAATAAGAACCTACTTTAAAGGAAAAAAAAATGAAAGAAAAGAAATAATTAATCAGCATAGTGCATGATCGATTCAATGTAGTTCCAAGGGAAGAGACCACTCAGTTGTAGACTCCTTCATAGTAGGCATCATCATTCTCCTTTATTCCATAAATGATTGTACCATCCATAAATGACAGTTTTTTGTATAAACTTTTGTATTATCATATATTGCAACAACTTTCTAAATATAATTCTTTGGGGCCCAGGCAGGATTTCCATCTGCATATGGATAATTATACTGAAACTACTGCAGCTTTCCTCATCTTCATAGTCCACTGGAGGAGGTGGGAGTGAGGGTAGAAATTCATCAAACTTGGGAATGTCATCTGGTGGCGATGAAGGTGGTGGAGTTTGGTCTATCAGCTATTGAATTTTGGGCATACAGTGGACTTCCATTAACATGAGGCTGAGCAGAAAATTGAGCAGTCACAGCGGGAACAGTTTGTCTGTATACACCAGTAGATGTCGAAGAAGTGGTAGAAATCTACCTGGTCATTGTGCCATACTGGGAACCAGGAGCTGATCCAACAGTGGGTGGTGAAGGTGTAGGGACAGCAGTGGGAATGCCACCAATACTACTTGCCTCCATTATTTTCTCAACTTCCACTTCCTCCATTATTTATACTGTGTGTCCTTGGTGTCTTATTTAAAGAAGCTGTCCTGCCTTGACTATGCTGACTTCCAAGTCTTGCAGGACTGGTTATATAGAAATTAGGAAATGTTGGGGGTTTATCAAGTTCCAGGGATTTATATAAGGACTATTCCTTCCCAATGTTCCCTGGCCTGAGACATGGGAGGACTTGTTGATTTCTGAGTAGGAGGATTTGTTCTCAACAGTGTGACAGTTCTGGCAGACTGGTTATTTCCATGCTTGACACCATGGCCCACATCATCCAGAGCTGTGTAGTTGATAGATTTCCAAATATATCTTACAGTGTGCTCCATATTTGCAGGTGCTAGTATTTTGTGAGTTCTTGATGTATTCTTATTTTTGGTCAAAATACCAATCTCTCTTTGAGATACTTTCTCTTTATCAATATACACAATCTATGAGGTATGATTGATGGAAGACTGTGTTTTCTGAAGGTAAGAGGACTGGATGTCCACCAGTTGGAGTACATTGTTGGCCAGTGCATTTACTTGATAGCTAGAGAATGTGTTGCATATGCTTTGGTGTCTTCTAAAGCTTTTGTCTTGTATGTAGCCAGTGTATAGTTGTTGTCACAGTAGTCTGCAACCTGGGTCAGGTTCTGGTAACTCTATCAGTGCCCTCTTACCAGTTGCAGTCTCCTCCTCTGGTAACATCTACACCTCTACCATTTTCCACCCTTCTCCATTGCTTCCCCTTGCATTAAAGAGACAGAGGCAGCAAGGTCAACCAAGGTTTAGAGCACCTCACAGCCCAGTTACAAACTCCTCATTAGGAATTCTTTAATTTCTGTTAGCAGTATTTTTTTCTGCAAACAATTTTATACATAACTTGCTAAATTTAAGATTGTATTTTATGTTTTTTGATGTACCTAGACATGTTTCAACTTTCAGTTTCCAAGTGTTCATATCTAGTATCTATCTGCTATCTAAAGTTTTAAATATGAATTCTCCACTCTGGCTGTTGCAACTTGAAGTTTACCAGCACTGCATGCATTTTAGAAATTGTTTAGTCTATAACTTTTAGGTCATTTGTTGCCTAGCTTTGTGAAGTTTCACTCTATGTGACTTAATATTCAAAGATTCAGGAAGTTATTATGCAGGTTTGCTCCCTCTTCTTCAGTGTTCTGACCCCCAAATATAAGTTAACTCAGTCTCTTCAAAGTCTTATTTCTGTTTCCTCAACTGAGAAAACCCAACATATTCAGCTTAGGAACTCTTTTTACTGCATCATCTTCTAGAAAGGGTCACTATTTTAAAATATGGGACTATTGTCAGCCTTACTTTGTTTCATACATTCTTTTATGCTTCACAGGTTTGCACTTTTTGTCATCCAAGTATGAAAGGAATTATTTTTATATGCAGTTGTCTATTTTCTAGTAGTTAATGAAAGAAGTATAGGTCCGGTCTTTGTTATTTTCTCATGGCTAATACAAGTTGTCTTAGCAACTGCCTTCTTCTCCACTGTCCCTATGAGGACCTTAGGGATATTCTTGGAATAATTTTCATATCATTGTTGCAGACCTAACCCCCAACACACTCAGTATGCATTCTAGCAGATGAGATGATGTTCTGAATAACTTAGCTAAGTTATTTAGGGTTATTTATTATTTTAGGGTTCAAAATTTTGATGACATTATAGTCAGTTCCCTTTTCTTGCCTGCATATCTAACCAGTGATTTTTAAAAAATACTTAAGGTTTTGAGTTTTCTAAAATATTATATAAATATATTATAATGGATAAAGCCTTTTGAGACAGACTTATTCCACTTAGTGTAATATACTTGAGATTCAGTCTTATTGTCATAGGTATTAGCAAATTGCTCATGTTTATTGCTGATTACTATTCCTTTGTATGGAAGTACCATCAACTGCTACTACATTCATCAGTTGAAACCATTTGGATTGTTTCTGGGTTTTGGTAATTATGAATAAACTTCTATAAACAGTCACATGTAGATTTTTATGTCTCTCAGATAAATACTTAGGAATGGAATACTAGGTTGTATATTTAACTTTATAATAAAATACCAAAATACCAAACTATTTTTAAAAGCAGCTATGCTATTTTGCATTTCTTACTCAGAATGTATAAAAGTTTCAAATGCTCTTCATTATTATCAACCCTTTTCCTTTGATTTTAACTTTTCTAATAAGTGTATGATAATATTACATTTAGTTTCAATTTGTATTTCCCAATTGACTGTTAATTCTTTTAATGAATTTATATAACACCCATATATATTCTGTAGTGAAGAAGAGTCTGATATATGTGTTGTAAAGTTATTTTTCAGTCTCAATTTTTAATGTTGATAAGGTCCAATTTGTAACTTTTTTATTTTGTGGGTTGTGATCTTTGTATCTTATCTATGAAATCTATCTATCTATCTATCTATAAATAAATAAATTTAAAGACACTTCCCATTATTTCATGTTTTAGAATTTTGGGTGACTTTTTATTGTGGTAAAATAAACAAAACATAAATTTACCATAGTAAGTATAATTTCATTGGTATAAAGTGCATTTGTAATTTTGTATAACCATCACTCATGTCCATTTCCAGAACTTTTTCATCATTCTTCATAAACTTTGTACCCATCAAAGAATAAATTTTCATTATCTTCTCCTTCTAGCCCCAGGTAACCTCTATTTTACTTTTTTTATGAATTTTAAAATTCTAGGTGTCTCTAGTTATCCTTTTGTATCTGGATTATTTCACTTAGAATAATGTTTTCAAGGTTCATCCATGTGGTAGCATGTATCAAAATTTGATTAGTTTCATGGCTGAATAATATTTTGTGATATGTACATATCTCATTTAAAAATATTCTTTGTTTATGGGCACTTAAGTTGTTTTCATTTTTTGGCTATCATGAGTAATGTTGCTTTATATACTAGAGTGCATTGTGTTTGAATCATTGATTTCATTTCTTTTGAGTATTTACATACAAGTGAAGATACTGAATCACATGGTAATTTTATGTTTAATTTATGAAGAGCCACTGTGGACACACCCTTTAACATTCCCATCAGAAATTACCAACACTTGTTTCCTTCCTCTCTCCCTCCCTCCCTCCCTTCTCTTTCTTTCCTTCCCTCTCTCTCTCTTTCAAATAATGGCCATTCTAGTGAATGTGAAATGATATTTCATGTTGTTTTTGATTGGCATTTTTCTGATGACTAGTGTTGATGATCATATTTTCATGTGCTTTTTGATCATTTGTATTTTTTTCTTTTGAAAATTTTTCATTTAAGTCCTCTATTTTGTAAGTTTTGTTGTTGTTACTGAACTTTAGGAGATCTTTATATATTCTTTGTATTAATCCTTTATCACATGTGATATGTGACAACTCATTGCCAAATTATAAATCAATATCATGAAAAATTTTCTTAAGTTTATTCCAAGAATTTGCTAGTTTTAGCTCCCAAATTTAGGTCTTTGATCCATTTGAGTTAATTTTTGTATATAATATAAAGTATGTATCCAATTTAATTCTTTTGTGAATATTTAATCCATATATTTTCTTTTTAGAAGTTTTATGTTTCACATTTAGGCATTTTATTCATTTTAATTTTCATGTATTATGTAAGGTCACTTATAGATTATGGATTACTGATTATGAATTAGTAAATATTTTCCTCAAAACATTGAATTGCTTTTGTATTTTTAAAAATTAGCTGAAGAGATGTCTATTCTACAAATTCTTGTGATTCTTTTAAAACTATTGTATTTTAGTTATACAGGTTTTCCATGTAAATATTAGATTCTGCTCACTGAGTATTTTCTTGTGAGTGTGTTGAATTTGCAGAGCATTGACATCTTGTTGCTGTAGTTTTTATCTGAAATGTCCTGGAAAGGCCCATATCTTAAAGGATTGGCCTTCTACCTGTTAATGGGAGGTGGTGAAAACTTTGATAGGGCCTTTGGAACAATGTTAGGTCATTTTAAGGCATGCACTTGAAGGGAATATTGAGGCTCTTTCTCCTTTCTCTCTTTTTGCTTCCCATGAATGCCTCTGTCATGTCCAACCGTGATGTTGTACTTCCATGGAACCATAGCCACAGGGCCAATTGATCTTGAACTGAAATCACTTAAGTTATAAATCATAATAAACTGTGGGTTTTTTAAATATTACTTATATAGCTTAAAAATTATTCTATTAGATTCTTTGTGGATCTGTAGCTGAATATCTTTCATAATCTGGAAAATTCTTAGGTGTTGTAATGTCAGGAAGTTCTAACCATTTTCTCTCAAATCTCTTCTTGAATCCCATTTATACATATAGCTTTTTTGATTTTGTTTCACAGTTCTTGTATGGTATATTCTGTTTCGTTTTCTTTTCTCTTTCCTGTTTCTTGCTGTTCAGCTTATTTCTATACATCAAGAACTAATTGATTTATTTTTCAGCTATGTCAAGTCTACTGATAAATGCTTTAAAGACTTTAAAAAATACTTACTACTGCATTTTTTAGTTTTATCAATTCTTTTTAGCTTATTATTGTGGTTTCTGCCTCTCTGATGAAATTTCTAATTTATTTATGAGTTTATCCTCCTTTTTCACTCACTAGAGATTTAAACATATCAATCTTAATTAAAAAATTCATCCAATATCTGGTCATTTCTGAGTCTGGTTTTGTTTACTGTATTCTCTCCACACAATAGATTGTTTATTCTTGATTTTTTGTATGTTTCACAATTTCTTTTTAGATATTCTTAGTTATAAGTTTATTTCAGGCAGTAGCCAAGACTCCAAAACATCCTGAGTAACATGGACTAGAAAACAGTTTTTACATGTCAGCAAGATAGAAACTCCTAGAAGGTTTTACTTTGTCAGACTTGGCTGTAATAGGTTGGTTTCACAATTTTTGATTAAATGCTGAATAGATAGTTGAAACAGTAGAGAATTATACAAATACTGTTTTTCACTAGAAAATAGATACTCTTTTTTTCCTAGGTCATTGTGTGGATTTATGTCAACCTAGTCAGGAATTCAGCTGTTTTTGATACTATGGTTACTTTCATTTTGCCACTGGCTTCAAATTCTTCCAGCATTATTTTATTCTTGAGGGTAGAGACTGGCTGAGGTGATTGAGAATTTTTCTTCAATGTTCTGTTCTACTCCAAACTTTGTGTTTTCCTAGGTAACTGTGCCACATGGGCATTTCTTTCTATGCTTATATTCATACTCAAGAAGTAGATGACCATTGCGTATTCCATGCTTGCTAGTTTTGTTTTGAGAGAGCAGGAGTATATTCTGTTGTATTAGTCTAGTTTCAGTATTAGAAAGGACCTATATTCCTTGGTTTTGAGGTGGGTTTTAAAAATGATCCTGCTTCTTTTTCCTGTGCCATCAAACTTTGCCTTAATTTTTGATGGATCTTGTGTGAAATTGATTTCTCCTCCTTCCCATGATGTAGGAAGCCTCTAAAAGTCTCAGTGTAGAATCCTGGGCCTGGGACTGTTTCCTGCTTCTCCTCCAGGTGTAGAGGATGTTACTTTTATTGTTCCTTTTCCTGAATTGTCTCTAACTTGTGTACTGAATTGTAAAATTTGCTGTTTCTCCCCTAATGGCATAAGGCCTTACTTATGATAAGAGACAAGAACATTGGAAGAGCTTCATGTCTCTTGATAACAAAAGCCACCCCTCTTCTTTGGGCATGTACCACAAATAAGTGCAGTTTTGAGTCTAGTGCTCTGGCTCTGATATTTCTCTAGAACAACTGATAGGGGCCTATATGGAAGATTCTGAAAGTGGGTATGAATTCCTCATATGTTTGTAATTCCCAGTATTCTATAAGCTCATGTTTCCTGTATGTAACCTTTCATAATTAAAAAAAACTACCTTAAGATTCTTATTTACTTGCAAGGGGAACCAGTATTTCTTCTTCCAGTGCCCTACCATAGAAGAGTCATCCTCTCTCTTTTTTGTGGGGCCTGATTTTCTTTGATATTTGGGGATTTGCTTTACTTTCTAATGTCAGTTCTGTGATAGATTTGAAGAAGTTATGGTTTAGCATTTCATTGGGATTTTTTTGTAAGTTGAAAATTATGTTCTTTCCATTTTTTTTACATCTTAAGTGGATTAAAAACTTCTAAAATGTTAAAAAATAAGTCACTTTAAGAACTTCCAACCTAATATAACACCATATTTCTCCATATAATTGTCACAGATTTTAAGTGAATTATTTATCAAAAGTAAGATATGATTATTATGGGAAGATTTTTTGTTTTCCCCTGATTTTTGACCAAATTAGCATAAATACCAAGCTTATTTTAGTATCAGCTTCTAACATTTGATGAATTTATGTCTCATACATACATTTGTCAGTGAAATATTGAAAGTATCTTTATATATATGTATATATAGACATTATGAATATATATAATATTTACTTTAATATATTTAAGTATACTTGTAGTCCTTAAAATGCCAATGTATCTATTCTTATAATTTTGAAAATGGGAAGCCTAAAATATGCACAATAGGTGCTAGAATTTATCTGATTGGATTCCATTTTAATACACATTTTTTAGCTGCTAATATTAATTTACTCTCATACTCATTGCCAACATTTGTAAATTAAAAGGGGTGACCTTTATGTCAACTGTTAAAGTAAAGGTGAAAATCATGCCCACCTAAAGTTTTCAGAAGCAGTGTGTCTCTCTATTATCTATTTATCTATATTTGGCGTCCACCTCTTATCTTTTTTCTAATCATATATTTTTCAGATGAATCTTTTTTAATTTGTTCTTTTCAAATATACAAGACAGTAGGTACCTTTTGACATATACACAGAGTATAATTCATTCTAAATGGGATCCATTTTTGAGGTTGTACATGATGTGGAGTTTCACTGGTTATGTTTTCATATATGAACATAGGAAAGATTTACCATATTCATTCTACTGTTTTTCTGATTCTCATCCTCCTCCCTTCTTTTTAATCCCTGTTTGTCTAATCCAATGAAGTTTTCCAGAAAACTTCTATAACTCATAAACAAATTCAGCAAAGTAGCAGGATTTTAAATCAATATCAGTTGCATTCATATATACCAAAGATGAATCAGATGAAAGAGAAATCAGGAAAACTATCTGACTCACAATAGCCTAAAAAAATAAAATACTTGGGACTCAATATAAAAAAGAAGTGAAAGAACTCTACAAGGAGAACTACAGAACACCAAAGAAAGAAATTGAAGAAGACCTTAGAAGATAGAGAAATCTCATATATTCTTGGATAGACAGAATTAATATTGTCAAAATGGCCATACTACCAAAGGTGTCATGCAGATTTAATGCAATTCCTATTAAAATTCCAATGATGTTGCAGGGAAATGGATGGCATTAGAGCAGATTATGCTAAGTTAAGCTAGCCAATCCCTAAAAAACAAATGCCAAATTATTCTTTGATATAAGGAGAGCAACTAAGAACAGAGCAGGGAGGAAGAGCATGAGAAGAAGATTACCATTAAATAGGGACAAAACATGGGAGGGAAAGGGAGAGAAAGGGAGATTGCATGGAAATGGAAGGAGACCCTCATTGTTATACAAAATTACATATAAGAGGAAGTGAGGGGAAAGGGAAAAAAAACAAGAGAGAGAAATGAGTTAGGATAGATGGGGTAGAGAGAGGGGAAGGGAGGGGAGGGGGGATAGGAAGGGCAGCAGAATACAACAGACACTAGTATGACAGTATGTAAAAATGTGGATGTGTAACCGATATGATTCTGCAATCTGTATAGGGGGTAAAAATGGGAGTTCATAATTCACTTGAATCAAATGTATGAAATATGATATGTCAAGAGCTTTGTAATGTTTTGAACAACTAACAATAAAAAAAAGAAAATGTGATGTCCCGCCCAAAGTTAAAAAAAAATTCCAATGATGTCTTCATAGAAATAGAAAAAGCAGTCATGAAATTCATTTTGAAAAATAAGTCCCAGAATAGCCAAGGATATCCTTAGTGAGAAAAGTGAAGCAGGAGGCATCACAATACCAGACCTAAAATTATGCTTCAGAATTATAGTAACAAAAATGGCATGGCATTGGTACCAAAACAGAATGAAGGTCAATGGAACAGAATAGAAGACACAGAGACAAACCCACATAAATACAGGTATCTCATACTAGATAAAGGCGCATAAACATACATTGGAGAAAAGATAGCATCTTCAACAAATATTTCTGGGAAACTGGAAGTCCAAATGTAGTAGAATGAAATGGAACCCATATCTCTCACCCTGCACAAAGTCAACTCAAGGTGGATCAAAGACCTAGGCATTAGACTACAGACCCTGTGCCTACTAGAAGAAAAAGTAGGTCCAACTCTCCATTATGTTGGCTTAGGAACTGACTTCCTCAACATGGCTCCTAAAGCATAGACGTAAAATGAAGAATCAATAAATGGGATGGTATTATACTAAAAAGTTTCTTCACTGCAAAGGAAATAATCAAGAATATGAAAAGAGAGCCTACTAATGTGAGAAAATCCTTACCACTTGCACCTCAGATAGAGCATTAATCTCCAGGATATATAAAGATCTCAAAAAACTTAACACCAGAAAAATAAATAACCCGACAAATAGGACAAAAGAACTGAAAAGGCACTTTAGAGGAGAAGAAATAAGAATGGTCAACAAATATATGAAAACATGTTCAATATCTCTAGCAATTAGAGAAATGCAAATTAAAACTACTCTTGTATTCCCTCTCTAGTCAGAATGGCAATCATTAAGAATAGAAGCAACAATAAATGTTGGCAAGGATGTGGACAAAAAGGCTCACTCATATATTGCCAGTGGGACTACAAATTGGTGCAAACACTCTGGAAAGCAATATGGAGATTTCTCAGAAAACTTGGAATTGAACCACTATGTACCCAGTTATCCCACTCCTTTTTTATATACCCAAATGACTTAAAATCAGCATACTACAGTGATGTGGACACATCAATATTTATAGCATCTCAATTCATGATAGCTAAGTTGTGAAACCAACCTAGGTGTCCTCAACAGATGAATAAATAAATAAAATGTGGTACATATACACTATGGAATGTTACTCATCCATAAAGTATGAAATTATGGCATTTTCTGGTAATGGATGGAACCGAAGACTATCATGCTAAGTGAAATAAGTCAATCCCCCCAAATCAAAGGCTGAATGTTTGCTATATGGATGCTAACACACAATAAAGGTGAGGAAGGGAAGAATAGCAGCTCACTGGATATGTGAAGCTGTTTTAAAATATTGTTGTAGTAGTACTTAAAATCATTTATTACTGAATTGTCTTTGCTAAAATATTAGGATGCGTGGGATATTTGTGAATGTACTTAATGCAGTGGTGATGATTATGTGGTAAAATATTGTAGATCTCAAATTGTTTTTGATAATAGAACATTCAGAAGACATAATGCTACTTATACAATAAACTAAATTGAGTATATGTGACCAATTAGATACAATATGAATTATTAAATAATTGATACAATTTGATGACCCATTCTTGGATTTCAGTAATGATACTAGATATTTTTAAATCTAATTTTCATAACACAGCTTTGGAAAATGGGTTGTACTATTCTCTCTCTCTCTCTCTGTTTTTTTTTTTTTTTGTACAGTGGATTGAACCTAGGGGTACTTAACCACTGAGCCACATTCCCGAGCCCTTTTTAATATTTTATTTAGAGACAGGGGTCTAGCTGAATTGCTTAGGGCCTTGCGAAGTTGCTGGGGCTGACTTTGTACTCATGGTCCTGCCATTTCAGTCTTCCAATCCACAGGGATTACACGAGTTTGCTACCAGGCCCCATCTATCCTCTTTTTTATTAATTAGAGGAACTGAGAGTTAAGGGTAGTAGGTTGATTACTTTGGTTCACGGAAAATTAGTATGTAGTAGAGGTGAGATCTCAGCTAATATCTTTCTGATTTCAGAATGTATCTCTTTCTCTGCATCACAATGTGTTTTTAATTGCTCCCCCCGCCATGAGTGGGAAAGAAGGTAAGTTAGTGGTAAAAATCTTATTGGACTTGTATTGCTAACTATATTTTAATTTCTGTTTCATGTGATCTTTTTTTTCTTTTTTAAATAGGCAATGATACGGGAAATGATGATGCCATCGGAGGAAATGTGAGCAAATATATGGTGCTTCCAACTGGATACTGTGGACAACCCAAGAAAGGACATCTTATTTTTGATGCTTGCTTTGAAAGTGGTAAGTATAAGACTTTTGCCTTTGAGTTTGTCTGGGGTATGACTCTTTTTTTCAGAATTCAGTTCCACCTGACTATTTAGAATGATTCAACCCACTGACGGAATTAACTTGGAAAAATTTAATTGCTAAAATTGATAGTATCATTAATTTGGAATAAAACTGTATGATTTGACTGTATTATAAATTGTTAGTTATTGGATGTTTACTGTATAGTGGGATCTATCATAACATGTTCATAGAACATAGTCTTTGGGATAAAGGAGATCTTTCTTATGAAAAATTATTATGAAACAGATTTAATTGAATACAAACAAAAGACCAAAATTAATATCACCTCATAAGTAACAAATGTTGTGGATTTTCTGAAAGGGGTAGGGATAAGGCTTTTATTAACCTATTTATAAATGTCCTGAAACTTATACTCTGAAGGACATATAGTAGATACTCAGAAGGTGTTGAAAACATTAATAACAAATAGATATGGGCCTGGGGATGTGGCTCAAGCAGTAGCGTGCTCACCTGGCATCCCTGAGGCACTGGGTTTGATCCTCAGCACCACATAAAAATAAAATAAAGATGTTGTGTCCACCAAAAACTAAAAATTAAATATTAAAAACTCTCTCTCTCAAAAAAATTAAATAAATAAATAGGTGTAATTTTATTTTATAAATAAGTTTGAATTTTCTTTGGTTCTGAATAATGTATGCTTGTGTGTGTGTGTGTGTGTGTATGTGTATGTATGTATGTATCTGTCTGTTTGAAGGTATATCCCAGTTTCAGTTATATGACAGTTCTTTGAACCTTAAAAACATTGGTTTTTTATATCAAACAATTGAAAATTTGTTTTTGCACTGTCTTGACCTTTGATTATTCCACATCATGTTATTTCAATATGGCTGGCATAACAAAATTACAAAAAACAAGTATCAGATTAAACAACATGAATCTATTGTCTCTGGTTCTGGAGGTTAGAAGTCTGAGATAAAGATGTTAGCAGTGTTAGTTCCTTTTAAAGGTCATATGGAAGAACATGTTTTATGCTTCTCTTCTAGATCTGATAAATTGTTAGTATAGGCATCACCCTGATCTGCCTTCATCTTCATATGGTTGACTCCATTTATGTGTTTCTGTTTCCAAATTTTCTCTTTTTATGAAGGTATCAGTCATATTGGATTATAACCCCTTCTATTTATCTCATTTTAAGATGGTTACTTCTGTAAATACTTTGTCTTCTAGTAAAGTCATATTGTAAGGTACTTGGTTTTAAGATTTCTATATTATTTTGAGGGGACACAAATCTTTCCAGTCAGTTCTGAGTAATGTCCACATAGTTAGAAACAATATCCTCAATTTTTAAAGAAAATATTGTACTGTCTACAAGAAACTTAAAAAATAATTGTGCATAAATGTCAGAAAGTTAAATAGGGGAAGGGAGCAGGAGACAGGGAGAGGGAAGGGGAAGAAGAGGTACTGGGGTCTGAATTAGGACAAAGTATATTCCATGCTTGTAAAATTATGTCAAAATGGATTCTACTGTCATGTATAACTAAGAAGAACCAATACAAATATGTACTTATGGCTTTTCTGTAGTATAGCTGGTGCCTAGAAAATACCTTTGATTTTTTTTTTAAATTCAGTTAAAGACTAGAAGGCCTTTATAATAAGAGATCATGAGGATTGGGTTTATTTTTACTTTAAAGATTGTCTTGGTTTACCTACAGCTTGAAATAATTCATTTTTCTTTCCTAGACATCTTTTCATTAACCACACTACAGTCTTTTTTTCATACCTTACCAGAATGCTCAGTATAAGGATTTGTCTAATTTGACCACAAATTCACCAAATGAATAATAAATATTTTACTCACAATATATGAATAATTGGCTCTATCCCTTAGATCTGTGCTAATCTCATCCAGAAACATCCTGACAGACAGACCAAAAAATGATATTTAATCTGGACACTACTTGGTTTGGTTGAGTTGACAAATAAAATTAACCATCATAGAAGTAATAGTCAAAAGAAAGTTCTGTTGGATGAGTATAAAAAGGCAATGTATGAATTTCTATCAGTTTGCTATAGGTAGTCTATAAATGTAGTTGTGAATTTTCTGGAAACCAGTGCCTTGAAATAAAATTAATAAGGTCCTGAAAACTGGTAGAAATTCTTCCAGTTTGGCTTTCTAAAACGGATACTGAAATGTGATGAACTGTGATATAACTTTGGTATTTACTACAATATAGTTCATCATGGCACAACTTGTAACATCCTTCAATGTAGGCTGAGGGCATAATACTAAAAGGCATTTTAGTGAAAGCAATTCAATTGCCATTTAAAACAATTTGTTTGACATATGCATGTTTCATCTGACCTAGTTTAATTCATTAATTTATCTTAGACAATTTAAAATAGGGATGTCAGAGAGGTTCTCTCTTATGTTCAAGTCTTGTGTGCTACTGTGGCTGACTCGTGTGCTATGTTGTAAAAGATTCTGAGGATGCATCCAGATGTATTAATAAGGCATGAGTGTTTAATACAGTCAATGAATTGAGAGCATTGGTTCATGTGAATGAACTATAATGCTTCCAGACAAGCCTTCATAGGTATTTTTTTTTCTTTCAGAGTTTTAAAAGTGTGTAAAGTGCCTAGCACATTCCAAGGCATCTAGCTGGTGGCTAATTAATCTGTTTTTCTTGTAAGAAATAAGGCCTGCAGGTTAAATATAAACTCTCCTGTGAATCATTGATCTCTTTTTTTTCATATTTTCTCTCTATAGCTATTGTTTCCCTTGGGGAAATAGGTGTACCACCCTAATTTTGTCATTCTAGAAATGCTTGGCACATCATATTTTTAAACATCTTTTGGTTCTCTACCAGAATATAGCCTGCTTCCGGACAGAATCTGATTGTGATCAAATCAAGCAGACGCTTACAAAATGAAGTACTCAATTAATATTGTATTTGTTGAATGAAGTCATGTAAGCAATAGAAATATGGGGAATGCTAATTTTCTTTCCCCAAAGCCATCTTATTCCCAAAGATATCTTTGATAAAAAAGCCATTTTAATTGCTTGTCATTCCCTAATTCATCATGTTTTCTCAAGCTCCAACACCTTTGAAGACACTATTTTCTTTGTGCCCCAGATCCCTCTCTCTACCTGGTAGTACCTGTTGGGCAGGTTTAGTTGTCCCTAACTCTGTGTTTATACACATTGCTTCGGGGCTCTTTAATAGCTCATATTGCATTGTAGTCATTTAATTGTCTCTTCCCTTTTCCTCATTACTGAAGTCAGAATAAATCTACAATGTAGGAATCCTAGATTGTTTCTTCCCTGTCAGAACTTAAGTAAGCGTTGTATATTTAGATGGGGATCTCAGGAAGCTCAAGGGAGAGAGTAGGGAGAATTACCCAGTGAAAGAAGAAAAGCAAATAAAGACTGTATACATGAAAACACACAGCAATGGCTGTAGGCAGATTAGCTGTGATGAGAGGAAGCCAATGCCATAGGACTCATGCATAGTTTATCTATCTCTGCCTCCATGCTAATTTCTTCTTTTTCCTATTGCATGATGCTGACTGATCACCTGGTTTTTCAGTGTATAGTCTGTGGTAGTGTTTCCTTTAGAACATTTATTATCTTAAACATATATTTTTTGGATAGTACTTCAAAATCAAGGATCTGCATGCTTTGTACTCATTTTCATAGCTTGATTAATAAAATCTTTCCCCAAACTTTTGTGTCCAGTCTTCCAACTTCACTATCTGCAGTCCCCCGAACAACTCATTGCCAAGCCATTTGCCATTGACAAAAGTCCATGTATATCCTTACCTCATACTACTTTCCCCTTGCTACAAAGTATGTGAGTATGAAAACTGCTCTAACCTATGTCTATCTAAATATTTTCCTCCAACTGAAGTCCTATAAAGACCACTATATGAAACCACCAGGTAACAATGTGTAGAGAACAGAGGCCATAGATATGAACTTCTTTTGAGGCCATAGGTATGAGTTTAGTAAAAGGTATTGGTGTAACACGTAGATGACATAAGAGTCTAGGCCACCTGTCACTTAAGTTGAACAGTTATTTGATGTGTCATGGTCAGATGCTTGGCATCTAGTAGGCCTAGAACTTTGTCATCAGCTGCTTTTGAACTGATAGTTTCATTCTGCAGAAAGCATCCCTTGCTCTAGAACTCCAGGGGTCTGCTTGGTATATATTCTTTAGTATCTTTTCTAATTCGCTTTTGCCCACTCAAAATTTGCTGCTTTCTGAGTCTCCTGATAGATGTGGTCAAGGCAATATTAGAGAATGGAATAGGCCACAAACACAAAGAGATCTGCCAAGTACTGTGTTTCTTTTTTCTTCCCCCCAGTTTTGTTAAGTATAATTGACAAAAATATAAACATTTAAGGTATACAATGTGATGTTTTGATATACATTGTGAAATGATTGTCACAATAAAACTAATTAAAATACTTATTAACTCAGAGTTACCTTTTTTCTTTTTTTTTGATGGTGAAAACATTTAAGATCTGCTCTCTTAGCAAGTTTCAAGTATACAGTATAATTTTGCTTCTTTTTTAGTGGTAGGAGATGCACAGTGTAGTAACTTGTTTTTTACCTTAGGGATGTCCTGGCTTATTTCTTTGGATACCTTAAAAACTCATCCTCTGAGAGACAGCTGAATCTTTGTAAGATTTATATTTCATAACCTGGCAAGTATACATCTTAACCAGGAATTTGTGGGTTGAATTGTGTCCCTCTTTCCTCAAAAGAGATGCATTGTATAATATGTCAAAATATACTCTACTGTCATGTATATTTAAAAAGAACAAATGAAAAAATATAAAATAAAAATAAATAAAGAAAAGAAAAAAAGGGTGATGCATTGAAGTCTTAATCCCTGATGCTAGGGGTGAGACTTTATTTGGAAATAGAGTATTTTCAAATGTAATCAATTTAAGATGATACTGGAGTAGGATAGGGCCCTGATCTGATAGTTATTGTTCTTATAGGGAAAGAGAAATTTAGAGATACATATGCACACTGAGGGAAAGTGACCATGTGAAGATGAAGGCAGAAATTTGAGTGATATAGGTATAGATGAAAAAATGCTAAGGATTATTGGTAACCATGGTTGGCAACTATATTCAAAGCAGAATGGATTTATTATATGAGATCATAGAATCCAGAATCTGACTATATTATCCAAAAGAGCCCAGACATTCCTTCTTTTTACCAAATCAATATACAAAATAAACTAGTAGACACTAGTATCATTGAGAAATTCATGGACAGAGGCTTCTCTAGATTAATGTTGATGATAGGAGTTTTGCTATGGAATTTGACTTCTTGGTGTTAATAAATAGGATTCCATTCATATCTGCATATTTTTGTGATACTCTTCAACACTTCTCCAATATGTTCCCAGCACCTTTCTCCATCTCTCATGTACTATGATCCCTTATTATGCCTAAAATTTAAGGAACCATACAGTAGAGAATTAGGATAGTTTCAGATTTATTTGCCAGGACATAAAATCCTGAGTCATGGGAGAGTTTCCTTATGTGAATGAATTATGCCTTATCTAGTGTTTGATTTCTCTTCCAGTCTGATATATTAAAGATGTACTAGCTCATATCCCTACTGTTTCTGATGGTACATGTTGGTCATAACTTATAACCTATTTTGATGAATTTTGGATTTCTTTGAGCTGTTTCCGCGTGTGGTAAAGTTTATATTTCTTTGGCCTGTGCCAAAATCTGACTGAAGATATTGGTCAAGGTACTTCAATTGCTTTTGTTGAATAACAAATCACTCAAGAAAGTATTAGCATGAACTAACAATTTTATTATATTAAAGGATTTGTTGGATCAAGAATTCAGAAAGCGCCCAGAGGAAGATACCTCGTCTTTGCTTCACAATGTCTGGACCCTCAGCTGGGAAAATTTATATCTGAATGTGATTCAAAAGTCATATGGCTTATAGCTACATGCATTTTGAAGATATGTTCTCTAACATGTCTGGAACTTGTACTGGATATTGGCTGGGACCTCAGCTGTGCCTGTACCAGAGCACCTGTATGTAGCCTCTTCCTTTGGCTTGGCTTTTCTCACAGTATGATGACTGAAGGTATTGGAGTTTTTGCATGGAAATTAGGGATCCAAGTGTGAGTTTGAAAGCAATTAAGGTGGAAGCTGAATTATCAATTAGCTGGGAAGTCACACAGCATCCTTTCTACTACATTACATTGGTCACTACAATCTATCCAATTTAAAGAGACCCCATGGGTTGATAGGAGCATTGGGGATAATAAAAAAAATTGGGGATAATATTTTTTAATTACCACATTAGGAAATTAGGGGAAGTAGGAGAAGATTTTTGAGGAAGGTAAGCATTGTTTTGGGAGGATTCCTTTTTATATGAGGTCTTTTCATAGTTTCTACACAATGGAAGGCTTATTTTCTTTACCAAGGAAAATCTGTGATGCAGAAAGAGAGCCCTGTTTCCCTTACTTGGTATTCAGGGGAAGACTGCCATCCTGTTAAGGAAGAAGAGACTATTCAAATCAAGGCAGGTCCTGATCTTTGAAGGTTGGACATCAAGCCAGGTTAAGATAATAAACACTTATGCAAGGAAACGAAGACAAAAATCTTGAGACATAAGTTAATGTTTGGGCTGACAGTGTTGGTGATTGGCTTATGGGAACCATAGAACATCTCTGGCTATAGACCCTTAAAGATCTATAGATTCCGGTCAGGATGATTAGAGGCTGGGAACCAGGTAAGGGCTAGTATGATTATAGTACTGTTATCCTATTAGTCATATTTGAACTTGCTTTATCCGAAAATCCACTTTAGATGAACCAAACCAAATAGAAAGCAAATCTTGTTAATCTGGTATTATTACAGAAACAATACTTAGGAATATATTTAAGACAAGTAGTCTAACAATTGTATATATGGAATTTGATGAGAAAGTATGAATACTTTTTGCTTCATATTTGAATCAATAATAAAGTGGATCAATACTTCCAAGTTTGGTTCTTTATATCCTAATCACCAACAAAAATACCCAAGAAAGCATAGATATTTTTCTGTTTATAGCCTTGAAACTCATTAATAATACTATCGGACCTCAAGCTTTCTCCAGTCAGTGGTAAGTTTTCTCTGTGTAAATAATCCTCTTGGGTGTAGTTTGAAAGCAATATTTGAAAAATTCTATTCTGGGTCTGTTATTTTTCCAGATGAATTTCATGACTGTTTTTCTATTTCTATAAGGAATGCTATTGGGATTTTGATCGAAATTGCTATATATATACTTTTGGTAGTATGGTCATTTTGAAAATATTATTTCTGCCTATCTAAGAGCAACGTAGATATTTCCATCTTCTAAGGTCTTCTTTGATTTCTGTCTTTAGGGTTCTGTAGTTTTCATTGTATAGCTCTTTCACCTCTTTCATTAAGTTGATTCCCAAATATCTTTTTTTTTTTTTTGAGGTTATTGTGAATGGGGTAGTTTTCCTCATTTCCTTCTCAGAGGCTTTGTCACTGATATACAGAAATGATTTTAACTTATGGGCATTCATTTTGTAACCTGCTACTTTGATGAATTCATTTACTAGTTCTAGAAGTTTTCTGGTAGGGTTTTTTGGGTTTTCTAGGTATAGAATCATATCGTCAGCAAGTAGTGCTAATTTAAGTTCTTCTTTTCCTATATATATCCCTGTAATTTCTTTTGTCTGTCTAATTGCTCTGGCCAGTGTTTCAAGACTATATTAAATAGAAGTGGTGAAAGAGGACATTCCTGTGTTGTTTCAGTTTTTAGAGGGAATGCCTTCAATGTTCTCAATTTAGAATGATGCTGGCTGGAGGCTTAGCATAGATAACCTTTACAATGTTGAGATATGTTCCTGTTATCCCTAGTTTTTCTAGTGTTTTGAACATCTGGAAAAATAAGAGACCCAGAATAGCTAAAGCAATCCTTAGCAGGAAGAGTGAAGCAGGTGGCATCACTATACCAGACCTTAAACTATACTACAGAGCAATATTAACAAAAACAATATGGTATTGGCACCAAAACAGACTGGTAGACCAATGGTACAGAATAGAGGACACAGAGACTAACCCACAAAATTACAATTGTCTTATATTAGACAAAGGTGCCAAGAACATGCATTGGAGAAAAGATAGCCTCTTCAACGAATGGTGCTAGGGAAACTGGAAATCCATATACAACAAAATGAAATTAAACCCCTATCTCTCACTATACACAAAACTCAACTCAAAATGGATCAAGGCCTTAGGGATATAACTAGAGACCCTGCATCTAATAGAAGAAAAAGTAGGCCCTAATATCCATCATGTGGGATTACGCCCTAACATCCTTAATGACTCCTGTGGCATAAGAATTGAAATTTCAAGAATCAATAAATGGAATGGAATCAAACAAAAAAGTTTTTTCTCAATAAAAGAAACAATCTGTGAGGTGAATAGAGAGCCTATATCTTGGGAGCAAATCTTTATCCCTCACATATCAGATAGAGCACTAATCTCTAGGGTACATAAAAAATTAAAAAAGCTAAGCACCAAAAACAAATAACCCAATCAATAAATGGACCAAGGACCTGAAGAGACACTTCTTAGAAGATGATGTACAATCAGTCAACAAATATATGAAAAAAATGTTCATCATCACTAGCAATTAGAGAAATGAATTTCATCTCACTCCAGTCAGATTGGCAGCTATTATGCATAAAAACAACAATAAATGTTGGGGAGAATGCAGGGAAACAAGTAGACTCATACACTTCTGGTGGGACTGCAAATTGGTACAGCCAATATGGAAATCACTATGAAGATTTCTTGGAAAATTGGGAATGGAACCACCATTTGACACAGCTGTCCCTCTCCTCAGTCTATAAAATCAGCATAGTACAGGGACACAGCCACATCAATGTTTATAGTAACACAATTCAGAATAACTAAACTGTGGAACCAACCTAGATGCCTGTCAATAGGTGAATGGATTAAAAATGTGTCATATATACAGAATGGAATATTAATCAGCAATAAAAGAATAAAATCATGGCATTTGAAGGTAAATGGATGGAGTTAGAGAAGATAATGCTAAGTGAATTTAAGTCAATCCCCAAAAAACAAATGCTGAATGTTTTCTTTGATATAAGGAGCCTGATTCATAGTGGGATAGGGAGTGGGAGCATGGGACAAATAGACAAACTCTAGATAGGACAGAGGAGTGGGAAGGGAAAGGAAGGAGCATGGGGTTATTGATGATGGTGGAATGTAATGATCATTATTATCCAAAATGCAGGTATGAAGACACAAATTGGTGTGAACAATTTTTCACATCTATGGTTGTATACAAAGTATGAAGACACAAATTGGTGTGAACATACTTTGTATACAACCATAGATATGAAAAATTGTGCTCAATATGTGTAATAAAAATTGTAACGCATTCCATATATATAGAATTCCATATATAAGTCATATATAAATAAAAAAATATAAGGTGAATACTAAAGTAATTGCTAAATTTGTACTTGAAAGACCTCATTCTTTCACAGATAATCGAGGCATTTTTCTATAACGTTTTGTTCTTGTATCTGTCTTTTTTGTCTATATGGGGTGGAATTATTATATAAGATAATGGATATCTGATATTATTCCTTGATGTATCATGAAATTACTCTCATTGGATATTCTAAAGAATCCAAAAAGAGATAGATTGACTTGATTTAATATTTTCTTACTCTTCAATTTGTTTCTTCATTCATAATCTACACCTTTATCAGTGGAGGTATGAATTTGAATTGTCCCTTAAATGTGGGAGAACACAGTTATTTAAAACAAATGTGTTGGAAAAAATGTCTCATAGGGCTGATTTCATTGCTACATTTACAAACAAGTGCTTGAAACCATATGTACTGGTAATTCTTTCCTAATATATTTTGTGTAGTTATTTAAAAAAAACTTCTGTATACTAAACAAATTAGAGTGGGTTTATCTTTTATCAATTTTCATCATTATTCCTGAAGAGTCCTCTAATCCAGGAAAAAAAATGATTGTTTTACTTATCAATGTACACAAGGAGATATTGAAATAGCTATAAAGCATGATATAAAATATAGTTCTCATTTTTAATATATTGATTGTTAAAAATACTTAATGGGAAATCATATAGCTAGTGGAGTCTTATCTTTGGAAAGAGATGGTTCTGGTTATGTGTTTTAAAGTTTTATTAACTGAGTGACCTTAATTTAATTGCTGTATTAGTCAATATTTTCCAGAAAACAGAACCAACAGGCTGTATATATGAGTTTTTTATGGTATTGGCTTGGAAGTTTATGAATGATGGCAGGTCCAAAATCTGTGGGTGGGCCAGTAGGCTAGAGATCCAGGGAAAAACCAGTGATTTAGCTCTAGTCTGAAGGATATCCATTTGCAGAATTTCCTCTTGCTCAAGGAGATCAGTAATTTGTTCCATTCAGGCTTTCATCTGATTGGATGAAATTTCACCAACATTGTGGAAAGCAACCTGCTTTACTGAAAATCTATTGAGTTAAGTGTTTCTCATCCAGAAGAGGCTCATAGAGTCATTCAGAGTAATGTTTGACCACATATCTGGGCTCTATAGCCCTGCCAAATTGACATATGAAATGAGTGTTCACACTTAGCCTTTCTGAACTTTAGTTTTCTGGAATAATAGATTATCTTGAAGAATGTTGTGAAAATTATATGAGGCAATGAATTATATGCCTAACACATGGTATTTTCTCCATAAATGTCAATTATTATTAACTTACCTTGACCTCACCCTCTTCTTCCTTTCCCCTACTTTCTTCTTCTTTCTCCTCCTTGTTTTCATGGACTAGAAATAAGATCCATGATTGGCATGTGATGCAGAATATTCCTATATGATTTAAAAGAGTACATCACATAACTGTTGATTATTTAGAAAAACAAAAGAAAATTACTCTTTTTAAATCAGTAAAAGGTGGATTCATTGATAATGATTCATTAACCAAAATAGTATTTTAAAAATGTATTAAGTATTCACTATATTCTGTCTGAGTCTCACTGGGCAGCTAGAAGTCAAGTGACACTCCTTAAGGTGGTTGCTTCCTAGCAAAAAATAAAATAAAAGAGGCTGTGTTTGAGTGAAAAATCTTAACAGCATTTAAAGTTTGATATGATTTGACCCCCTACCAACATTTCCAGGCTTTTTTCTTACTGCTCTATGCTTTGGTGTTGGATTCTACTTATTAGTTCCCACGTGTATGATGTAGTTTTATGCTTCCTTGCTTTGCCTTATATGATTTCCCTTGCCTTGAGAGCCATTCCTACTTTTCTTCTTAAGACTTATTTGCATTTATCCTTCAATAAAGCTCAATTTTCTAACTAGGAAGACTTTTCAGAAGCCCTAGGTTGATTTAAGAGAATTGTCTTCATTACTTCCGAATTGCAGTTAGTTTAAGTGAGTGACTTCTTTGCTTCTAATCTCTATATTATGAATTACTTTTGGATCTATTTGTTGATGTATCTTACTAATTTTTTGATTCAGGTGCTATACTTCGTTCATTTTATAACCTCTGAGAATCAAACAGAGAATTTAGTGTTGCTAATAAACATTTGTCAACTTGTACTGTAGGAATTTTTTTTTTCTTAGACAGAGGTTGCTTTTATAATTTGATACCAACCCAGGAGTGATATCCTATACTTTTCTGTATATCCCATATACCTGGAGCTTTATGTTTTATGATGATTTTGGTTTACATTTCCTCCCTTTTGGTTTCCCATGTATCTTGGTTTTTACTTTCAGCTTTGTGTCATACTTGATATGGAATTTAACTTTTCTTGATGTCCACAAGAAAGCATATGTGTTCCCATGTGGTATTGTGGGTTTGTACAGATATTGTGGATTATTCCGTCTCTCATGGGTCCCTATTTCAAATCCTCCCCTCAGTTTATGGAATAATTTTTTAATTTCAATGGCTCGAGGTTATTCTTGTTTCTAACTTTTTAAGATTTAAATGTAGCTGGCATTTCTATTCTGCTAGGCCTCAATTCTTGAATTTGTTTTATTCCCTTTAATTTTGCTCAAAAACTCTTCAACCATTGCTTGATCTCATCTTTTCTTATAATACCTGGAAGGAACAAACACATATTAACATGTATCTTAAAATTATGTCTCCTAGATTTACAGTCTCATTAGATCTATGATCTTCCTTCCAAGTTGTCAAAGTGTATATATTTTACTTTACAGGCAATTATCTCTCCAGTCTGGTAAATTGATTTTCTTACTGCCTGATTGCTAAGCTGTTGCCACATGTTTGAGGGTTTTGTTGAGAATCAACTTGAATTTTAGTCAACAGATTCTGCATTGGTTTACATAGGCTTGACTCCTGTAACAAATAGATTGTAAAGTATATAATGGTGCAAATAAGAGAGAAAGTTCTCTCTTGCTCATGTAAGAGTCTAAGGAAAGTAAATATTCATGGTTAGTGAGAAACTCTTTTACATGATGATTCAGGATTCTAGTGTCCTTCCATCTGGTCTCACTGTTTTTAATATCTTTGTCATCGTCAATCTGTAATTTGTGGAGGGAGAAAGGATAAGGAGGAGACACATCTGATTCTTAAAAGCAGATACTGGCACTTTAGTGAAGATGATTTAGCAAACTATATTACATGCATGTATAAATATGGCATAATGAATCCAATTATTATGAATAATTATAATGCACCAATAAAAAAACTTAGATGAAAAAATGCAATCTGCCATACTATCAACCCCCAAACTTTAAACTAGAAATATATATCCTCTCAACTTATAATCAGTTGGTAATAACTCACCATAAGGACACATCTAAAGACCATAGAGACAGAAATACAGTCTATTTGTGTGTCTAGGAAGAACAGGAAATAGACATTTTGGCTATAAGCAGCGATCTCTGCCACACTGATCTTAATTCCCATTTCTTCAACTCCTATTCTGGTACATTCATTTGTGAAGCAAGATAAAACACACCTAGCCTATTAAACAGCAGAATAAAACCATTTATACTTTAGTACCAACTTGTACAAAGAGTATCATACTGGTGTAGAAATTAAGGAAGATACCAGTGTGGATTGAGATAGAGAGGCTTCTTGGAGATGGACATTGAAGGATTTGGAGAATTTTATTCAGGAATCAGGAGAAAAAATAACTAATGTTTTGTTGTTAACCTGGCTGAAAATATGTCTTAATATTTTAATTTAAAAATCTCAGAATCTATGTTCAGAAAATTTTAATAAAAAAGAACAAAATTTCTTATGGAAAGAAAATATGACACAATATTTTCTTGTTGCCATGTGTTTTGAAAAGAACTTTGGGCTTGGATAGGGATCCTGGTCATATATTCAGAAAGAAATGTCAAAAATGTTTTAGTTTAGTTAGGTCAAATTAATCTGACTCTGGATTTCTATCTATCTCTTTGGGTTTGGGAAAATTTAGTTTCCCATATTCACTGTGGCTTTCTTTCTTTAGAGTTATGTACAATTTCATGAGCTGTATATGATACTTGGGCGTTGAGGTAAGATCTTTTGATTCTGAAATGCATCTTTACATCCTTATTATTTAAGCTCATGCAACTCCTTGAATGTGAGAAGCTGTCTTTACTCATGGTTGCCTTGATTCAGAGTCCTAGTGCTTAAGGTTGTTCCTTTATAGGTAACCTGCATAGCTACTTCTTACTGAAAACTGCCAGGAAGCACTACTTCCTTCCAATCACTCATGGAATCTTTGACTTCTATTTCTTTTCCAGTGTATAGCACTATATTTTTTATTCTCTGCTTCCAGTGGAAGTTTCTGTTTCTACTAGTATAATCTGGGATATGGTCAAGAAAAGAAGTGGAGGCCGCCTTTGCTTTCTTACTTCTACACAAACCTCCCTTACAGTAGAGGAGCTCAAACTATCTGGAGACGAGTGTAAATTGTGTGTGTGTGTGTGTGTGTGTGTGTGTGTGTGTGTGTGAATAGGCGATGATTGGGGGGAAGGGAAGGGTAGAATGTGGTGTATCAAGTACAAAACACCAACACAAATCAATATCTCAATGAATTCTCCCAGAAATAATTATTGTCAATATGGTATAATTTTTTCCTATTCACACATTGGTAATACCTAGATATCTGAAGACCTGGTGCATATCATCTATATACATGGATATGAGAGAAATTACTTAACTTTCCAGAATGTGTGATCTCAATGCTGAAATGGAGTAATGAAGCTTATTCTGCCTAATTAATGATATTGTGATTACATGAATTCATGGAAGTTAAGAAAAATGTTCTGCAAGTTCTTAATATTCTATATAGTCTAAGGACTTTAGATGTCATGAATTTGTGGCAAAAGAGACATTTCTTAGTTTGCTTTTAAGTAAAAAAAAACAAGTTATTTTAAAATAACAAACAACTTCTCAGAAGGATTAAAAAAAATTACATTTACCCTTGTTTTAGTTAGATTTTTTTGCTGCTATGTTTAAAGGACCTGACCAACACAACTGGAGGGTGGAGGGAGCTTATTAGAGTGCTCACAGTTTCAGAGGTCTTAGTCCATAGAAGGCCGGCTCCATTCCTTGGCGCTCAAGGTAAGGCAGAACATCATAGCAGAAGAGTGTGGCAGAGAGAAACATCTCCCATGTTGATCAGGAAGCAGAGAGAGAGAGACAGTCTTTACTCTCTAGATACAAAATACATACATAAAGCCATGCCTCAATTCCCACCTCCTCCAGCCATACCCTATCACTTCAATTACCACTCAGTTCATCCTTATCAGGGGATTAATTCACTGATTGGGTTAAGACTCTTATAACCCAATCATTTCTCCTCTGAACCTTCTTGCATTGTTTCATATGTGAGCTTTTGAGGGATCCCACATCTAAACTATAACAACCCTGCACTGGGTAATATATGTCATGGCTGTGTCTATTTTGAAGGGGGCAAAAAGTGAAATTTTCCCATGTTCTCTGAAAATGAACAGGGTAAGGATAATCAGAGAAGTGTTAAGCATTTATTACATGCCAGATACTATGCAAGAAAAATATCGTTTATCTCTAATTCTAGGGATTCCATGAAATAAATTTTTTTTCCCAAGTAAGGAAGGTGAGGGTCCAAACTTAAGTAACTGTTAGTAAATGACAGAACTAGGATTTGACATTACTCTTTATGACTCAAAAGCCTGAGTTCTTTATATGGTATCACACATTTCCTTTACTCTGTAATTTTGCTAGTCATAGATGGAAGGTATAAGTTTAGGTTAATAATTGTTAAGTTCATATTTTTTAGGCATTAGGAGGTCTGAGCTCAAATGTCTGGGTCTTTTTTATTTTCTCATTCTGTATCATGAAGAAATTTGGAGCTAAATTTTTGGGGTTGGTAAGTGATCTTTAAGGTACTATGATGGTTAATTTTGTGTATCAACTTGAGTGGCCACCCAGACATTTAGTCACACATTATTTTGATATATCTGTGAGGATGTTTCTGGATGAAATTAGCATTTGAATTGGTATACTGTATAAAGCAGATTTCCCTCCCTAATGTGAGTGGGTCTCATTCAATCATTTGAGGGTATGAATATTATATTGGAACTGCACCACAGACTTGCCTGTGTCTCCTTTTTATCAACTGTAGATCTTGGAACGTGTCAAAATCCATAATTATACAAGCCAGTTCTTAATAATAAATCTTGAGATACACACATGCGTACACACACACACATACACACACGTTACCCTGTTGGTTCTGCTTTTCTGTTGAGTCCTGACTAATACAAGTACAAAGAACTCTGATATTATGTGATAATGAAATTCAGCAGTAACAATGAAGAGCTGTTATTTAAAGGAGAAGCTCAGACTCAGTTCTCCTTTCAGGCAGAACTTTATTGAGAATCCTGAATGGAGTCTTTATGTTGACTTATTTACACATTTTCTTATTTATTTAGTAGTTGTTACCACCAGGAAGTTAATTGATCAATTTTTTTTTCTTTTCTGAAAATGCTGTTCTGCTAGTGTGGATTCAGTTATTGTATTTTGGGCAACATTTGGCTTACTTTCCCTAAAACAAATCACAAGAAATTAAGAACAGAAACATTGATTCTTTTCCAAATTTTGTATTTTCTCCTGACATCTCCTCTGCAACTCCAGGCATAGATTAATGAATGGAATATTCACAAAGTGACATCAGTTCACATATCTGACATTACTCAGATGTCTCATACTCCGGAAAAAGCATGTGCATGATTTATGGAATTGATATTAATCTCTTTCCAGTAAATGCATTACTTTGGTTACATGGGAAATTGATGTTACTACTCTAATGCCAAATTAATTTCTTTCTTGCTGGATCAGCATTATAAATGGAATTAGATGTTAACCTTTTATATATCTAAACAGGGTAAATTATGGAAGGTAATTTTATAAGTAAAATTCAGATGCAAACTGCTGATGGGAAGGATTTTATTTTTGTGTGTGTGTGTGTGTGTGTGTGATTGCTTCTTTCTGAGATTTGTGGATTCAAGAATATAGTATGATATTTAATGTATGGCTTAATGTAATTTATGAATAGAACAATTACAATTGAATCTGAACATTAAGGACTATAAATAATACTATTGTAAATGAGAATTAAGTGTTATTAAAGACCTCCAAAATTCTAGATAATAAGAGTATTTTTCAAGGGAAATTTTATCTAAGAATTCTCAATCACTAATCAATGTTTTAAATCCAGGTTTAATGGGTAAAGATAGCTATAAACTTTAACAGGCAGCATCTTTTTCCTTTAAATATGTCTGCATAATCTAGAATCTGTTTCTCTCCAAGAACTTTATATTCTATTCCCTGCCCTTCAGGACATCTTTCTTTCTAAGGATTTTAGTTTCTGTTTCAAACTTGCTAAGGCATTTGGTGACCATAGGGTTGTCTTGTTTATTTAACTTTTTATTAGTGTGTTGTAGTACTACATAAAACAGGGGTTCATTTTGACATAACTATACAAGTATGGAATATAATTTGGTCCTATTTGGTCCTCAGCACTTCCCCTTTTCTTTTCCTTATATCTCCCCCTGTTCCCTTTTCTCTATTCTACTATTCTTTCTTCTATTTATTTATAGTGTTTTTGTAAATTAGTGCATTATATATCTACCTAAAAGTGAAATTCACTGTGGTATATTCATGTTGTACATTGAATAGTTTGGTCTATTTCATTCCACCATTCCTCACTCCCCCTCAATGTCCTCTGTCTTCTCTACTGGTTTCTCCTTATTTTCATGGGATCTCCCCACTCGCCTCACCATTTTGATCTAGTTTTTGCATATGAGAAAAAACGTTTGAACCTTGACTTTCTGGGTATGGCTTATTTCACTTAGCGTGTTCTCCAGTTCTACCCATTTAGCATCTAATGCCATGATTTTATTTTTCTTCATTAAAACTTCATTGTGTTTATATACCATATTTCTTTATTCATTCTTCTGTTGATGGGCTTCTGGACTGTTCTGTAACTTGGCTATTGTGAAGTGTACTACTATAAACATTGATGTGGCTATATACTATATATCATGCTGATTTTAGACATATACCAAGGAGTGGTTCTCCTCTTAGTTTTTTTTTTAGAAATTATTATTTTTTATTTTTTAGTCTTTTGTTTTAATACATGAGCTCTCTTATTATTAGTAGTATTTTTTGCATTACAATTCTTAATACACCTTTATACCACAATTTATCATATCTCTGATTGTATATAAGGTATGCTGACAACAAATTCACATCTTTATACATGTATTTTGTATAATGATGAGGGTCTCCTTCCACCATCTATGCTATTCCCCTTCTCCCTACCTTTCTCTCCACCCCTGTTCCGTATCTAGAGGTAATCTTCCTCCCATGGTCTCCCTTCCTACCCCATTTTAAGTCATCCCCCTTATATCAGAGAAGACATTAGGCATTTGTGTTTTCAGGATTGGCTAACTTCACTTAGCATAATCTTCTCTAATGCCATCCATTTCCCTGCAAATGCCATGATTTTATTCTTTTTTAGTGCTGAGTAGTATTCCATTGTGTATAAATTCCACATTTTTTTTTTATCCATTCATCCACTGAAGTATATCTAGGTTGGCTCCACAGTTTAGCTATTGTCAATTGTGCTGCTATAAACATTGATGTGGCTGTGTCCCTGTAGTATGCTCATTTTAGGTCCTTTTGGGTATAGTCCAAAAAGAGGAACAGCTGGGTCAAATGGTGGTTCCATTCCCAGATTTCCAAGGAATCTCCATACTGCTTTCCAAATTGGCTACACCAATTTGCAGTCCCACCAGCAGTGAATGAGTGTACCTTTTTTCCTGCATCCTCACCAGCACTTGTTGTTTGTCTTCATAATGGCTGCCACTCTTACTGGAGTGAGATGGTATCTTAGCATAGTTTTAATTTGCATTTCTCTGATTGCTAGAGATGATGAGCATTTTTTTCATATATTTGTTAATTGATTTAATATCCTCTTCTGAGAAGTGTCTGTTCAGGTCCTTGGCCTATTTATTGATTGGATTATTATTATTTTGGGTGCTTATCTTGTTGAGCTCTTTATATACTCTAGATATTAGAGCTCTATCTGATGTGTGAGGGGTAAAAGTTTTACTCCTCTTAGTTTTTTTGAGGATTCTCATACTGCTTTCCATGGTGGTTGTCCTAATTAGCAGTCCTACCAACAATGTATTGGTATACCCTTTTCCTCCATGTCTTCACCAGCATTAATTATTATGTGCATTCTTGATAATTGCCATTCTGTCTAGAGTGAGGTGAATCTCAGTATGGTTTTGGTTTGCATTTCCCTGATTGCTAGAGATGTTCAAAATGTTTTTTACATATATTTGGCTATTTGGTTTTTTTTTCTTTTGAGGAGTGTCTATTCAGATTTTGCCTATTTCTTAATTGGATTAGTGTGTGTGTGTGTGTGTGTGTGTGTGTGTTAAGTCTTTTTGAGTTCTTTATATATTCTGGAATAAGAGGCCCACCACAGCCAAAGCAATCCTGAGAAAGATGCTAGAGGCATCACAATACCAGACCTTAAATTATACTGTGGAGCTGTAGTAACAAAAATAGCATGTTATTGGCAACAAAACAGATATGAAGACCAATGGAATAGGATAAAAGACACAGAGACATATGGAATACACATAGTCATCTGATATTTAACAAATGTGCCAGAAACAGGTTTTGGAAAATATGGGAAAAATGGATATCTATACGTAGAAGAATGAAACTTGATCCCTCTTTGTTCACCCTGCACAAAACTCAACTCAAAGTAGATCAAAGACCTAGGAATTAGACTAGAACTCTGCAACTTCTAGAAGAAAATATAGGCCCAACACCCCAACATATTGGCATAGGCACTAACTTCTTTAGCAAGACTTCTGAAGCATAAGAAATAAAATGAAGAATCAATAATACTTTGGCATAGTTTACAGAACTGGGATTTTTTTCTTGACACTCCTTTTTCTATGCCAAAATATTATTAGTCACCCAGTTTTGAGTCTTAGAATTAGTATGTCTCTATGCCTGCTATATTTCCTGAACCCATCTATGCTCATGCCCAGATGGTCTGGTATGCCTATTTTCATTGTCTATACTGAAATCCACTTTTCATTTTCCTAATTAGTAGCTGAGATCCAGATGTGAATAGACATGTTTTTCTGGACCACTAAATGGAAAAAAAATATTTAGTATACATATTGCATATGTCTACCACAAGATGTTTTGGAATCATTTCCAACTGAAACCATGTCTGAGCATCCTGTTTTTTGGGGCACTGTACAATCAGACCTTGTGATTCTCCTTGTTAATTCACTCTCTTCTGACCCAGCTCTGGATCTTGAAAGTATACTCTAATTATCATAGTATGGCTTTGGTACTAGTGAGAATTAAGGGAAATAGTGATAGAAACTAGGTAATTACCTTACCTAAGGAATGGATACTTTTCAATATTTTCACAGGATTTGTTTCCAAAAAAAATTTTTGATCTCATAGGATTTCTGTATTTATTCCCTATTCAAATATCTTGGCAATACTGCAACAAGATATTTCTTCAATGATTTTATTTTTATTGGCTTGATAGTATATTAGTACCACACTCTGCTGGGCCTTAAGGATAGGTATGGACTATGGAAGAAGAGAAAAAGATAAATCTGGTATATTCCTTGCCTTCAGAAAATCTGGGAGCCTACTTAAGGTTTAATCAGATATTCATCAATAATACTAAAGAGGGAATCAAGCAAGGAAAGGAAGGGTTGAATCTTTACTCATTAATTTATTACTCAAACATTTATTGAAAGTATACTGTGTTAGAATATATGCAAGGTAATGGAGACTCAGAGGTAACTATGTTAGGATCCTTGCTGTCAAGGAGTTCACAGTATGAATACAAGTAACTAGAAAGCTATAGGGGCTAGTAATGTTCAAGCCACTCTTATCAAATTGCTCCTTAAGTACTCTTTGCATGTCCTTACCCTTTGTGCTTCTGCCTAGAATGCTCTGTCCTGAAGATACTTACATGGTACATCTCTTACTTTATTAAATTGTCTAGTCATATGTAATCTTGTTAGGAAAGTCTTTGCGGCTTTGCAGCTAGTATAGTACTCTTCATCTCCTCTACCCTGTTACCTAACTTTGTTTTTGTTCTTAGCACTAATCCTTACCGGACTAGTTATATGTTTTTTTTTTCTTTTTTAACTATTATATATCTAACCCCTCTGAATGTAAACACCATTAGAACAGGATTTTATCTGTTTTGTCAGTACTTTATATACTTAGAATCTAGTACAATGTATCATACTTAATGGGTGGTCAAAGATTCTTTGTGATTAAATAGTTTAATGAATATATAGAGAGTCTTTTCCTAAGGAGGGAGTGGTCATTTTTACCTGCCTATAGTGACTTCCCAGTGGTCCATTCAAATTTCACTAATGTGGTTATAAACTTAACTCTTCAGTCATTTACCTCTAAGCATTGTTGCATTGCCTAATATATGAAATGTTTGGGGATACATTCCAGATCCAAACCAAACTCTTGGCTATGAGTCCTAGAAAAAAATCAAAATCAAATTACATATATCTAATATACAATAACACAGAGTAGGTGTCCTGTTAAGGAAATTGAGGCCTAATCCCACATGATGGAGATTAGGGCCTACTTTTTCTTCTATTAGACTCAGGGTCTGTGGTTGTATTCCTAAGTCCTTGATCCATTTTGAATTGAGTTTTGTGCATGATGAGAGGTAGGATTTTAATTTTATTTTGTTGCATATGGATTTCCAGTTTTCCCAGCACCATTCGTTGAAGATGCTATCTTTTCTTCAATGCATGTTCTAGGTACCTTTGTCTAATATAAGATAATTTAATTTTGTGGGTTTGTCTCTGTGTCCTCTCTTCTGTACCATTGGTATACCAGTCTGTTTTAGTGCCAATCCATGTTGTTTTTGTTACTATTGTTCTGTAGTATAGTTTAAGGTCTGGTATAGTGATGCCACCTGCTTCACTCTTCATGCTAAGTATCGCTTTAGCTATTCTGAGTCTCTTATTTTTCCAGATGAATTTCATGATTGCTTTTTCTATTTCTATGAGGAATTCCATTGAGATTTTGATCAGAATTGCATTAAACCTGTATAGTGCTTTTGGAAGTTTGTTCATTTTGATATTATTTCTTCTCAGCAAAAGAAACAATCTGTGAGGTGAATAGAGAGGCTACATCTTGGGAGCAAATTTTTACCCCCCATTCATCAGATAGAACACTAATCTCTACAGTATATAAAGAACTCAAAAAGCTAAACACCAAAAATCAAACAAACAAACAAACAAAAACACACACACAAAAAAACCAAAAAACAAAAAAAAGAATAACCTAATCAATAAGTGGGCCACGCCCCCCACCCCCCACGCCTGCCAGGTAGGAGGAACTGTGACCACTGACAGAAAAGGCCCAGTGGCCCGCGGAGGGGCAGAGCTTCCAATCACTCCTGCAAGGAAGGCGGGCCTGCGACCCACCGGCAGAAGAGGAGCAGCGGCCTGCTGAGAGGCAGAGCCGCCCCCTCCCCC
>NW_026000082.1:15584622-15607441 GCF_001458135.2 Marmota marmota marmota
TTTGGAAAGCAGTATGGAGATTTCTTGGAAAGCTGGGAATGGAGCCACCATTTGACCCAGCTATTCCCCTTCTTGGTCTATTCCCTAAAGACCTAAAAAGAGCATGCTACAGGGACACTGCTACATCGATGTTCATAGCAGCACAATTCACAATAGCAAGACTGTGGAACCAACCTAGATGCCCTTCAATAGACGAATGGATAAAAAAAATGTGGCATTTATACACAATGGAGTATTACTCTGCATTAAAAAATGACAAAATCATAGAATTTACAGGGAAATGGATGGCATTAGAGCAGATTATGCTAAGTGAAGCTAGCCAATCCCTAAAAAACAAATGCCAAATGTCTTCTTTGATATAAGGAGAGTAACTAAGAACAGAGTAGGGTCGAAAAGCATGAGAAGAAGATTAACATTAAACAGGGATGAGAGGTGGGAGGGAAAGGGAGAGAGAAGGGAAATTGCATGGAATTGGAAGGAGACCCTCAGAGTTATACAAAAGTACATACAAGAGGAAGTGAGGGGAAAGGGAAAAATAATACAAGGGGAACAAATGAATGTCAGTAGAGGGGGCAGAGAGAGAAGAGGGGAGGGGAGGGGAGGGGAGCGGGGATAGTAGAGGATAGGAAAGGCAGCAGAACACAACAGACACTAGTATGGCAATATGTAAATCAATGGATGTGTAACTGATGTGATTCTGCAATCTGTATACGGGGTAAAAATGGGAGCTCATAACCCACTTGAATCAAAGTGTGAAATATGATATATCAAGAACTATGTAATGTTTTGAACAGCCAACAATAAAAAATTAAAAAAAAAAATAAGTGGGCCAAGGACATGAACAGACACTTTTCAGAAGAGGATATACAATCAATCAACAAATATATGAAAAAATGCTCATCATCTCTAGCAATTAGAGAAATGCAAATCAAAACTACTCTAAGATATCATCTCACTCCAGTCAGAATGGCAGCTATTATGAAGACAAACAATAATAAGTGTTGGTGAGGATGTGGGGAAAAAGGTACACTCATACATTGCTGGTGGGACTGCAAACTGGTGCAGCCAATATGGAAAGCAGTATGGAGATTCCTTGGAAATCTGAGAATGGAACCACCATTTGACCCAGCTATCCCTCTCCTTGGTCTACACCCAAAGGATTTAAAAACAACATACTACAGGGACACAGCCACATCAATGTTTATAGCAGCACAATTCACAACAGCTAAACTGTGGAACTAATCTAGATGCCCTTCAATAGGTGAATGGGCAAAAACAAAATGTGGCATATATACACAATGGAATATTACTTAGGAATAAAAGAGAAAAAAAATCATGGCATTTGCAGGTAAATGAATGGCATTGGAGAAGATAATGGTAAGTGAAGTTAGCCAATCCCCCAAAACCAAATGCCAAATGTTTTCTCTGATATGAAGAGGCTGACTCATAGAGGAGTAGGGAGGGAGAGCATGGGAGGAATAGATGAACTCTAGATAGAGCAGAGGGGTGGGAGGGAAAGGGGATTAGTAAGGATGGTGGAATGTGATAGACATTGTTATCCAAAGTACATGTATGAAGACACGAATTATGTGAACATACTTTATATACAAACAGAGATATGAAAAGTTGTTGTATATGTGTAATAAGAATTGTGATGCATTCCGCTGTCACGTATTTAAAAAATAAAACAAATATAAAAATAACAGAGTAAACATTCCTATTCCAAAAGGGAAGAATCAGGGTATAGAAAGAAAGAATGGGACCAAAACAAGATCAAAATTCAGCTGGGTAAATATTACATCCTATAGCTTCAGTCTGGCATCTGGGGCATGTGTTGGTGAAATGTGTGTCTCAGAGGACTTGGGCAGCTCTACACTTATTGCCTTTCTGATTGCAGACTACATGGCTTCTTAGCCTCTCTGTGTTCTCAGTTTGTAGCTTTCCTCAAAGTTACTTTCACATTCCTTGTATTCCTTAATTCCAATAGTCTCCATTGCAGCTTTGGATTAACTTTCACAGCTTCATGCCTTGCCCTGGCAGGGGCTGCCTGCAGGGATTTCAGTTCTGCTGCATGATGCTTGACCTCCCTGACCTTCCTTCAAAATCTCAGTGGAAGCCTCTATGACCCAACTCCAGCATCCTGCATACTTATAGAATCAGTACCATATGGAAGACAATAAGGTCTGATGCCATCTTGAGCAATAACCAGACCCCCTTTGACCATGGCTGCAGTAATCTCTGAGTGCCTTTTTGAATGAGCATGGTGAAAGAAATCCTGGGAAAACAATTTCCTAGGCAGCTCTCCTGCTTTATTCTCAAAGCAAAGCCTTTCAAACAAGTTTTCACTTTTATATCTTTGAGTCTGCCTGAGTGGGGTCTGGCTGCTTCCTGAGATAATCTCAAGGCATTTTTTCCTATAGCTTCTGTAAAAAGGACTTGGTACAGTTTAATGACACTAATCTTAGGACGTACAACTTATTTGGCCCCAATTTTACGTAAACTTTTCTAGATAAACTGCAAGTTTTAAAAATCTTTCCCCCTGCTTTCAGCTCCTCATTATCACAGTAAATCTGGTTAAAATCTGCTGGCAATACCATTGCTACTTCCTGAATGCTGTGTTGCCTTGAAATTTCCTCTGCCAGATTCATTAGTCCATTGCTTTTAAATTCAGCCTCAATAAAGTTTCAGGGTATGGATAAAACATAGACATGATTATTTCCCCCAGAATTTAACACCAGTGGCCTCTAGTCCAGTTCCCAATAGAGTGCTCATTCCCATCTGAAACCTCATGAGTGTAGTCTTACACTACACATTCTTAGCAGTATTCAGGTCTTCTAAGCTCACACCAGAATTGTCGATTAAATTCTTCTTGCAGTATTCTAAGGCTTCTCCAGGTTGCATCTTCAATCATTTCTTACCTCCCCCCACAAAATGATTTCATGTTTCAGAATCACATGATCATGTATAATCACAGAAATAACCCTGCTTTCTTTACTAATTTCTATGTTCATAGCTTTTTATCACTGTGACTGAGATATCTAACAAGAACAATTTAGAGGAGGAAAAGTGTATTTTGGTACATGGTTTCAGAGATCTCCACCCATGGTTAGCCAACTCCATTATCTGGGCCTGAGGTAGGGGAGAACATCATGGTGGAAGGGCATGGCAGAGGAAGGATGCTCACTTTATGACATCTGGAGGAGAGAGGAGAGAAAGAGGGGGAGAGAGAGAGAGAGAGAGAGAGAGAGAGAGAGAGAGAGAGAGACAGACAGAGACACCAGGGACAGATATTATCCCTAAGACTATACCCCAGTTAAGCCCAAGCCACATCCCAGCTACCTATAGTTGCCACCCACTAGTCCATTCAACACTTTAAAAAATATTTTCAGTTGTAGATGTACACAGTACCTTTATCTTATTCATTTATTCTAATATGGTGCTGAGGAGTGAACCCAGTGCCTCACATGTGCTAGGCAAGTGCTCTACCACTGAGCCACAACCCTAGCCTCCATTCAACTCATTAATCCACCAAATGGATAAATTCACTGGTGAGGTTACAACCCTTATGCTGCAATAGATGCATTGCCTAACCCATGAGGCTTGGTGGGGGGGGGTGACCAAACATAACACAAAATAAGGCAATATAGTTGTTAATTGAATGCTATAAATAATATGTGCCATCAAATTCAGAAATGGGTGAAATGCCAACTTGGATTATTATTCTACCTCCTTGGGATTCTGTATCAGAATATCTGCAGACCATACTTTGAAACACTTTCTTCCAAAGAATCCCATCTAAGACAGTGGTTTTTCTTAGGAAAAACACATTATTTTTATCTCATGATTATATATTTTCATTTTATATTATAAAAGTTTATGTTTTATGAAAGTCATTTAGTACTTAGGATTGATATTTGAGCTATAGACTTGAAGTTCTCCAGTCATGTAATTTACTCTTCTTTACTGCCTTAAATCAAAAGGTACGGAGTCCTGCTGGGTTAATTACCTTTATTTTCTTACTGTTCCCCCCTCTCAATTCCTGTTATGACTTTCTTAGTTCATACTGCCAGTACTGTTGCTATACCTTCCTAATGTGGCTTCTCACCTCAAGACTATCCTTTCATTATGTTGCATATACTTTTGCCTACATCCTTTACCTGAAGCACAGCCTGAATCACATCACTCTCTACTCAAAAATTAATTTCCTGATGCCTTTTAAGTAAAACAAAATTTCCTCAGCATATCAATAAAGACCCTTTAGTTTGGATTTAGTTTATTTTTCTAGTCTACCTTTATGTAACTCTTTTTTATATTTACTAGTGCCCTATTCAATTAAAATATCCATTGTGTACTAAACATGACTTTTATGTGGTTTTTCTTCATTATTCTCTTTACTTAATTATTCAAAGGTAAATAAATAAAAGAAAGCCCTCTGACTTTCTCGAAATTTAAACTTTCATGAAATCTGTGATCAGATGTGTGACGTCTTCCTGTATTTAATTATGTGAACTTCTCTTATATCCCATTCTGCTTGTAGTATATTGAAGTTTTCTAGAATGGCATAACTTATTTTCTATTCCACAATGGACTTTAATAGAACTGTGTATATACTAGTGAGTTATAGTAAGAGACACTTTGGAATCAGGAAGACTTAAGTTCAAATTCTGCTGCTTACTGTTTGTGTGACTTTGTGTATATTGTATAACTAAACCTCAGTTTCCTCATCTGGAAGGAAAACCCTCACCAATCTTTTGGGATAAAGGTATGTAGTATGTAAGGCATTTGTAACAGATTTTATATAAAATTAAAATTATGATCATTTAGAAGCACACTGCTGTTTTTTACAGAAATGAATGTAGCCATTTGGAAACCAAATATTTTGCATTGCATGGGAGTGTTTGGACCCCCCCACCAAGCCACAGAACATAGTACCTCAGAGACAACTAATCTACTTGATAGACATGAATTTGAGAAATCACAATTTATACAACATATTATATAGTACTTTCAAGTTTAGGCAGAAGGATTTCATTATAATTTCTCAGAATCAGTACTTCAGAAAGACAAGGCTAAATCCTTGATGTAATTCACATCATTTTCTCTGGTTGTTACTATTTCTTCTCATAAAATCTTCAGTATCACATATGGAGGGTTTAAAGATCATATTAATTTTGCATTCTTCAAATGATACTATTTTTTATTATCGTAAGAATACTTACCATGTCTATTCTTTAAGCAAATTTTAGATGTATTTTAATGTCTTTTAGTTAAAGAAAAAATGTACAACAGAATATCATTTAGTTTTGACAATAAAACAATTTGATTAGGAAGTTAGAGAATATGTCATAAAGCTCCTTTTGTACTTTGGTTTACAGACCTGTAAGTTCATTGTTCTAGTAGAATATTACTACCAAATCTTTTTTTTTTAAATTTCTGTAGCACTGTGTTGTCCAAATCATCATTGTTGGTCTCCTAAGAGTGTCACTGGTTGGGTTACTGTTAGAAAACAATTTTTTAAGCATTTTTCAAGAAAAAATGTTTAAACCTATAGCAATAAAAATGTAGTGTTAAATAGTGTTATCCATTGGTAGAACATAACTATTCATATTTCTACTGATTGATTCTCATCAATGCCTAACTGCCTATGAGGTTCAGAATTTTCTGTTAATTTTAAATTAATATTTTTATTTCTTTAAGCAAACAGGGAATAACCCATATATTTTCACTGCATGTTTCTTTTAAAAGCTATTGAGAACTTCAGAATCTATTACAATGGAATAATGTGGAGGTAAATTGTCATTATATAGAAGGGGTTTTCATATCCTAGCAATCTTCTATAGACTGCTAACTTGAATCATACTAATGTACAAATTATCGGCATACTATGATGTCAGAAACATAAATTAGCTCCTTCCATGTTAGGAACAGGGCATTTTTCTGATATATTCAACATCCTTTTTCTAATATTTATACATATTTAGGAATAGTAAGTTTTCTTATGAAAGATGTGTGACATTTTAAACTAATTATTGATGTTTAAATTCTGATACCCCATGGGAAGAACAGAAATATAATGAATGACACACATAATATGTACAGTAATTTTTATAATTACACTAGTGATGGAGACGGATGGGGTAAAATGCAATGACATTATATTTATTGGCTCACCCTATATGCAACTAAATTTATCTTTGTTCAAAATTATGAACCAAGTTGTCTAAGAGATACCACAAATTCACTGTGCCCCAAATTCCTAATCTCCTTAACCTTGATCTTCTCTCTTCCCCGAGTCTATGGGCATGCCCATCTATCCTGTCACTCAAGCAAGAAATCTAAATTATAATCTCTGTAATGCTGGGACCAGTCTTTGTGTGCTTATAGCCTAGCATATACAGCTAATAAATGGAGAAAACACAACCAAACTTCCAAAAACTCCTACAATGATATTCTCAGACTTACTTGAATACGTGCCATTTCTCTTTCTTTTGTTCTCTTATTGGAGGATATTTTTCTATTCTTTTCTTAAATTTGGTTATCCAATTGCACATTATGCCAGTTTTAGTCCATTTCCATAACAAAATACCATAAACTCTGTAGCTTTTAAACAACAGAACGTATTTATCACAGTTATGGAGGCTGGGAAGTCCCAGATGGAAGAACTGACATGTTTGGTGTCTGATGAAGGCCCATTATCTGGATCATTTATGTGTTTTTTTGTGTTCTTACATGGTGGAAAGGGGAAGGCAGTGAGCTCTCTGAGGCTTCTTATGAGGGCATTTTTTCCAATCATGAGGACTCTTCCCTCCTGACATAGTTATCTCTTAAATGTCTCTAACTCCTGATATTTCAACATTTGAACTTTGAAAGGACACAAATATCAAAGCACATTATTCCTCCTCTGCCCCCCGCCAAATTTATGCCTGTTGCCATATGTGACAGTAGCCTCAAAGTTTAAATAGTTCTAGCATCAACTCAAAGGTCTAGAGTCTCATCTAAATATCATCTAAATCAGGGAGGAGACTAGAGTTTGATATTGAAAGCAAATTGCTGTCCAGCTGTGAGCCTGTGAACAAACATGCTGTTTGTTTCCAAAATGTAATGGTGAGATAGACAAAGGATAGCAACTCCCATTCCAAAAGGAAGAAAGGGGTAACATATTCAAGTAAACCCAAAATATTAAGGATAGAGAATAATCTTTGACTTGAGACTCTATCCTCCAGGTTTACTGCAGAAGAGGTCTCACCTCTTCAGCTTTTCCAGTAAGAGGTTGGACCCTCAAAGCTCTAGGAAACCCTGTTGTATTAGTCAGCGTTCTCTAGAGGAACAAAATCAGTAGGGTATATATCATTGTAAAAAGGGTGCTTATTAGGGATGGGGATATGGCTCAGTTGCTAGAGTGCCTGCTTTGCATGCACAAGGCCCTGGGTTTAATCCCCAGCACCACACACACACATACACACACACAAAAAGGTATTTATTACATTGGCTTACATGATCAGAGCCTGGATATTCCTACAATGGTGGTCTGCAGACTGGAAAGCTGGAGGAAAAAATAGCTGCAAGAAATTGGAGCCTCAGAAGAAGAAGGACAATGATCCAGCCCAGTATTAGACTTAAAGCCTAGAACCTCCCTAGAGAATCACAAGTTAGAGTGTGATTTGTTAAGAGTGAAGAAATTGGAGTCCAATATCCTCAGGCAATCAAAGCATCAATCTAAACACCCACCCAAGAAGAATCACATTTGCCTCTTCATTGGCTTCCTCCTTCTTCCACCTTTTGTTCTATGCAGGCACAAGCCTATTAGATTATGCTGCCTACATGCCAGTCGTTTCTGGAAACACCCTCATGTATATGCCCAGAAATCTCTTAATCTTAGACATTTCTTAGTCCAATAAAGTTGATAATCCACATTAACCGTCACTCCTGCCTTATGGCCTTGCAGTTTTCCGGGTTACAGTTGCCTATCTGTGGCTCTCTGAAGCTGGAACCACATACTAGCGGCTCTACTGCTGTGCAATCTAAGAAATGACTGTACTAGGGCTGGGGATATAGCTCAGTTGATAGAATGCTCCCCTCACATACACAAAGTCCTGGGTTCAACCCCCAGCACCACAAAAAAAAAAAAAGAAAAGAAATGACTGTAATTACTAGACTTTGCCCTAGTGGGTGCTCTCTTCAATGGTCCTGCTCTAATAGAACACTATCCCAAGGTTTCATGTTGCTCTATCCCTTGAAATCTAGGTGGAGGTAGACACATCTCTATAGCTTTCTTGTATTGTCTTACTCATGAGTTTTTGGGTGGTACCTCATATTTAAACCATAACAGTAGGCTTTTTCTATATGTACCTTCAAATTCTTCCAGCCTTTATCTATAACTCAAAGCTGCTCCCACATTTTAGGTATTTTTTAATAGCAGCACTTTACTCTTGGTACCCATTTTTCTATTAGCCTGTTGGGTTGCATTTTAGTCAGCTTGGAGGAAATGTTTATTTAGGGCTCATGATTTCAGATATCTCAGTCCATAGACAGCCAACTTCATTGTTTTGGGCCCTGGCCTCAGTGGAGGAAAGATGCTCAGTTTATGGGGAGTGGGGCGGGGGCAGGAAGCAGTGGTAGAGGGGGGAAATAGAAGAGAGAAAAAGCAGCCATAGGAAGAACAACCCTTCCAGAATTCACCCCAAATGATCCACATCTTCTGGCCTCTCCGCACCTGCTTATAGTTACCACCCAGTCTATTCAAACTAGAATGGACTGATTAGATTACATCAATCACGATGTAGTATTTCATCTCTGAAAATTCTTTACATATATGTTGTTGGGGGATGCCTTGTGTCTATAAACCATTTATATGGTTTTTATAACACAGCACCATCACCAAAAAATTTATTTAGCTTTTAAATAGCAAAAAATTTACTTCTTACAGTTTTAGAATTTGGGAAATCTAATATCAACAATCCAGCAGATTTAGTATCTGGTGAAGGTTCCGTTTAGGTTAATAGATGGTCTTCTGCCTGTGTCCTTGCATTGTGGAAAGAATAAGACTGCTCTTTAAGGACTCTTATTAAGGTACTAGTCCTATTCATAAGAGCTCTACCCTTATGACCTAATATCCTCCCAGAAGCCCCACCTCTTAATTACATCACATTACTGATTAGGTTTCATATGAATTTGAGAGAGAGAGAAATATTCAGACGCAGCAGACCCCATTTTCTTTTACCTGCTCAAAACTTCACTTCTATGAACCTTCTATCTTTTTTATTATTTTCTTTTTATATCATTTTCACTAGCATCTAAGCATGCTGAAATATAAGAAATATCTCCTTTCTTTAAACACCTTTCTGTTTGCCACATAGCCCCACCAGTTACTACTTCCTTTTTCTGTTCCAGTTGACAGGAAAAAAAGAAAGTATTGAAAGAGTTGCCTGGCCCTAACTTCTTTTACCCTGGAACTCATTCAGTCAGGCTTTCATGAACCATATCACTCCTCCAAAATTGTTCTCAGGCCATTGATGATTTCCTATTTGCTAAATCTTGATATATATTTCTAACAGGAGGATTTGACCCAGGTGACTATTTTCATTCTCTCCTCATTGATATACTTCTTTCCTTGTCTTTACATATCAATTACCTAATATTCTTTTCTTTGAAAGTCCACTTTATATTTGTTGGTCTTTACCTTTTAAAAACTGAAGTGTTTCAAGGCTTGCTTATTCTTTTGTCTTCTCTGTATTAAGAGTGAGCCTGCCAGCTAACCCTGAAATGGAAAGGAATAATGCAAAATATTTTTGTTAAATACCTTGAAGTTTTATTTTGGTTTATTATGAAGCTATGGATACACTAATGGAAAGGTAGACTTCATCATCCTGAAAACTAATTTAAATATATGAACATTCTGATATTCAAAATGTTTGATTTATTTGTAGGATATATTAATAGATTCCAGTTTTATCTGCAAATACAAATGCTATTGATTCATTAAAATGAAATTTGTATTTTTTCCTCTAAAAGAGTTTATTATTCCTGATATATAATATTAAAAATCAGAATAACAATTTTATTGTCTCCTTACAGAAAGAGAAAAGAGTTATATTTGTTAGTTCATTACTACATTTCATGACCAAGGTGGAACCAATTTTATGAATCATTCAGCATGTTCAGTCTTTGGTAATGTAACAAAACTATTAGTGTTTTCAAAACTAATAAATGAAGCAAACTGAGCACACTTTTTTATTCCATAAATCTGAGCCATTATAGTATGAATTACTTATATATAGGTGAAATTATACTTCATAATAAACACTGAATATACCTAAGTAAATAATTTTAATTTACTCATCGTCTTTCCTTTTTAATTTCATGCATGTGTATGATATTTAGAGAAAGTCTTTTAAACACATTGATAGCCCTTTATGTGAGAACAAAGAATGCTTTTAAAAGTTTATGTTTTAGCTGGGATTATGGCTCAGTGGTAGAGTGCTTGTCCCGCACGTGCAAGGCCCTGGGTTCTATCCTCAGCACCACATAAAAATAAATAAATAAAATAAAGGTATTGTGTCCAACTACTTCTAAAAAAATAAATGTTTAAAAAAAAGTTTGTTTTAATACCAAAAGAGCATATAGGGGCTAGGGTTGTGGCTCAGTTGTGGAGCACTTGCTTGGCACATGTGAGGCACTGGGTTTGATCCTCAGCACCACGTATAAATAAATACATAAAATAAATGTATTGTGTCCACCTTCAACTAAAAAATACTTTAAAAAATTTAAAAAAGAATGTGTGGTTTTAGATTTGAAGGAGTGTGTTGTGGGAAGGTGTAAGTAAATTGCCAAGTTTTAAGTATAAAAAAACATGTAAGGCTTCTCAACACAAAATTTCTAGAGATTAACAGTACACTTAGTTGAAGAGCATCCAAAGGTGCAATCTTTGAAGCATAAATATAAACCACATTTCTTAGAATAAGCAGTCAACAATTTATATTAATTTCTTTTTAATAGCTGTATCTTTTATTCCTTCAAAGATATGGTAAAACAAACAAAATGTTGCAAATATTAATTATCAAATCTTTCTGTTGACATGAGATTAGAAAAAAATGGGTTAGTCAAGATAGCACAATTATTGTAGCCTTGTCAATTATAATTATTATAATAATAGCAATGATTCCTATTTGTTAAATACAATAGTATCATCTTCAAAAATTTATCAGGTTTACTCATTTTATTATATTAGTAATTACTTGAAGCAAATACTTGATTATCATCATCATCGTTATTATCACACTCATTTTAGACCTGAGGAAACTGTAGGTCGGATTAAGTAGAGTGATTTTTTTCTTAGGACATATACCTGACTAGTGGTAGAACTTTGACTAGGACTCCAAATCCTTATAAATCTCTCTTTAATGCCAGTAAATACTCAATGCATTTAAATGTCAAAGAAATTGATAACTAAAATAAATAAAATATCTTTATAGAAAATGAAGAATGTTATTTTTTTTAGACTTTTCCTATGGATTTTTAATATACTAAGTGATGGGTAAATAGTCCTTTCTGAAGTGTTAGAGGCAAAAGTGGAGAGAACACATGAGTATCATAGTTTGAAGATCTGAGTTCAAGTTTCAGTTTAACTAGGTTTATAATCTTGGGCAAGTTATTTTATTCTGTGCCATTTAGTCTCCTTATTAAAGAGATAGGATCCATATATTTTCAAGATTGAAGGGAAGAGAATGAACAAACACTGTTGAACAAAAACCATAGACAGTCACAGTCTAGAGCTTTTACAATTAAAGCTTCATTAAATAATTTTTCTTATGAAAGTTCTTTGAATATTGTATTCTGAAAATGTGATTTATTTATTCAGTTATGAATGATAAATGTATTTCATTTATTTCAATTTATTTTTAGTGCCCATTTTCTCAAAGCTTTTCTAGGGCAAAGCAAAATTGGTTAAAGTAATGGTAGAGGATAATGGTCTGATGTGCTATTCTTCATTAGGATATTTTCATTCTAATAGGATACCTCCAAGAATACATATCTTTGTCTCCAGAAGAATGATTCTGTAATGGAGGTATTTCAAACACTGACAGGCCACTTAAAGAAAAAATTTTGTTTTTCATGGATAGGGGTTGTTCGTGGGAGGCTTTAAAATGATGCTTTCCAAAAAATTGCCTGTTGCACACGAATATGTAGATCTTAATTTTCTTAGTACAGGTATGTGTATGGTAATGTCTCAGCGGGGTTGCTTTCCTGAATAATCAATTGGGAACAGAAATGGAAATATTAAATACTCTGAACATATATGTCATTGAATACCCTGAATGTGTATGTGGATCAGGACTCTGGACGTGGTTTATCTTAATCTTCCCTTTAAGGTTTCATAAAGCTGCAATCAAGGTTTCCACCAGAGTTGCAATTTCATCTGAGTCTCGACTGGGGAAAGATCAATTTCCAAGCTCATTCAGACTGTTGGCAGAATTCTGTCCCATGTGGTTGTAGAATTGAGAGATTCAGTTTTTTTCTGTATGTTGATGGGTGTATTTTCTCAACTTCCAGAGACCATACATAGTTCTTATTATACAAGCTGCTCTAATATAGCTAATTGCTTTCTCAAAGCATCAAGGAAGACAGAGAGAGAGAGAGAGAGAGAGAGAGAGAGAGAGAGAGAGAGAGAGAGGTGTTCTAATTTATGTAATGTCATCGTGTTATGATGTATTTATATTTTGTCACTTTTGTCATATTCTTTTTGTTAGAAATAAGTCACAGATTCCAGCCACTCTCAAGGGAAGAGGATCACACAAAGCTGTGAATACTAAAGGGTGAGGATCAAAGAGGCCACCTTGAGTCTGTTTGTCACACATTCCAAACAAACAGTAGCAAATTAAAGAAGATTAATGATATTCAACGGTAGAAACTGTGGAAGTGACATCTGTTATGTCACTTACAGTAAGGGGATTGCTGCCTTTTTCTCTACTCACATTTTCTCTCTTCTTTTTTTCCTAAAAGTTTCACAACTTTTTACACATTTAAAAAGATTTGTAAATCAATGGTAGAAAGTATAATTTTGTTCTCTTTTTTTAGCCAGTAGGCCATTATCTAAATTGGTCAATGTGCGGACACCATTGTATGTACTAGAAACTCAAGGAAATAATGTATATTGATCACTATTACTCTTTTGAGAGAGGTTTAGCATGACTTAGTAGTTCAGAATTCTTTATAATGTCATTTACCTGGCCTGTTTATTGTATCTTGATATCATTGAGATGTTCCTTCACTTCTTTCATCCTAAAACTTATCTTCTTTCCTGTCTTTCTATTATCCTTTTCTCCCTCCTTTCCTTATCATGAACAACCTTTAAAAATCCTACAAGTCTTTTACATCTAAAACATGAGCCATTTCTAGTATAAAACTTTGAAAAATCTCCTCAGCTTACCATTCAATTCTCCTGGCAGGAAAGTTGATCACATCTACTCCTTGTTCACAGCTTTATAGCAATGCAACAGTGGCAGGTATGGGTTTAGCATGTGCTAGCTGTTCTACATATGTGGTATAATCTTTTGCAAGTTAGCTGTTGTTTTCCTTTTGTAGATGTGGGAAGACTCAGGCTCAAGAGGAAATACAACTTGTTTAATGTCACACATCTTTTCTGTGGCAAAACGAGTGTTGAAGTCTATCAGTCTGAAATGCTTTTTTTCCTATGAAAAATTGTCTATTGGTATTTAGCATATGTATTGGTGTAGGGCATGATGTAACATGTGGGGCATGCAACATGTATGGCATGTTGCATCAGAAAAGAGGAAACCTAACTTGCTGGCTGTTACCTGCTTCCCCGTCCTAGGGCCACATGTGGCTAAGATAGTACCCGGCAATCAGCCAGAAGGCATTGCCGAGATGAAAAACCGGACCACCTCTAGGATAGGTCAGAACATTTCCGCCCTCATGGACAGCTCATGTCTCCCATTACTGCCTGTAGGATGGGTGTACACGTGAACTCTCCCCACCCTGCTGACCTTTATCCTGATTGGCTCCTGTACATTATATTAGCTGTGTGTGTTTTCTCAATAAACTGAGATCCTGCTTTGACTGGTCTCCCTGACGCATCTGATTGTCCAGCAAGGACTGGGTGTGGGCGGTCAGTCAGCCCTTTCCTTTCTTGGCTCATCCTTGTCAGGGCGTGCTTTCCCTATCTCTCCCACAGGTCAGGAGGGAAGGAGGGCTAAAACACCCTGACATATTTGTATTTTCATTTTGCCTTCTTCTGCCACATGTTTACATGTATTCCTCCCTTATTAGTTTATAACTTCTTTGAAGGTAAAATATATGCTCTTTTTTATACCCCCATCTTCCTTTGCCTTCCAGTGTCTAGTAGTGTCTTGCATACAGGTGGCCTTCAGTAATGTTTACTGAAAGAAATGAAATGAAATGAAACCTGTTTAGGGCGTTTTTTAAGGAGACAAAAATTATGTTCTAAGTAAATATATTTGCACACATTTATTTGAAAATATTTATTGTATATATAACATGCACTCACCATTATCTTAGCATAAGTTTGTGTTTAAAGATATTCAAACAGACATTTTTGCTTGAATACTAGCTCTGACACTTACTTATATGATGTTGGCCATGATACTTACCCTCTTGCATCTACCATAGTTTTTGCTTTATAATACCAATTTAAAACATGACTCTAGGGAATGAAATTAGGTAATATGTGTAAAGGACTGTACCTTATTGTTTTATGTGTTGTATGCTTGATAAATGTTAGTTTCTTTGACAATTTTCTTCTCATCCATCATTTCAATTCCCTAGTAAAACATTAATAGAGATGATTCTTAAATCTGAATGGCTTTATTATATTTATTGTGGTTTTATGATTATATTTAGATATTACTTTCCAGAATAAAAAATATGAAAGTTGGTGAGTCGAAAATTATCTCCACAGTAGACTTTTTTTTGGTTCTCATTTCTTTATTTAAAACTGAAATATTATAACATAGTAGACTTGAATGTGGCCTTAGTATTAAAATTGCTTATATTTCCAAACAAGACTATTCTTGGAGCTATATTCTATAATGATAAATCAAAAACATTGATCAGATACTGTTGATTTTAGGTACAGAAATTCTTTGAAAAAGTCTCAATTTGCTGTACTTCATTTCTGAGATTTATGTGTTTTGGAAAATCTCGTGAAGTTGAGTCTGTGGATTTTTCTATTTGATTTACAACCTTGGCTTCCAAACTTCTGATCACATTTTATTTTCCCATAGTGAAGAAGAGCTAATTATTAGAGTGATAAAGGAAGTCATACATTTTAAAGCTGTGTGTGTGGCTAACGGGTGCTTTTAATGAAAATTAACTTTAGTGAGACATTTGCAATGCATATGCTGCACCACTGGTAGAGTAATTTATTTTATATTCTTACTGAGAATCTGAGGCCTTTGTTTCATAGCACCATTTTTATTATTTTAATTTACCTGAGGCTAATGTAGATTGGATTGTATACTAACAGATTCTTTGTTTACAGAACTATTTTTTCTGCATTCTTAGTTTCTTAGCTGTCAAAGAAAAGATAAGTAGGTACGATTTTGAAGGATTAATATGAATTATTTTATCTGCAACAAAACATTTAAATATCTGTTGACATTTTCTGTGAGAGATTAACATTTAATTTATGAAAAAGATAGAAATCTTTGGAATAAAACAAAATGCTTCCTGGGTTTATAAAGTGAAATAACAAACATTTAGTGCAAAGACCTTTGAATATAATATTGTAATTGTCACATAAAAAGTTCTTCGGTAGCATTTAAAATGTCAATATTGAATTATCAGTCTCAACCACATCAAGGAAGTAATCTGAGTTTAGATAAAAATAACTTAACCATTAAATATATCAGACAGTAGATGATATAGATGCTTCATGGGGAAACATTTGGAATTATAGTTACATTCTTCAGCAATCAAACTTGACAGTGAAATGATAAAAATGATATTTTATGTTTTATCCATTAAGAAAAATTTATAAACTAAAGATTTTAAAGAAAGCTATAATTAGAGAAATTTAAAGGCATGTGTTAGTGGAGTAAATTAAACATTTTGGTGATTAATCATTATATATTACTAAGAGAAGTATTAAGGGAACTATTCACTACTAATATCACTGACCATTTTTATTGAACACTAACTATATGCGAAAGCACTGGTTTAAGTGCTGAACATTGCTTAACTAATTAAATCTTTAAAATAGCCCTCAGAACAGTTATGTTATCATCATTTTTAAAGATAAAGAGTAAAATGACATTTCCATCTCAGAGTGTAATTTAAGTACAACCAAAATTTCATTGTCTTTTGCCTAATTACTTAATTTGATCATCCATCAGATTCTGTTTTCATCTCTCTGTGACATTCTCTTTTTATCATTTTGTTGATCAAGAGCACTTCCCAGAGTAGGGAGGCACATTTTAAAGAAAATTACATGTAGACTTATCATTTTATCTTTGATAATAGCTTTTAAGATAATTAACATAATCATTCAATTATATTACACACAGTTACAGTCTTGGCTTCTATAAACATTAATATTGTGAGATTCAGAAACTTTAATATCAGAAGAAGCTAACTAAATGAATGTGAAGGGATCACTAGTCTATCATCATTTTGTGCAACATTAATGGTAAGATAATTTAGGAACTTTACAAACCTCAGAATGCTGAAATTTAATTAATTCTTAAAATATTCTTGTGAGATTGTCAGAATTTACTAATACTGCAGTATTTTTATAGAAGGAAAGTTGATAAAAATATTTGCTAGAGATTATGTAACCAATTTAGACTATGTATTAGATTCTAATATCAGAAACAGCAACACAATTTTCCTATCTCTAATAAAGGCATAGTGGCAGGCTGTGAAATATATTTTTAAAATTTTCATTAGAGAAATAACATGTTAGATCTACCCTTTTAACAAAAATATGAGTGTTTTTTTAGTCAGGGTTCTCAAGAGGAACAGAATCAACAGGAATAATGATTATAAAAAGGGGATTTATTAGATTGGCTTACATGACCAGAAGCTGGATAGTCCACAATAGCTATATGCAGGCTGGAGATCTGGAGAAACCAGTAGCTGTGCAGTCCAAGAGGCCGATGCACTATTGTTAACTATACGCATGATATTATATAATGTATCTCTAGAACTTCCTCATTTTCATTTTCATTCATAACTGAATCATTATGACCATTGAGGTCACTTTTAAATATTAAAATGCTAAAAATATTAGAAAAGTATAAAAGAAAAGGTAGAACAAAGCAAATAAAAATGATCTATAATTTTAAAACCATAATTCTACCACCTTGTGCATTAACTTCCAATTTATGGAAAAACTCTAAAATATGCAATTATTTTTTACATGGTTGAGATTATAGATAGATAAAGAGCAAAAACTTTCTGTGCTTTTTATCTTCCATTACAACATGAACAATTTAATAGATAATTTTAACAATCCATATGACAGAATGTTATGCTGTAATGGCAATTATTAGTGGTTTCTTTATTGTTAAACATTTAGTATTTAGTGTTGCTTTTATGAGTAATGCTGTTCTTAATATCTTTGTAATATCTTGCAACTTAGCAAGATCCTGCTTCAAAATAAAACAATTAAAAGGACTGGGGAGATAGATCAGTGATAGAGAATCTTTGGGCTTACTCCCTAGCACTGCACAAAGAAAGAAAAATTGTGATATGTTAGAATTTACATAATTTTATATATTAAAATATATTAATTTTTCATTTTATAATTTCTTCTTTTGCTTTTATATTTGATTTTTCCAAAACAGAAAAATGTTTACTTAAGTTTGCTTCTAGCTTTTTTATTGTTTTGCTCCACATTTATTTCTTTTTTCCCCCCACATATTTTATTGGTGATTATAGTTGTACATAATGATGGGATTTGTTATTATCTTCATATATATTATATATATATATGAATAAAATTTGACCAGATTAATTTTGTAGCATAATTCTTATCAAAATTATTTTAGCGTATATTGTAATCTGAAATCCTAACTTAAAATTCTCAGAATAGTTATTTTTTATGAATTATGCTTTTAAGAATCCATCTCTTTACTACTAATTTGTGATTCTTTCCTTTATTATATGTGTCTGTCTGTCTGTCTCTCTCTCTCTCCCCCCCCCTCACATTTCCTAGTCTATTGATTATATTTTTTCCCCTTGATCTTCTAATCAGACTCACGTAGGTTATTTAATAAAATATATATTTCTTGACTCTAATTCTGTAATAAATAGAAACTCTGCAGATGCGCCTCAGGAATACACAAGACACCAATAATTTGTAATCCACAAACTTTATACCATCCTCACTTACTTAACTTTCTACATAAATTTTTGAGTCAATTTATTTCAAAACTATAAAAGAGATATTTTTACTTATTCCCAAATGGGCACTACATCAAATCATACATTAATTTGTAAAGCCATGGAAATGTTGTGATCATCTTCTGATCTAGGTATATAGTATGACTTTCTACTGGTTAGTAGCTTTTTTATCTTAGAAAAACTTAAAGGATTTCAATTTAAATAAACATCCTCATATATTTAGTATAATACTGCTATTTTTTAAAATCTCAGTTTAATGTTTAATTTTAGGTCAGTTTATATGACTACATGTAATATTCAGTATTCCAATACAATTTTATTTCATTTGTTTTTATCCCTGTCTTTCTTCTTGTAGTGTGTTTATCATATTTCCCCTTTTTATTTTTTAACTTTATTTTCCTATTAAATGAAGACCTCAAAGGTAGAAGTTTTTAAAAAATTTTTAAAATCATTCTTTAATTTTTTATTTGTTCTTTTTAGATATACATGACAGTGGAGTCTATTTTAACATACATATGTGGAATATAATCTAATTAGGATCCCATTCTTGTGGTTGTACACAGTGTGGAGTTACCCTGTTGTGTGTTCATATATGAACATAAGAAAGTTATGTGGGATTTGTTCTACTGTCTTTCCTATGCCCCTGCTCCCATGCTTCCCTTTATTTCCCTTTGTCTAATCCAATGAACTTTGATTCTCCCATGCCCCTTATTGTGTGTGTTAGCATTCCCATATCAGAGAAAACATTTGTCCTTTGGGTTTTGGGGATTGACTTATTTCACTTAGTATGTTAATCTCCATATCTATCCATTTAATGGGAAAATGTCTTAATTTCATTCTTCTTTATGGCTGAGTAATACTCCATTGTTTATATATACCACATTTTCTTTATGCATTCATTTGTTGAAAGGCACCTAGGTTGTTTCCATAGCTTAGCTATTGTGAATTGAAATGCTAAGAACATTGATGTGACTGTATCACTGTAGTGTGCTGATTTTAAATCTTTGGTTATATGCAGAGGAGGGGATACCTGGATCAATAGTGGTTCCATTGCTAGTTTTCTGAGGAATCTCCATACTGATTTCCAGAGTGGTTGCACCAATTTGTAGTCCAACCAGAAATGTATGAGAGAGCCTTTTTGCCAACATTTATTGTTGCTTATATTCTTGATGATTGCCATTATGATTGGAGTGAGATGGAATACCAGAGAAGTTTTTATTTGCATTTCACTAATTGCTAGAGAGGTTGAACATTTTTTCATACATTTGTTGACCATTCATATTTCTTCTATGAAGTGCCTGTTCAGTTCCTTTGCCCATATATTGATTTGGTTATTATGGTGTTAGTTTATTTTTTATCCTGGAGATTAAAGCTCTATATGAAGTGCAAGGTGATAAGGATTTTTTTTCTCATTAGTAGACTCTTTCTTTTCATATTCTTGATGAATCACACTTGACTATGGTGCACTATCTTTTTCATATGTTTTTGTATGAAATTTGCCAGTATTTTATTAAGAATTTTTGCCTCTAACTTCATTAGGGATATTAGTCTGAAATTTTCTTTCCTTGATGTTTTTTTGTCTGGTTTGTTATCAGACTGATGTAAACTTCATAAAATGACCTTGGAAGGGTGTACTTCTTTTTTACTTCATGGAATAATTTTAGAAGGATTGGTATAAGTTCTTCTTCTTTTTTTATATGCCTAATGAATTTATTTATTTATTTATATATTTATTTTATTATTAGTTGTTCAAATCATTACATAGCTCTTGACATATCATATTTCATACATTTGATTGAAGTGGGTTATGAACTCCCATTTTCCCCCGTACACAGATTGCAGAATCACATCGGTTACACATCCACGTTTTTACATACTGCCATACTAGTGTCTGTTGTATTCTGCTGCCTTTCCTATCCTCTACTATCCCCCCTTCCCTCCCCTCCTCTCCCATCTTCTCTCTCTACCCCATCTACTGTAATTCATTTCTCTCCCTTGTTTTTTTCCCTTACCCTCACTTCCTCTTATATGTAATTTTGTATAACAATGAGGGTCTCCTTCCATTTCCCTGCAATTTCCCTTCTCTCTCCCTTTCCCTCCCACCTCTCGTCCCTGTTTAATTTTAATCTTCTTCTCATGCTTTTCCTCCCTGCTCTGTTCTTAGTTGCTCTCCTTATATCAAAGAAGACATTTGGGATTTGTTTTTTAGGGATTGGCTAGCTTCACTTAGCATAATTTGCTCTAGTGCCATCCATTTCCCTGCAAATGCCATGATTTTGTCATTTTTTAGTGCTGCGTAAAATTCCATGGTGTATAAATGCCACATTTTTTTTATCCATTCATCTATTGAGGGGCATCTGGGTTGGTTCCACAGTCTAGCTATTGTGAATTGTCCTGCTATGAACATCGATGTGGCAGTATCCCTGTAGTACGCTCTTTTAAGGTCTTCAGGGAATAGTCCGAGAAGGGCAATAGCTGCGTCAAATGGTGGTTCCATTCCTAGCTTTCCGAGGAATCTCCATACTGCTTTATAAATTGGCCGCACCAGTTTGCAGTCCCACCAGCAATGTACAAGAGTACCCTTTTCCCCACATCCTCGCCAGCACTTGTTGTTTGACTTCATAATGGCTGCCAATCTTACTGGAGTGAGATGGTATCTTAGGGTGGTTTTGATTTGCATTTCTCTGACTTCTAGAGATGGTGAGCATTTTTTCATGTACTTGTTGATTGATTGTATGTCCTCCTCTGAGAAGTGTCTGTTCAGGTCCTTGGCCCATTTGTTGATTGGGTTATTTGTTATCTTATTGTCTAATTTTTTGAGTTCTTTGTATACTCTGGATATTAGGGCTATATCTGAAGTGTGAGGAGTAAAAATTTGGCAGTTGGGCTCTGAGGGTTTTTCCTGAGGAGCTGTTTTGTTTGGTGTGTGTGGTTCTAAAAATAAAGTTAGTTTCTTTTGACAAGTGGCTCCTGAATTGTGTCCAGCCAGACTGCGGCAGATATCAAGCTCCTTGATCCATTTTGAGTTAACTTTTGTGCATGGCGAGAGAAAGGGATTCAGATTCATTTTGTTACATATGGATTTGCAGTTTTCCCAACACCATTTGTTGAAGATACTATCCTTCCTCCATTGCATGCTTTTAGCCCCTTTGTCAAAAATAAAATAGTTGTAATTTTGTGGGTTGGTCTCTGTGTCCTCTATTCTGTACCATTGGTCCATCCACCTGTTTTGGTACCAGTACCTTGCTGTTTTTGTTGCTATTGCTCTGTAGTATAGTTTGAAGTCTGGTATCGCTATACCGCCTGATTCACTCTTCCTGCTTAGAATTGCTTTTGCTATTCTGGGTCTTTTATTTTTCCATATGAATTTCATGATTGCTTTATCTATTTCTACAAGAAATGCCATTGGGATTTTGATTGGCATTGCATTAAACCTATAGAGAACTTTTGGTAATATCACCATTTTGATGATGTTAGTTCTGCCTATCCATGAACAGGGTATATTTTTCCATCTTCTAAGATCTTCTTCTATTTCTCTCTTTAGGGTTCTGTAGTTTTCATTGTATAAGTCTTTCACCTCTTTTGTTAGGTTGATTCCCAAGTATTTTATTTTTTTTGAAGATATTGTGAATGGAGTGGTTGTCCTCATTTCCATTTCAGAGGATTTGTCGCTGATATACAGGAATGCCTTTGATTTATGCGTGTTGATTTTATATCCTGCCACTTTGCTGAATTCATTTATTAGCTCTAATAGTTTCTTTGTAGACCCTTTTGGGTCTTCTAGATATAGAATCTCGTCTTACGCAAATAGTGATAATTTAAGTTCTTCTTTTCCTATTTTTATGCCTTTAATTTCTTTTGTCTGTCTAATTGCTCTGGCCAGTATTTCGAGAACTATATTGAATAGAAGTGGTGATAGAGGGCATCCCTGTCTTGTTCCAGATTTTAGAGGGAATGCCTTCAGTTTTTCTCCATTTAGAATGATGCTAGCCTAAGGCTTAGCATAGATAGCTTTTACAATGTTGAGGTAAGTTCCTGTTATCCCTAGTTTTTCTAGAGTTTTGAACATAAAGGGATGCTGTACTTTGTCGAATGCTTTTTCCGCATCTATCGAGATGATCATATGGTTCTTATTTTTAAGTCTATTGATGTGATGAATGACGTTTATTGATTTCCATATATTGAACAAGCCTTGCATCCCAGGGATGAATCCTACTTGATCATGGTGCACAATTTTTTTGATATGTTTTTGTATCCAATTCGCCAGAATTTTATTGAGGATTTTTGCATCTAGGTTTCATTAGAGATATTGGTCTGTAGTTTCTTTCTTTGAAGTGTCTTTATCTGGTTTTTGGGTATCAGGGTTTCTGGCCTCATAGAATGAATTTGGAAGTTCTCCCTCTTTTTCTATTTCCTGAAGTAGCTTGAAAAGTATTGG
>NW_026000082.1:15608049-15638278 GCF_001458135.2 Marmota marmota marmota
TTGATTTTATTCGATATGAGTATGTCCACTCCTGCATGCTTCCGAGGACCATGTGAGTGGTATGATTTTTCCCAACCTTTCACCTTCAGCCTGTGTATGTCTTTTCCTATCATATGAGTCTCCTGAAGGCAGCATATTGTTGGATCTGTTTTTTCAATCCAAGTTACTAGCCTATGTCACTTGATTGGTGAGTTTAAGCCATTAACGTTTAGGGTTACTATTGATATATGGTTTGTACTTCCAGTCATGTTTATTTATTTATTTATTTATTTATTTTAATTTGGCTTGTTTTTCCTCTTTGGTTATCCCCCCCCCTTTACTGAGTTACCTCCCACTGTTGGTTTTGGGTGCTGTTTTTCATTTCCTCTTCTTGTAGTGTTTTGCTCAAAATGCTTTGCAGTGCTGGTTTTCTGGCTGCGAATTCTTTTAACTTTTGTTTATTGTGAAATATTTTAATTTCATTGTCAAACCCGAAGCTTAATTTTGCTGGATACAATATTCTTGGTTGGAATCCATTATTTTTCAGCATTTGAAATACGTTGTTCCAGGATCTTCTCACTTTAAACGTCTGTGATGAAAAATCATCCATTAACCTAATTGGTTTACTCCTGAATGTAATCTGCCTCCTTTCTCTTGTAGCTTTTAATATTCTATCCTTGTTCTGTATGTTGGATATCTTCATAATAATGTGTCTTGGAGTTGGTCTATTACGGTTTTGTATGTTTGGGGTCCTGTAGGCTTCCAGGATTTGGCAATCCATTCCATCTTTCATGTCTGGGAAGTTTTCTAAAATTATTTCATTCAACAGATTGCTCATTCCTTTGGTTTGGACCTGTATACCTTCCTCTATCCCAATGACTCTTAAGTTTGTTTTTTTATGACATCCCATATCTCTTGGATGTTTTGCTCGTGGTTTCTTACCAGCCTTTCTGCATTGACTATACTCTTTTCGAGTTGATAAACTTTGTCTTCATTATCTGATGTTCTGACTTCTATTTGATCTAGTCTATTTGTAATATTCTCATTTGAGTTTTTTATTTGGTTTATGGTTTCCTGCATTTCTAGGATTACTGTTTGATTTAAAAAAAAAAAAATCTTTATCTCCTCGTAGAGTTCATTTTTTGCTTCTTGAATCTGCTTATGTAATTCATTTCCAAAGTATTCTTTCATTGTTTGGACTTGCTGTCTAATGACTTCTTTAATATTCCATTCCATCTGAGTCAGATATGCCTTGAGTTCTTTCTCTGTCCATTTTTCTGATGCCTCTAGGTTCTCCTGTAAATTTAAGTTGTCCTGCATTGTTTGTAATCCTTTTTTCCCTTGTTTTTTCATGGTGTTCATGTACTTTCCAACTCTGTTTAACTGCTGTGTTTCTGTTTTCTCTCATAAATTTTTTTTGGTTTTGTATATCTTTGTGGTCTCTTTTTTGTGGTGGGAGACTATGTCTAGAGATGTTGGGCTTTATTGTAATTTAAATCTGATTCATTCTATTCATAAAAGGCTTATGGATTCTGTAGGCATATAGTGATCTGTTGTTTGGTCTTAGGACTTTATGTTTAGGTTGGGTGCTATGATGCTATGAAGGTTGGTATGTCTTGGCTACTTTGGAAGATTGCTCTACTGAAGGGGGATATTAACAGGTGAATGGATCAGGGTATTTGGTAATAGGTAGGTACTTAGGAGCCCTATTGACAGCCTCGGAACACTAACCTATTTGCATTTATAAAATTACACGTAATGAAAGTTGTAATGCTTGGGATGAAAGTTAGGGGGAAGGGGAAGGAAGGAGTCCTTAAAGAGAAAGATGGAGAGAAAAATAGGTAGAATAAAGGAGAATGGAAAGAACAATAAAAATTGAAAAGGGGAAAAAAATGATAAATGAAGTCTTAGAATTCTATATTCTTCTCTTCCAGTAGGCGGAGCTGTGCCATCCGAGCTGAGCTTCTGCCCTCTATGTGCCGGCAGCAATCCCTGTAAGGCGGCTCCTCTTCCCCTACTGGGCGCCTCTCCAATCCTTTTTGTCCAGAGCCATTTATCTTCTCCAACCCCTCCCCCCCTTCCTCCTGCCAGCCAGCCCGGCCCCCGCTCACCAGAGGTTATCTCCAAGGATCAAGTTACACTTGCAGCCCCCCTAAGTGCCCTATTTCCCGAATGACTGAGCACTCTCTATGTTTGTCATTCATCCAGACCCCAAGGTTGTAGAGCGGGTGATCTGGGAACTGTCAGTTTAATTTGTCTGGACCCCTTCGGTGGCCACGCCCCTGCTAACTGGTGGCTAAGGCCTTGGGTGTCGCTGCTGGTGGTAGGGGGAGTAGGGGGTCAGGAGTCCCCTCTGCTTCCCTCGGCCCCTACAGTCATGCCCACACTGCTGGTGGTAGGGGGAGTTGGGGGTCGGGCGTCCCCTCTGCTTCCCTCAGCCCCTACAGTCACGCCCACGGAGCTCTGGGGTGAGATTTTTGAGGTTTCCCTGCTGTATGCATCTGGTGGGGATGGGAGTCACACACCTGTTGATGCGATTTCGCTGGGAAGGGATCCCGTCTGCCGAACTCTGGTGACGTCAGCTCTCTGCTATGGCAGGTCCCAGACTCCTTGCTGGAGTGTCTGATGGGAGGGGTGGGTCTGGCCTGTCTCTGGTCTGTCCCAGACTCGGTTTCAGTTCTGGTCCGCTGTTTCATGAAGGCTTGGTTAGCAACCTCTTCAAAGGGTCTCCGCTGCACACAGTATCTGGCAATGCTGAAACACCTCCTTCTGCGCCAGTCGCCAGGCAGCGGCGGCCGGGACCTCCGCGCAGGTGGCTGAGATTCACCTGTCTGGGACAAGCTGTCATCTCCAATAATCCCAAATTCCCCACCTAGGTCTTACTTCAGTGGAATTTTGCTGGGAGTTTCTCAGCAGGTAAAATCCAAATGTTCTGATGTGTCTCTCTGTCTGTGTGGCTGAGGAGGTACTGAAAGCACTGCCTCCCCGCCCGCCGCCATGTTGAGTCTCCATAAGTTCTTCTTTGAAGGTCTGGTAGAATTTGATAGAGAAGCCATCTGTTCCTGGGCTTTTCTTGATTGGTGGGCTTTTGATGGTGTCTTCAATTACATTGCTTGCAATTGACATGTGTAATTTTTCTAAGTCTTTCTGATTAAATTTCGATAGGTCATATGTCACTAGAAATTTGTCAATGACTTTCTGATTTCCTATTTTTTTGTAGATTTTCAAAGTAGTTTCTGATTATGATCTATATTTCAGTGGTGTCCTTGGTGATATTGCCTTTTCATCACAAATTTTAGTAATTTGAGTTTTTTTCTCTCTTTTTCTTTGTTAGGTTGGCTAAGGATTTATCAAATTTCTTTATTTTTCAAAGAACCAACTTTTTGTTTCCTTGATATTTTGAATTTTTTTTTTGTTTCAACATCACTTATTTTGGCTCTCATTTTAATTATTTCCTATTTTCTACTGCTTTTGTTTTTGATTCGTTCTTCTTTTCTAGTGCTTTGAGATGTAAAGTTAGGTTATTTATTAGGTGACTTTGTATTCTTTTAATGATTGAGCTCAATGCAGTGAACTTTCCTCTTAGAACTGCCTTCATAATGCCCCAGAGATTTTGATATGTTGTGTCACTATTCTCATTTACTCTCAGTATTTTTGTTTCATCCCTGATTTTGTCAGCTATCCATTGGTCATTTAATAGTTTATTATTTAGTGTCCTGGTGTTAAGAGTAGCTTCAATTTTTTAATTTTGTCATTGATTTATAATTTCCTTCCATTATGATCTGATAAAATATAAGGTACTATTGCCATTCTTTTGTATTTGCTATGAGTTGCTTTGTGGCCTACAATGTTGTGTATGTTAGTGGATTTATGCGCTGCCGAGAAGAAAGTATATTCAGTCATTGATGAATGAAATACTCTATAGATGTCTGTTAAGTCTAAATTATTATGTTTTTTTTTAATTCTATGGCTTCTCTATTTAGTTTTTATTTGGAATATTTACCAAGTGGTGAGAAAGGCATGTTAATGTCACCCAGTATTATTGTGTTGTGATGTATTTGATTCCTGAAGCTCCATTGTTTGGGGCACATATATTTATGATTGTTATGTCTTGTTGATGTATATTTTCTTAAGCAGTATGAAATGTCTTTCTTTGTCCCTTTTTATTGACTTTAGCTTAAAGTCCACTTTTTTTGATATGAGGAAAGAAACACCTGATTGTTTATGAGATCCATATGAATGATGTTTTTTTTTTCCCATCCCTTTTCCTTTAGTCTGTGTATGTGTTTGCCAAGAAGGTGAGTGTCTTGGTGACAGCTTGTGTTTGGTATTGTTTTTTTAATTCAATCTGCCAGTCTTTGTCTTTTGATTGATGAGTTTAGGCCATCTACATTCAGTGTTATTATTGATAAATCAAAATGACAGAGAAGAAAACTCATTTATTTCTGGTTTTTAATTTGAAATAGTTTTTCCTTTGATTAATTATTCTTCTAGTGTAGTATAGTTCCTCACTTTGCTGGTTTTCAGTTTTGTATAGTGCTTTTGTTAGTATGGGCATTTTGACAATATTAATTCTACTATCCCAGAATAAGGGAGATCTTTCCATCTTCCAAGGTCTTCTTTGATTTCTTTCTTTAGGGTTCTGTAGTTTTCATTGTACAGGTCTTTCACCTCTTTTGTTGATTCCAAGATATTTTATATTTTTTTGAGACTAGTGTAAATACAGTGTGTTTCCTAATTTCTTTTCAGAGTATTTGTCACTGACATACAGAAATGCCTTTGATTTATTGGTGTTGATTTTATATCCTGCTATTTTGATGAATTCATTTATAGTTCTAGAAGTTTTCTGGTGGATTTTTTTGATCCTCTAGGTATAGAATTATGTCATTGGCAAATAAAGATATTTTGAGTTTTTCTTTTCCTATCCATATCTCTTTAATTTCTTTCATCTGTCTAATTGCTCTGGCTAGAGTTTCAAGAACTATGTTAAATAAAATTGGTGTAATAGGGCATCCCTGTCTTCTTCCAGTTTTTAGAGGGAATGCTTTCAATTTTTCTTCATTTCGAATGATGTTGGCCTTGGGCTTAGCATAGACAGATTTTACAATGTTGAGATATGTTCCTGTTTCTCTAATTTTTCTAGTATTTTGAACATGAAAAGGTGCTGTATTGTTGAATGCTTTTTCTACATCTATTGAGATGATCGTATATTTCTTATCTTTCAGTCTATTGATATGATGAATTACATTTATTGATTTCCATATATTGAAACAACCTTGAATCCCTGGAATGAACCCCACTTGATCATTGTGCACAATCATTTTGATATGTTTTTGTGTTCAATTTGCCAGAATTTTATTGAGAATTTTTGCATCTATGTTCATTCGAGATATTGGTCTGAATTTTTCTTTAATTGATTTTACTCTGGTTTTGGAATCAGGGTGATATTGACCTCAGAGAATGAGTTTGGAAATATTCCCTCTTTTTCCATTTATTTTTGTAATAATTTGAGGAATATTGATATTATTATTATTTTTGAAGGTCTTATAGAACTCAACCCTGTATTCATCTGGTCCTGAGATTTTCTTGGTTTACAGGCTTCTGATGTCATCTTCAATTCATGTGTTTAATTTGTGTATATCATCCTGACTCAGTTTGGATAAATCATATGATCCTAGAAATTTGTCAATCTTTGATATTTTATATTTTATTGGAATACAAATTTTCAAAATAATTTCTAATTATCTTCTGTATTTCTGTAGTGTCTATCATGATATTTCCTTTTCATCACAGATTTTAATAATTTGATTTTTTTCTCTCCTTCTTTTCATTAGCATGGCTAAGGATTTATCAATTCATTTTTTTTCAAAGAACCAACTTTTAAAAAAATTTTTCAGCTTTCTCTTTTTTTCGACTTCATAGATTTCATCTTTGATTTTAATTATTTTCTGTTTTCTACTGCTTTGGGTGTTGATTTGTTCTTCTTTTTCTAGGGCTTTCAGATGTAATGTTAGGTTATTTATTTGTTGACTTTTTTTTCTTTTAAGGAATGAACTCCATGCAATGAACTTTCCTCTCAATACTCCCTTCATATTGTCCTAGATTTTTATATATTGCATCAATGTTCTCATTTACCTCTCAGAATTTTTAACCTCATCTTTGATGTCTTCTGCCATCCATTGTTCATTCAATAACATATTATTTAGTCTCTCGGTGTTGGAGTTGTCTCAAAAGCATACACTGGAGAAAAGATAGCCTACTCAACAAATGGCGCTAGCTCAGGAAAACTGGAAATCCATAAGTAACAAAATAAAATTAAACCGCTCTCTCTCACACAAAACTCAACTCAAAGTGGATCAAAGACTTAGGCACTAGTATAGAAACATTGTGCCTATTAGAAGAAAGTGTAGGCCTTAATCTTCACCTGTCAGTTTAGAACTGACTTTCTTAACCAGACTCCCAAAGTGCAGATTAGTTTTAATTCTTTTTTCTTCTTCTTTTATTTGTTCTTTTTAGATATATATGACAATAGAGTATATTCTGATATATATGCATGGAGTATAAATTTTCATTCTTGTGGTTGTACATGACATGGAGTTACAGTGGTCATGTATTCATATATCAAAATAGAAAAGTTATTTCTGATTTATTCTACATCTTTTCTGTTTCATTCCCCATTCCTTACATATATCTCCCCTTTGTCTGACTCAATAAACTTATATTCTTCTATCTCTGTATTTTTTGTTAGCATCTGCATGTCAGAACCTTCAGCCTTTGGTTTTCTTGGATTGTCTTATTTCACTTAACATCATATACAGATGATTATCTCAATAGATGCAGAAAAAACATTTGACAAAAACCAGCATCTGTTCATGTTCAAAACACTAGAAAAAGTAGCGATAATAGGAATATGCCTCAACATTATAAAGTCTATGTATGTTAAACCAAGGCTAACTTCATTTCAAATGGAGAGTAATTGAAAGCATTACCTCTAAATACTGGAACAAGAGAGGGATGGTTTCTTTTTCCATTTCTATTCAACATAGTCCTAGAAACCCTAGGCTGAGAAAATAGCAAAAATGGAAAAAATTAAAGGGACATGAATAGGAAAAAATGAGCTCAAACTATTCTTATTTGCCAGTGACCTGATTCTAGATTTATAAGACTGAAAATAAGTCTACCAGAATACTTTGAGAACTCACGAACAAATTCATCAAGGTAGCAGAATATGAAATTAACACTCATAAATCAATTGGATTCCTATACATCAATGATGAATCATCTGAAAGAGAAATTAGGAAAACTATTCCATTTACAAAAGCTTCAAAAAATATTTTGAAATCAATCTAACAAAAGAAGTGAAAGACCCCTACAGTTAGAACTACAGAACTCTAAAGAAATAAATTGAAGAAGACCTTAGAAGATGGAAAGATCTCCCATGTTCTTGGATATGCAGAATTAATATTGTCAAATGGCCATAATACAAAAAGTGCTATACAGATTTAATGCACTTCCTATTAAATTCCAATGATGTTCTTCATAGAAATAGAAAAATAAGGCCCAGAATACCAAAGCAATTCTTAGCAAGAAAATTGAAGCAGGAGGCATCATAATACCAGAACTGAAATACACTACAGAGGCATAGTAACAAAAATGGTATGGTATTGGCACCAAAACAGACATGAACACCATTGGTACAGAATAGAAGACAAAGACAAACACACATAAATACAGTTATCTCATCCTAGACAAAGGCACCATAAATATACATCATAGAAAAAATAACCTCTTGGTGCTGGAAAAATTAGAAATCCATCTGTAACAGAATGAAATTGAACCATGATGTCTCACCCTGCACAAAATTCAACTCAAAAGTGTATCAATGATGTAGGCATTAGACCAAAGACCCTGTGCCTATTAGAAGAAAAAGTAGGCCCAACTCTTTATCATGTCGGCTAAGGAAATGACTTCCTCAACAAGACTCATAAAGCACAAGTACTAAAATCAAGAATCAATAAATAGGATGTTATCAAACTAACTCTGTTTATATTATGGATGAGTAAACTCAGACCATAATACTAGTACTTGACAGAGCTGGGATTTAAATGCAACTTGGATGTATGTATTTCAATGTTTTAAGTCTTTTCCACCTTCTCCCCTCAGCTACTTTCCAGAGACAGTTTAATATAGCAGTTATTTTGTTGACCCTTTCAATGAGCTGACTTTTGATTTTCTTTATTGTTTTTCTGTTCTCTGTTTCATTCATTTGCATTCTAGTCTTCTTTAGTTTCTTGTTTTTGCATATTCTTCTCTATCTCATTTCACAAGGTAATGGTTAGGTTATAGCTTTGAGATATTTCTTCTTTTCTTAAAATATGGGATTTTATAGTTATAAATTTTCCTTTAAGGATTGTTTCAGTTGCATTCCACAACTTTTAGTATTTACATTTTTTCTTTCATTCAACTCAAAGTATTTTCTAATATTTTTCATCCCTTTTTTGACTAGTTGTTTAGAAATTTGTTTTTTTAATCTTCATATATTTTTTACTTTCCCAAATTCTTCTCTGAATTAATTGCTAAATTAATCTTATTACTTCCAGAAAACACATTTTATAGTATTTTAAACTTTAAATTTTTGTTAGGACTTACATGCTGGAGCAAGTTCTGTTTACTTGCTCAGTGAGGTGGTCTTTTAGGCCTGTTGGCTTTATGTTTTCTCATGTTCTTCCTATTTGTTCTACCCATCATTGAAAATGGAGTGTTGAAGTATCCAAATAGTACTTTTTAAAAATATTTTCTTTTAGTTATAGATAAACACAATACCTTTTTTTTAATGTGGTGCTGAGGATCAAACCCAGTGCTTCATATGTGCAAGCCAAGAGCTCCAGCACTGAGCAACAACTCCAGCCCTAAATACTACTCTTGAATTGCCCATTTCTCCTTTTTACTTCTGTCACCTTTTTCTGTTTTTGTTTCTCCTTGGTACAGAGGAGTTCAAGGTAGATAAACCTTGGAGTGTGAGCCTGGACTTTTCAAATGTGCCTGCCATAATTAAAAATTACTAGTCTCATTTAATCCTAATTTCTTAAATGTGTATATTTATGGGATCTAGACTTGAGAAAAAGGTGTACTATTAAAGTTTATGCTTTAAACCCTAAAATATTTTAGTGACTTCTACATTTTTAATATACCAAATTTAAATGATTCCTTAAATTATATGTGATTAAACAATAAATGAAAGTTAAAAATAAATTTTAACTCTCTCTTGGATTAGAAAAATGAATACTGCACTCCTACAAAAATAGTTGTTTGCAAGTAATTTAAACAGTTTTACAAAGCCAAATTCTAACACATTTAGGAGACTAAATTATTATGGTTTTTTAAATCAGAAGAATTAATTAAATACCTTTTATGAAGTGATTGTTATGTGTCTCATTTTGTAATACTGGGGGAAAGAAAACATATTTTAAGCCTTATGTCTCAACATTCATCTCATAGTCTCTAAGCTGTACCAATTTTAACTTCATGTTATTTTCAAACACTTTTCATACCTTCTGTTCTTTTTCTATTCAGCAAGTAATGCAGTCAATACATATTTGTTGAATACTTCTTTGCTAATAGGCACTGTTATCTATACTAAAATGCCATTCTCTATCCATTTATTCACTAAACATTTATGACCACATATCTGGAGAACATACTGTGTTTAAGTTGTACAAATACAGTACGGACAAGAAATGGTCTGAGCATTCATGAAGCTTATAGTCTTGTTAAGTAGATACTGAATATACAGTCAAGTAAATAAATGTATGGCTACAAAATAATGATAACAGTGTTATGTGTAAAAAGCACAGTGTTGTAGGAGCAGCACTAATATGAATGAAGGTCAGAGAACATTTTCTTTGAAGAATGACAATTAAACTGAATCTGAAGACTAAATGGAAATTAGTCGTGTGAATAATGATGAGGAAAATTAGCCCAGGAAGAGGGAGACACAAGAGTTTTGAGATGGGAAGAACTTGGTGATTTTTGACATTAAGGTGTACTGTGATACGGAAGTATTAACCCAAGATGCAACTAGAGTAATATTCAGGGTACTTATCATATAAGGCTCTTATAGCAGGTTTAAATACTTTGGATTGTTTGAGATTTTCAAATTTTTTTAGAGAGAAGGCATTGAAGGTTTCTTCAAAGAATAGAGTTTATCATTTTTACATTTGAAGGTGTTCCTGGATACTGATGGAAAAGATAGGGGAGAAGTTATTAGGACTACTGTTAAGGCAAATAGTTGGGATACTATTGCATGAGATCAGAAGATAGATAGGCTGAGGAGAGCATTGATGGAGAGAAATAGAGGATATCTCTCCACTTATTTAGTTCTTTGATTTATCTCATTAAATTTTGTTTGCATGCAAAAAGGTGCACACTTTGTATTGTAATGTTCCATGGGGTTTGATAGCATTTCAACTTTTTGAAAAATATTTATTTTTTAGTTGTAGTTGGACACAATATTTATTTATTCTTATGTGGTGCTGAGGATTGAACCCAGCACCTCATATGAGCCACAACCCCAGCACAGCATTTCAATTTTTTAAGATATTTTTCTCTAGAATATCTGTTTTCTCAGGATAAGTCCTTGGAGAGAAAACTTTTAACTCATCAACTCTAGTGATTTTATATATAGTAATAGCATTTTGCTCCCAGCTTTAGAGAGAAGGCAGTTTAATGTGGTTGCTATTACATTGCACATTATATAGCTTATAATGGAAATATTTGAACCTCAATATTTAGATTAAAAGAGGCAACTTCTCCAGCTACCCAGAATTGACATTTACTGATAGTAGGAAGGACTTTTAGATCAGAATTTAAAACTAACTCGTACTACAGTTGTAGAGGGAACTTCAAATGGAGGTCCTTAGGTGACAGTGTACTTATTTAAAGATTTTTGGCTTCTCACCATGTGTCACCTTAGTTGGACAACTTTCCCATTCATGACTTTATTTCTTCATCTATATAAGGACTGTATAGACTTTCTATTAATCTCATCCTAATATATTGTGATCCTGTTTAACAGATTTTTTTTTTATTTTGACCCTCCCTCTTTTCTTCCTGTTGGGGAATAAAGTGTAATTGTGGTTTATTTAAAACAGTCCCTTGCTCTTCCTCCCTTCCCTTTTGGCTTCTGTCTCTTTGTAGTATTTTTTCCTGAAAATAAGCCTTTCCTTAGATTTTATATAACTAGTCACAGGAGGCTAAAGTCCACTGCAGATACTCCTGCCAAAAAAAGAAGAAGAAGAAAACCCGTGTGAATGATGAAGACCCTCCCCAGCACATGGATTTTTCCCCATTGTCCCACTATACCTTCTTTTCTTTTGTACAATCCCTCATGCACTGAAATCCCCCAAATTGATATTTAATGTGGAAAATATATAATTTATTTTCCTTAGAGTAGGCCTTGAATAAACCTGTTTTTTTTATTGACTTCTATCTCCAAAATCTTGTGTTGAGTGACAAGCAGCATCAATTTTTGATTTTTGGTATTTAAAGGAAAACTTAGATATGTACGCAACCAATTGAAGGAAAGACTGTCCTTTGGATTTAATAGGAAGCATTTTGGTAAAGAGTATAGACAACCTTGCCTTATTCTAAAGCTATATTACTTGGGGCAAGTTTGTTAAATTTTTTTTAATAGGCAGGACACATATGGGAACAGAGAGAGAGATAGTGGGGAGAGGCTCAGGAACTGATAACAGCTGGGTATTTTTGTCTTATATGCTAAGCTGTGTGTTGTTCCCCTCCACGAATCAACCATATTGAAGACCCTTTTTCATTTTTCCCATTAGTTATTTTATGATACCTAATTAGAATACCACCACTATTGTCACCATTGATTACTTTACTTTCACCTAATTAGAATACTGAATCAGTGGCTGGAGTTGCAATGGACCATAAACCCTCAATGGTGGGAATTGTAATGGTAATAGTACTTATTGGAAACAGGGAAAGAAGACACACCTCTGAATGATGAAGACCCTGTCCAGCACATGATTTTTTTTTTGCCCATTGTGCCACTGTTCTTACTTTTCTCCTATAAAAGGGTTCATGTCTTAAAACATCCAAAGATGGAGATTTGATTTGATATGGAAAAAGTCTTGTACACTGCCTCTGCCATCTTGAAATCCTTAAACTCTGATCTAATATTTCCCCCTGAGAGACATAATACCCAAATTATTTTTAGGTGGCTGAGGTGCTGGAGAGCTCATCTTTTTATAGCTACTTCAGGTGGACAGGTACCCACCTGTTTTGAATTAATGAAACCCTCACCCTATTTGTTCAAGATGAGACAGTGTGGTACCAGGTCTATTTGTGGTATTGGTTTAGAATCTTCTGTAGTCCCAGCTGGAGTTTGATGGCTTCTAGATGAGAAGAAGTAAACCTAGAAGATTTACCAGGCAGTGTCCAAACAACAAAGCCAGATGAAGTATCAGAAGGGTCCATGACAATGGCTGTAGATTTTTTGAAGGCATGATATGTTAATTTCTTTGCTGTATCCATTACAATTTCATGATGGTTTGCATAAAAGCAGCATCCTTCCTTCAGTAAAAGATATAATCCCCCTTTTCTGCAGTAAACAAAGCTAGTCCCTTCCTCTTCTGGAGAGTGACTACTGTCAAGTAATCTATTTGGTTCTGGAGGGTAATTTATGCCTTTTGCTATTTCCTCCATCAGAGACATAGACAAACCATGAGAACAGGAGTGGGAGGTGAATAGTCCTCCTAACCCTGTGTTCAGTTGTTATTCTCAATCTTATCAGGAAATGAATTATTATTGTTTTGTCCAGTTAGCTCTAATGGATATTGTGTTCAGGGCTATATCAAAAAGAAGAAACAGATCACAGCTGCCTATATAGAAGATAGGAAGATTTGTAGGTTTGTGAGATTAGTTTCAAGCTGACTCGGGATAAACTTTTAACTCTGTCACACACAACAGTTTATAATCTCCCACCTTCACTTACTTACTCTTTGGAAGACTGACACAAGTATAAATCTCAGGTTACATTAAAAGAACTGTTGGTCTTTTTTTTTCCATGTCCATATACAGTGGTGCTTTGGTTATACTTTCCTGTCAGGTTTTTAAGACCAAGTTGGTCAAAAATAGACCTTGTTTTTAATCTATTGTTAGGATAATCTGAGATTCCTCAGAGGTCACAGTTGGGAACTTCTGAGAAGCCTCTTGGTTTCTTTAGATTTCCTATACCAGTTACACTGTCTGCCAGGATTGGTCAGGTTGTTGCCGACCATACATGACTTCTCTTGGAAGTATCAGGGACATTTTATTTTCCATTGACACTCCTCTTTGTGGAATGTACCCTGGTTGACTAGGGTCAACACAGTTTTCTGGGGTCCTCACAATCCCCCTGATTTGGAGGTTGGTTTACTAACCAGTTGTCAGGCCCTAAGAGGCATCACATTTTTCCCTGGTTCCTTTCTGACATTAGAAGGAAAGGGCCCAAGTGTTGGCTGTTTTTTCTCTAGATCTTTTACTTCTTTGGCTTTGGTCTCCAAGCAGGCTAGTTTCACCATTCTTGAAATGGTAGTAATGGACTTTAACTTTAATTGTCTATAATTTTACATTTACACCTTTCCTTTAATTAGGATCAATATTGAAAGCAAATGAAAGATTATGCAAAAGAAAAAGAAAGGGAGACAGACCTCAATGAATCAGTGATGCTTTATTAAGCAATGGAGGGGCACATTTTCAAACTCTACCACAAGGGTCTGAGTTTTCTAGGATTTAGCAGGGCCACATTATGGGAGAAGTTTCTAAGATAATTTTGGTGGGATTACTTTTGGTAGGCAGGGGAACTTTGGCAGATAAGGGAAAATGCAAAAGGTCAGAGTTCACCTCAGTTTCCTTCCCCCCCAAGGAATTGTAAGTTACTACTTCTTTCATTCCAGACTGTAAAAGGGATATAATGAGTTGGGGTGAAGTCATCATAACTGGCTACCTCTTGCTAAAGAGGGGCTGAGTAGGGGATACCCATTCAGAGATCTGGAAGAGGATAATGAGGTGGTGTTTTCGGCTCCTGGTGATTGTGGCTTGAGGGGGTGCAGAGGGAGGGAATTTCAACATTGTTGTGTGTGATTCCTTCCTTATGGGGTTCAGGAGATTCACATTTTGAATGAGGAGCAGAATGGCTTTTGCATGTTCTTGTGAGGTGGTCTGGGTTAGATGGATCAGCTTGTCAAGAAATTGCTTCTGTATAAAGTTCAGAAAGCAGAAAAGAAAGGTTATTACAAGAGTATTATATGGGTTAAAAGAGGGAGAGGCCAAGAAGTCCATTATTTTAAGTATCCCAATGAGGCCTACCAGAAGTCAACTAGTTCTTATCTCAGCTGTTCCAATTCATCCTGTAGTTGTTTAAGTTTATCCCTTGCCAGTCCTGATTGATTGAAATAGAAGAACATTCTTCCCTGAGGAAGAGACAGAGGCTACTTCATTTGGTAGTAAGAAGATCTAGGCCATGATTATTTTTCAGGATGAGAGATGCAAGGAATCCAATTGATTTTGTAAAGTCAATACTGAATCAGCCACCTGTTGGATATCTTCAATAACTTGTTCTGACAACTTTTTATAGTAGTGAATAGAGGTTCCTAATCCTGGTGCTCTTGTGCCAATCTCAGTGGATATCTCTAACCCTATGAGTAAGGCAATAAACTGAAGGGCACTCTTGTGTGTTGTGTGCTCCATTATTAAGATAAGCAAACTTTGGTTTTTAGGTAAAACATCAATTTGAGGAGTAAGGAAGACCAAGGTACACAGGCCAGCCCATGTTTTGACAATCAGGGATAAATATGAGCCTTGCAAAGGAAAAGTTCCTCAGAATTTGGGGGGGCCCAAGGCTATGGGGCTGATATAATTGTCTTAAGTTCCATTGAAAGAACTATTGTCTTTTCTTTCAAATGCTCAGGTATGGCTATACTTTGGTTTTATATGTTTTGTTAGGTATTTAAGACCAAGCTGGTCAAATTGACCTTGTTCTTATCTGTTGTTAAAGAATCAGCTGAGTTACCTTTGGGCATCTTATTTGGGAACTTGAGAGCCACTTCTTAGCTCCTTTTGTGCCCTGCCAAAGTAGGTCAGGGTTTCATTGACTAGGAGGTTGCCCTTGGAAGCATGAGGGACATTTCCTTCTACAATGACATTCTTCTTGGTAGCATGTGTACTGGTTTTCTTTCTTTTCTCCAGGGTCTCATTGATCCCCTTGATCAGGAGGTCTTGTTGCTCAAGAGTCACAAAGCACTTAGAGAAGTCTATTTGTTCCTGGGTTCAGGCTGACTCAGAAGGCAGGAGCCAAATACTGGCTATTTTTTTTAATTCCTTAACTTTAGTCTCCAAGTTTTGGTTTTAAACCTCCAGCAAGCTAGTTTACCCAGTTTTAAAGTAAGAGTACTGGGTTTTAATGTTAATGTCTATAACTTTACAGTTATTTACCACTTCTATTTAATTGGGATCAGTATTAGTGCTTGAAGTTAGCCTTACAGCTTCCTGTCTGTCCTGTAGGTGATGGCCTCTTATCTCAAATTAACTTAGATTGTTATAGTAGGAATTATACTTCTGTAAGGCACTAATAGATAACAGTTAAGATTTACAAGAAAAATACAAAATGAAACCAAAAACAGTACAAACGTGTTTAGTTTGTATAATAGCTATCAACCAAGAAACATAATTTTTGTAATCCCAAACCTTTACTTTAAACTTTAGTTTGAAGAATACCAGCTTGGTAAAATGTTCTTCTAAACCTTATACTTAAAAGACTTACATACTTGGAAGATATGACAAAGAAGCCAATAACAGTCCCATGGTTACACTGATGTTCTTATATTAACCAAGTTTAGCTTTCAAAGAAAAGTTCAGAATCATAATGTAGTATAATCCTCTAAAATAACAGTTGTTTATCTAGTTGTACAAACCTTAATTTCTCTAAGATTAGTTTCTCTAAAGAATAAAATTTAACAGACACAAGAAATTTTCTTGATAGATAAGAGCAGATGAATGTTTTAGTAAATCCTTGTTACTTCAATCCAAAGAGGATTAAACTTTGGTTTATATCAGTATATTCGACCTTAGGGAAAAGGTCTTAAATGACTTTAACTGATTGTGCTGATTATATATAACATCTTTATGTATACACAAACTTTTTGAAATTTACCCTTCACAAACCTTCTGCCGCTAACTTAGATATTCTACAACTTTTTGACACGCAAAAGACTTTCTTATTCAGAGGCAGTTTATACTAAAACATATTTCAATACATAGAATTTTCTTTTTTTAATATTTATTTTTTAGTTGTAATTTATCTATTTCCTAGCTGTTGATCCCTTTTAAAATTCACATTCTGAAACAATCTGCATGAAATTTCTGAAATTTTTCCAGTTACTACTCTTGATAATGATACTTTATGCTATTTACAGCACTTTAATTGAAACACAGCTGAAAAATTTTTGGACCCTTTGCATATAGAATTATACCTGTTAGAACTTTAATTTTTAGTATCCTAGCTTTAGTGAACACCCTGAAACAAAGCAATCTTACACTTTTTTTCATTTACCAGTTTATAAAAACACATTTAATGTTTAAATATATTACCTTATGGAATTTAAGAAGCAGTTGATGTTTTAGTATTTGAACTTTGTAAATTAATCAAATGTCTCCTCTAGCAAACACAATTATGATTAATCCTATTGATATTGATGTTAAATCTAATTTACTCATTTTTAATGGTAAAACTCCAAACCCCGATACCAGACAAGTGTAGTTAACAGTACTAGCAATATCTTCCCTGTTGAAGAAAAATCCTAGAAACAATGGAGATTACATTCTAGATATTTCATAGAAAGCATCACTCTGTTAATTGTTTGACTACCTAGAAAAACTTGTGTAATTTTAAATAGAGCATCACTCTCCTCTGTTTACCTAATTTAAATTGAACTTTTTAAGTCATGTGAACTAAAAGAATTTAGATCTATTTCTCTTTTAGATTTTAATTTATGAGTGCCCATTTGTCTGTTAATTTTGATACCAGGTACATGACATGTGGACACAAGCATATTTGTGGACACAACAACACAATACTGTAGATGTTTTGTAAAGCCTCTATTAGATTTAAACTGTTAGAAATTAAAATACAGCTTATCAGACATTTGTATTATGACTTAAATTTACAGAAGCCTGTGCAATTGGAAATGCAATTGGAAATGTTAAAATCAAATGAATCACTTTGTCTATGTTCATTTTTTAGGATTTTGTAAGAAAGATTCCTCAATGTATTTGAGAGTTAGTCCGACCTCTAAAAAAAGGCAGAGTGCAAAAACCTCTACAGTTAGATAAAATAAGACTCACCAGAAAAATATTTTAAGTTAGGCATGCAGGATCAAATGTGAATTCACCATAAAACCATGAGCTCAAAAATATAGTTTAAAAAAAAGAGTTCTAAAAATCGGGGAAAAAAATGACACATCCATAATTAGTAAAGGAGCATGTGTGCATTTGTGGCTCATATTAGAGTCAGTTTAGATATTGAAAGAATGAGAGAGCCTTGAAATCCTTAGGAAAATATTTTCAAGGTAAGGAACACTTGATCATTCTATTTTTCTGTCTCTGTGCTGAAGTGTGTAAGGAGGAACTTGTTAATAAAGCAGGGTGGTATTGTGCAAGAGCAGATAAGATAGCCAGACATTTAGGTTTGAATTTAAAAGTGACACTTTTTTTCTTTTTTGTTTCAAACCAATTTTGGGCAATTACTTCTGCAAGCTCTGTATACCTTTGAGAGAGAGAGAGAGAGAGAGAGAGAGATCTGGCAGAAGCTAAGAAGTAAGGGAAGAAGCTGTTTTGAGCTTGAGAGGAAAAACCCTATACACAGCACATTTTAACCATTTTCTCTATTGTAAAATCAGTCTCTTAAGGTGTGGTTCTATAGTTTTTGTTTTCTCCAGAGGCCCTTTTTCATTCCCCAGTTGGTAATCAGGCTACATTGAATGTGCAAAATTGTTAGGCATCTCATTTATCTCAACTGTGACTATGTCATCCTCTACTATTACTTTTGAGGATGAACAAAAATTTTAAAACAAGAGAAAACAGTACATGGTGCCAGTGCCAAGAAAACTTTCTCTTTGTCTAGTGGACATCTCCCTGATTCTGGAGCCTCTAGGGGTTAGCAGTTTCTGCCTTTTCTTCCATAACATCTGGTAGGTACCTCAATCATAATGGAGGATACTAACCAAATTCTTGATAACTATTTTAATTTAAGGGAGGAAATTTGCCAGCTAGTTGTGCCCTTAAAATTTCTTACATGTTCTCTTTGGTCCTTTTGGATCCTCATATTCACAGAACCATGATTTCATAGTATGCTCTTCAATTAGAAGTGGGAGGAAAACCTGTTAGTGCTCTGGGTGATATCTCCAGTAGAGAAAATTAATAATTTGGATTCCTGAACTATTATGGATGAGAGGTAGTGTTACTATAATTAAGACAGATTTTCTGTTTTTTTTTCTTTCCAGATGAGGGGAGTACAGAAGAAAATGTGCCTTATGAGAATCTAGAGAAGGTAGTATGATTTTAAAGGTAGACAAGCTCTATCTTGAGAATCTCTCATAATGTGCCTCTGTGTAAGAGGCACACAATATGGACAGAATTGAGGTAGAAGCATTTCTGAAGAGGGAAAGGTTGCTTGACTCACCCTCTGGGAATTAATGGGTCACTTCTTTCCAAAAGACCTCAGATCAGACTGAGATTTCATCTCAGGTTCCAAGGTTCATTGGGTAGGATGCCTTCCACCATCAGGCCAAGTCAATCAGAAACAGAGAGATAGTGGTTGATGTTTGGTACCCATGAAGGCTGTTGGGGTCAGGTTCAGGACATGAAGACCTTCACGCAGCACCAGGGATGGCCCAGCCAGCTGCCTTCAGTTGCCTCAAGCCTTCCTCTGTCCCAGGCACTGCATTTCTTCCACAGAAAAGGAACTGAAGCAAGTCAGGACCAACATTCCTGACACCTATGTGAAGGGAAATCCAACCCACCTCTGGACTTTCGTCTGATAGTAGGGTGACATCAGCTTCACAAGTCCTCACCATCATGGCAACTCTAGGTGACCTTGACCTGTGCTGATCAGTTCTATTTGAATTCCTAACCATATATTCTTACAGGTGTTATGGTTAGGGGGAACTATCTTTACCTTCTGGAGTTTCAGGAACTGGTAATGGAAGTCTTCTCCTTCAGGGAAAGTTGGGTTCCTTTTATGAACATTATTTTGGGCCTGCATTTTTCCTGCAGTAAATAGGTAGTTTTCTAAGGAATGTGACATATCCTGTCCACAGAGGGCAGGCAGGGCTGCAGGTAAATTGTTTCTTGGAAAAGAAATCATGTGGGGGTCAGCACAGTGGGCCTATTTAATAGAATTATTATCCATAACATTTAGCTTTTTTTTTTTTAATCACAGGTGTCCCCATAAGCTGTAGTTAGGCACTCTAATGCCATTTGATTTTTGCAAAATACCTTTCTTTTGGCATTACTTCGGTGTTTAATAGAGATCCATTTATCTGTGTTAATTAGGGCTTTCTTAGGAGTTTTATGTGCCACATTACATCTTTTAGACTAATATGAGGGATAAATATTGGGGCTAAGTAATCATACTAGCAAACACAGAAAAGTAGATCAAGCCTGCCTATGTAGGAAGTTAGGAAGATTTATAGGTCTCAAATTGACTCAGAAAAAAAAGCTTAACTCTGACAGTCTCTTTTGATACTTATATATGAAACTTTCCTTAATAACTTACAGCTTTACTTACTTCTTGTGGGGGTTTATCTGCTATTTCGGGGGAAGTAAATGAAGAACAGGGCTGGGTTTCAGGACCTGATCTAGGGGACTTACGGAGTGGGGAGTAATTGAGAATTGTAGAGCAGAGCAAGGTTGGCATATACCTTGAGCAAAGGTAAAGGAAAGCTTGGAAGTAAGAAACCTCAGGCCATTAGCCATTTTGTTGGAGAAAATTATCTAAGTCTCAGAGGAATTTTGGGTCAAAGATCCCGAATTCCATATTTGGGTCATCAACTTAGGTTGTCTAATTTAGATTGCAGCTAGATCTCTGTAGTCAGCCTAATAAGGCATTTACTTTTGAGATCAGATTGGAAGTAAAGGATTTAAAAAAAAATTTAATGAGACAACCTAAGAGGGAGTCCTCGGGGTTGAACTGGTTAGCCCCCATGTTTCAGGTCGAATACCAGCTGTAGTTGAGCTACAGTGGACTTGTAGAGCCTAAGGGCCTCCTTCTTCCAGGATGAAAAAAGGAAATAAACAGAAGGGAGAAGAGAAAAGACAGTACAGGTTTCTTAGGATAAGGAGGGGTAGAGTGACCCAAACCCCATCCTGAGTTTTGGCACTAAATGAAAGCTAATAAAAGAGAATGCAAAAAGAAAAAAAAAAAAAAACAAAAAGCAAATAAACAAAAAACAAAAACAGGGAGACAGACCTCAATGGATCAGTGATGCTTTATTAAGCAACGAAAGGGCACATTTTCATGGGGAAAATAGCAACTGGCTACAACAAATGTCTGAGTTTTCTAGAATTTATCAGGGCCACATTAGGAGAGGAGTTTGTCAGATACTTTTGGTGAGTTTACTTTTGGCAGGCAGGGGAACTTTGGCAGATAAGGGAAATTGCAAAAGGTCAGAGTGCTCAGTTTCATTTTTCCCCTAAGGGGTTGTAAGTTTCCACCACCTTCAAATATTAGTACTAGAAGTCAGCATTATATATTATCTGTCCTGTAGTTGATGGCTTATTATATTAAATTAACCCAGGTTGTTCTGCTAGAAATAGTACTTCTGCAAAACACTAGCAGGTAATAGTTACGAAGTTTTACAAGAAAAATACAAAATGAAATTAAATCAGCAAGAGCGAAACTATACTTTATTTTTTAATAGCCTTGAACCCAGAAACAATTTATAACACTAATGTATCTTCATTATCTATTTAGTGTATACAAAGACCCATATATTTATTCTTAAAGATCCATATGTTTATCAACTGAATCACATATGCCCTTCACAAATTTTGGTTTGTTTTAAAACTCTTTTATAATTCTTAAATACCTTTTATATTTTACCCAAAATTTAACTTAATTTTGTATTACATTCCCTCTTGATATAATAGTCACCTTGTCAACAAAAATCTTTTGAACATAACTTTAAATAAATTTAATTCTAGTCTACTTTGGAGCTCTCCTAACATGGAGTAGGGTAGGAGGCAGAGCCTTATCTCAATTACGGCTGGCCTCTTGACAAATCTAAAAGTGTTTTAGTTTTTGATCTAAACTTTGACCACAAATATGTAGCAGAAACTTTCTGGTAGCAATCCTACAATCTCTCACAGGCCAACCTATAACCGGAATATAGTATACTCTTATGATCTAAAATTTGGGCCTCATGATTTTTGCCTTCTTTTAATATATCATTTTACAAAGTTATCATACATTATTTCCTGAGTCCATTTGAATATCTGTCAGTTGATACAACACAATATTACATCTGAAACATGAATTGAACAGAAAGGCTGATACCTCTTAACTACTTTTTTTTTTCCCTTTTGGAAAAAGTAGCAAAATGTTATGTTCTACATTGTCATAACCTTTAAATAAATTGGACACTGTTTATTACCTTTCCAAAAACATATCTAAATTCCCTTTTGGGGAAAGTTTTGAAAAAAAATTCCCTGATTCACTTTCCTCATTAGTCAAAATAGTGTAATAATGAACTGACATTATTTATCTGTTGTAAAGATTGAATTAATACATCTTCATCTATATCTATCTCACATAAAAGAGCTATGTAATAGCTATTATTATGTGAAGCGTATGGACTACATGATGTGAGAGACAAGGAAGCAGAAGTAGAAACAGTGATAGCTTCACCAAGTGGAGACTTTAGTGGTAACCTTATTGTCAGCCTCCATGTGGTTTTGGTGAAGAACTCATCCCTTCCTTACATGAGAAATCACAGCTCCATTAGTTGTGAAGTCTTTGAACTCAAAGGCACCACTTAATCCAAATTGTTTATGACAGTAACATAAAGAGAAAGAGATCATGAGGCCCAAATTTTAGATCATAAGGCTATACTATATCCAGCATATAGGTTGGCCTGTGAGAGATTATAGGATTGCTATGAGAAATTTTCTGCTACATTTTTGTGGTCTTTTAAGGTCCTAGTTTAGAAGTACTTACAAAAGTTCAGGAGGGAAGATCTAGGTAGCCTGGTGAAAACAAAGACATAAGGCAAGAGGCAAGGAAAAATCTCTCTGTGTATACTTTTCTGATGAAAATTTGTGAAGACATTATTCTATTATTCTATTGCCTGTATTTTTATGCCTACAGGCAATGTCTAGTTTCTTTTCCATGTAGCAAGTATTTCCTGAGTGCCTGTTATGTGCCAGGCATGTTCTAGATTGTTATTATTATTTTTTTAAATGGAGAAGAGTCAGATATGATCTTTTGCAGAATTACAGACATGTATGTACTTAAATGGATCATTAAAATATATGGAAAAAGCAAGAACATAGTTATAAGAGTTACAGCATAAAACTAACTGGCCTGGAGATAGATTAAAAAGAATATCTAAGAGAACTGACATTTCATTTGAATATTTAAGAAGTAGGGGATTGTCAGCAAGACCTTAAAGGGATGGAAAAACATTTTAGTGACATAGAACCAGAAGAAATTGCTAAGGCAGAAACTTTTGCTTGTGAAGCAAAAAGAAGAAATTGAGTAGGATGTTATTTTAAAATAAACTTTTAAAATTTTGATTTTTGTTGCCATGGGTTTAAAAATATGCTTACATTTTCAACTTAATATATAATAGCTACATATTTTTAGCTTTATTAGTAAATATTCTTATTTTTATTCTTTAATCAGTCTCACTCGATCTTCAAATTTTGCCATATTCACATTAATTTTTAGGTAGTTCCCTATTTACTATTACTGAATCCACATCTCTTCTCTCCCCCTCCTAAATTTTATGTTTAGCATATTTATGTCTCTTTTAACTATTATTACGTTAGTAATTATGAACAATTTTTATCATTATTTTATATATAGTATCCTATAACGGATTTATTCTTAAAATTAGATATTTAAATTTTGTCTATATTAGTACATATATTAATTCTTATACTACTGAATGGTATTGAATTATATAACTGTACCACAACTTTTTATTCTTCTGTTAGCAGATAGTATTTTTTTAATGAAGCTACAATGAGTACTGATTTTTCCTTCATTTACATGTTTTATACCATAGTGTAGTTCTGCAGGTACAATTGCTGATTCAAGAGTAGGAAAATTTTATAGTTTATTTTTTAATTGATCATGTAAGCCATTGCAACATACCTCCCACCAGTTGTGAACGAGTGTTCTTATTTTTCCATAGTTTTGGATTGTGTCGTAAGATTTTTATGTTCTGTTTAATTCTTTCTCTCTGCTACCAAACTAGTTCTCCTTGTATTTTTCAATGTCTCTCTAACTGATTTTACAAGCTGATTTTACAGTTATAATGGGTATTTTGAGTTTCCTATCCTGTATTGATATTGGAATATCACAGATATGGACACTAAATTAGAAAAACATCTTATTACTGATAACTGCAGTAGAAGAGAGCAACAGTTTTCTTTCAAGTCATTGAGTACCATTCTAGAGTTAGACTTGAAAGAGAAATTTTAAGTTTTAATTCATGGTTGAGCAATTTTAGTCCTTGTTGCACATAAGAATAAAACTCTTGGCCTCCTTGGTCTACTTCCCAAAATGCTCATCTTCTACTTCTACTCATTCTTAACTGTTTCTTTCACTGTAGTTCAAAGAGATGTTCATATTTTTTTTATCTGTGTGATTGTATCTATCATTGGTATATATTTGGAGCAGAGTGGGTATATGAAATATGAAGACACTGAACTCTCTAGATAAGAATTCAAAATTTCTTATTTTAAAGCAATGTAATATCCTATTGTAGTGATATTACCAAAATATTTATTTGGAAATTTCAAATAATTTTAAAGAAGAGGAATAGTCACAAAAGATTGAGAAACACCAGGCAGGGTGACCATCCTAGATTAAAATCCTAGAGTAGAGTTTGTTTTTTTTTTTTTCTTGCCTGCCTGACTGGAAGGCCCCACTCATGCTTGGATGTCCATATATTCTATGGTTGCCCAGGTTTCCTTGACTACTCTAACATTAGTCAACCCCAAAGATTTGTTCTAAATCCAAGCAATTCTTTTGTTTTAAGGAATAATGTAGGTCAACAAACACATTAAACAATTCTTTTGTTTTAAGAAATAACGTAGGTCAACAAACACATTAAACCAGCCCATTATGGAAATAAGAAATAAAAATTGTACACTTTCAATTGAATCAGAGATTAAAGGGGACTCGCCAATAAAAGATTAGTTCTCCAACAGAACACTATAAAAATGCCTATACAGAGAGTCACTGATGGAACCCTTTTTGGGACTTCTCCCTTGCTATGGGATCTTTCCTTGCTTGCTTCTATTAAACCCGAATCTTTACCTTCTAGTCGTCTGTGTACTTCACTCTTAAGGTACATGAGATAACTACCCTCTAGTGCTCATACAACCCTGTGTTACAACAGGGTAATAAAATGTTTCTAGTAATGTAAATTTGGGGGGATAGGCTAGAGCATAGGAGAATATTGGATGCATTGTGGGGGATAAGGTTAGAAATAGAGGTACTAGATAAGGAGAGCTTTGAGTACCATGCTGAGTCATTGATTAAGGATTTGTTGGGTCTCTAGCCTGACCATCTACCTTGTAGATTAGGACTTCTAGCCTCCACAGTCATATGAATCAATACCAGTTCCTTGAAGTTGTGCTCTCCCTCTTTTTCCATTGTTTCTTCCTTCCCACTACCTCTCTTCTTCCCTCCCTCCCCTCCCCTGAGTTCTGTGTATGCAGTCTCTCTCTCTCTCTCTCTCTCTCTCTCTCTCTCTCTCTCTCATTTGTTTCTCTAGAGAAACTTGACTAATAGTTACTGAGCATTTTCTAGATAAAAGATTAATTTTTATGTCATATTGAAATTTTTAAAAAATGTTTCACATTAACTTGTTATTAAATATGTGTGTCCATACTAGGAACTATGGAAGACATGTCAATAAATAAGGCAGTGTATCTACCCTCAGTAAATTTTGAATATAATTGTGAAGACACACCTTAATAATAAAAAAACATGAAAAATATTATAAAGTCTCTGATTAGTTGACAAATATTAGTTTTCAAATTAAATGCTATTAAATATAATTGATCATTGTGATAATTGTGGGTTAGGAAAAGCTTAAGAAAGGAAAAAAAGCCAGTATGAATTAGTTTTAACATGTAATCTTAGAGAATCTTCACAATTGCTCTTGTGAGATCCAGTATTAGTATCTCTGTATTAGTCAGAATTTCTCAGTGGTTATAATTGTTCTACAGCCAAATAACTTTAATATGTAAACTTGGAATAGTTTTCTTTTCTTTCTCATTCGGGAAGAGGACCTTGAGTTTGGGTATGCTATTTGCAAAGTTGTGTAAACAGTGAGCAAACGACAGTTTTAGGACTCAATTCTGGTGTTCTTTCCTTTATAGGAGCTAGTGGGAAAGGAATGAGGAAGAAAAAATTATTGATAAGAATAAGAAAATAACATGCGAACTTTTTCTGAATATCAAAGCCTTGAATAATTTCACAACAATGTGCCATAAAGTGGTTTTGACTAACAGACTGAGGTTTTGGTCTCAATTATGAGAATAACTGACCTGTTTTTTATAGTGGCAAGTGAGATAAAAGAGCAGAGTATTTTATTATCCTAGAAATGTTTCCTTGCTGTCTGGAATAGTGGATTGTGCTTGGGCCTATCTGTGAGTTTCTGCTGACTGTGATTATATCGTAGATAGTGTTTTTCTAACATATCGCTTAGTTTACCTTAGTATGTTAGAAAAATTTATGATTTTATCTAAAAGCAATTAATTATTTGAGCTAGGAAAATTCCTTGGAGACATATAGTTGTAACTGGTTTGATTTATAATCAAATGTGTTTCTGGTCTGCAGGAACTGGTGAGAATTGGTTTTCATCTACAGCATTTGTATGGAGTGCATTAGTCATCGGCTCAACTAGAAATATTGTAGTTTATTCACTTTGCTTTCAAAATATTCAAAGTTAATATTAGCATATCTCTAAATATCTGACTCCTCTATCTAGCTTCCCAAGAAATGTTGAAGCACTAGCTGGTGGTGGGCAGGTGGAAGAGCATTTTTAAATCTATGCTAAAGATAAAAATAAAAGAACCAAAATACTTGGATTGAAAAAGCTGTTAATGATCCTTTGTAAAACAACGATCAGGATACTATGTTGATCAGACCTGTAATAAGTATAATTCTTGGCTCTAGACATGGGTAAACTAGACCTCTTATCTAGAAGATGATCAGGGTACTGTGTCAGAAGAAGATGAGGACACTTAAAGAGTAGCTGAAGGTTTGGAGATATTAAGTCTGTAGAAGAGAGAACTTCAATTGACTATGATAGATTATCAGTAAGTATTTATCATGCACAAGCAGTCATAAAATTTTTCTGCATGATTTCTGAAAACCTAATTCAAGTCAATAGGTAGAAGCAAAGTTCACTTCCATGTAATTAAATAAAACGTGTTTTCATTCTCATTTAAAGTAAAATATATTCTAATTTCCCTTATTATTTCTTCTTTGATCATTTGGTTTCTTAGAAGTATGTTGTCATATATTTTTTAATTACCCAAATTTCTCTCTTTAAGAATTTGTAATTACATTTCATTGTGTTTAAACAACATATTTTGTATTATTTTAAACTTTTATTTTCATACCTAATTGTGGTCTATCCTGGACCATGTGCTGTGTTTACTTGGATTGATGATGCATGCTACAGTTTTGGGGTACAGTGTCCTAGAATGTTTCATTTGGTCTAGTTGCTTTTTAATATTGTCCAACTCTTCTATTTACTTCTTTTTTGGGAGGATGGGTACCAGGGATTGAACTCAGGGACACTCAACCACTAAACCACATCCCCAGCCCTTTTTGTATTTTATTTAGAGACAGGTGTCACTGAGTTTCTTAGTGCCTTGTGGTTGCTGAGGTTCCCTTTGAACTCAAGGTCTGCCTGCCTCAGCTTTCCTGGCTGCTAGGATTATGCTAGGCATTGCCACCATGTCTGGCTTGTATTTACTTCTTGATATTTTGTTTTCTCTGTCCATTATTGTAAGTGGGATATTAAAATTTAAATTATCAGTGAATTTTCTTTTTCTTCCTTTAGTGCTAATAGTGTTGCTCCATGCATTTTTGGATTCTCTTGATAAGTGCGTATGTTTTTATTTGTTATATATTTCTGATGGTTGATCATTTTTTAATTATAATAAATGCTTTCTCTATTAAGACTTTTTTCTCAAATTTATTTTGTCTGATATTAGTATAGCCATTATACTCTCTTTTTTGTGTGAAATATTCTGTTTTACTTTATACTATTTATGCTTTTGAATCTGAAGTGTTAGATCATTGGATCATGTTGTTTCTCTCTCTCTCTCTCTCTCTCTCTCTCTCTCTCTTTCTCTCAATAAGATTGTTTTCCTAGTGAGAGATTCTGTGCTTTTACTTAAGGATGTCTTAATTTCTTTGTTCTTTGACTTTTGGTTTTGTTGGATATAGAATTCTTGGTTGAAAGTCTTTTCTTTCAGCACTCTGAATATGAGGTACTACTGCCTTCTGAGGCTTGCATGATTTCTGATGAGAAATCAATTGTTAATTTTATTGAGTTTTTTTTTTTTTTTATAAGTGATCAGTCACTTTTCTTTTGGTTTCCTTCCAGCCTGTCTCTTGATTTTAGCCTTTAATTATTTCCTTATATTGTATTGAAGTGTGGCTCTCTGAGTTTATATGTCTGGACTTTGAATTTCTTTGGTGTATAATTTTTTTTTCTAACCGAAAAGTTTTCAGTATTATTTCTTCAAATATTATTTCTTCTCTTTTTTCTATGTCTGTTCCTTTTGAGATTCCTCTTATGTATATTCTCATATACTTAGTAATGTCCCAAAGGTATCTGACGCTCCATTCACTTTTATTTCTTTATTTTTTTTTCCTGCTCCTCAGACTGGATATCTCAGTTGTTCTATTTTCCAGATTTCTGCTTCTTTCTTCTGCCTGGTTCATTGTTCATACTTTCTAGTGTCCCCCCATTTTAGTCATATTTTTAAACTTGAGAACTGCTATTTGTTTTTTAAAAACAATTCTGTCTTTTCATACATCTCTATATCATTTTTTTCAACACACCTTTGTTTTTGTATTTGTTTTGATTTTTTCCTCCCCACAGGGTTGCGATAGAACCTAGAATCTTGCACATGCTATGCAGCTCTACAACTAAGCTATACCTTCAGTCCTGTAGTCCCTCTTGAAAATTGGTGTTAAATTTTAATGGATTCTGCAGATTGTTTTTGGCTTTATAAATAATAACACTTTGGCTAATATAGAATCACAAAGATTTTCTCTTTAAAGTTTTGTAGTTATTATATTAGGTCTTTTATTTATATGATGTTTTGTTACTATAATTAAATATTGAAATATGGGGAACTTTATATAGAAAAGAGGTTTTAGCTGGGTGTAGTGGCATACACCTATAATCCAAGCAGCACAGGGGGATGAGTCAGGGGGATTGCAAGTGCAAAACTGGCCTCAGCAGCTTAGAGAAGCCCTATGTAACTTATCAAGACCCTTTCTCAAAATAAAAATAAAATAAAATAAATGGGCTGGGGATGTTGTTTAGAGGTTAAGTACCTTTGGGTTCACCCCGGTATCAAAACAAGCAAACAAACAAACAAACAAAAGAAAAGAAGGTTTTATTAGTCAAGTTCTAGAAGTTCAAGGACATGACATTGGTAAGGACGTAAGGCAGATGGTATCACAATGGCAAGATCATATTATAGGAGAAAGAAATCACAGCTTGAGACAGGAAGCCAGAGGTCAATTCAGTAGTCAGGCTCAGGCTTTCATAACAACTTACTCTCATAAGAACTGTCTCAAGAGTTGTATAAAAATTTCCTTAATCTCTCCAAAGAAGCATTTCCAGTGACCTAAGGTCCTCTTACTAGGCCTTACCTGTTAACAGTTTCATATGTATACTGCTAATCTGAAGACTAAGCCTCTAACATATGAACACTTGGGGCACTAACCACATCCAAACTATAGCATTCTACTCTTGGCCCCCAAGGTTCTTGTCAGTCTCATAATGAAAAATATATTAATTTTTCTCTAGGAGCCCCCCCCCCCGCCAAATTTTAACTAATTCAAAAATCTAAGTCCAAAGTCTCATCTGAGAACCAAGGCAAATTCTGCTGTTAGCTCTACAAAAATAGAAAGAATTACATAGTTTCAAGATACAATGGCAAAATAAGGGCAGGGTAAATATTTCTATTCTAAAAGGAGGAATAGAGAAGTAAGGAACAATCAGCCTAAAGCAATACCAAAACCCAGTATGTCAGACATTAAATTATAAAACTCCATGTCTGGAATCTTGTGTACATTGTGGCAAGGTGTGGGTCCTGCAGGCCTTGGACATACCTGATACTAGGACATTACTGGTTGCTATCTTGGGCTGATTTTTGCATTCTGCCTGAAGTTTTTCCTGGAAGGCATTATGTGTTATTTTTTCTCCTATTTTTCTAGGAACTTATGGCAACTCTACTTCCTTATCTTCACTAGACATTTCCTCACCAAAATCTTTTGGTAAACAACTCTGATCCTGTGTCAGATTTCTGCCTGGTTTCCAGGGCTTTCTTTGAAATCTTGGTAGAGGCCACCGCAACTCCCTAACTTTTGCATTTTGCTTGCCTGCAAAACCAGAAACTTTAGCATGACTTGATGATCTTCCACCATGAAAAACTCGTTTTAAAATCATGGTCCCAAATATAGCAACATTCATAATTAGGGCTCTTAGACAATGATTAGATAATGGTGCCTATAACATCATCAGTGCATTTGGTGGTTTAATAATTTGAATGGTCTACTGGGTGGTAACTATAGGCAGGTGGAACATGGCTGGAGAAAATAGGGCATTGGGGGAATGGCCTTGGACTATGTCTTATCTCTGACTCATTTCTCTCTCTCTCTCTCTCTCTCTCTCTCTCTCTCTCTCTCTCTCTCTCTCCC
>NW_026000082.1:15639285-15647823 GCF_001458135.2 Marmota marmota marmota
CTTTTTTTTTTTTTTTTTTTAAATATTTTTTTATTTTTTAGTTATCGGCGGACACAACATCTTTGTTTGTATGTGGTGCTGAGGATCGAACCCGGGCCGCACGCATGCCAGGCGAGCGCGCTACCGCTTGAGCCACATCCCCAGCCCATCTGCTATCTACTTTTATTTTTTTAAATTAGGGTCTGGTGGATATACATGATAGTAAGATTCACTGTGACATATTCACATATGTACATAGGAAAGTTAGCTCAGATTCATTCCACTTTCTTTCCCTATCCCATCCCTCTTTTATTCCCTTCATTCCCTTTTGTTTACTCCACTGATCTTTCTTCTATTTTTATTTATCCCTCCACCATTATTTTGGATTAGCTTCCACATATAGGAGAAAATATTCAACCTTTGACTTTTTGGGACTGGTTCATTTCACTTAACACAATAGTCTCAAGTTATATCCATTTACTAGCAAATGTTATAATGTTATTCTTCTTTATGACAGAGTAATACTCCATTTTATATATATATACACACACATACACATACATACATACATTTTCCTTATCCATTCATCTGTTGAAGGGCACCTAATTGGCTCCATAGCCTCTCTGTAGTGAATTGTGCTGCAATAAACATTGATGTGGATGTATCATTGTACTATGTTCATTTTAAAACCTTTGGATATATGTTGAGGAGTAGGATAGCTGGGTCCATTCCTAGATTTTTGAGGAATCTCCATACTGCTTTCCAGAGTTGTTGCACTAGTTTGTAGTCTCAGCAACAATGTATGAGTGTACATTTCCCCCATATCCTTGCCAACATTTATTATGGTTTGTTTTATTGATAATTATCATTCTGACAGAAGTGAGATCAAACTTCAGTGTAGTTTTGATTTTTATTTCTCTAATTGCTAGAGATGTTGAAAATTTTTCATGCATTTGTTAGTCATTTGTATTTCTTCTTTTGGGAAGTGTTTTTTTTAGTTCTTTTGCTTTTGATCAGGTTACTGTTTTTTTGTTGTTGTTGTTGTTAAGTTTTTGAATTCTTTGTATAGTCTAGATGTTAATGCTGTATCTGAGATGGTGGTTTAGATCCTGTGGTTTCGATGTGGTTTATCTACCACTTTGCAGATGGCAAAGATGTTTTCCCATTATTTAGGCTCTCTTTTCATGCTCTTAATTGTTTCCTTTGCTGTGAAGAAGCTTTTTAATTTAATACCATTCAATTTATTGATTTTTTATTTTGCTTTGTGTTCAGGAGTCTTTTAAGGATGTTGGATACTATGTTAATATATTGGAGAGTTGGGCTTACATTTTCTTCAGCAATTTCAGAGTTTCTAGTCTAATTCTTAGGTCTTTGATCCACTTTAAGTTGAATTTTGTGCAGGGTGAGAGACAGGGTTGATTTCATTTTACTACTTTTGGGTTTCCAGTTTTTCCAGCACCATTTGTTAGAAAGGCCATCTTTTCTCTAGCCTATGTTTTTGGCATGTTTTTCTAGTATGAGATAACTGTTTTCATGTGGGTTTGTCTCTGTGTCTTCTATTCCATTCAACTTTATGCCTTTTTAGGCTCTGTAGTGTAAGGTCTGAGATTAAGATGCTTTCTACTTTGCTTTTCTCTTTAAGAGTTGCTTTAGTTATTCTGGGTCTCTTATTTTTCCAAATAAGTTTTTAGAACTGCTTTTTCTAATTCTTTGAAGCATGTCTTTGGAATTTTGATGGGGATTGCATTGACTCTTTGTAGTGCTTTTGGTAGTATGGCCATTTTGACTATATTAATTCTGCTTATACAGGAACATGGGTGGTCTTTCCATCTTCTAAAGTCTTTTTCAATTTCTTTCTTTAATATTCTGTAGTTTTCATTGTAGGGGTTCTTCATATCTTTTATTAGGTTGATTCCCAAATATTTTTTTTATATTTAGTAAGATTTTCTTGTTACCTAAAGTATGGTTTATCTTAGAAAATATTCCATATGCTACTGAGAAGAAAATTAATTCAGTCATTGATGGATGAAATATTTTGTGGACATCTGTTAGGTCTGCATTATTAGTTGTAGTTTTTAGTTTTGTAAAATCTTTACTTAGTTTAAGTTTGGTTGATCTATTTAGTGGTTAGTGAGGTGTATTAAACTCACCCAGTATTATTCTATTGTGGTCTATTTGATTTTTAATACTGAGGAGGGTTTGTTTTATATAATGTAGATGCACCACTGTTTGGGGCATAAATATTTATGATCTTTATATATTGAAGTATGATTTTCTTACACCATAAGCAATGAACCCTTTGTCTCTTCTAATCTTGGCTTGATGTCCATTTTAGCTGGTATGAGAATAGCTATTCTTGCTTGTTTACAAGTACCATTTGAATGATATTTCTTTCTCCATTCTTTCACCTTCAGTCTGTGGATGTCGTTGCTTTCGAGGTGAATCTCTTGAAAACAGCATATTTTTGGATCTTGTTTTTTAATCCTCTCTGCCAACCTATATCTTTTGATTTAAGAGTGTAGACCATTTACATTGGATGGTATTATAGAGAGGTGATTTTTATTTCCTGCAATTTTGATTATTGTAATATTTGAATCTGACTCGATTCTCCTTTAGTTCTAGTATAGTTCCTCCCTATGCTTGTTTCCTTTATATTTTTTATTTCTTCTTCATGAAATATTTCATTGAGTATGTTTTATAGTTCATGCTTTCTGGTTTTGAGTTATTTTAGTTTATCATGGAAGGTTTTTGTTTTGTCTTCAATTCTGAAGCTTAATTCTTCTGGATGTAGTATTCTTATTTCACATCCATTTTCTTTCAAAGTTTGGTATTTATTATTCCAAGCCCTCCTAGCTTTTAGAGCCTTATCTGAAAAAGCAGTTGAAATGTGCATTGGTTTACCTCTTAATGTAACCAGCCATTTTTCTCTTGCAACATTTAAAATTTTGTCCTTATTCTGTTTGTTGGCATTTTCATTTTAATGTGTCTTGCACTGAATCTATTGTGATTTTGTATATTTGGAGTCCTATATGTCTCTTATATTTGAATTTCCATCTCATTCTTAAGGTTTGAAAATTTTTATGATATTATTTCATTGAAAAGATTGTGCATCCCTCTAGTTTGTGTATTAGAGCCTTCATCTACTCCAAGAATTCTTAAATTTGTCTTCTTGATGTTATCCCAGATTTCTTGAATATTCCAGTCACAGTCTCTTAACATCTTTTCGCATGATCAACTTTATTTTCAAGATTATATACTTTGTCTTCATTGTCTAAAAATCTACCTTTAAAGTTGTCTAACCTTTTGGTGATGCTTTCCTCTGAATTTTAAATTTGGTTTATTGAGTTTTTCATTTCCTGATTTCCCATTTGGTTCTCTTTCAGAATCTCTCTTTATTGAAGTGTTCTTTTACTTCCTGTTTTTGCTCTCTGATTTCACACTTTAAACTTTCTTGTAGTGCATACAAAATTTTAACTATTGACTTTCTAAATTCTTTCTCTGTAGTGTCAATGGAGTCCATTGTTGAAGCATTATGCATTGTGGACGCTTTGGTATGATTTGATTCCTTGCTTTATTATATTGGTTGTTATGTCTATCCATTTATTGTAATAGTTATAACTTCCTCTTTTAAGTAAATAACTACTTTGTGAGCTTCTTTCTTTGAGAGTCTTGGTTTGGGTGAATATCTAGATATTGGTACTAGAAGTCAACGTGTAACCTCTGCCGATCCCAATATCAATACCACATTTAGTGATGCCACCAAATAGTATTTATCATAATCACTTCAGAGCCAAGCCTTGTACTTTTCAACCTTATGAAACTTGTTGATATTTTCTTCACAGTTACTCAAATTCAGAAATAAACTTGTAGTCAAATTCTGGAACTGGTCAAAAAATTAGTTATTAATTTTACTAAATAATGAGGGCTAAATAATGAGGGCTAAAAAGGGGGAAGAGAAAAGACTGGGTAATTGGAAGAGGGAAAAAGAAACAGAGAGAGAAGGTGGAAAATAATTCATATCTGGGTAGATAGGAAGAATGGATGGATGGTGGGTATTTGAGGTAGTAGCTGATAATGCAAGAGAATGAATAGGTGTAAGAGGAGCAAGCATAAACCAGAGATAGGAAAACAAAGATAGGAAGAGTGGTTTCAATTAGTGCTTTAAACTCTTAGATGAAATACATTCAAATGGGTTGAATATAATGTTTGTTATATTAGGGTACGCATTAGCATTCAGGTTAAAGCGTTATTAATGAGTTCAAAGTTGACATTAGCATTATTTATAGTAAACCATGCCAAGGTGAAGAAAATTCTTGTAGAATATTGGCTTGGATTTCATGTGGATAGAACATTTAGCACATGTCCATCATTCTTTGCCAGTGGGTCCAAAATTACTGGGGCATAGGAACAACTTCCCTAGTTCCTTTGGACTTTGAACCAGCTGTGTTTGGTTTGTCAGCTCAGAGGCCTATTGCTGACTTCTTGGAAGGTGCAGTGTTGTATGTTGGTTGTTTTAGAGCAATTCAGTATATAGGCTCTGGAGTGTCCCTGTGATTGGCATAGGTCACTCTGTACCATGCTCCCCTCTACAGAATGCTCTTCATGGTAGTGTAGATACTGGTGGCTGTCTGTGAGCACGGGATATCTGGTTGTGGATTTTCCACAGGTGTTCTGAAGTGCAAAAGTATCCCCCAGGCGGATGCCACTCTCCGAGTTCACCTCAGTTCTAGTTTCCACTCTCCCAACTTGTGAATTGAGGGTGTTGATTCCTCCCATTGAATTTGACTAATGTAAGGTTCAGCCAGTCCAAATAATATATTTTTATTTGCCACTTATGATCACAGGTGAGTCTGGGAGGTAATTAAAGCTGGGAGCTACCATTTCCTGTTGCCTTGGATCAGGCATTTTTTTTTTTGTACCTTAACTGATCTCCCACTGGCTATCTTTTGAAGATGGTTACACTTAAGTTTCCTGGGGTATTCGGCAAACTTCTAGCATGCTTCTGCCCAATGGCTGCCACCATCCAGAAACCAGATATCCATGTGACTGACTTATTAAGGCAGCTTTCCTTAGATATAGCCTTGTGATTAAAAGAATAGTCCCTAGACTTTGCACAGTGCCTCCCCTCAATGTCAGTGGTTGGTGTGGGCTGATATGACTCTTATGGAACTGCTTTCCTCTGCTCAGAGCCAAATCTGGTTTGCTGTTCTGTCACTGCCTGGTTTGGTGGATACTGTTCAGAGCTTTGCCCTTTGTCTGAATTGTAGAGGCTGAACAGAGTGTTGAGTTAAAGCTCACTTCCTGGCACAGGTCCACTCTGCTTCACTCCCCTTATTCACATGGAGGGGGAAGGGAGAGAATTTCAGCAAATTTCTGCTAGTAGTGGTCCTTCTAGAAGTTCTTTCTGGCCAAATTCTTAAGAGGTTCTACTGCAGGGGACTTCTCTCTGGTCTAATTTGCATGCATTTGGATGTGGGGAGATGCCATGTTGATTTAAGGACTAGTTGGGTGAGGTAATAGCTCTCTATTGTAAGCAGCCTAAGTTCCCTAAATTTTACTCAAAACTTTGGAAATTTTTCCTTTATTAATTTGGCCCAAATTACCCAATTTCAAGTAGACCATTTGTTTTAGCTAGGATCTTTACTGACATTTACTGAGATTATTTTATAGGCCATAAGACACTATACAAAAGGCTCATTTATTTACGTTGTTAGTTGAACCAATTATGTGAGATATGCCTAGCACACAGCAGATTACTAATAAATATCTGCTGGATTAATTAATATAAATTACACACAGTTAAGGTTAGGGGATTAATGCTGGCTTTTAGAAGATGGTGGAAGGGAGCTGGGTATTGATTTATGATCTCCTCACAGCACAGAAAGAGGCAGTGAAAGAAAAGAAAAATTGAGAGGTGGATGACTAAATAAATGCTCTAAGAGTCAATATCACAAATTCTGAGACCTGGACTGACTTGAAGTTCAGTTACCAGAGTAGAAAAGAAGTACAGAGTTCCCCAACCCCAAACCTAAAACAGGGTAAGGGGAGGGGAAGTACAACAGAGAAAGAAAAAGAGAGGGAGGGAGGGGAAATTTTCTTAAGTTTACCCACTTAAAAACATTAGAAAGGCAGACAAAATTTAAATGAGAGGAAGTAGTTACTAAGAGACATAGAGATAACCGAATGTACAGAGGATACTTGACAGAAGCTTTCGTTCCTCAGACCCTTGGGACTTCATAATAATAGCCAACAACTTAGCAGGGAAGGAATCAAGGGAATAAGTACTCTGTCCTTACTCCCCATTCCTTCATCTTTGACTCAGTAAGGGAATCCACTGATGCAGACCATAGAAGTCAACCTTCTGAGACCCAACTATGGAGAAGAGAGTAGAGAATGACCCTGGAGGGGCAAGTGGAAAATATTTAGCACACCATCTTTATTAATTTATAATCTCCTTAAATCTTTGTACAAAATTTTATCACATATATCTTATTATTTTTTATTCTCACTTCAACTTTTATATTATTTCTTGTCTCATCATCTCTTGATTGTTTCAAACAATCTCTGTCCTTTCAGACCCCCATCAAATATATATTGCTTATAGTTAAGCTGGAATTTATACCGGGATTTTCTGACATCAAAATTTTCTTTGTACATCACCCTCGCCAATCCTAGTTTCCTGTGTTCTCTTTTCAGAAATAAAAGAATTGGGGGTTCCTTCTTTTGTTAATTTCAATTTTTGAGAAAAATCCTTCTTAAATTTACACTCTTGAAGTTATAACGTGGGTCTTTTTTTATATTTTCTCATTTGTTTTCATTTAAAGATTTGTTAAAAATTTTTTTTGGAATTATGAAAATTCTGTTTTTTAATTGTCTTGAACTTGAGGCCCAAATAAAGCAATTTTAATTGGCCAGCCTATTCATTGGTTGTTTTTGTTTAAAGAATTTGTATAGATTAAAATTCAGCTGCAAGTATATTAGTGATTTTCTGTTGTTTACTTGTCAAGATTTGTATTGTTTGGATGAAAAATAGTATTTCAAAACCTGGCAGCATATTGACAAAAACAGCATTTTGTGTAATTCTCTTTTTGGAAAAACTACCTCTTTAAAAGACAAAGATTACCTCTAACACTTCTATTCACATGTATCTCCAACAATAGATTTATTGACAGCTCTACAATAAAGTTTAATTCTTTATCCTCCCTCATTCATCATAGCATATGCATTTCTTCATGGGGAGAGGCAGATTAGAGACCTATAAGTGAACAAAAAATATGGAGGCATCCTAAGTGTATAGGAGAAGCATTTGACATTTTGTTACTAATCTCTGACAGATGCAGGACTTTTTGTATTGTTCATTCTCTTTTTGTGTTGAATATTTTAATTTTAATTCTAGAGTGCAAACTGACCCTTGAGACTAGCATTCTGTGGAACTACCTTGGGGTAAGGGAATGGAAAGGTGAACTAGGTAATCCCTGAGCATACCACACCATATTGGCCATTTAGTCTTCCTGAAAGCCTTGGCTACTTCTTAGGAAAATATTAGAAGATAGCTTCCTAATGTTAAGCTTCCCTTCTCCTTTGTGTCTCCCTCTCATTCCCCATCCCCTTCTACCTCAGCAAAAGTAAAAGTCTACTACAATTTCTGAGCTGGGAATGGCACATTTTCACACATTTGTTTTCAGTATCATTCCTGACAAACTCATTACAAAGTACCCATGGCCCACACTCAAGTGTACTTCCTCTGGGACCAATAGCTGTGTAAGGAGGAACTGCAAGCTGCCTGATTAGTTGTTGTTCTGAAGATAGCAGTGCTTTTTAGCAGAATATCTAACCTTTTCTCATATTGCCTGAGGCCTAAGACCCTCAAGGTCTATTTCTCATCTTAAAAATCCTCTGTAGGAAACACAGTGTGTGGCCTAAGAATATCTTCAAATTGCTTGGCATGTCTCTATTTTCTTTCTATGTCTTTAAAAAGTGATAGTTACAGTTATGCTGGGTAATCTCTTTATGATTTTGCAAAACGGATTTTGTTTCTTCCATTAACAGATGCTTTTTATCGACATGGGAAGCAACATGTTGAATTTTTTATGAAGACTAAATATATAGGGCAGGAGAGGTAAAGTACTTTCATATATATGGAGACAAGGAACATTTTATGAAACCTGAAGATTACTTTGAGCCTGACAAAACCCTTAAGCTTACTTATTTATTATTATATCAAGGTAATTATCAACTTTAATTTGAATAGCTGTATAAAACCCCTTCTTAAATATTTTGGGAATTTTTTTCCTTTTTATTTTTTTTTCTGTTGCTATAAATATCTTACATAACAATGAAATGTTGAGTTTTAGGAAATATCATTTCATCTTGGGGAATGTAGTCACAGAAATTAAGAAGCCAAAATATTGAAGTCTACTCATTAGAACCTTAGAACCTCTATAGTGTTAGATGCTCATCATAATTTTATATGTGTATAGTTTATTGTTGTAGCAATAATTTATATTAATATATTATATATGTATACATATATACACAAATTATATATATATATATATA
>NW_026000082.1:15647844-15653402 GCF_001458135.2 Marmota marmota marmota
ATATATATATATATATATATATATATTTTTTCCTATAAATTGTTTCTGAAGTTCTGAAGAATTGAAGTATTGGTTTCCAAAGATGGATGCCAATAAATTTTCTGCTAATAAGCAGTTTTTTAGATATACTTAGAATTAGTCTATGTGACTAAAGTTGTCTTCAGGAGAGCAAACCTTCTTGTGTTTGGGAGATGCACATTGTGTTGTGTTCACCTAACTTTTGTAAAAGTAATGCCTTTGATATACCTTCCTCCTTTCCTTCCCCCTTTCTCCTTTCCTTCTTTTTTTTCTCCTTCCTTTCTCCCTCCCTCCCTCCCTCCCTTCCTTCCTTCTGGTACCTGGAATTGAACTCAGAAACACTTAACCACTGAGCAATATCCCCAGCCCAGCCCTCTTTATTTTGAGACAGTATCTTGATAAATTGATTAGGACCTCACTTTGAACTTGCAATCCTCCTGTCTTAGCCTCCCAAACCACTGTTGATATGCATTTCAAGAGATATTTTCAAACTTTCCAACTGGTGCAAAATTCTGCCAAAAGATCTTCAAAGATTCCATTTTTTAGTATTTATTTTTTAATTGTAGGTGGACACAATACCTTTATTTTATTCATTTATTTTTATGTGATGCTGAGGATCCAACCAGGGCCTTGCACGTGCTAGGCGAGCACTCTACCACTGAGCCACAATCCAGGCCTCAAAGAATCTTAATATATTATTTTCAGGTTGTTCTTACTATGTGGAAAGAAACACTCTATTTAATGCTTTTGTTGTTGATAAAGAAACGAGACTTCTTTTTTCTTCCAAATCATGAATTATTATTACTACCTTAGTGTCCCTTTTCCTGTGGCTTTACTTTTTGCAAGTTTCAGTTACTAGGGCAAATTTATGTCTGAAAATATTAAATGGAAAATTTCAGAAATAAACAATCTATAAGTTTTAAATTGTATGGCATTCTGAATAGTGTGATTAAATTTTACACCATTGTGCTCTATCCTGACAGGGTTATGGATCCTCCCTGTGTCAAGAATATCTATGGCTTTATATGCTTTCTGCCTATTAGTCATTTAATAGACTTTTTTATTATCAGATTGACTGTTGAGGTATAACAGTGTTCAAGTTACCTTCTCTTATAATGGCCCAAAGTACAACTGTGGTGATGCTGGCAATTCAGATATGCAAATGAGAAATCATAAAGTGTTTCCGTTAAGTGAAAAGGTAAAAAACCTTTACTTAGTAAGGAAAAAATTGTGTGTTGAGGTTGCTAAAATCTATTGTTTCAGTCAGCTTTTTGCTACTGTGACCAAAAGATGTGAGAAGAACAATTTTAGAGGAGGAAAAGTTTATTTAGGGGCTCATGGTTTCAGAGGTCTCAGTCCATAGAAGGCCAGCTTCATTTTGGGGGGCTTAAGGTAAGGCAAAACATCATGATGGAAGTATGTGGTAGAGGGAAGCCATTCACATGATGATCAGAAACGGGGGGGGGAGAGAGAGAGAGAGAGAGAGAGAGAGAGACAGACAGACACTGACTCCACTTACAAATTCAAACTATATACCTCAAAGGCATGCCCCAATGACCCACCTCCTCTATCCACACTCTACCTGCCTTCAGTTACCCCTTAGTTAATTCTTTCAGGGGATTAATGAATTCACTGATTGGGTAAGACATTCATAACCCAATCATTTTACCTCTAAACCTTCTTACATTGTCTCACACATGAGCAATCTAAACCATAATATCTATGATAAAAAAGAATCTGTGAAATTGTGGAGAACTAAAAGGAAGTACATGCCATTTTGCTTCATACCTCAAATGGCAAAAGCTGTGGCAACAGTGCGTGTTAAGTGCTTAGTTATGATGGAAAAGGCATTAAATTTTATGGTAAATACCATCTACAAGTTTTAAACATCTAGTGGGGTTCTTAGATTGTATCCCTCATGAATAAGGGGGCATTTTAGTCAGCATTGTTGTTGCTCTGACCAAAGGACCTGACAAGAACAACTAAATGGAGTTAAAATTTATTTTGGCTCATTCAGAATTTTAGTCCATGGTTGGCTGACTCAATCTCTGAGCCAAGCTGATGGAGAACATCATGGCTGAAGGGCTTAGAGGAGGAAAGCAGCTCAGGACATGTCAAGCAGGAAGCAGAAAGAGAGAGAACTCTGTTTACCAGTAACAGAATATCAATATTAAAATCATACCCCCAGTGACCTATTTCTTCCAGCCACACCCTACCTGTCTTCAATTTTGACCCAGTTAATCCATGACAGTGGATTAATGAACTCATTAGGCTGCCTTATCTAATCATTTCACCTCTGAAAATTTTTGCATTATCTCACACATGAGCTTTTGAGCTACACCTTATATCTAAACCATGACAGAAGGACATCTATATATACAATCTTATGGGAAAAAATAGTGGTTATTGCCAGGTAAGTTGTCACAAGCCTATATGATTCTAGCAACTTAGGAGACTGAAGCAGGAGAATTGCAAGTATGAAAGAAGCCTAGGCAACTTAGTGAGACACTGTCTAAAAATAAAAAAAAATAGGAATGGGGGTATAGCTAAGAAATAGAGCACCCCTGGGTTCAATCCCCAAAATAAATAAATAAATAAGAAATAAATAACAATGATTTTTAAAAGGGCTGGGAATGCAGCTCAGAAGCAGAACACTTCTGAGTTCAATCCCAAGTATTGCAATGAAAAAAAATAATAAAAATAAAACAAATAATAAAAATAAGTAAATAAAAATTTTAATGGTTATTGAATATTGCCATTTTAGAGATCCATGGAAATCATAATCCTGACATTTCTTAAAAAATTCTTCATACCATCTTCTCTTCCTGTACCACCTAATTCAATTAATACACATTAGTCTTCTAGTCACCAAGCTTGAACATTTGACTAGTCATTTTCAACTAATCTTTTTCCTACTCTCCAATTCTACAAATTGATATGGCTGCCTGGATGAAATTGATCTGATTTCCTGATCAATAACAGATTACATTTTTCTGACTAAGGGGGTCAACAGATACTAAGAGTAAGTCATGGTGTTCTGTCTAGTAGATTGGTTTGTGGGGTGGGCATGTGACTTTAGTTAGGTCAATCAGAACCTTCCTTGAAAGTTTTTATATTTTATGTTTCAAAAACTGATAAAGAAGAAACACTTTCTTCCTTCAGGGTCATAAAACTAGAAGAATGATTCAGGGTTTTCTGTGGGCATAGTTCTTCATATAGAGTAAATTTGTGCGTGGAAGGAGAGAATTAAGTGATTAGACATCAATGAAAGACAAGAGAGAATGCAAACAGATTTTAAATTCTCCATGACATTCTGAATTCCTTAGAGTTGTGCTGGTACCTGAATTTTTTTGCCCTAACAACTTCTAGTTTTGGCTTACACTAACTTGAGTTGAAGTTCTGTCACTTGAAGCTAAATAATTCCTGACCTCTGCATTCATTTAGTAAGATGAGATTATATTTCCTAAATCCATTAACATCCTCTTATTTTCATTCAAATTTCTACTGCTTTGGTTCATTCCTTATTGTATTATGCTCGCACCCTCCCTGCCATTCTCTAACCCCACGCTGCCAGTCATTCTTACATTCAATTGAACTATAATTCTAAACATGTCAATCTATTATTTTCTTGTTTAAAATTCCTTAAAGGCTCCACAATTCAAATTTCTAGGCCTGTGTTATAATGCCCTTTGAGATTTGTCTTTCATTTCCTACCTTTTGACACATTTCCCCCTATATATTCCACTCTACCTATACCAAATAAAATTGCTTCTTTTTCTTATGCCATTCTAGTTTGCATGTTTATGATTTTGCACACATTTCCCCCTTTGCCTAGAATTCTGCCATCCCTAAATTTCAATCTTACTGATCTGCTGAATTTCTATCCTTTAAAGCTCAAGTTTCTCTATACAGGATTAATTATTCACTATCATTGTTATTATTGTATTTATAGTGATGTCTTTATACATCTCTCCCTTAAGCCTCAAAAAACATCCAAAGTATGAAACATTTAAGAACAGAGACTCTATCAGAGGCACCTTTTTGTTTCAAGAATCCAGTGGGATATTTAATTTCCTTTATCATTTAGAGATCATTTTGTCTGAAGCTTTCTAAATGGTGTGGATTATTTTTCAGCAAATATTTATTCTTTTTACTCTCCCACTATAGATGATATATATGCATTCCTGCTCATTTGACTTGGGCTTTATAAGATGATGTTCTTGGGTCATGACTCCAACAGAAGCTTTAAATATGTTTTGTGTAATTTGACTTGGCCTTAACATGCTGGTGATTTGCTTTGAGAACTGGTATATGAGAGACATGTTGAACACACCTTGATTCAACCTTATTCTAGAGCTCAGCCTGACCTACTTTCAGTCTAAAGCAGAGTTACCTAGAGGAGTACATATCAACCAAAGCACAACCTGAAAACCTATAAGTTTAATAATAAATGTGTATTGTTGTAACCCATGGTGGTTAGGTGTTGTTCGTTAAAAAACTTTATTTTATTATTAGTGTACAGAAACTTGATTAATTTATTGATTTGGAAAAATTTGATAACTAGAATTTTTGACATGAATTAAGCAATCACTTATTAGTATTTGATAAGCATAAAGAGTCCCACCAAGTGGTAAGGAATGGAAAGCTTCAGATAAGATGATCTCTAAATGACAGATGAAATTAAATATCCCACTGAATTCCTGGAACAAAATGGTGCCTCTGATAGAGTCTCTGTTCTTAAATGTTTCATACTTAGAATGTTGTTTGAAACATTAAATGTAGCCTTGGCAAGCAAATTAGAGGCATTTTACCCCTACTCATTCCTGTTGGGAAAAGTATAAACGGCATCCATACCCCAGAGAAAAAACCCCAAGATGGCGCCTAAGGACCTCTTCTTCCTACCCTCTTCTTTTCTGCAGTGGCGCGAAAAGTTCCCGCCCGTGTGAACTCTCCCGCCGGCGCCAATTTCAAATCTCGCTGGTGGGGAACCTTAGCCCCAATGAGAACTAATTCCTGGGCTCCGGAGCTGATATCTGGAAGAACTTGCCAATAAACGGGTTGCCTGTCATTTATCTAAGCCCTACCATCTCCCCCTTAGTTCTGTATAAGCACACAGCTTTTTGCAATAAAATTGGAATTCTCCTGGCGAAGTGTCTTTGCGTGGGGAATTCTTTCATTCTGGTGCCCCATGTGAGGATACGGGTGAGCTCTTTCCAACAAGAGCCCTGTCCCCCGCTCCGCTGAGACACTCCGCCCTGGTCCGCTATTTTCAGATGCCGTCTTCATGCACTCACCACTGATCTGGCTTAGGTAAGCTTCCCCTGACCCCGGCTCGCCAACTCCCTTCAGGCTACCGCTGGTTTTGTGACCGTGATCTTCCGGCACACTCCAGATGCCCGGTAGGGGGGAGAGAATTCACCCCACTAAGACCTTTACTGGCCGCAGTGGACCCTCTGGTGATCCGTTTCCCTTTGGGGCATGAGGCTTCTGAGTTTACACGAGAGGCTCTGTGGTTTTTTCTTCCTCTGCTGCCGCTGCCG
>NW_026000082.1:15657719-15697997 GCF_001458135.2 Marmota marmota marmota
GAGAACCTCTTAATCTGCCATCCTGGATTCATGAGTCTTTATGTCCTTCTAAGCTTCCTCATGGCCCTTGGCCTCTTCTCTGTCAGTCCCCCAACATGGAACTTCTGCCAAAAATTGACCTTTGCTTTAATTTTTATCTTCATTCTGTTTTTATTCGCCCTGATCTTCTTCAGGTGCTGGTGACGCCATGTCCAGGCAACGCTTCCAGTATTTCCTAGAGTCTCTGTTACAGGACCAGTGGCTGATACCAACAATCTCCTCCATCCAGGACTGGTTCCATGCCATCGACAACTTGTGGCTTCAGGGAACTTTCATAGACTTCACCCCTACGGAAGTAGCTGTCTATAGCCACTGGGTTTTATTTCTGGCTGCCATGATATCCCCAGACCTGCCCCCTGGAGCATTCCTCCACTAGGCCCCACAGCGCCCCCACACAGCAGGAAGCAGCCAGATCTGACCAACGACGCCCCACTTCCTAAGAAAACAAAAAGGGAGGAATGTTGGGAAAAGTATAAACGGCAGCCATACCCCAGAGAAAAAACCCCAAGATGGCACCTAAGGACCTCTTCCTACCTTCTTCTTTTCTGCAGTGGCGCGAAAAGTTCCCACCCGTGTGAACTCTCCCACCGGCGCCAATTTAAAATCTCGCTGGCGGGGAACCTTAGCCCCAATGAGAACTAATTCCTGGGCTCCGGAGCTGATATCTGGAAGAACTTGCCAATAAACGGGTTGCCTGTCATTTATCTAAGCCCTACCATCTCCCCCTTAGTTCTATATAAGCACACAGCTTTTTGCAATAAAATTGGAATTCTCCTGGCGAAGTGTCTTTGCGTGGGGAATTCTTTCAATTCCTACTCTGCTTTTAATCCACTGACTAATAAAAATTGGACTTCTCTGGTAAGCACTATTGAATATGAATCTTAGGCCTGAAAACCTGATTCTACTTCCTCTTCATTTCATTTCTTCTGGTTTCCATACATATAACATGTACCATATGCACTTGTTCCCCGTTAGTAAATGAAATCAATATTTCATAAAAGTTAATTAAATTTGCCCAGATTTATATACATTAGTGAGTGGTAGAGCTAAGAGTTGAAACCCTGTTTTTCTGACTCATTGCTATAATCCTTAACCACTTTGCTATGCAATGGGCATTATAATTGAGGGATTAAAAAAGTAAAATGAACTAGATATGGTGTTTTATACCTGTAATCCCAGGCTGAGGTAGAAGGATCACAAATTTAAAGCCAGTCTCAGCAACTTATCAAGACCCTAAGCAACTTAGGGAGAACCTGTCTCAAAGAAAAGAAGCTGGGGATGTGCCTTGTTGGTTGTTAAGCACCCCTGAGTTCAGACCCTGGAATTAATGGGGAAAGATTAATTCTGAAAGTCATTTTGGGATGGGTGGAAGTCTCAAAGGCTTTGATGACCAGAGATAGCTGGTGAGAGGGCTCCAAACTATGGTAATGGCTTGAATAAGTGTATCAAGTTAGTATGGAGAAATAGTAAATAAAAACCCATCAAAGGCAACTCAGTGAAAATTGGATTAAAAGAGATTAGAGGATTTGATGGGGCTAAAAATGAGAGCATGAAGACCAAGTTGAATTTGTTACTACAGATTGAATGGGAGAAGATTAATTGGGAAGGAACTACAGTTGATATGAGAATCTTTTCAGAGTTAGAAAAGATGCTAATACTATCACAGGCTCAAGGTCACAAAGGTAATCAGTGATAGATCCAGAGCTACAACAAGGTCTTCTGATTACCATTCCAGTCAATACCACACCACTTAAAATATGTGCCAGAAAGCATTTTTAATCTTTAAAGAATGATTTTGAAAATGTCACACAACCTTCTAATCTCATTTTTAGTTATAATATAATGAAACGTACAACATCAATTATTCACCATGTATTTAATGTTTGCTTACTGATTAATATTTCTTAATATATATTTAAGGAATGCCCCCACTTGTTTGTTTACTTAGAGAATAAATTTCTATAGATTAAGATGAAAACTCTAGGAGTGTAGGGCACATCACATCAGAGAAATAGAAACCTGTGATGGAGAAAAGGAAACCTAACTTGCAGACTGATGCTCTCTTCCTGGTCTTGGGGCCGCACATGGATAAGATGGCGCCTGGCAATCAGCCAGAAAGCATTACTGTGGGTTGTGACGAAAAATCGGACCACCTCTAGGATAGGCTCAGAACCCTTCCACCCTCGTGGACAGCTTGTGTCTCCCCTTACTGCCTGTAGAATGGGTGTACACGTGAACTCTCCTCACCCTGCTGACCTTTATCCTGATTGGCTCCTGTGCCTTATATTAGCTGTGTGTGTTTCCTCAGTAAAGGAGCTCCAGCCTTGACTAGTCTCCCTGAGGCGCCTGATTGTCCTCCAGCGAGGGAGGGCTGGGTGCAGGAGGTCAGTCGGCCCTCTCCTTTCTTGGCTCTTCCTGGCCAGGGAGTGTTCTCCCTATCTCTCCTGCAGGTCGGGAGGGAATGAGGACTAAAAACCCTGACATATCTTTCTCTATATCTTAGTGCCATAGAAGTCCCAGGCTGGATTTAAAGTCCATTTAATGTTTTCTGTGACCTAAAGTTTATGTAATTTCAAATGGTCCTTTTAATGACATATTACATAAAATTATTTCCATAAAACATCTTGAAAACAAGAAAGATCACAATCAATTACTGGCACCTTGGAGTTTCAAGTTATTTTCTATTGAAATTTATTTAGGTTACTTACCAGAACTGCTTTGAAAAAGTGCAGTCTTGCTTTTCAAACTTCATATTCCTAACTCTCTACTACCCTTAGCCCTCACAAGTGCTCTTATAAGTGAAGAACTTTAAGGCTTAAATTTCCTTTGCGTCTCAGTTCATCTACCCTTGATTTTCTAAGTCAAATCTGCCAAAACATCATTTACCCTTTTCTTCAAGTTCAGAAATTTCAGTATTACTATTTTTCATAACAATTATTGGTTTTCCATGAAAGTCAAGTATTGAAATAAAGTTATAAAGTTGAAAGAAGAGTTTGATTTTGAAAGTCTTCATGAATTCTTGCTTGACCCATTGCATTATATTGCTATGTAGTTGATTGCCACTTTTCTCTCCGGCTTCTTTAAGTCCCTCATTTTATCTTTATAGCTACTGGAGAAAACTTTTAAAACTTAAATTTTAAGTGTTACTCATTTGCTTATAATCCTCTAATGGCTCCCTGTTTCTTTACTCCCATCTTCTTCTTTAGCTTCATGTCCTAGATTTCCTTACATTTTTGAACCCTGGACATACCAATGATTTTCTAGTTTGACTTTCCTGTCTTGTTACTTAGGGTTCTTTCACAGATGATCTTTTTAACCTTCTTTCATTTGCCATCTGGAAGATACCTACTCATCCTTCAAGCATAACTTACCATTTCTGTTGCATTATAGATCAATCAATGGTTTGACTTTTCACTTGTATGTCCCCGTAACACTTTCTACATATCATGACTATGATTCTTACCCTCTTTTTATTATAATTTGATTGTTTCTCTCCATTGATTTCGAGCTTCTTTTATGCATATTCACTTCTTTTATCCACTGGGAACTATCCTCACCCATGCATCATCTAATTTAATCCTTAGAACTTCATGAGTTCATCATTTGGAATACTAAGATGCAGTATCTAGTCCAAGGACACAAAACTACTAAGGAATAGAGCTGATATGAAGCCAGGCAGTCTTATTCTGGATTATAAGCTTTTAATAGTTATTCTGCATCAAAAATAGAATATCTACTGAGTAGCAAAATTCCTGTTATATAGCAAGTCCTCAATAAACATCTGGTGATTGAACCAAGGGACAAAAGATGTCTTTAGCTTCTTTTGATAGCTAAAATATATTACTGTATTGCTATAGCTGGATATCTAGAGATATTTAATGCTGAGTCAATATTTCTTTTGGTTTTATTCTTAGAGCATGTGTATTTTTGAGGATATTCACATAATAATATACAATTCTCAAGTTTTCTCTCACTTTCAGCTTTTCCTGGAGGAAGGCCTAATTACAATTCTGCATTACTGCTCATTATTCAAGTAAATAGACTACAATGCAACAATGATGAAAGATGACTAAATTAATTTTTATTTGTTTTCTTTGCTAGTCTCTTGATCAAGCAAATATACAGATTTAAAGGCTTCTTTTTAAGGTGATCCAAGATTACAAATTTGTTTCCAAGAAGCTGTGTGTGTGTGCGCACGTGCACACACACAGATACACACACACAGGGGAAGTAGGAACAATTTGGTAAATTATCCAGAAATCTAAATTATTATTTATCTATTTCTCTCACATAGATGAGTACTTTATTTTCTGAGAGGATCTATCCTATCCAAGAATTTCAATCAGTGTAGTTATTTTCATAAATCAGGTGAGATTTTGGAAATGAATATGCTGCAAAGGAAGGGAAAGTCATACTCTTCACTAGATTTTTAGCCCAATGAGGTGTTTATTTTTCTTCCTTATTTCCAGAAGCTCCTTCTCTTTAATTCACATTCCAATGATTATCCCTCATTTGATTTGGGTTTTCTTCTTCCACAATAAACTGTAACTGAAAGTAGTTGCAGAGGGCCAATTGCAAGGAAACCCCCAACCCAATTTACCAGTTCCAATGGATATTTTAATTTAGATTATCTTATATCCTGTTCCTTGTCTTCTTCTTAGATAATTTAAGATAGTTTTCAGATCAAAAGCTCTTGGGTAAGATATGTTAAAAAAGATTAATAAAACAGAACTCTTTAGAAAATATAAAGGGAAATATATTAGTTTGTAGCTTTTCTTTTCTGAAAATAGGAAAAAATTTACACATTTTTGTAGAGAGGCTTTTTTGTGAGAGCTCCTTATACTCTTCTTTAATTTTTTTAAATTTGTTCTTTTTAGTGATATATGACAGTAGAATGTGATTTGAAATATTATACATATATGTAGTATAACTTCCCATTCTTGTGGTTGTATATGATATGGAGTTACACTGGTCATGTATTCATATATGAACATAGGAAAGTTATGTCTGATTTATTGTACTCTTTTTTTTTTGCATTCTCATCCCTGCTGTCTTCCCCAACCCCCACTGCCCAATCTGGTGAACCTCCCATCTTCCTCCCCCACTCCACTGCCTATTGTGAGTCAGCATCAGAACATCAGAGAGAAAATTTGACCTTTGTATTTTGGGATTGGCTTATTTCACTTAGCAGGATAGTCTCCAGTTCCATCCATTTACATGCAAATACCATAATTCTATTTCTCTTTATGGCTGAGTAATACTCCATTGTGTATGTATACCACATTTTCTTTATCCATTCATCCATTAAAGGGCACATAGGTTCCATAGCTTAACTTTTGTGAATTGAGATGCTATAAACATTAATATGGTTCATAATATGCTGATTTTAAGTCCTTTAGGGGTAGACCAAGGAGTGGGATAGTTGGTTCAATACCAAGTTTTCTGAGGAATCTCCATATTGCTTTCCAGAGTGGTTGCACCAATTTGCAGTCCCACTGGCAATGAATGAGTGAGCGTTTCCCCCTCATCCTTGACAAAATTTGTTTGTTATTTGTATTCTTTATAATTGTCATTCTAGCTTGCATGAGATGGAACTACAGTGTAGTTTTAATTTGCATTTCTCTAATTACTAGTGATGTTGAACATATATTTGTTGACCATTTATATTTCTTCTTTGAATTGCCTGTTCAATTCCTTTGCCCATTTATTGATTGGGTTATTTTGGGGGGTTGGCATTTTTTAAGTTCTTTTTATATCCTGGACATTAATGCTCTATCTGAGGTACAGGTGGCAAAAATTTTCTCCCATTCTATAGGTTATCTCTTCACATTCTTGATTGTTTCATTTGCAGTGAAGAAGCTTATTAATAAGTTTGATACCATTCCATTAATTGATTCTTGACAACAAAACATATGAGCATATCAATACATTCAGAAAAAAGACTTGATAAAATTCAACATTCTTTTAAGATAAAATAATAAATTAGATATACAAATATTATATCTCAAAACATGCCAATAATGAATTATTTAAAAAGAAATAAAGAAAGTAATCCCATTTACAATAAAGAATATGTGTCTGTGCATATGTGTGTGTGTGTGTGTGTGTATCTTAGAAATAATAGCATATATATACATTTATATAAAAATTAATTATACATGTGTGTATGTGTGTGTGTCTAGAAATAAACTTAAATAAGGAGGAAACACTTCTACAATTAAAATTATAAAACACTGATAAAAGAAATTATAGAGGACACATATAAATAGGAAGACATCTCATGTTCATGAATTGGAATAATTAATATTGTTAAAATGTACACTTACAAAAAGTGATTTACAGATAGAATTCACTCACCAGTTGACAGACACTTAGACTGATTCCATATACTGGTGATTATAAATAGAGCTCCAATAAAAACAATTCTTTAGGTATCTCTTTGGTATGCTGGCTTCATTTCCTTTTGACCATATACTAAGAAGTGGTCTATCTGGGTCACATGGGTAGTTCTGTTTTTTAGTTCTTTTGAGGATCCTCCATTCTCTTTTCTGTACTGACTATACTAGTTTACATTCCCAACAACAGTGTATAGTGTTTCCTTTTTTCCACATTCTGGCCAGCATTTTTGTTTTGTTCTGTTGTTTTGCCCTGTTTATTTTGTTAGTGAAACCTGAATTTGAAGTTAAACTATTCTCTGCTTCAGTTAGTGGATGGAGCCTATGTAAACTGAAGGCCTTTAATGGTGATTGCACTGAATCTATAGATTGCTTTTGGTGATATGGCCCTTTTAACAATATCAGTTCTCCAAATTCATGAATATGAGAGGTCTTTCTATTTGGGAGGTCTTTTATATTTCAGAGTATTTAAAGGCTTTGGTTTTTTAATCATTTTATAATTTTTGTTGCAGAGATCTTTTACCTTCTTTGTTAGGTTTATTCCTAGATATTTTTAAAAGACTGTTGTTAATGGAATTTTTTTTCCTGATTTCTTTCTCAGAGTTTGTTTCTCTTGAATGGAAAAGCTACTGATCTTTCTTTTCTTGTGGTGCTGGGGATTGAACCCAGGGCCTTGAGGCAAGCACTCTACCAACTGAACTATATCTGGAATATATATCTGGATATAACCTAGAAAAGCTACTGATTTTTCCATGTGGATTTTATATCCCACTATGTTGCTGAATTTGTTTATCAGTTCTAGGAGTCTTTTTGTGGATCCTTCTAGGTTTAGAATCATTTCATCTGCAAAAAGAAATAACTTGACTTTTTCTTTCACTTTACTATCCCTGATATTTAACCCATTGTATTATTGTTTGTTGCTCTTGCCATCATTTCAGTTCAACTTTAATGTCCTTTAGCATTTCATGCAGTTTAGCCCTTATTGTAATGAACTCACTCACTTTCTTTCTTTCTTTCTTTCTTTCTTTCTTTCTTTCTTTCTTTCTTTCTTTCTTTCTTTCTTTCTTTCTTTCTCTCTCTCTCTCTCTTTCTTTCTTCTTTTTTGCCTGAGAATATCTTTATTCCTCCTTCATTTTTAAAGCACAATTTTGTCAACTATAGTATTCTTGCTTGCTAGTTTTTTCTTTCAGCATTTTGAGATATATGATCCTGTTATCTCCTAACCTCCAAGGTTTTTGTGAAAAATCCACTGACAATCTTTTGAGGGTTTCTTTGTATGTGATGTATTTTTTTCGTTGTTGTTGTTTCTTCTTGCTTTCCAATATTCATTGTCTTCAATTTTTTAATATTTAACTATAATATATCATGGTAAAGCCTTGTTTATTTTCTACCTATTTGAGGTCCTTCAGGCTTCAGAAATATGGATGTCCATTTTTCTTTTCAGATTTATGAGAATTTTAACTTTTATTTCTTTAAATAAGCTTTCCCATACTCCTTTTTCCCCTTATTCTCCTTCTGAGATCCATATTTTTAATTCAATGGTTTGATTGATTATATTTTATAAATTTCTAGGTTTTCTTCATTCTTTTTTTTCCTAGTCTAACTGTATAATTTCAAAGGATCTGTCTTCAGGTTTGCTAGTTCATTGTTTTGCTAGATTGACACTGCTGTTGACTCTCTCTGTTGAGCTTTTCAATTGAGTCATTGTATTCTTCATCTCCAAAATTTGCTTGGTTCTTTCTTATGATTTTTTTCCTGTTCAACTTCTAATTTTTGTTCACCTTTCATTGTTCAGATATTATTTGTCAACTTGTGTCCTTTTGTTACTCACTGAACTTTAAGATAATTATATTTTTTTTTGAGAGAGAGAGAGAGAGAGAGAGAGAGAGAGAGAGAGAGAGAGAATTTTTAAAAATATTTATTTTTCAGTTTTTGGTGGACACAATATTTTTATTTTATTTTATATGGTGCTGAGGATTGAATCCAACGTTCCACACATGCCAGGCGAGCACGTTACCACTTGAGCCACATCCCCAGCCCAAAGATAATTATTTTTATCCTTTTTCAGGTAGTTCATAGATTTCAATTTCTTTAGGGTTGATTACTGAAGTTTTATATATGCATGAATTTTTGTTTGGAGGTGGTTCATGTTTCCGTAAAAAAAAAAAAAAAAAATTTGATCCTAGTAGCCTTGTGTTGATTTCTGCATTTGAAGAAGTAGTCACTTCTTCTAGTCTATAGGCTGGCTCTGTTAGAGAAATCCCTACAGTTGTCAGGTATCTCTGAGAATTCCATGTTCTTCAGTGGATCTACTATAGGTGGGCAGACATTGTGCTGTGGTGTTCAAGAAGGGGGAGCTGCTACCAACATTTGCAGGCTAGTTGTTGAGGTCCAGGCAGTGCTTTTGAGAGCCCCCAACCCTCTTTTTTAAATTGTAGATAATGCCCAACTTATCTAGTTATTTTGATTTCCTCATTGCTCTAGATTAGACATGTCAGAAGATGATCCCTCACTAAGTGCCTCCACAGACTCATGAGTCAGATGCTCATTTCACTCTTTATTTCTCCATTGGAAAAATTACAGGCTAACAGGATCTTTCTCTGCCCTCTACTGTGCTAATCTGGAGTAAGGGTAATAGGGTAAAGTAAAATATACTTTTTACCTTTTGAATACTTCCATTCTCAATTCTGTGCTTTCCCAGAATTATGCTGCAACCTCTCATTTGGATTCTGGAGTTCTCGTAAAGGAATAGTTGTCCAAAGATGTTTGCTAAATCAATGTTTCTTTGGGGACGCAAGCTAGAACCTATTATTCTACCATCTTGCTGATGTCACTTAAATTTTTTTAAAAATTAGTTTCTTCTTTTTTGTCTGTGAAATTTGATAGAGTTTGTCAATATTAAAAGTATGATTAAAATAGCCAATTTTTACATTTTTAATTTCTTTTATATTTTCAATTTCTGTGAGTTAAACTTTTCTGTTCTTTTCTATTTGCTTGCTTCTGCTTTTTTGTTTGTTTAATTTTGAAAATGCTTTTTTTATTTTTCAAAGTAAAATATTTAAAATAAGCTTGGTGCAGTAGACACACCTGTAATCCCCAAAGCTTGGGAGGTTGAGGCAGGAGGATTGCGAGTACAAAGTCAGTCTCAGCAATAGCAAAGTGCTAATAAGCAACTCAGTGAGATCTTGTCTCTAAATAACATACAAAAAATAGGGAGGGATATGTGGCTCAGTGGTCGAATGCCTCTGAATTCAATCCCTGGTACCAAAAAAAAAAAAAAAAATAGAGGCATGATTCACTCACTCTAAGCAAGATGCAGAAATCTAAGAAAATCAATCAATCAATCATATCTATCTGTCTATATCACTATGAATATACATCTTATAAAGGATTTAGCTGCATCCCACAAATTTTGTCTGTTGAATATTGAACATAATTTAGTTAAAAATATTACTATGATAAAAGAACATACACAGTATAAGACCTTTGAAATTTGTAGAGACTTGCTTCATGGACCAGCATATAATCATTTTTGAGAAGTGTAGTAGAATGTGCATTTGAAATGAATTTATATTGTTTAGTTTTATAAATGTCAAGTATTCAATAATTAAATGTGGATAGATTATAAAGTCATATTTTCAAATTGTCTCTTTTTATTGAAAAAATTTTGTTTTTTTAATTTAGTGGCATTGGTATATTAAATTTCTCACCAGGATTCTAGATTATTCCATTTTTTAATCTTGTCAAATTTTGGTGATATGTCTTAAATACCTATTATTATGGATATTTACTTTTAAGTATTTTTATAGGTTGTTACTGAAATTACTCTTTCTTTTGAAGTTAAGGAAAATTTTTTCTTTTTAGATGTACATGATTGTAGAGTGTATTTTGACATATTATACATACATGGAATATAATTTATTTTAATTAGGATCCCATTTTTGCAGTTGTACATGATGTGGAGATTCATTGGTCATGTATTCATATATGAACATAAGAAAGTTTTGTCCTACTCATTCTATTGTCTTTCTTATTCCCATCTTTTACCTTACCATTCCCTTTTGTCTAATTCAATGAACTTCTGTTCTACCCTGCCCCACACATGTATGTGTTAGTATTGATATATCAGAGAGAACATTCAGCCTTTGTTTTTTGGGGGAATTGACTTATTTTACTTAGCACAATAGTATATAGTTCCATCCATGTATTGATAAATATTATAAAGTCATTCTTTTATGGCTGAGTAATATTAATTTATGGCATCTAGGTTGGCATAGCTTAGATATGGTGAATTGAGATGCTATAAACATTGATGTGTATGCTGATTTTAAGTTCTTTGGGTATATACTGAGGAGTGGGATAAGAATATCAAATAGTGGTTCCACTCCATGTTTTCTGAGGAATCTGCTTTCCATAGTGGTTGCACCAGTATGCAGTCCCACCAGCAGTGTATGAGTAAGCCTTTTCTTCTACATCCTTGCCAACACTTACTATTGTTCTTATTATTGATAATTGCCATTCTGACTGGAGTGAGATGGAATCTCATTGTAGGTGTGATTTTAATTTCTCTAATTGCTAGAGATGTTGAACTTTTTTCCATATACTTGTTGGCTGTTTGTATTCTTCTTCTGTGAAGTGTCTGTTCAGTTCCTTTATACATTTATTGATCAGGTTATTTGGTTTTGTGTGTTATGTGTGTTAAGTTTTTTGAGTTCTTTGTATATCCCAGAGATTAATGCTCTGAGGTGCAAATATTTTCTTTCATTCCTTAGGCTCTCTCTTCACATTCTTGATTGTTCCCTTTGCTGTAAAGGAGCTTTTTTTTTAGCTTGATACCATCCCATTTATTGATTCTTGAGTAAATCTTTCTTAAAACAGGAAACATTCTTGCTCATTTTTAGTAATATTTCTTAAAATTTATCTCTCTGGTATATTTCTTATTGATAGTGTTTTTTTTGCTATAACTTTTCATTTTTTTTCAGTCTTTTTTGTGCATGTAATGTATAGTTTATATTATAAGCAACATATCCACAATAAAACATTTGCCTTTTACTTAAAACCATTTTATTGTAAGTATTTAGGATGGATCACATGATGTTTTGAAATATTTCTACATAGTTGAGCATATTAACATATCCATCATATCACGTAGTTTCTCACTCTCATATGTGTTTGTGTTGTAAAAGCATCTAAAATCTACCCCTAGAAAATTTCCAGTATGCTGTACAATATTGACTATCATCATAATGATGTACATTGCATATCTGGACCTACTTAACTACACTTCTGTAACTTTATACCTTTTAACTTATTTCCCCCATTTTCTCTCTCAGCCTGAGACTTATGGTAACCACCTATTTTTATATATTTGCCTTTTTTCCAAAAAGATTGCACATATAAGTGATATCATATAGTGGTTTTCTTTCTGAGACTGGTTTATTGTACTTAGCATAATGTGCTCCAGGTTTATCCATTTTGTATTAATTATAATGTTTAACCAATTTACATTTAAGATATTTAGTGCTATATTTGGGTTTAAAATTTATATCCTGTATTTTGTTGAATTTTTTATTTGTTTTAGATTGTTCTTTGATTTCTTTCATTGCCTTTCATCTACATGGAAGGGAAATTCATGATAATGTTAGCTTACTTTCATGTTGATATTTCTGGATTGTTATAACCTGATACTTCGCTGAAATATTTCAGAAAATATGAGGAAAGTGTTGTTTATACACTTACACATAACACAGAGAATATTCCTCACAGAAATGGTGGAAAACTTCAACTTATTTATAGAAAATCAAAGATCAAATGCTTATTCTTTTAGAGTGTAAGCTCAGTGAGCACAAAGATAATATCTCATTCATTTATTCTCTGGCTTATTTAATAGCACATAGTATAGTAATTTTTTGATGAATAACTCATTAAATGGATGAATAAATGAACTGGCTACAATTATGATATATTTGAAAGAGCAACATTTTGGAGTCAAAAGTTTTTAAGGTTTTTTTTTTGTGATGTTTTAAAACATGTAATAAAGAGAGTACTAAACATTTCTGGGTTTCAGTTTATTCATCATTGGTTCCTGACAAGTGTTTAATAATATAAATTGTGTCAAATTATTTTAAAAGTGTACATTTCTGGACATGTCTGCTGTATTGTTATAGATACTATATGCAACAGCAATTTTAAGATATGGTATTTGTTAGAACTTATTTATACTGTTCCAGTATTAAAAATAAAGTAAAAACCTTCTGTCTTGAATATTCAAATATATGTAAATATTTAATTTTTTAATTTTTTATTTGTTTTAATTAGTTATACATTACAATAGAATGCATTTATACACTTTGATACATCATACATAGAGGGGATATAATATCTCATTTTTTGAGTGTGTATGTTGCAGAATCATATTGGTCATGTAGTCACATATGTACATAAAGTAATAATGACTATTTCATTCTACTATCTTTCCTATCCCCACATCCCCTCCACTCCCATTACATCACTTCTCTCTACCTAATGTAATTTAATGCTATCCTTCTCTAGTGTGCCCAATTTATTGTGAATTAGCATTTGCGTATTAGAGAAAACATTCGGCCTTTGGTTTTGTGGGATTTTCTTATTTCACTTAGCATGATATTCTCCAACTTCATCCACTTACTAGCAAATGCCATAATTTCACTCTTTTTTGAAGCTGAGTAATATTACATTGAGTATATATACCACATTTTCTTTATACATTCATTTATTAAGGGACACCGAGGATGGTTCCATAGTTTAGCTATTGTGAATTGAGCTACTATAAACATTTGCATAGCTGCATTATTGTAGTATGCTGATTTTAAGTCTTTCGATATAAATCGATGAGTGGGATCACTGGGTCAAATGGTGGTTCCAGTCCAAATTTTCTGAGGAATCTCCATACTGCTTTCCATAGTGGTTATACCAATTTGCAGTTCTACCAGGAATGTATGAGTGTACCTTTTCCCCCACATCCTCGCTAACATTTATTGTTACCTGTATTCTTTATGATTGCCATTCTGACAGGAGTGAGATGAAATCGTGGATTAGTTTTGACTTGCATTTTTATAATTGCTAGAGGTGTTGAACACTTTTTCATATATTTTGTTGATCAATTGAATTTCTTCTTGTGTGAAGTGTCCGTTCAGTACCTTTGCCCATATATTGATTGTGTTATTTGTTTTTGGATGTTAAGTATTTTCAGTTGTTTATATATCCTAGAGATTAATTCTTTATAAGAGATGCAAGTGGTAAAGATATTCTCCCAATTTGTAGGCTCTCTCCTCACATTATTGTTTCCTTTGCTAAGAAGAAGCTTTTTAATTTGAAGCCATTTCATTTATTGATTCTTTATTTTACTTTTTGTGCCTTAGCAGTCTTCTAAGGAATTCAGATCCTAGGCTGACATGAAGATTTGGGCCTATTTTTTCTTCTATTAGGCACAGGGTCTCTATTCTAGTGCCTACGTCTTTGATCCACTTTGAGTTGATTTTTGTGCAGGGTGAGAGATAGTGGTTTAATTTCATTTTGTTACATATGGATTTTCAGTTTTGCCAGCACCATTTCTTGAATAGGCTACCTTTTCTTCAGTGAGTGTTTTTGACACCTTTGTCTAGTATGACATAAACGCATTTATATGAGTTTGTCTCTGTGTCCTCTATTCTGTACCATTGGTCTACAAGTCTATTTTGGTGCCAATACCATGCTATTTTTGTTACTATAGTTCTGTAGTATAGTTTAAGGGTCTGGTATTGTGATGCTTCCTGCTTCACTTTTCTTGCTAAGTATTGTTTTAGCTGTTCTGGGTCTCTTATTTTTCAAAAACATTTTATGATTGCTTTTTTATTTCTATGAAGAATGTCATTGGGATTTTAATAGGAATTGCATTAAATCTGTATAATGTTTTTGGTAATATGGCCAATTTGGAATATGGCCAATTTTGACAATATAGCCTCTCCAGGAGCATGGGAGATCTTTTTATCTTCTGCGGTTTTCTTCAATTTCTTTCTTTAGTATTCTGTAGTTTTCATCGTAGAGGTCTTTCACCTCTATTGTTAGATTGACTCCCAGGTATTTTTTTGAGGCTATTGTGAATGGAGTAGTTTTCCTAATTTCTCTTTAATCATTGCTGATGTATAGGAATGTGTTTGCTTTATGGGTGTTGATTTTATATCATGCTACTTTGCTGAATTCAGATATTAGTTCTAGAAGTTTTCTGGTGGAATTTTTTTTGGGGTTTTCTAGATATAAAATCATGTCATCAACAAATGGTGATAGTTTGAGCTCTTCTTCTCATATTTGTATTCCTTTAATTTCTTTCTTTTGTTTAATTACTTTGGCTAGAGTTTCAAGGATGATGTTGAATGAAAGTGGTGAAAGAGGACATCCTTATCTTGTTCCAGTTTTCAGAAGGAATGCTTTCAATTTTTCTCCATGTAGAATGTTGCTGGCCTTAGATTTAGTATACAGAGCTTTTACAATGTTGAGGTATGTTCCTACTATCCCTAGTTTTTCTAGTCTTTTGAACATGAAGGTGTGCTCTATTTTGTCAAATGATTTTTTGGCATCTATTGAGATGATCATATGATTCTTGTTTTTAAGTCTATTAATATGATGAATTACACTTATTGATTTCTGCAGTTGCACCAACCCTATATCCCTGGGATGAACCCCACTTGATCGTGGTGTATTATCTTTTTAATATTTTTTGTATGGTTTGTGCCAGAATTTAATTGAGAATTTTTGCCTCTATATTCATCAGGGATATTGGTCTGAAGTTTTCTTTTCTTGAAATGTTTCTTTGTGTGGTTTTGGTATTAGAGTGATATTAGCCCCATAGCATGTGTTTGGAAATCCTTTTTTATTTCATGGAATACTTTGAGATGAATGGTGTTAATTCTTCTTTGAATGTCTTGTAGAACTCGGTTGATAAACTATCTGGTCCTGGGCTTTGCTTTCTACTTCATTACTTGAAATTGATCTGTTTAAATAGCTTATGCCCTCTTTATTCAGTTTGGATAAGTCATATGTCTCTAGAAATTTGTCAATATCTTTAATATTTCCTATTTTATTGGAGTATAAATTTCAAAATAGTTTCTAATTATCTTCTGTATTTGAGATGTATCCATTGTTTTATATTTTTCTTCATCTTATATTTTAGTAATTTGAGTTTTCCCTCTTTTTCTCTTCATTAGCATGGCCATTGATTTCTCAATTGTATTTAGTTTTTCAAAGAACCAATTTTTTGTCAATTTTTTCAATTGTTTCTTTTGTTTTATCATTGATTTTGATGTCATTGATTTCAGCTCTCATATAAATATTTCTTGTCTTTTACTGCTTTTGGTGTTGACTTGTTCTTCTTTTTGTAGGGCCTTAAGATGTAGTGTTAGGTCATTTATTTGTTTTCTTTTTATTCTTTTAATGAATGCACTCAATGCAATGAACTTTCCTTTTAATACTGCCTTTATATTGTCCCAGAGATTTTGATATGTTGTATTAGTGTTCTCATTTATCTCTAAGATTTTTTTGTTTAATTTTTTATTTCTTTTACTATCCATTCATCATCCAATAGTGTATTATCTAGTCTCCTTTTTTTTTTACAATAGCTTATATTTTTTTATTTTATCATTGATTTCTTATTTCGTTTCATGTGGTCTGATAAAATCTAGGGTATTATCTCTGTTTTTCTGTATTCACTAAGAGTTGCTTTGTGGCATAAGATATGGTCTGTTTTAGAGAAGGAACCATATTCTCCTGAGAAAAAAGTATACTTGCTCATTGATGGATGAAATATTCTATATATATTTGTTAAGTCTAAATTATTGAGTATGTTATTTAGTTCTATAATTTTCTTATCTAGTTTTTGTTTGGAAGATCCATCTAGTAGTGAGAGAGGTGTGTCAAAGTATTATTGTATTGTGGTCTATTTGAAATTGAGAAGGGTTTGTTTGATGTACATAGATGCTCCATTGTTTGAGGCATAAATATTTATGATTTTTATGTCCTGCTTATATATACTTCCTTAAGAAGTGTGAAATGTTCTTCTTTCTCTTCTGATTAACTTTGGTTTGAAGTCTACTTTATCTGAAATGAGAATGAAAACCCTTGCTTGTTTATGCAATCCATATGAGTGATAAGTTTTTTTCCCATCCTTTCTTTTTCAGCCTGTAGAAGTCTGCCCATAATCTGAGTCTCTTGAAGACAGCATATTGTTGGGTCTTGCTTTTTAATCCAATCTGCCAATCTGTGTTTTTTTGATTGATGAGTTTAGGCCATTAATATTCAAGGTTATTATTGAGATATTATTTGTATTCCCTGTCATTTTGATTTATTTCTGGTTTTTTCATTTGTCTTAGTTTCTCATTTGGTTGATTGTCCCTTTAGTGTAGATCCTCCCTTTTCTGTTTTTTACTTTTTATTTACTTCATCCTCATGAAATATTTTGTTGAGAATGCTTCGTAGTAGTGTAGGCTTTCTAGTTTTGAATTCTTTTATTTTTTGTTTATCATAGAAGGTTTTAATTTCATTATCTGAAACTTAATTTTGCTGGATATAAAATTCTTTTTCTTTTAGAGCTTGAAATATATTATTCTAGGACCTCCTAACTTTGAGGATCTGGGTTGAGAAATCAGTTGAGATCCGAGTTGGTTTCCCCCTATATAATTCGATTTTTTTTCCCCTCACAGCCTTTAAGATTTCATCTTCATTCTCTGTGTTAGTCATTCTCATAATAATGTGTTTTGGTGTGACTCTGCTGTAATTTTGTACATTTGGTGTCCTGTAAGTTTCTTGTATTTGATTTTCCATTCCATTCTTTAGTTTTGGGAAATTTTCTGCTATTATATCATTGTAAAGATTGTGCATCTCTTTGGATTGTATCTCTGCTCCTTCATCTATTCCGATAACTCTTAAATTTGGTCTTTTCATGTTATCCCATAATTCTTGGGTGTTCTGTTCATGGTTTCTTAACATCTTCTCCACATGTTCAACTCTACTTTTGAAATTATATATTTTGTCTTCATTGTCTGAGGTTTTGTCTTCCAAGTGGTCTAGTCTGTTGGTGATGCTTTTTATTGAATTTATAATTTGATTTATTTATTCCTTTATTTCGGGATTTCTGATATTTTTTCATGATCTCTAACTCTTTATTGAAGTGTTATTTCTCTTCCTATATTTTTTCTTTGATTTCACTCCTAATACTATTCTTTACTTCACATATCAATTTAACTATATACAATCTGAACTCCTTGTTGGTCATTTCTTCTACTGTGTTATCAGTGGCTTCTGTTGATGAAAGCATTTTGATTTGTTTTGGGCACTTTATTCCCTTGGTTTTTTTTTCATGTTTTTAGTGTGTTTTCCCATCTAAAGGTATGGATCTAAGCCAGCATAAATTCTACCCTGTAGACCTATAGTGTCCCTGAAGGTTTCTAGCACCTCACCTTTAATGGTAAGACCAATATCAATAGCACCCAGTGTAAACAATACATAGCCTAAGCCTAATAGCTCCCACTAAGACATCTACTGCTTTCTTGCATTAAACCAAAATAGTGAGTTCAATATCTATCTATAGTACAAAGAGAAAATTTGTTAAAATGGTTTACAATTTCAAATGGTAGATGAGAGAACAGAGGTAGGGTTGTATGCAATATTCTTTTGGGAGGAAGAGAGAAGCTAGAAGTAAAAATTCACAGGAAGAGTGGAAGAGGAGCCAACAGAGATTGGCTGTTGGTTGGAGAAAAGTTGGAAAGAAAATCCAAGAAAATAGATAAGAGAGAGGAAGTACTCAAAGAGGAAAAAATCAAAGACATAAGAATACAATAAAAGTGCAAAACACCATTCATATATCATTGTCTTCCACATACTGATGCATAAACAACATCCTGTTCCAAATATGGTACAGAGATTAGTGAATAGAAAAATAAAATAAAATAAATCTTCTTGGAAAGTTGAACTGTCTCTGTTAGTGTTCAACAGTTTCTTAGCCCTGTCTCTGATGTCTCTTGGGATCACCAAACCCAGATCAGCCCTCATAAACCCAGTCTCTATCCCACCCATCTGGGCTTCACATACCTCAGGATAGGCCACACTGCAGTCCCAAGATCTCAATGCTGCTGCTACTTGCAGAGAGACCACCAGGGATACACTCATGTAAAGGAGCAACCCCGAGATGCAGCAGCAAGACAAGGGCCACCAGCCCTCTCAACAGGAAGACCCCAGGCTCCTTCAAACCTGCAGGCACCTTCACACTGGACCTGCAGGTCCCAGCTAGAGTCCCCAGACAAAGGCTTTGTGGTGCTAAACCTGCTGGCACCCAGGCCCCAGGCCCTGGTTGGTGTCCCCAGATGGGTGCAACCATGTGCAACCAAACCTGGAATCTCCCCCAAAGAAGTCTTTTAGGCTATGGTAGTAGCAGTAGTGGTGGTGGTTTTTGGCAGCAGGCAGCGGTGGCTATAGCACCAGCAGCTACAACTATAGTCGTGGGGGCGGCTTCATCAGGAGGTCTCTGGGGGTCAGCAGCAGTGTCAGCTTCAGTTGCATCAGGGGTAGTGGTGTCTTCTGTGCAAGCAGCACCCAGAAAGAGACCTCCAGGTGACTTCAGGTTGGCAGTAGTGGAATCAGAGGCAGCAGCAAGGGTGGCAGTGGTGTAGGTGGCAGTTGATTGACAGGAGACTTCCAGTTCCACTGAGGTAGAATCAGAAGCAGCATCTGTAGTAACCAAGGCTGTGCCCAGAGAAGAGACCTCTGGACTGGGCAGGGGTGTCTAGGGCAGCCAATATTTAATTTTTCGATCATGAACTTTTAGAGGGAAAAATATTACCTTTTCTACTTGTTTATTTAAGGATAGTAATTTTATTAAACATTGTAACTTATAATGTATTTTTAATTTATATATCTCTTTATTATTTATATCAGCTCTGTCTGGTGGTCAGCATTATATTGCCTGAATTCAAAACCCAACTATGACTTTTACTTCATTACTTGCTGTACAATTTTGAACAAGTTATTTTATTTATCTATGCCTTGTATGTAAATTGGGAATAGCAACAGGGAATTCTGTAATCTGTAACCCACTAATGCCTAAGAATGGGGCTGATTACTTTTTAACAACAGAATTATCTTTTTAACAACAGAATTATCAAAATAATTAAGGATTAAATAGCCTAGTACACTAGTGTTTAGGACAGTTTATAACAGAAATTCTCAGAAAATGTTGTTTTTGTACTAAATTTAATGTTGATAGTAACTACAAAATGATTAAAACCAATTGTGTTTAATATGAGTATAAAATGTTCATACTTAATTAATCTGATTCTCACTTTGAGGAAACAGAAGTGACCAAGGAAGGTCATCCAGTGAGCGACAAAACTAAAACCAACCCAAATCTTCTGACTCCATATGTATAGTCATTGTGTAGTAAATACTATGCCTTTGACAACAGAAGGTTTAGTAAATGTTTTGGGGTGGAATTAGTTGAAAGAATCAATTTAATTGAGGAATCTCCCTTGGTATTCTGAATACAATTAAAGTAGATAAAATAAGATGATAGTCTTTGGTTCTAATTTGCTCATGTTTATACTTTGATATCAAGGCAAGTTTTCAATATGTGTATACTTAGCTGGACCTAACTGTTCTGGTCCTGCAGAGTGCAATAAATAAATAATGAGAAGAGATAAAATAACCTAAAGTTAATTGGTGTGGTTTTGAAGGGTTATGTTATTATCTTAGATCCCTGTCTGATCAACCCTAGAATCATGCAGTTAAAGAAGGTTACTCCTGAAAGAACCTTAGAGGTTATATAATTCAATATCTTCTTCATTTTGCAGATGAGACCCTGAGAAGGTGAATAACTTACTTATTATCACATAGTAAACCTGTTGAATTGGAACTCAGGTCTTCTGATTCCCAGACTTGTTCTCTATCTATTGTTGGCCAATTGATGCTCATAACAACAGGTGGCATGCCAATAGAACTACCAAAGGAAGTAATTTAAAATGTTGGTACATATAAGGTTAAAATTTAATTCTGGGTGTTCTTTTGAAAGCAAACTCATTAAAGCTCGTTTTAAAGCAAAACATTGTTGTGCTCTTCAAGAGCTGTACAAAACCAACTTCTCAGTCAATCGTTTTGATGCTATTGATCATCTGGTTTGGTAATTCATCAGATGCTTTGCGATTATTTTTATCTCATCCTATTGCTAACGTTTTAGACAATTCACTGCTCTTTAAAATCAGAGAGAAGAAAACAAAGAATGAAGGTAACATTTAAGTTAGTACATTCGTTATATATAACATATACATATATATTCTATGTTTCCACTGTTGGTGGAGAAAATGGAAGTTAATTTCATGGTTGTAAATTTATCATTATTATGTAGCACCTACTTTTAATTTTTGTTTAAAACCTTATTCTACATATTATTTAACATTATGATAGAAGTTTATGATAAAACAAGAACAGTATAGACTAAATAATATTCCTGTTATAATTAAACAAGACCAAATATTTTAGAGGTAATTTGTATGCCATAAAGCTTTTTAAATATGATATACATAAGAAACTGTGATTCTTATTTTTCTAATTAGGAAACTGAAGTTTGTTCTTATCTCTTGGTTTATTGGGCTTACCACAGGCTCCATGTACCACCCCAATCTATCAAGGACACTTGTTGCATAAGAGAGTTTTCTTGTAGATAATTGCCAGCAAGTGCTGCTTTTACCATAGCCTGGACTAGCTTATATTATATTTTTATGATTTATATAAAAATATATTTATATTTTTATATAGTTTATATTTTTAAGACAATATGATTCTTGTAACTGATTTCACTTTCCTTTTGCTTTGACTTCAGGGAAACTCAGAACATATTTTATAGCCCCTCTCTTAGTGATTCTGGAAAATATTTTTGTTTGTGTTTCCCTGTACTAACTTTTTAAAAATTCTGAATGTATTAATCTGCCAGTAATCCTGATTTCTTAAAGCTTAAAGTTCTCCTTACTCAGGGCTGCATTCAGAGTTGGTGGCATCACAGACTGTGAATACTGAACTTACAAGTACTGGATGATGATGAATGCTAATATCAGAGCACACAGTATTTAAACGTATATAACATTGATTTGCATGAACTTCTATTAAAGTTGTCTTAATTTTTTTTTTTACCAGGTAACCTTGGCAGGGTGGAGCAGGTCTCCGAGTTCGAGTATGATCTGTTCATTAGGCCAGATACCTGTAATCCGCGCTTCCGAGTCTGGTTCAACTTTACTGTTGAAAATGTGAAAGAATCACAGGTGAGAGAAGTAGTGGATAATTTCAATGTATTTTTGGTAAGAAGAATATATTTTGTTTTGTTTTAGGAATATCAAAATACTAAGTCAATATTAGACTATGTTCTTGGATATCTTTAGCAATGATAGTGCCCTCCCCCACCCCAGGAGATAAAGAGAAATAGGGAAGGTATGCTGACTTTTGTTATCTGATGTTTTCTAAAATAATACAAATATTTTAAGTGTTATTATTGATTGAACCATTAACATATGCTAGGATTCCTTAAGGGACACTATAAAGAAACATGGGAGGTGACTTGCTATTATTTTTATAGACAATGCTATTGTTTATTATTTCTTCTTTTAAACACCTATGAAAGGCATTTCTCATAGGCCTCAGTTTCAGAAAAAGCTGTTCTTTTCATGTACAACAGCAAGTTTATATTTTTTGGACAATATGATTCTTGTAACTGATGCCATTTTCCTTTTGCTTTGACTTCTGGGAAACTCAGAACATATTTTATAGCCCCTCTCTTAGTGATAACGGAAAATATTTTTGTTGTGTTTCTCCGTACTAACTTTTTAAAAATTCTGAATGTGTTAATCTGCAAGTAACCCTAATTTCTTCAGCTTGTTTCTGGTGGTGCATGTTTTTATAACCCATTTCAAATCTTGTTTTACATGAGAATATGAATGAAAATGGAGAGATAAACACGTGATTTGAATAAAAAAATTAGTAAAAATCTAATGCTAAGGAGCTGGGGTTGTACCTCAGTGGTAGAGCGCTTGCCTAGCACATGTGAGGCACTGGGTTCGATCATCAGCACCACATAAAAATTAATAAATGAAATAAAGTTATTGTCTCCATCTACAACTAATTTTTTTTTGAAAAATGTAACCCTAAGAATCAGTTCTCATTCTCTTATATTGAGATAATCAATCATGAAAAACTACAAACGTTGCACATATAGTGATTTTATGTTTCTTTTAAGTAGATGAAATCATAGCTTTATAAACCAACATTTACCTTCTTAGTTCAGGTTGTCTTTGTAGTGTGTTTGGGAGAAATTCATGAGTTTGTTTAATTTCCTCTCATGTAAATCCATCCTGCTTGCCATTCACCTGGTTGGCTGCTTCTCTCCATTTCTCTCAGCTGTAACTTGAATTGGGTATCAGGCATTGTCAGTGTCAGAATTTATAAACTCTGAGTCTTCCTGGACACAATTCTGTTATTGGCATACTGGCTTCAGCAAAAGATGGGTATAGCCATTTCAATGTACTACTAATTATTGTAATTCTCTACAACACCACTGCCACAGGAATGGAGATTATGCAGTTACTGAAGTTTAGGGGCTAATTGGAAGGAATCAAACTTCAGAGAGATCCCTGTATATTGCTTGCCATGTATGACTTATCTCAGAATTTTAGGATCAGTGGTAGAAATAAAGAGTTAAATTCTATATAGAGACCCCCTCAAGGACAAATTTAGTTCCTAGGTGTGCTTCTTAGTTTTACTTAGTCTCCAATGACAAAGTTTCTTTTTCCATTTTTCACAATTAAAAAGAAATCATATTTCTCCTCTCTCCTGACTTTGAGAAAACCCACATTTTACCTATATTAGTTTGCCTGACCCTAGCATGTCCTTCAGTTTCAACAAAATAATCAATAATCTTCAAAGTGTATTTCCGAAAGTCCATGCTGCTGTGTCTAGACTATAAATTACAATAGGAGGTGTTAGCCACATGTACTAGATTGAGTTTTCACATTTCAAAATTGGGCCTTATAAAAACCTCTTGTTATCATGAGGTAAAAATGTGCTTTCTCAATCTACCATTGGTATTCCTGCTTAGTGTCAGTAACTTATAGGTGTCAGATACACACATCTATGAAAAAAAAGAAAACGTAACTCTGGAGTATAGTTAATTCATGTGAATGAAGGACAACATTTTCTTAAAGTCAGTATAATCTGCCAAGATTTCTAAATTTGTAAAAGAGATTGCTGTTTTCTTCTTTTTTCACAACCTATGTACATTGTTCAGCTGGCCTACTGCATCCAGGGAACCCACTAATGCCTAAGAATGGGGCTGATTACTTTTTAACAACAGAATTATCTAGCATCATTATGCCCTTTACTAAATAGAAACTTGGCTGAAGCTCTGAAATTATACTATTTCTTTAACTTTGAGTCACATTCATTACTGGTCTAGGTTTTCTTTCACTGTAATCTCTATAAAGATTGTTTTTCTACAGCTTATTCTTGTAAGGAGGGGAGTAGAGGATGCAGTGATTAGGGGGTTGAGCGAAATGTGTTTCTTTAGTTATAACATCTGAGATAGTTATTTAGACAAACTCCTCATGCATTTAAAATTTTCTTATTTACTCTTATAATGTGCTTATAGGGATATTATTTTTATTGTTTATAATGTCACAGTCATAGTGTTGTAACTTGCACATTACCTGTTAAAACTACACAGCCTTTACGGCGATCTTGTCTATCAATTAAATAGCAAGAGACATGAATGTGTTCCAAGGGTTATTCTAATAAGGGAGTTGAGTATGTTTTCTGGATGCATATTTTTCAAGTTGTTGGAGATAATATCTTCTCTGTTTTTCTGGGTTCTATCTACATACCCAGTGCTATCCTACTGTGTTACCATTAGAAATCATAAACATGTTCATCTGGTTTCCAGGATCCTGATGCCTTTTCAGACTCTTTCTGTGGGCCACTGCTTCATCAACTGTAATCATATTATATAGTTATGGAAATCTGTCTCAAGAAGGCATAAGATCTACTGAATAGATACAATATATATGCCTAGCTCACAGGATATTTGTTTTCATGGTGTCTACATGAAAGAGAATGGTTTTACTATTAACTTTGACTTGTGAGGTCTGTTTTTATAATGTATCTTTCTATAATCTTTTTCATCTCTCTTCAATTTCCTTTAAAATGAGAGCTGCATGAATGTAATCTAGTCCAGAAACTTATTTATGGCTTGGTAGTGGCAGAGAAAAAAAATATTAGTCATCACAGGCTGACTCCATTAAATGAATGTTAAAAATTGAAGCATGAAGTACATTGTATACACAGGTCTAGCTTTGGGATTAATTTCTTTGATGTTTTTAAGAAGCAATAAAAGCTTGGAACCTGTGGTACTCTATCTCAGGACCAATGTATTAATCCCTCCAAAATAGTTGCTAAATAGGGCATTTGTAAGAGTCAATGAACGTCTGGAAACCTTTATGAAACAGTCATTTTCTCTCTGAAAAAACTGATTTTAAATATTCTTATGTGGAAATTTATTACTGATGCAGTAGAACATTTGTGTGATGTGAAAGCAAATCTTTGAAATTTATTATACTTATCATAAAATTTTAACCAGTAAGAGGAAATAAAGTGGTATACATGGACTAAACTCTGTTTTCTTGATAGTATTTTTATCTATTTGCATTTAATTTCCATTTAAAAAGTAGCCAATGATCAGTGTAGTGATTTGGAAAATATAATTATTAGAAGCAGAGAAAAAGCACACACACCCATGATCTTACTGGCTAGAAGCAAATACTATTAATTTTTACCACATTTATTTCTAGTCTTATTTATTTTGTTTTCTTTTTGGAGCATAATCAAAATTAAACTATACACACACATATATGTGTAGTTCAACTTTAATTATATATAATATAGTTTAATTATATGTGTATGAATATGTGTGTATATACACATAATGTCTTACTTCTAAAGAAACTTAACATATCACAGCAATTTTCTATCATTAAAAACTTGATAATGTATATGTAATGTGTCAAAATACATACTACTGTCAATATAACTCAATAGAACAAATAAAAAATTCTAAAAAACTTGATAAACTTGGCTCTCTAATAGATATTTATTATTGGTCTACTTTTATACTCTTGGGTGTAAAGATTATTTTCTATTAAATGATGTTATGAATAATACAGTAGTGAACATCTTTATTCAAATGATATTACCAAAATTTGTTTTCCTCCTTTAGGAGAAATTCCTAAGAGGGGAACTGATGGTCAAGGATATGTATATTTTGAAGACCTTTATGCATATTTCTAAATTGCTGCCCAAAAGTTAATACCACTTTTTTTTTTCTCCTGGATATAGCAGTGAATGAGATGACTTTTCCTGAATATTTTGCTGTGAATTGTTTAAGAACTTAGATGTTCACACATCCAGAGAAAATCGTTTCTTTTTCTCACTTTGAAACCTCACAGATAAATGGGTTATGATCTCAGACCTCTATTCATAAAAAAATTAATTGCATTCTAGCAATTACATGAGATAGCAAAACAGATCCACTTTATTTTCACTTTTTTCTCAACTCATCAATCATGTTTTATCTGAGTATGTCAAGAGAATGTCCTATGAGGTATGAAAAACATATTCTGTTTCAGGTGTGGTGGCATGCACCTGAAGTTACAGCTACCTGAGAGAGAGGCTGAGGGTGGAGAATTGCTTCATCCTAGCAGTTCAGTGCTTCCTGGGAAATTTAGTGAGACTGTTTCTTTAAAAAGGCATTTCCTGGATTTCTATTAGCTATAATACAGTTTAAACACACACACACACACACACACACACATTTTATGTACATGTGTTTAATTTTTTTCCTTTTCCTCTTACTTATCCTTTTTTCCTCTTTCATTCAAAGTCTATTACTAATTGTCCTAATCATTACAGGGCAAAATGTAGTGAACTCTATTAGACCAAGGTGTGTTGTAGGCCTAGCTCTGCAACTTACAATCTTTGTGACATTGGGAAAATCTTCAATCTATTTATCTAGCAATATTATCAGTTTCTACATTACTGAATGATGTTAATAGTAGTAATTAATAGGATTGACATAAGAATTATAAGTAACAATGCATATGAAAACCAAATTTAGTGCTTAGTGCATGTAGTAATACATAAGTAGTGCTCAATAAATGTTATCACTTATTAGTAATGTATTTGTAATGATACTTCTACAAAACAGAAAATTGCTTATTATTTTTTCTGTCATTCAAGTTGTAGTAATAGCTAACATTTACTGAATACTTTCATATTATAGGTACTTTTCTCATAATTTATTTTAATTAATTAATTCAATCCTTAAAACAATTTTTTGAGTAAATACTATTTTACCACCCACCCTGTTTACAGACAAAGAAACTGAGAATAGAAAGGACAAATAGCATAACTTACTCAAGGTCACAGTACTTTTACCTAGGTAGTCATTGTAGAAATTGTCACTGGAGGAAATTTGGAATACATAGAGAAATATTGGAAAAAAGGAAAAAAATAATACCCTCAAAACCATAATCCTAGTACTTAGAAGAAATTACTGTAAACCTTCCTTGAAAAGGAAGAGAATAAGGAATAAAATAGAAAACAGTAGTAGCTTTCCAGTACTACAATTTTAAATTCAAATTTAATTTAAACATATTTACTCTTATGTTTACTTATTTTTTATTTATATTTTGTTGTTCCAAAGATTGCTCTCTTAATCTTTTGCTCTCTTCCACCTTTCAAAACATCATCCTAATAGCTGTATAAAAACAAATAGCTAAAATTTACTTCCCATTCAAACTAAAACCCATAGAAAACTAGGGTGAGAAAGAAGCTTCTTAATCCAATGAGGAATCTCTTCCAAGAGATTGAGCAAATATTATACATAATGATGAAACTTTAAAATCATTCACTTTAAAAATTAGGAAAAAGAAAAGGATGAACTCACTTTTCAGATTTGAAGTGAAGTCTCTAATGCAATATGACATGGTCATTAGATAAGTGGTATAATGATTAGAAAGAAAGATGCATAATTATAATTACTTGCAGTTACATGATTGGCTAAAATAAAATCTAAAAGAATCTAGACAAAATATTAGAATACAGAACTGAGCAATGTTCCAAGATACAATGTCAATAGTCAATATGTATCTTATATCTCAGATTAAATCTCCCCAGAATTCATTTTTTGTAATCTTAACTCCAAAGTCATGGCATTAGGGGATTGGGCCTTTGGCAAGGGATTAGGTCATGAGGATGGAGCCCTCCTAAAGGATTAGAATGCTTTTTAAAAAGATCCCATTTATTGATTGAGTTACTTTATAAAAAAGAGATCCAAGATACCTGCTTTTCCTGTTTCATTATAGTAGGACACAGTACAGAGATGCCATCTATGAACTAGGAAATAGATGTGGAAAACAGCTGTGGAATCTGCTGGATCCTTGATTTTGGACTTCATATCCTACAGGACTATAAGAAATGAATTTCTGTTGTTTATAAGCTTCCATGTCTGTGGTATTTTATTACAGAATTAATTTTGATCAGAATAATACAATGTATAATTTAAATTTTTCATATTTATCAGCAATAATAAATTAGAAAATACAATAAAAATTCCATGTGTTATGAGAACAAAAAACAGCTAAGATACCCAAGAGTAATAGGGATATAACATTTCTGAGAAAAGTTATAAAACTTTATTAAAATACATCAAGACCTGATAGACCTAATAGTTAGGAATGATATGTTGTTTATCCAAGATATTTAATGGATGCCTCTCTATTAAGTACTGGGTGTATAGTAATCAAGACGTAAAAACATGATAGCATTTGAGAAGTTTGTATTCTAAGTATGTGGCTGGAGGCAAGGAGAAAGACAAACATAGTATAAGTCAATACATAAGTAAATTAAGTCAGATATCAGAATGTTATAATTGCTATAGAAAAGAAGTAGAGGAAAATAAGAGGGATGTATATGAAGGAGAACAAATTGAATAGTCATCATGGTAGGCCCCATTGAGAAGGCTGCATTTTGATCAAAGGCAAAGAAGGTAAGGAAATCGGCTATATAAATATATGGAAGAATGTTTCTGCAACAGGGAATAGCCATTGTCCTAAGACTGAAACCTTGGAAACATTCCTGATTTTTAGAGGTACAACAGAAAAGACTGTGTTATTAGAGCTGAGTAAGCAGAGTAGCAAAGGGCCGTAGAGACTGAGGTAAAAAAATTGTGTATGTGTGGCTGGGGTTGTGACTCAGTGGTAACGCACTTGCCTAGAATGTATGAGGCACTGGGTTTGATTCTCAGCATCACATGCAAATAAATAAAATAAAGGTCCATCAACAACTAAAAAATATTTTTAAAAAAAGAATTGTATATGTCAGGATAGAGGTGGGTGGATTGGAATGATAGTTTTGTGATATCTGGTTCGCTACTGTAAACACATTGTTTTTGACTCTGAAGTTCAAAAACATTAAAGACTTTTAACAGAGTAATCACATGATATATCATATCATAAAATTATTCTGGTTTCCCTGTTGAGAATAGACTTAAGGGCTGGATGGGCCAAAGATTCTAATAGGAACGCATTTAGGAAACTTTTGTAGTAAACTAAGTGAAAGTTGATAGTGGTTTGAACCATTACAATAGCAATTTATGTAGTAAGAATGGTGTGAAAATACAGCCAGAGAACATTCTGATGGATTGTAGATGTGCAATACAAGTGTCAGTGATCACTTCAGAATTTTGACATAAGTGTCTGCAAGGGTGAAGCTATCTTATCTACAGATAAAGGTAGCTGCTAGAGGAGCAGGTTTTCAAGGGAAGACAAGAGATTTAATTTTAGATTATATGTGAAGTACCTATCAGATATTCAAATCAGCTACTAAATGGATATATGGGTCTAGAGAGACAGAAATCAGAATTGGAGATACACATTTAGAAATTGTTGGCATATAGATAATATTTAAAGCCATGAAACATGACAATATTACCACAAAAGTAATATAGATCAAGAAGAGAAGAGATGAGAAGAGGACTAAGGAATGATCCTAAGAGTGCTCTAAACAAGCAACCAGCAAAGGAACCTGAGAGAGACCAGATTGTTGGTAGGAGAAAGTTTATGATGGAGAAGAAACCAACATACTGTGATCGGTCAAGGAAATAAGTTGTGGACTCAAGGTTGATTATTGTGCTGGGAATGTAAAGGTCATTGGTATCTTTGACAAGAGCAGTTTTGGTAGCGTGCTAGAGTAGACATAAGAGAGAATGGGAAGAGAGGATTAGAGACATGTAATGCGGGTAACATTTTTAAAAATAAGTTTGCCTCAAAGGGAGCAAAGAAATATAATGGTAACTGATAGACAAAGTAGGCAGAAGAAAAACTGATTAGACAGGGGAAATGCATGTTTGTATCCTGATTAGTATGATCTAGTACATATCAGATGATAAAGGAGAAAATAGGGATAAATTTTGGAGTGATATTCTTACGTATCAAGAAAAGGTAGCTCATGAATTGAAGGATTAATTTTAGATAGAAGCACAGAAATTTCTTGTATCACAATAGGTTGGAAGGAAGGGAAATTTGGAGCAGATGCTAGTAAGTGGATAGGTGTAGTGAAAGTTTTCTTTGGAAGTTTTCTCATTGCTTCAATTTTCAATTCTCTCTTGAAGTAGAAGGCAAGGTTATCAGCTGATATTGATGGAGGCTATGGAGACTTGAAGTAAAACAAAGTATAACATAGTCATCAAGGAGGGCAGAAAAGTAAATGAACTAAGGTGCAATAATTCCTGACAAATAATAGAGGTGACACTGAGATACATAAACACAAATTTTAAGGCACAAAACTAGTGTGACTAAGTGTGTTTTCATCTATTCTCTTTAGCTATAATGCTTCAGATGCAGAGTAGGAGAAAGTTTGATTTAACCATAGTTGTATTTTTACTTTTTCTGAAAAAGTAGGATTTTATTTTGTAATTTTACTTTTATTTTTTTAATCAACTTGTTGGGATATAATTTTCAAGCAATTGGATTTTAAAAATCCTACAAAGTTATAATTCTAAAAGGTCTTTTATACCACTTTACTCTTTTTACCAAATGGATGTATCCTTTTAAATTACCACCACCAATATATGAGAGTTTCTAGTTGGTTCTTTTTTAATATATATCTCTAATTTATATCATTATGTTTATATTTTCTATTGAATCCATGAATATATTAATGAAAACCTTGAATATATTTTTGATAGCCACATAGAAACCTTGTCAGATAATTCTTTTTTTATTTCTAGGTATTCTATAGATTGATTTTTCTCCTGGTTATAAGTCACACTTTTTTCTTGTTTGCATATCTATTAATTTTTTGTTGGAGCTGGAAATTGTGATTGTTACATTATGAAGTGTTTAGATTTTGTTTTATTTCTTTAAAAATTGTTGAGTTTTTTTCCCCTGGCAGGCTGTTAAGTTACTTGTGAGTATCTTGATCCTTTTGAGAGTTTCTTAAAAGCTTTTTAGGACAGACTTAGTGTAGGGAAGACAGTTTGGCCCTACTGCATAGACAGAACCCTCTGGATTATCTACTGAATGTTTCAGATGTTTGTTGGAGGTTCTCTTTCCTATCTGATTATAACCTAAACATATCCCAGCTCTGTATCTGGGAAGCCAGGTTGAATATAGGAATGATTTCATTTATTTCCCTTTTCTTAGGGAATCCCAGCATTTTTATGGCTACTGTCCAACATTTGAAAAAGTGGATGTCATATATTTTATTGTATTTTAAGTTATTGTATTTACTTTTAGTCATTTGGGTAGGATGGTAGGTATGGAACCAGTTACTTTGACTTAGTCATCAGGCTGGCTTCTTAAGTATTGCTAAAGTGGGTGTAAAGTAGCCTTTATTTTAGGGCTATGTTAATAAGGTATGATCCCTTTGGAATCTCTACTGAAGTGTTTTTTGAAGTTTTCTGCTCTGATTTTTTTTATTTGAATGTCTTTCATCTCTTGGTGAGTTCTGGGAATTGTTATATCTAGAACAACTTTCTAGGAATTGTTCTTTGCTTATTTTTATGGATTCTTACTTATGCATACGTAACTTTGAACTTAGCCACAAAATTGCCTAGAACCCATACAGACTTCTGGAACTTTTTTCCATGCCACATTTTTTCTCCTTTGTTACTCTGTACTATCAGCAACAACATGCCTTCCCCCAATCCTTGGACTCCAGCTTCTGTTTCTTCACCTTAATGTGATGTCCATATTTTACACAAGTTCCTTTTCCTTGTATCATTGTTCAGAATGAGCCTCCAGATAGAAAACCTTAGTTATCATAGGGTTTATTTTATTTGTTTTCTTCTTCTTGGGGTTTAATCATGAGTTGCCTGCTGTCCATTGTCTATAAACAGCTATTTTATGTATTTTCCCCATTGTTCATTTTATTTGTAGTGGGAGAATCAATTCAGTACAATATTATGTTTGGAAGTAAACTATGATTTGGTTTTTATCAATGTGTACCACACAGTGAGAGAGGGATGAGACAGTATGAGGTATATGCAGTAAATCTGGGAAAGGAGAGAATATGTGAAGGGAACAGGAGTAGTGAAAAGATGAGGGGTGGTGAAAATATGATAGATAAGTGCACTGAAGATACAATGACCACATCATCCAAATATGACCAGTTTTGAAAGTGAAAAGACCCTCTATTAATTACAACTGGAAAAAGTAATAAACAATTCAATTTATAAACACTGCAATTTCATTTATTTTTGTTGGACTTCATTTTCTGATGAAGTCATAGGAGTTTGGGAGTCAGCGTATTAAGTTGCACAGAGAAGAGGAGGTTGCTAGAGTAGGATGAATGAAAGTTGAAGGAATTAGTTATTACAAATATTGGTAATCGCAAAGTGTAAATTATCACAACAACAGCAAGCTAATTAAAACAAAACAGAGAACAAAATCATTGCAGAGTAAGAACCTAAAGTGGCCAAGTGTTGGAAAGATTATCTCAATATATTTTGGAAAAATGACAGAGAAGCCTGAGCAATAATCATTGAGAAATGAGGAGGAATAATGAAGGAATAGAGAGTTGACATTAATAAATGAGAGGCAGTGGAGAAATAATGTGAAGAAATGAGATAAAACTGTATTTATGGTATTAAATTCTCAATATTATAAAGACATCAGTTTTCTCAAAATCAACCTATAATTTTAATACAATTCTAATCAGATTTCACCCTCCAAATTTTCAATAGGTTTGACAAAATAATTTATGCAGAATAGCAAACAAACATTCATTACTAGCCAAGTCAATTTTGAAAAAAACCAATGAATTTGTACATGTTTATTTTTGAAACTTATATTTCAGGTAACCATTTTTGTTTATAGCAATAGTAATAAAAATATCATGGTACTGTCATTAGAATAGATAGTTTAAATGAACAGAATAAAAATGAGAATCAAGGCATTTTATATAAGGATCTCATATGTGACAGAAACTGTATTATAAAATAGGAGTACCATGATGTATGTGTAGTAAAATACCGTTAACACACTGCTTTTTAAAAATATTACAGATAGATTAAGACTTAAATATTAAAAGAAATTAAAAATTATACTATGAAAAGTATATAAAATTTTTACTGTCTTTGAAAACAGAATTTAATTTCTTATACAAGATACAAAAAAACTAAATAATTTATAAATAGACTGTTTTTGTGTGTTTGTTAAAATATAGTATGACAAAAGATTCAAATTTGAAAGATATATATTATCCTGGAAAAATATGTTTACATAGATAAATGATTGATATTCAAAGTATACAAAGAATTCTTAATAAACAGATCTGAAAGAAAAAATTTAAAAACAAGATAAAGAAAGCAAACAAACACACAAAAAATAAGCTGTGTGTAGTGGTGTGCACCTGTAATCCCAACTACTTGGTAGGCTGAGGCAGGAGGCTCATGAGTTTGAAGGTAGCCTGGGCAATTTAGTTTGACTCTGTCTCAAAATTGAGAGTGGGGGCAGGAGGGGTAGGGGTGAGGAGGAGGAAGAGGAGAAAATAACGACAACAGCAAAACAACCTCTTTTGCTCTGTTCTACCTGTATTCTGTTTTGGAATGAAGGGTTACTTAGTGCTAGAATAACAAATGAAAAAAGAAAAAGAAAACAACCCAATAGGAAAAAGAAAGAAAAGAAAATCAAACAAGTCAAGGAAATAAATAGGCAACTCAGAGAAGGCTAGGTGATAAAACAAGTAGAATTGTTCTCATAAAGTCTGGGCAAAGAGGAGAAATTTTCTTGGCAATAAAAAAAGAAAGGAAAGAGGTAAAATCTCTCAATTACAGTGCTATTCAAAAGACAGGATACTGTTAAATATATAGAAGATATGGAAATTTTTAAAAGTCTGCATATCAACCATATTAATTCCATTTTAGGCTAAATGCTGCATATGTGAATCATTTTCAGTCTTTCACAATGATTTCTATTATTTTATGGAAATTAGTTTTAGTTTCTTGGAACATATAACAAGGCACTACCTGAAATTATTTGCCTGTATATTTATAATCATGAAATAAGTAAAGAAACACATTTGTGGGGCTGGAGTTGTGGCTCAGTGGTAGAGTGCTTGCCTTGCACACATGACGGTTCTATCCTTAGCACCACATAATATAAATAAATAAGTAAAACAAAGGTATTATTTCAATGTTGAACTAAAAAAAATTAAAAAAAAAGAAACATTTGTGTTTCCAATGTTTGTATGCTCTTTTTAAAAATTTATTGGTCTTTTTAGTTACATATAACAGCAGAATCCATTTCTATATAATCATACAAGCATGGAATATATCTTATTCTAGTTAATATTCCCATTCTTGTGTTTGTATATGATGGTGGGATTCACTGTGTTGTTTTCATATGTGTACATGGAAAATTATGTCACATTCATTTCACTGCCTTTCCTTTTTGGATCCCCTTCCTCCTCCCTCCGTTAGTCTATTCTGAATTCGTATTCTTCCTCTCACTCCTTTGGCTTTTGAGGACTGACTTATTTCACTTAGCATGATATGTATTCTTATGACATCAGTTATACTAGATACTCTTAACAAAATTTAAAATGAAATGAATCATCCAGGCATAGTGGTTTATGCCTGTAATAAAGCTTGGAAGGCTGAGGCAGGAGGATGGAGAGTTTAAAGCCAGCCTCAGCAACTTAGTGAGGTCCTTATAACTCAGAGAGATCCTGTCTCTAAAGAAAATACCAAAAAAAAAAAGGAAAATAAGAAATAAACCAAATATAAACTTAGCTGGCATTAAACTTTGTAGTATTTATTAAATAGGCATTTCACCATTATAATAGTTATGAATGATTCCCATTATTGTTAAACTCAATGGACATATTGTGCTACATTCTTAATTTATCTTGAATTTGGTACTGAAATATCATTAGTATATTTCACTTTAAGAAATTCTGTTATCTTGGCTTTCATAATATTCTTTTCTGATTCTCCTCCTTTCTATTTCTTTTGTTTGTCCTTTGTAGGATTTTTCTGTCCCACAAATTTCTTAAACATTGATACTCAAAATAATTCTATATCATATAATTATGTCTTACATCTTAAAACTTTTCCATAATTCCAACCGTATCTTTGCTTGAAAGTCTCTCCTGGAGTCAGCTGCCTATATGGTATTACTACTTAATGTTCCTTATCTTGCCCTATAAAACTGCCTCCATATTCTGTATTCCAGTGAATATTACTACTATCCATGAAGCCATTTAGACCAGAAATGTGTGGTTTACCTTATGTGCCTCCTTTGTGGATCCTTATCTAAAAATAGTAATCATGATATTTTCTGGCATATTAATGTTATACCATTTATTGATCACCAATGCTGCCATTTAGTTTTGTTTTCTAGTTATTTAAAAAGCCTTTATTTTTCCCTCTTTTCCGACTGTCTTGTGATTGTCTCTAGTAGTATTCTTTGATTACTTACTATTTTTATTAATTTTTTATTTATATATGACAGCAGAATGCATTACAATTCTTATTACACAAATAGAGCACATTTTTTTCATATCTCTGGTTGTATACAAACTAAATACACACTAAACCATTTCTTTATACATGTACTTTGGATAATAATGTCCATTACATTTCACCATCATTTCTAATACCATACCCCCTTCCTTTCCCTCCCACCCCTCTACCTTCTCTAGAGTTCGTCTATTCCTCCCACGTTCCCCCTCCCTACCCCACTATAAATCAGTCTCCTTATGTCAAAGAAAACATTTGGCATTTGTTTTTTTGGGATTGGCTAACTTCACTTAGCATTATCTTCTCCACTCCACCCATTTACCTGCAAATGCCATGATTTTATTCTCTTTTATTGCTGAGTAATATTCTATTGTTTTTATGTGCCACATTTTTTTTATCCATTCATCTACTGAAGGGTATCTAGGTTGGTTCCACAGCTTAGCTATTGTTTATTATGCTGCTACAAACTTTGATGTGGCTGTGTCCCTGTAGTATGCTGTTTTAAAGTCCTTTGGGTATAGACCGAGGAGAGGGATAGCTGGGTCGAATGGTGGTTTCATTCCCAATTAAAAAGGATCATTGGTGATTACTTACTTTTATCCTTTGTGTATCTACAGTAGGATATTGCTTAGTGGCTATCATGAAGCCTACATAAAACATCTTGTAATTATTATATATGGTTGTATCTAATAATAACATAAATTTGTTGCATAAATATTATTTTATCCTATAATCAATTTCATTTTTGATGTCATAGTTTACACTTTTAAAAAAATATTTATTCTTAAGTTTTTAAGTGGATACAACATCTTTGTTTTACATTTATGTGGTGCTGAGGATCAAACTCAGTGCCTTGTGCATGCTAGGTGAACACTCTACCACTGAGCCACAACCCCAGGCCCCAAGTTTATACTTTTTAAAAAATATTGTTTTAGTTGTTGATGGACCTTTATTATTCGTTTATTTATATGTGGTGCTGAGAATTGAACCCAGTTCCTCACACATGTGAGTCAAGTGCTCTACCACTGAGCCACGACCCAGCCTTTATGTTTCTTGTAGTGTACATACCTTGCCAAATTATTCTACCTATTATTATTATATTATTATTATACTATAGTATTATACTATTTTTTTTTCTTTTTACCTTTGAATTTAATATCCGGTTACACTAAGTATTCCCAATTTGATTTCACCAGTGTGTCCTATATTTTTATTTGATTTTGTGTTATTAATCAGCATCTTTTCTTTCAGCTTGAAGAAATTATTTCAGCATTTCTTGTAATACAGATCTGGTAGTGCCTCAGCAACTTTTGTTTTTGTTTGTCTGGGAAAGTTTTATCTCTTCATTCTCTCTCTCTCCCCCCCACCCCGTCTTTCTCCCTCTCTTTGTCATGTTTTCTCTCTCTCTCTCTCTCTCTCTCTCTCTCTCTTTCTTTCTGTACTGGGGGTTGAAACTAGGGGGCACTCTACCACTGAGCTACACCCCTGGCCCTTTTTAATTTGGAAAAAGGTCTGGCTAACTTATCCAGGCTGGCTTTCAAATTTGTAACCCTCCTGTCCCAGCCTTCTGAGCTACAGGAATTACATGTGTGTAATTCCAGATCCAGCTCCCTTCTTCATTTCTGAGGCACAGTTCTGCCAGGTAGCTTATTACTGGTTTGTAGTTTTTTCCTCCAGCAAGTTGATTATATATCATCTATTGGCCTTAAGTTTTCTGCTGAGCAGTCAGCTGCTAATCATGTTAGAATTCCTTTTTTTTAAAAAAAAAAATTGTAGTTGTAGATGAACAGAATGTCTTTATTTGTTTATATTTATGTGGTGCTGAGAATTGAACCCTGTGCACCTGTGCATCACATGTGTGAGGCAGGCGCTCTGTTACTGAGCTATAGCCATAGCCCTAGAATTCCTTTATATGTAAACTTTCTTCTTTCTTGATGTTTTCAGGAGGCTGTGTTTTTCTTTAACAGTTTAGTATGTCTTTGAGTCATCCTCTTTGAATTGAATTCAGTTAGAGACTTAACCTTCTTAAACCTATACATTTGTGTCTTTTTCAGATTTGAAAGTTTTCTGCTGTTATTTCTTAAGCTTTCTAAAACTTTGTCTTCTTCTTAACCCCTGTAACTGAAATATTTGTTCATTTGATGCTTTCCTGTGATTGCCATAAGCTTTCTTTTCCATCACAACCTTTTTTCTCCTATAACTGTATATTTCAAATAATCTGTCTTTGAGTTCACAGAGTCTTTCTTTTGCATAATAAAGTCTGTTGATATTGTGTATGCATTTTTAATTTCATTCATTGTATTTTTTGGCTTAAGAATTTCTGTTTTGATTTTTAAAAATAATTCCAATCTCTATTAAGTTTTCATTTGGGTAATTTATTATTTTTATGATTTCATTGAGTCATTTCTGTGTACATCTTAAAATTCACTGAGCTTCTTTAATTCAATTAGTGTGAATTCTTTGTCACATAGTTTGTATATCTCAATTTCTTTGCAGTCAGTTACTGGGAAATTATTATGTTGCATTGATATCTGTACATTTAAAGAAGTAAAGACTTACCCTGGTCTTTGAAGACTGGCCTTTTGGGGAGAAGTCTTTCACTAGTCAGACCAACCAGAGATTTGGAGCAAGCAGAGATGTGATTCATGGGTAAGCTTGTTTCTTCAATCTTTAAATAGACTGGATTGGAGCCTGAGTTATCAGTGAGAGGGCCTGGCACCTGGGTCTATGGGTTTGGGCCTAGAGCCTAGTTTTATTGTGAGTACCTATTGATTGAGTTTTGTGGGGATATGTGTGGAACCTGAGTCCATGGGGGATGATCAAGCACTGGGTTGAGCTTTAAGCCTGAGTCTTCAGTGGCTAGCCAGGTGCTGGAGAGGGCCTGGTACCTGAACCCACTTGGATAGACATAGAGAATGAGTTGGTCTGACATTACACTAAGCCTGGGACCTAAATACAAGAGAACAGGGTTGAGTTCTAGGTCTTCAGAAATGGATTTGTAGCTCATTTTTTGTGGGTGTCGGGGAGGGTAGGGGTCATGGCTCCAGCTCTACTGGAATGGACTGGATCCTGGCTCTGCTGGAGCTTTTGAAACTGTGGCTTGCTGGAGGTCTAGATTAGTTGGAACCTGGGGAAGCCTTGGAACCCGGCTCCACAGAGTCTGGCCTGGGTGTTGGGTGGGCCTAGAGTGCTTTGGAAGTTGGCCTAGTATTGGAGGCAGTTTAGAACCTAGGGCTACTCGAGTCAGCCTTTTGGGAAAACAGTCCAAGAGACCATGTCTGAATAGACCAGGAGTTTGGGCTGTGGATACCGCTGGCATCAGAAAAAGCTTTGAGGCTCAATCCTCAGATTGTGTGCTGGTATGTGGGGATGTAGGAAGCTATTTGGCACTGGGTGTTACTTGGGCACATCCAGTAATGGGAACTAAGACAAAGTCTATCCTTTGCCTCTCTTTACCCCTAATGAAGGATATTATCTGCTGCCTAAGTTTGGGAGAGGTATGACATGAGTAATGTATATCTATCCTTCCTATGAATCTTTTCTTATTTCTGTGTTATGTCAGAGTACCATAATCTCTCACATGGTTTACATAGCTCTTTTATAGGTATTTTTGTTCATAGATAGTTTTTTTTTTTGAATTTATGTTTCTGGTGAGGGAAGAGTACTAGAAAGTCTTTCATTGACATCTGTCCCTTCAAAAAATCCAAGGCCTGCACATTTTTTATCACCTGAAAATTGTGTTCTTTGAGTAACGTGATGATTTTCTTTTACTGAAAATATGATGTGGCATAGAGTCTTTACAATAATCTCATTTGTTTGATCATGTCATTAATCTAAACAATAATTCTGTGAAGTAAATATTATTAGTAGTAAGAAAAATGAGACTTATAAAGGATAAGTAATTAGTGGAAAGCTAGGAATCTAGCCACTAATGAAAATTTTACATTCTTATAGTATACGTACTATTTTAACCTATTAGTCTATGTATTCATGTTTCAGAGAGTGCCTTTATACTCTTGATTTTAGAAAAATTTGTACAATTTATTTTATTTTATTTTATTTTATTTTTTTTTAATTTTTTATTGTGGGTTGTTCAAAACGTTACAAATTTCTTGGCATATCATATTTGACACTTTGATTCAAGTGGGTTATGAACTCCCACCTTCACCCCATACACAGATTGCAGAATCACATCAGTTACACATCCATTGATTTACAAATTGCCATCCTAGTATCTGTTGTGCTCCGCTGCCTTTCCCATCCTCCCCCCTCCCCCCTCCTATTTTCTGCTCCCAAGTTCTGAACACTTTGTTACATTCAATTTAAGATCTTATAGTTCGGGTTCTTTCCCCATATATAGCACTTAAAAACTAAAGTGAATGAATTGACCTAGATCTTATATGTTAACAAAGGTGTGCAGTCTACTCCTAAGTAGTTATTTGCTAAACTATTCAAGGAACAGCTTTGATCCCAGATCTTGCAACTTCACTAAGAAGCTGAAAAGTCCACTGGGAGAACATGAGCTTTGCAAAGAATCATTTAAATTTTCCAATCCAAAGTTCTACCTGATAATATAAAACCATTCTTGAATATTTCTGCAAAGGGGCTTCTACTTTAACAACCACAGAGAGGAAGGTATCTTCAAAGAATTGCTAGATGTTCCTAACAGTAAGTTAAAATTCTGACTTCTGCCCTCTAGAGGTACTTCAAGTAAATGTTACCCTTCTTCTA
>NW_026000082.1:15699626-15746444 GCF_001458135.2 Marmota marmota marmota
GCTCGGTGTTCGCTCCGATAAGCTCAGGTTCTAAGAAGCACCCAGGCGCTGAACCCTAGCAATCTGTCTGCAAGCCGCAGGCGAATTGCAGCCTGAAATTACCTGATCTATGGTTGAATGAGCTGCGGTCAGTCGAAAACAGGGAAGGTGACGTCAGTTTACCATCATGGTGGCTGCTGGCCTCCTCTGTGGTCTGACCGGTGTGGAGAACCGAGATGGACCGCTTCCTTTCCCCCATCTCGAACCCAGAATTCAGCCCTGAGTACGGTGCTTGCGCGGCTGGCAGAAACTGCAGCTCTGTAACCCTGCGTCTCTATCCCAGCGCGCGCTGCAGACTCTAGCCGCGGGGCGATTTGCTGAATAAGCCGTGTTACCCTCCGTGCGACAAACCTCTCGCGTTTGAGTCCCCGTAGCCGATCCTCATGCGATGGAAATCCTTCCTCCAGGTTCCGGAGCACCCCACTATTGCTGGAAATTCCTAACAAGATATCCTTTAGCCGTCCTGACTTGTCATACTCCCACACAGTGAAGCAGCACACGGGGGTAATGCACTCCCCTCGCCGCCATCTTCTTTCCTCTACATATGTACAATTTATTTTAGATGAAATATCTGAGTTTCAGAATGATAAAGTGATTCACTTAAGGACATATATCTCATTTATGGCAGAGCTAATCTCATAGACCAGGCCCCTTGACATTAATGATAATTTTTTTGCCACTTCATTAATATATGCACTGATTTTCATTGAAAATATAGCCTTCATTTTCTATTATTATTTTTGTCTGAAAATTCATACATATAGAGACCTTGCTAGCCTTTGCCTGGTAATGTCCCAAATAGAGTTTTTTATAATTTTTACTTTTAAAATTTATCACATTAAATTCAGTTTTATACACCAAATCGTTCTCATCTCATTAATTGATGTTGCTAAAGAGAATTATGTTACAAGAACAGTGCATAATAACTATATTTGGTGTTGATCCCTGTTATATGTTAGCAAAATAATTGAATATATTTTTTCTAAATTATTTTTTCATAATACATAAAAAACTCAGATGTTAATCTAATCCAGAAATTTTAATTTGTCATATCTAAAAGATTTAACACAATGCAGAACTTTTTTTCTTCAACCTATGGAAATATTGCATTATTAGCTTTATGTCATTAAGTAAAAATATTAGTGTATAAATACAAAGAATAAGTAACAACTAAATAGGGAAGCATTTCCTCTTCCTTTTAATTATCTTTTTCATTTTCATTTAAAGTAAAAGGTTTCATTTATCTACTAATGTTTAATCCAACAATATTTATTGTATTGTGTTACAAAAGCATGCATAAACAAATACCTGTTTAATTCAGGATATTTTACTTACTCTTGCATGTCAATATTAATTGAGTTCATCTTTAAAAATTATCTTGATTAGTTGATTGTTTGCACTTGATTACCTAATTTCTAGTAACAAAGATAGGAAGAAGTTGGGAGCAAGGAGTATATGCTACTTTCACTCACTGAATGTATCTGAGTCTCTAATCAGTGTTTAAGCTGCAGTATATAAGAGAGAATAGAATCAAATAATGTTGATTTTATATTCAAGCTTAGCTATTACTAGGTTTTGACTTTTAGCTAGTAATGAAAATTCTGAGTCTTAGTTTGAATATGAATAGTACTTCAAATTGTTTAAGTTAAATATGTAATTATGTTTATTAATAAGTTTAAAATGAAATAATAAGCATGTAGTAAGGTTCCTGGTATATGGGTTAATTTTATAAAATATTTGCTAAATTGATTCAAGAGATATTTAGTAAACACCCAATATATGTAAGGCCCTAAAATTTATTGACAAAGAAGGATGTCGTCCTTATGCTTCACAGCCCTTATATTTCTGTGGAAAAGTAGAGGGATAAGCAGATGAACATAAAAAATAATTATTTGTTTTAGTGTTAAGCTTTATGGGGTGATTAAACCTTATAACTAATTAAATTAGAATTTTTGATAGGATGGTAGTAATACTGTCTAAATCTTACACGTATAGTCAAGTTCAAATGAAAAATCACTAGACAACATTGTTGTAATGTTGTTTATGGAATAATAATTCAATGTTGATGAAAACTAGACTGTGGTTAGGGAGATTAATTTATTTATTCATTAAATATTTTAGATATTCACTATGAAATCAAGGTATTGCAATTGTTTGGCCTTTTTGCACTTGTAGAGCATACAGTCTAGCAAATAGGATGAATTAAGTACACAAAACCTATAAACCAATGTACAAAATACTAATTTTAGTAGTAGATAAAGAACAAAATTATTATGACAGCTTAACACTTTTAGTTGGGCTGGGTATCAGGTAAGAGAGAATTGAAGGTTTCAGAGGGAACACAGTACCTGAAGACTTGAAGCTAGTCTTGTTATAGGAAAAATTCATTTTAGTCAAATAAGTATCATAAACCTGTTATGATAGCCAAAACCTTCCATGAAACAGTAAAAAAGTGGTTAAACACAATCAAATCCCATAATGATGCCAATTTATGTAAAGTAAAATGTAGTTTTGCATTTTTATTAAGATTGCAAAGTTAATCTCAGAACAGATTTGCCACATTTCACCATTTATTTTACTTTATCATCAACATTAAATCATGTGACATGACATAGCTACTTGTTCATGAGGAAAACTGAGATCAACTTCACATTGAGGTATTCTATGCTGGAGTTTTTACTTTTGTGTGTGTGTGTATTTTTTTTTTTTTTGCTGCTGAACAATTAAAGACCCAAATTTAGACTGGAAACTTATTGTGACACAAACTTATAAATATTGCTGTTGCAATATAAATAAAACACAGATGTAGAAAGTGAAAAAGATCTTTATGCAAATGAAACTCTGGGTACTAGAAACAGAACATCTTAGGCTGAAGGAATCTTAAAGCTATGGGTTTTTGGCTGATCTACTGCCAAAAGAATGAGAGATTGATATTTAAATTTTATGCAAAATTTCATGGGTAGTCTAAGCCTTTCTTTGGCAGAACAAAAGCAATAAAATCATAAGAAAATGGCATTGAAACTTTCATAGGCTTTGCTTTACTGACTGTATGGGGAAAATCTTTGGAGTTTAAGTAGATTAACGGTCAGATGCTCACATATTTCCTTAAGAATCTAGAATGGGGGCTGGGGATATAGCTCAGTTAGTAGAGGGTTTGCCTTTCATGCACAAGGTGCTGGGTTCAACCCCTAGCACCACCGTACACACACACACACACACACACACACAAATCTAGAATGGTCAAAACTGCTTGGAGCCTTCATCTACCGTTTTTATATCATTTTTCAGGGTGACAAGCTAAATGCTGATGAGTCCTTAGTTTTTTTTTTTATTAGTTGCTCATGACAATACATGATCTTCACATATCACACATTTGATTCAAATGGGGTATGGATTCTTATTTTTCCAAGTGTACGGGTTGCAGGAACACATTGGTTATACGGCCACGTATATACATATAGCAATACTAGTGTCTATTGTATTCTGCTGTCCTTCCTATCCCCCGTTCCCTTCCCTCCCCTCCCCTCCCATCACCTCTCTCTACCCAATCTACTGTGACAACTTTCTCTCTCTTTTTTTTTCTTCCCCCTCACATCATCATACATGTATTTTGTATATGATGAGGGTCGCCTTCCATCTTCGTGCAATTCCCCTTCTCCCTCCCATTCCTTCCCACCTCTCTTCCCTATTTAGTGGTAATCTTCTTCTCATGCTCTTCCTCCCTATTCTATTTTGAGTCACCCCCCTTATATCAGAGAAGACATTCAGCATTTGTTTTGTAGGGATTGGCTAACTTCACTTAGCATAATCTGCTCTAATGCCATCCATTTCCCTGCAAATGCCATGATAGTCCAAGAAGGGCAATAGCTGGGTCAAATGGTGGTTCCATTCCCAGCTTTCCAAGGCATCTCCATATTGCTTTCCAAATTGGCTGCACCAATTTGCAGTCCCACCAGCAATGTACAAGTGTACCCTTTTCCCCACATCCCCGCCAGCACTTGTTATTGTTTGACCTCATAATGGCTGCCATTCTTACTGGAGTGAGATGATATCTTAGAGTAGTTTTAATTTGCATTTGTCTGATTGCTAGAGATGGTGAGAATTTTGTTTGTGTATTTGTTGATTGATTGTATATCCTCCTCTGAGACGTGTCTGTTTAGGTCCTTGGCCCATTTATTGATTGGGTTATTTATTTTTTTGTTGTTTAACTTTTTGAGTTCTTTGTATACTGTAGAGATTAGAGCTCTATCTGAAGTGTGAGGGGTAAAAATTTATTCCCAGGATGTAGGCTCCCTATTTACCTCACTTATTATTTCTCTTGCTGAGAAAAAACTTTTTAGTTTGAATACATCCCATTTGTTGATTCTTGATTTTAATTCTTGTGCTATAGGTGTCCTATTAAGGAATTTGGAGCCCAACCCCATGAGACGGAGATTAGGGCCAACTTTTTTTCTATTAGACGCAGAGTCTCTGGTTTGATTCCTAGCTCCTTGATCCATTTTGAGTTAATTTTTGTGCATGGTGAAATAAAGGGATTCAATTTCATTTTGTTGCATTTTTTTTCAATTCTCCCAGCACCATTTATTGAAGATGCTCTCCTTTCTCCATTGCATGCTTTTAGCACCTTTGTCTACTATAAGGTAGTTGTAATTTTGTGGATTGGTTGCTGTGTCCTCTAATCTGTACCATTGGTCTACCAGCCTGTTTTGGTACCAGTGCCATGCTGTTTTAGTTACTATTGCTCTGTAGTATAGTTTAAAATCTGGTATTGCTATACCACCTGTTTCATTCTTCCTGCTTAGAATTGCTTTAGCTATTCTGGGTCTCTTATTTTTCCAAATGAATTTCATGATTGCTTTTTCTATTTCTTCGAGAAATGCCACTGGGATTTTGATTGGCATTGCATTAAACCTATAGAGTACTTTTGGTAATATGGCCATTTTAATGATATTAATTCTGCCTATCCATGAGCAAGGTATATCTTTCCATCTTCTAAGGTCTTCTTATATTTCTGTCTTTAGGGTTCAGTAGTTTTCATTGTATAGATCTTTCACCTCTTTTGTTAGGTTGATTCCCAAGTATTTTTTTTTAGGATATTTTGAATGGGGTGGTTGTCCTCATTTCCATTTCAGAGGATTTGTCACTGATATACAGGAATGCCTTTGATTTATGTGTGTTGATTTTATTTCTGCCACTTTGCTGAATTCATTTACTAGTTCTAGAAGTTTCTTGGTAGACCCTTTTGGGTCTGCTAGGTATAGGATCATGTCATCCACAAATAGTGCTAATTTAAGTTCTTCTTTTCCTATCTTTATGCCTTTAATTTCTTTCATCTAATTGCTCTGGCCAGTGTTTCAAGAACTATGTTGAATAGAAGTGGTGAGAGAGGGCATCCCTGTCTTGTTCCAGATTTTAGAGGGAATGCCTTCAATTTTTCTCCGTTTAGAATGATGCTAGCCTGAGGCTTAGCATAAATAGTTTTTACAATGTTGAGGTAAATTCCTGTTATCCTTAGTTTTTCTAGTGTTTTGAACATAAAGGGATGCTTTATTTTGTCAAATGCTTTTTCTACATCTATCGAGATGATCATATGGTTCTTATCTTTAAGTCTATTGATGTGATGAATTACATTTATTGATTTCCATATATTGAACCAGCTTTGCATCCCAGGGGTGAATCCTAATTGATCATGGTGCACGATCTTTTTGGTATGTTTTGTATCCGATTTGCCAGAATTTTATTGAGGATTTTTCATCTATGTTCATTAGAGATATTGGTCTGCAGTTTTCTTTCTTTGAAGTGTCTTTGTCTGGTTTAGGAATAAGGGTGATGTTGGCCTCGTTGAATGAATTTGGAAGTACTCCCTCTTTTTGTATTTCCTGAAATAGCTTGAAAAGTATTGATATTAGTTCTTCTTTAAAGGTTTTGTAAAACTCCGCTGTATACCCATCCGGTATTGGGCTTTTCTTGGTTGATAGTCTTTTGATGGCTTCTTCTATTTTCTCAATTGATATTGGTCTATTTAAGTTGTGTATATTCCTCCTGACTAAATCTGGGCAGATCATATGACTTAAGAAATTTATCGATGCCTTCACTATATTCTATTTTATTGGAGTATAAAGTTTCAAAATAATTTCTAATTATCTTCCGTATTTCTGTCGTGTCTGTATTTGAGTTCTCTCTCTTCTTCTCTTTGTTAGCATGGCTAAGGGTCTGTCGATCTTATTTATTTTTTCAAAGAACCAACTTTCAGTTTTGTCAATTTTTTCAATTGTTTCTTTTATTTCGATTTCATTGATTTCAGCTCTGATTTTTTTATTTGTTGCCTTTTACTGCATTTGCTGTTGATTTGCTCTTCTTTTTCTAGGGCTTTGAGATGAAGTGTGAGATCATTTATTTGTTGTTTTTTTTCTTTTTTTGAGGAATGAACTCCAAGCAATGAATTTTCCTCTTAGTACTGCTTTCATAGTGTCCCATAGATTCCGATATGTTGTGTCCATGTCTTCATTTATCTCTAAGAATTTTTAATTTCCTCCTTGATGTCTTCTGTAACCCATTATTCATTCAGTAACATATTGTTCATTCTCCAAGTGATGTAGGAGTTTTTCTTCCTTCTTTTATCATTGATTTCCAGTTTCATTCCATTCTGATCGGATAAGATGCATGGTATTATCTCTACTCCTTTATAATTGCTAAGAGTTGCCCTATGGCAAAATATATGATCTATTTTTGAGAAGGATCCATGTGCTTCTGAGAAAAAGCATATCCGCTTGATGATGGTTGATATATTCTATATGTATGTCAGTTAAATCTAGGTTATTAATTGTGTTATTGAGTTCTATAGTTTCTTTATTCAACTTTTCTTTGGAAGATCTGTCCAGTGGTGAGAGAGGTGTGTTAAAGTCACCCATAATTTTTGTGTCATGGTCTATTTGTCTCTTGAACTTGAGGAGAGTTTGTTTTATGAACATAGAAGCACCATTGTTTGGGGCATATATATTGATGATTGTTATGTGTTGTTGGTGAATGGTTCCCTTTAACAGTATATAGTGTCCTTCTTTATCCCTTTTGATTAACTTAGGCTTGAAGTCAATTTTATTTGATATGAGTATGGCCACCCCTGCTTGCTTCTGAGGTCCATGGTATGATTTTTCCCAACCTTTCACCTTCAGCCTGTGTATGTCTTTTCCTATCAGATATGTCTCCTGAAGGTAGCTTATTGTTGGATCTGTTTTTTTAGTCCAGGTTACTAGCCTCTGTCACTTAATTGGTGAGTTTAACATTTAAGGTTACTATTGATATATGATCTGTACTTCTAGTCATGTTTGTTTATTTTTTTTAATTTGGTTTATTTTTCCTCTTTGATTAGTTTTTTCCCTTTACTGAGCTACTTCCCACTCTTGATTTTGGTTATTGTTTTTCATTTCCTCTTCGTGTAGTGTTTTGCCCAAAATGCTTTGCAGTGCTGGTTTTCTGGCTGTGAATTCTTTAACTTTTGTTTATCGTGGAAAGTTTTTATTTTATTGTCAAACCTGAAGCTTAATTTTGCTGGATACAATATTCTTGGTTGGCAACCATTATCTTTCAGTATTTGAAATACGTTGTTCTAGGATCTTCTCGCTTTCAGTGTCTGTGATGAAAAATCAGCCGTTAACCTAATTGGTTTACCCCTAAATGTAATCTGCCTCCTTTATCTTGTAGCTTTTAATATTCTCTCCTTGTTCTGTATGTTGGATATATTCATAATAATGTGTCTTGGTGTGTGTCTCTTGTGGTTTTGTATATTCGGCGTCCTGTAGGCTTCTTGGATTTGGACTTCCGTTTCATTCTTCATGTCTGGAAAGCTTTCTGAAATTATTTCATTTAATAGTTGTTCATTCTTTTGTTTTGGACCTCTATACCTTCCTCTATCCCAATGACTCTTAGTTTGGTTTTTTTATGATATCCCATATCTCTTGGATGTTTTGTTCTTGGTTTCTTACCAGCCTTTCTGAGTTGACTAGACTCTTTTCGAGATGATATATTTTGTCTTCATTGTCTGATGTTCTGACTTCTACTTGGTCTACTCTACTGGTAATACTCTCATTTCAGTTTTTAATTTGCTTTATAATTTCCTTCATTTCCAGGATTTCTTTTGAGCTTTTTTATAATCTCTATCTCCCTGTAGAGTTGTTCTTTTGTTTCTTGGATTTGTTTATGTAATTCATTGTCGAAGTGATCTTTCATTGTTTGCACTTGCTGTCTAATGTCCTCTTTAAGACTCCATACCATCTGAATCAAGTATGTCTTGAAATCTTTAGCTGACCATCTCTCTGCTGCCTCTAGCATCTCCCATAAATTTAAGCTGTCCTGCAATGTATATGTTCCTTTTCTTCCTTGTTTTTTCATGATGCTCGCGTTTCTTTCCAGTTCTGTGTGACTGCTGTGTTATATTTTCTTCTATAAATTTGTTTTGGCTTTGTAGAGCTCCAAGATCTCTCCTTTGTGATGGGAGACAATGTCTATAGATGTTGGGTTTAATTGTAATTTAAAGTAAATTCACTAGTTTCATAAAAGGCATATAGATTCTGATGGTGTATAGAGAACTGAAGTTTGGTCTTAGGACCTTATGTTTAGGTCAAAAGATGTGATGGTACGGGGGTTAGTATATCTTAGCTACTTTGGAGGATTGCTCTAATGAAGGGGGATATTAACAGGAGAATAGACAGGAGTATTTGGGGGGTAGCTAAGTACTTAGGAGCACTGCAGACAGCCTCGGAACATTCACCTATTTGCATTTAGTAAATTACATGTAATAGAAGTAGTAATGCTTGGGAGGAAAGGTAGGGGAAAGGGAAGGAAGAAAACAAGAAATAGAATGAGAAAAAAAAAAAAGAAAAAGAAAAGAAAAATAAATATTTTTAAAAATGCACTCTTAGATTCTATTTTCTTCTCTTCCAGTAGGTGGAGCTGTGCTTTCCACACTAAGTCTCTGCCCTCAGGATCTAGGAAGCAATCTGTGTGAGGCGGCTTTCCCTCCCCAGGCGTGTCTCTCTAATCCCAGTCGCTTAGGGTTGCTCCTGGTCTCTAGCCCCCTCGCTTTTTCTGCCTGCCAGGCCCCACTTACTGGGGCACTTCTCCACAGTTCTAGCTACACTCTGGGCATGCAGTTTCCTGGATGCCCTGCTCTCTTTAATGACTGGGTGCTCTCTTTGTTGTTCACCCAGACCTCATGGTTGTGGAGCATGGGAGTTGGAAACCAGCAGCCTATTCTGTCTGATTCCCTCTGATAGCAAAGCCCCCGAGAGCTGGCAAGAAAGGTTTTGGTTTTGGCCCCTGGTGGGAGTGGGGGTTGGAGGTCAGGTGCCTTTTCTGTTTCCCTCTGCTCTGATATTCATGCCCACAGAGAGATTCTTTGAGTTATCCCAGCTGTATGGGGTGGGGGCTGTGGGTCACACACCTCTTCTGTTGCCAAATTTGCTGTGGTGCCATCCGATCTGCAGAACGCTGATGAGTCAGTTCTCCAATATGGTGGCCACTGGTTTCCTTGCCTGGGTGTCCGGTAAGGAGGGTAGATCTGGGCCGTTTCTCTCCTAAGTCCCAACTTCAGATCTCAGTCTGGTGCCCTGTGGAGGCGCGGTTGGCATATCTTCACAGGATTCGAAGTTCCGTTTCTCTGTGCTACTGGCAGGTCTCTGCAGTGATCAATTGCCTCCAGATGTGGCGGGTTGCTTTTCAGCTAGCCAGTACCTCCGCACACGGGGTGGTTCGGGTTCACTCACTTCTGAGCCACATCGTTGCCCCTCAGATGCTCAAACCCTTCCCTTAGGTTTCATTGTGGACGAACTTCGCTGAATAATCCTGAAAAGACAGCATCTGGCCATTCTAAACTCACTCACTGCTGGCACAGGGGCGCAGGTCACGGGGGTGCTATCTTCCTACCCGCTGCCATCTTCCTCCTCCCTGAGTCCTTAGTTTTGAACTCTAGTTTCACCATGATCCATCTTTCCAATTACTTGCCAGACACTTTCATATCAATACTGAACAGCAACTTTTCCTCAAGCTTGTATGCTTTCCTTGTAGTCTTTATTTTAATTTATTATACACATTAAGAGTGTACTTAATTGCACAAACTAGAAATTTGGGATTCATTCTTGATCATACATTCAATATTCATATTGTCTCCTCTCTCTGAAAGGTCTTCTGTATTTCTTACTTTACTTACTTTTATCATTTGGATATGAAGTGTCCCTGAAGAGTTCCTGTGTTAATGCAGGAGATGACATGATTAGATTATGAAAGCTGTAATCTTATCAGTGGATTAATCCATTTTAAGGATTGATAGTTTGAAAGGACTAACTAGGTTTTAACTACAGGCAGGTGCTGCATGGCTAGAGAAGATGGGTCATTGGGGCATGCCCTTAGGGATTATTTCTTAGCACCCTGGCTCCATCTTCTCTCTTTCTGCTTCCTAGTTGCCTTGAGTTGAAAAGCTTTCTTTCACCATGCCCCTTGGGTATGATTCTTCACCTCACTTCAGATGGAGAGTGTGGAGTCAGCCAGCCATGGACTAGATCTCTGAAATCACGAGCCCCAGATTAATTTTCCTCCCCTAAGTACTTATTATTCAGTATTTTAGTCACAGAAACAAAAAAACTGACTAACATACTTACCTCACAAAACCTTTAAGATATGGGTACTCTTTTTCTCTTTTTCTGAGAAGCTTCTCCTAACTTCCACTCTGTGTTCTCATAGCTAGCTAGCTACCTTTGCTGATTAACATAGTACGATTACTATATCATGTTGTGAGTGATGGCTTGTATATCACTCCTCATCTCCTAGGTTTTTAGCAACTTTATATTAGAGATTAAGACTTTTAATTTCTATAAAATGAAGCTTGTTTTAAGGATTGAATTACCTAGTACTAGGGTATAATAAGCACTTCAACTATTTGGTACCATTATCATCATCATCATCATCAACTTTGGTTTCCTCAATACTTAACACTATCCCTTGCTTTTAAAAAATATTTTGATAAAATGAGTATGTTTAACCCTGTCTCTTCTGTGGCAATCTGGTACTGACTCCTTTCTGAGATCAATATTCAGCTTTTTGTGAATAGCCAGATATTCTACCCAAATGGATCTGATTCTATATCCAGTGCCTTGTATTCCAGAATTTGTATCTGAACACAGAGGACTGACACATTTATTTCTTCTTTTTTCAATCCAAAAGTATTTAGGGGTCTTGGAACTGATAAATTATATTTGTATGTAGATAGGAGGGCAGATTTCTAAATCAGTAGCAAAGAGAATGGCTAATCATTGACAATATAGAACAAATATCAATTGAAAACTTGCTATAGATTTTAGAACTCAGCATAAAAATGATGAAGTAGAAGCTTTTTATTCACCCCATTGACTGTGTTTGGTACTTACTCTGTGCTCCTGTAGCTCTCTTTATCATTATCAGTCATTACTTAACATACCTTGATGGAATATTCTGTTTATGAGACTATGAGCCTCTCAGGGTAAATTTTCTTTTTGTCTCCATAGAATAGGATGAACAACATAATTTGTGGGGCACATGAAATATGAAAATGTAGAGACCATGTTAACTATTATGAAGAATTGCAAGATGATGACATTAAAGCATTAAATTAATCTGGAGCACTCTGAGTATGGGACCTTATGTAGCTGTAGAAGTCACATATCTATAAACTTGGCTCTTCCCAAGGACCCAGTTATTTGCCCTGGTATGTAGTTGTTGGATAAATGAATAAAGTATTAAAATCCAAGATATTGACAATCTGTAATAAGATGGTGCAATATCAGTTGCTTAAAATGAATAAGCAGATAGGTTTAGTAGATAGGTTTTTTAAAAAAGTGGTCATTGATGAATCTGTGTAATCCATGATTTTATATCCTATCTATGTTTATTTATTTTTTGAAAATATTTTTTAGTTGTAGTTGGATACAATACCTTTATTTTATTTATTTTTATGGGTGCTGAGGATCAAATCTAGCGCCTCACATGTTCTAGGCAAGCACTCCACCACTAAGCCACAACCCCAGTCCTGTTTATTTATTTTTTATTTTTTAAATATTCATGTTTTAGTTGTAGTTGGATACAATACCTTTGTTTTACTTATTTATTTCTATGTGGTGTCAAGGATTGAACTCAGGACCTCCCACGATGTGTTAGGTGAGCGCTCTACCACTGAGCCACAACCCCAACACCCCAGCTTATTTTTTTAACTGAGAAAAAATATCTAGACTCCTAAGTTACTAAATAATCATATATAAATTCTTGATTCCAGAAGGCTTTTTTGGGGAAGAAATAGTTTACTATACCTCTTTTAATAGAGGTCAAATTAAAAAAAGCCATCTTTGATTTAAGTGGAATTGTGCCTTAATGGTAGGCACAGTCTTCTCACCATCACAATTTCTGGAAAATTGGGAAAATGTATTTTGTAATAGACATGAAATTTACTCTTTTGTTTTTCAAAGCCAAACATAAAGGTATTTATGATGACATAGGGAAAAATGATCTTTCATAGAGGTTTACAGGCACATATATTAGAAACACAGAACTCTCCTAAACTTCCAATGTATACACATATTTTTATATGGCTTTCTCTTGTTAAAGCAGATTGTCTATGATTCTGCTTCCAGAAAGATGTTCTACATGTATTTTCCCTCTGTCTCCCACAAAATAGAACTAAACCCCTGGATGTTTGTGTAGAATGGAAACAAAAGTATACCTTGGATAAAGAAGACAGACTTGGGATGTGAGGAAGGATAAGGCACTGGAGTATAGTAGGGTATGGAGGTCAGTTCCCACCTTTACTCAGAAGTAATGGAATCCCCTCTTTCCTCTGGGTATTAATAAAAGATAAGTGAGGAACTTGGACTTCTACCCATACCTGGATAGAAAGGGTAGCATCCTACTACTCCCCATCAGGACAATGTTAGAAGAGGATTGTTAAAACAATATTTGTGTAAGATTTAGAATCTCATAATACAAAAATATTGAGGTTCATTTAAAAACCACTTGTCTTATCAAGATCCATGAAAATCCAAATGTGAAAGATAATCAAAATCAGTTGACACCAACAGAGGTGATACAGGTGTTAGAATTATCTGACAAAGTTTTTAAAGAAGCTGTCATAAAAATACTTCAAAAAGCCATTACAGATATACTTAAATGAAAAAAAATTCAGTAAAGTATTAGAAAATATAAAGAAAAAGCACATGGAAGCTTTGAAATTAGAAATACAATAAATTAAATAAAAACCTAACAGTATCATTAATCAACAGTAGTTAACATTTATAAAACACTCTACCTATGTTTTTAAAGTGCCTAAGGCACATATATCCAGATAGACTATGTCCTGGTACATAACACATACTTCAACAAATTTCAAATAATTACAAACATACAGAGTACATTTTCTGACTGTAGTGCATGGAACCAGAGATCAACAATAATATAACAACAACAACAACAAAAGTTCCAAGCATTTAGAATTCTTGGAAAAAACAAAATTTTGTTTGTTCATTTGTTTTTAAACTCACAATACACTTCTAAATGATTTGTGAGTTTAAAAACAAATGAACAAACAAAAATAAACACATACCACTCATGCGCACATACATACACACACACACATATATACTTACACATACTGAACTGAATGAAAGGCCTTGAAGACATCAATAATATAAAAAAGGAATACTATGAGGAACTCTACACCTGTAACCTTGGCAATTTAGTTAAAACAATTATTTCTTGAAAAGTAAAAACAACTACAACTCACTAAGTATGCAAGTATATAATTTGAATAGCTTCATAACTTTTAAGGAAATATAATTGTTAGTAAAAAAAAAAGATTCAAAACACTCTCCCAAAGGAAATAACCAGGCCCACATTATTTCACCAGAGTATTCTACCAAATGTTTAAAGAAGAATTAACACCAGTTCTACACTTTCCTAGTCTTCTCAGGGTGAAATATCAAACTATCACAGACTAGGTGGCTTAAATACACTTTAAGCCTGTGAAATCTGAGATCAAAGTACCAGCATGCTCAAATTCTGTTAAGGGTTGCCTCTTAGATGCCTTCTTTCTGTGTCATTGCATGGAGGAAAGATATAGCAAGTTTTTATGTGTTTCTTCTTTTAGTGATCCTAATTCCAACATGAGGGCCTCACTCATTTAAACCTAATGCTATGGTTTAGATTGTGGATATCCCACAAAAGCCCATGTTTTAGGGACTTGGTCTGTGGCTTAGTTCTATTGGAAGTGATGGAATTTTAAGAGGTGGGGCCTAATGGGTGGTCTTTGGGTCATTGGTATGGAGATGCCCTGGAAGGAGATGGTGTGAGCCCAGACCCTTCCTCTTACTATTTTTTGTTTCCTGACCATGAGGTGACTGTTTTCCTCCAGCATGTCCTCCCATAGGCCCAAAGCAACAAGGTCAACTGGTCATGGACTGAAACTATGAAATTGTGATAAAGTATAAATCTTTTATCTTTATAAGTTGATTATCTCAGGTATTTGCTCCAGTAATAGAAAGCTGAATAATACGTCTTCCAAAGGTCTTATCTTCAAGTATCATCACAATAGAGGTTAGGGCTTCACAAAATTAAATTTTTGGGTAAGGGTGTGTGTGATAATTTAGTCCATAGCTGCTATAGTTTTATTCTGATATTTTGCTCAGAGGCCCAAATGTTGAAACATTTCCCTAAGGTGGCACTATTGGAAGGTGGTGGAACATTTAAGAGGTGGGGCCTAGTGGAAGGAAGTTAGGTCATTAGGGGCAAGGCCATGAAGGTGATATTTGGACCCAGGCCCATCCCTCTCTTTTTTCTTCCTGTCTGCCATGAAATGAGTATCTTTGTTATACCTTGCCATCATGCTCCATCATGCTTCCCACCATAATGTTCTGCCTCCCACAGTTCCAAGTGTTGGGACCAATTGACCTTGGACAAGACCAAACCAAAACAAAACTATAGATAAACATGCCTCATGAAAGTAGATGCAAAAATTATTGACAAAATATTGGCATAGAGAATTCAGCAATATATAAAATAATTATACACCAAGACCAAGTGTGTATTAGTCTAGTGATACAAAGCTGATTCAATATTTAAAAATTGAGGATTATAACTCTTATATGAACAGGCTACAAAGGTAAAATAACATGATAATATCAATTAATGCAGAAAAAGCATTGGCAAAATTCAATGCATATTAATAATAAATAAATTCTCCAAAAAAATAGGAATGGAGATTAACCCTGCCTAGGGTAGACATTAGACTAGGCATGGGAATTACAGAGATTATAAAGGTGTAATTTCTCTCTTTAAGGAATTCAGATCAGTTGCAAGAGATGTTAGATATTGGGTGTACAATGTGAATATGTGAGGAGAAGAGAGCAATGGCTTATTTTGGGAGATTTCAGGAATACTTCCTAAAGTGTTATTTTGGTTTAGAAAGATAAATACTAAGAGTCCTAGTTTGTTTTTTATTGCAATAATAGAATGCATGAAACTGGATAACTTATAGAGGAGAGGGGTTTATTTTGGCTCATAGTCCTGAAAGATGGGAAATTCAAGATTGGGTGGCTAAAGGACTGAGACTGCTTCATTCAAATCATGGGGTAAAGTGAAGAGTAAGGATATTTGTGCTAAAGAGGGAGAACATAAGCTAAAGACTCGGATTATAACAATTTGCTCTCAGGGTGACTAACCTTCTTCAGAGAGTAAGAACTCACAGATTGGAGAAAGACATTAAACAAAACACAAACACCTCCTATTTGACCCCCATCTCCCAACACTGCTGCATTGGGAACTAAACCTCAACATGAATTTTGGTGGGAACAAGTCTAATCAATCAAAGCAGGTATTATGTAAACAAAGAAGGAAAGAGTATTCTAGGAAGATGCATAGTAAAAGACAGAGCAGCAAGAACCATGACATAATAATCAGTACACCATGAATTTGTGAATTATTTCCTTAATCTCTTGGCATAGATAACAACAGTTGATTCAGGTTCAAAAATATTGGGAAACTTGGAGTCATGGTCTCCTGTTTGATGACTAAACTTTGGTAAACTGTCCATATGATCTTGGGTTTTACTTTTCTTTTTACTTTTCTGGGGCGGGGGTGTCTTTGTTTTTACATCTATAAAATAAGAATAATAATCCTTAGTATGCTCACATCTCAGAATTATTATGTGTATCAAATGAGATTATGGACATGGAAATGCTTTGTACTAGCCAAAGTTACAGTTGTGCAGCATTTATTTTCACTGACAATACTCACACTTAATATATACTCAAGAAACTTGGGCCCTTAGCTAGCTCTGTTGCTAATTTGCAATAGGAATTTGTGTATATCACTTCTTTCTTCTAAATCTTGATTTCTTAACCTGTGAGATTAAGTACTTCTTTTAAATTAGTGTTTCTCAACTGGAAAGTGGATGCCCCCTGGAGGATGCTTTTCAAATCTCATGTTCTTCATCCCTGTGAAGAGTTTGATATACTCTTTTCAGTAGTAGTCCCAATGATAAGAATTATTGTTAAAGTTACCCTACAGACAAATACATCCTGTGGATAGGGCAACCAAGACGGCCTTTTCTGAATCGTTTGTTTAGAGTAAGTTAGACTTAATACTGTTTTTCTGAATTATTAGCATTTAATTTCAAAGTTTCTTTAATGATTTTTCAAAGAGGTTCATGAAAGATGACAAGATGACCTCTTTTCTAGTCCAATTATCTTGGGTAGGTTTCAGCCCATACCAGTCAAAGGATAGACTCATCTCATGCACATAAGAATGTCTTGTTCCTTGGGTGAGAAACAGAACAAACACTGTAATAGATGATCCAGCCTCCACATCTCTGAAAAATAAAATCTCTGAAACATTTAAAAGCATTTTAGTTGTCAATACTTTGTAATTCCAGTTTCAGGAGTACCTATTGCTTTTAAAAAGATAATACCCAGGTGTTCCAATTTCTTATCTTAATATAGCTATCACTCAAATGTCAAAACCTTGTTATAGATGTCATAAACAAAATCAGTGTTTAGTGAGGAATATCATGATATTAACTGAATATGCAGCACTGTTGTGTGACTTGACATTATGTCTGGTTACTTCTTGACATATTTTCATTGTATCAAGTTGTGATTGATCAAATCTTGCAATGACACCACACTATCTTGTAAAGAATGTAACTATACCTTTTAATGGTGATTTAGTTTAGTTTTTATTTATTTATGAAAACTGGGTAATTGAACTCTTTCAGCTGTGTTTGAGAAATGATATCACCAAACCCAGTGTATCTTTCCTATATTTTTAAAAATTCTATAGTGTTCTGGCTTTCATTACTCATTTTAGAAATGTATATTTTCCTCTTTGTTAATTTATAGTCAAAGGTTTATCAATAGTCATATGAATAAAAAAGATCTATTTCCCCTTTAATGAATGTTTATATAGAAGTACAATATCATGCTGCACATTTTGGGGTTGTAGAGTATTGGTCATGTTTATTAGCCCACACATTGGCCTTTTAACTTCTTTTTTATGAATCAACTGATGTGAAAACTTTTCATATCACTTCCTAGCTTCTATTCAGCCTTCAGGATAAAGTTCAGTTTTCTCAAAATAACATTCTTTCATGAGTTGGGCTGTCTATATCTTTGTCCCCTCCATTGTCCCTACTCCTGCTAGATTTTAACCATGCTGTTACTCCTTTATTTCTCTGACTATGCTTGGCTATTTCATTATTACACTGTATTTGCTCATATAACTTCCTTGGCATGTATTCAAGAATTCTATACTTATCACTTCATAATTTTCTATTGGTTTTCCCTTTATGAGCCAATCTTCCCAGCACATTATGTTGTAAAGATTATCGTGTATCTGTCTTTCCATTGGACTGAGAGCTACTTGTGAACAAAAACATTATTTTATTTAATATGTGAATCTCTATTGCATTGATCATAGATTTCTTGAACAAAATGGAAAGAGCCTAGTTCTACTCAGATAAAAAGATGAGAGGTGGGATAACTGCACCAACCATCCTAATGTGGCCTTGGAGTTTTGACTTAATAATTTCCTAAAGCCCCAATCCATAGTTCTTTAATCTGAAAAAAAAAAAAAAACCCTCAACTGTGTTTAGCAGAGGAAGTACTGTATTCCTTCTCACCTATTAGGGGATTTAGAGAAATAATATATGTTTTGGTTTCTAGCTTGGCAAAATTGAGATTTAGTCTTGGATTCCTATAACATGGGGACTGATAATTGTGCTTCTAGTCAATACAGAAATGGAATATCAAGTGAGCGCATCAGGTTATCATAGCAGAGCCAGTTCAGTATTCTGCTCCTCATTATGATAAACTTTTGACAACTGCTGATGCTATTACAGATAGTAGCTTTCTGTTTAAGGGGAACGTTATGTAGATAGTGATATTTCTGACACACTATTACTACCTGTTTCCTGTTAGCAGGTTGAGAGAACATTATTTTGATGAAATAAAAAATGCTGGCCAAGAACTAAATAATGAAAGTTATATCCTTGTTTTTTCTGTATATTAATTGTGGGACCTTGAATAAATTATGACTAGTTAGGGTTTCAATTTACTCTGCTGTATAAACTAATAATAATGATAACAACCTTACCAGGTTGTTATCATTATTATTAGTTTATTGAATCCTTATAGTGGGTTTTGTTCTACAATATGCCTAATATAAATTATGTCATTGCCTTTTTCTAGCATATTAGTTACTAATATTTTTTCCATTTCATATACAAGGAAATTGGTATTCAGAAAAGTAACTTACTTGCTCAAGGCCATATAAAGGGAGTAAAAGGCAGAGAAGGACCAAATCCATGTCTTTTTGTCTTTCATGTCTCTGTTCTTTTTTCTTCATTCTTCTCCTTTTGTTTAATTTCTCTGAGATTAGTACTCTATTTTACAGAGTTATAATATTAGAATAATGAAATTGAAAGAGATTTTATGCATACAAATTTAAGGCATCCCTATTTTTATTTCTTTTTCAATTTGGTATCACATAATTGGCATGGAATGTTTACTAGTCCTGTTGAGAGGAGAAACTCAAAACTTTTTGAAGACTTGTGCATATTTAAAAAACTTATTTATGAAACTTTTCTGAATGATATTTTTTCCTATTAGGCCTACAAAATCATATTATTTACTATTGTTTCTTATAACATTGATTATATTGTCCCCACTTCTACTTTCAAATATTTTACAGAAAAATTTATATGTGAATGGGAAGATTTGTTAGCAATATCTGAATATCCAGTCTGTAAATCATTTTAGCATGCATTATATTATTTCTTACAATTATCTTCTTGTTTTGATAATTAAGAAATAAGTATCTTTAGTCCCACCTTATAGATGAAGCAACTGGAGCTTAGAGAGGCATTCCTGAATTCACAAAACACATTATAGCAAAAGGTCAAGAACCTAGGTCTTCATATTCCAAGTGTGGGGTGCATTCAATACCAAAACTGAGTTTTGGAGACAATTAATATATTGGTTATTCCAACAAATTCCTGAGTTACACTTGTTTAATTCAAATTTTGGCTACAAGTATATGACTTGGTTTAGTTATTTATCTTCTTGATAACTGATTACTAATCTAGAAAATTATAAGAGTATAATCCCCGGTAGCCACCCCCATAAAAAAGAAGAGTATCTATTTGAATAGAGTTATTATGAGTATTAAATGATATATTTAACAAGTGACTAATACATAGTAAGCACTGAATAGAGTTTGCTTATCAGCATTTTTGAGCATTGGTTTAATATAATAAATTCTAATCATATGATGACACATCCCATCTGTAAAATCATTTAAAGTAAATAAATTTTTAGCTCATTAACTTAATTGACACCTATTTAATTCCTATGAGTATGATATTTGATAGGCATAGGGACACAGGGGTATATAAGATAATAGTCCTTTCCCTCAAGAAGTGAATTTATTTTAAGAAAAAATTTAAAACATAGATGACAGGAAGACCAATTTTTTTGACTTTTTGATTGACATGTATATTGACTTTGCTCCAAAAAAGGTAAGCTTAAAAACTGACATAAAAACTGATACTAGGTTTTTATTATGATTACTAAAAGTCTTTTACTTAAAGAATTATTGTATATATGTGGAGAGTTTCCTTTTAGAAATCTTATAACAAAATTTGAGATACATATAAAATTTCTGGTTCAATAAATTGAAATCTTTTGCATGGAGATAAAGATTTCCTTGGTCTCCTTTTAGAAAAATGCAGAGTAGAGAATCAACAATTACAGAATGTACGTTATTAATTAGACTATGTGGAAATTTATTAAGTGATTGACATGTGCCACACACAACATGAGAAACTTTGTAGGTATTATAAGTCTTCATAAATACTATGAGTTAAATGGTATTATTTCTATTTAATGTATTAAGGAATTGGAACTTTTATAGGAGAAATATCTTGCTTGCAGCATACAATTTTGTAGACCTGGGCTTTAAGCTCAGGATTGCCTATCTCCAAACCCTATGGTAGAATTTGAAAAACATTTGGCCTTTTGCATCCCAGATTTAATCTTGAGTCTTGCTTCATTGTGTTTAAATATAAAACTATATTTTGTTGGAGCCATAGTTATTTTAGGAAGAAGGGTTGCCATTGGATTGGATTAGAGTTAAATGTAGTTAATTCCAATACTGAATCTTGAACAAGGTAACATGACTATATTTTTTGACATTCTGTTTGGAAATCCATAATATATTTGAAACAATATATGACAAGTTCTAAAAATAAATTAACCCTCATTTTAAAATATTACAAGTAACAATTTGCAAATCACTTTTACTGCCTTACACTTGTTTTATGTCATCAGTTCACCAAAATATTTACTTTGCCATGAAGGAGGTGCTTCTCAATTTACATTTTCATTAGATTTAGCATTCAACACCTATTGCTGTAATTTTGTTTGAAACTCCATCATTTCCCTAAGTATTCCAATGTACTAAATGCTGTTTGCTTTGCATTATATTGGCATCAAATTTGCAGTGAAAATCTTGTTAATATATATATATACTTGGGTAATATTGTTAACTAAAAGCTGTATTGTTTTTTTCCTCTAGTAAGCTGTCATAAATGTGGGACACACTGAATGTGAGCCAAAGATATCAATCTCAAAAAGAGATTTTGCAGAAACATGTTACTATGCACTGCTAGGTTTTCTCATTAACATATTCCCTTGAGTTGATCAGGAAATAAAAAACATTGACAATAGGCATTCTGCTAATTCTTTATTAGCAATAATAATAGATTAGATATGTTCTTGAAATATCAATCAGGCCAAGAAATATCCTTATATGCAAATACTTTTACAATTGGAAAATTATTATCAAATTAAAACCATTTTGTGAAAGTATCTACTGGCTTTAGAAAACTGAATTGAAAATATTATAAATATGTTGTGTATTGAAGAACGTATACACCTATGCTGTAAAAATATTATAGTTCTAGATAAGTCAGCATGGCATAGAGAGGAAAATAGGAGATGAATTTTTTAAAAATATTATTTCTTACTCCGTTATTTTCTGACTTTTTATTTTTTTGTAAATAACCTATTGTGTTTCCCTTCTAAACTGCTTGTAAACTTTCCCCTTTCATTGCTGTTGTTCAAATAATTTGCCAGAATATGTTTCCATGTCTCATTTCATTAATTGTATCAAAATAATTCATAGGACTAGAGATATAGCTCAGGGCAGAGTCTTTTCCTAATGTACATAAACCCCTAGGTTTGATCCCTTGTTTCCTAACACAATAAGGAAAGGAAAAAAGAAGAAAAGGAGGGAGAAAAGAGAGGAAGGGAAAAAGAGATTCAGAGAGAGAAGCGAGGAGGAGAGAAGAAAAGAGAAATACAATTTGTTTATTTTCTTCTATGTAAATTTTCTTTAATTATGTCTTTATTATTACTTTTGTTTGAATGATTCTGATTGTCTTTCTTGGAGTGATCTATAATTCCAGTTCTATTCTTTGTCCCACAATATCATATTCTCTTTCATTGCTTCAAATTATTATTTTTTACTCTTTTATTCTTCATTTGGAAAGTCCATTCTCAATTTTCTACTCCATCTTACTGCTTACATCTCTAATCAGTATTACCTCTCTTTCCATCTATGTCTTCTCTTCTTCCTCTTTTCCCCTCTTCATCTCTTCTTTTTCTTATTTTTCCAAAAGGATATTTTAACACTGTTGGCACCAAATTTCTTTATTTTTTTTTCATTTCTATTCTTATTCTGTTATCATTTCCCATTAGGTTATCTTATATTAGTGGCGTTTTATTAAAGTTTTTAGAGACCACATATGTTTATTAAGGTACCACTATTTGCAATAAACTAACTTCAAAAATTTTAGTGGCTGAATGCAGTAGAATTCTATTTCTCACTCATACAGTAATCCAGTGGAGATTCCTGGTTGACAGGTGGCTATTTTCTACATGTTGATTGCAAGAATCAGATGATTTTAATTTTGTGGCTCTGCCATCTCATAAAGGGCCTCAGCACTCTGCATCCACCTAATGGAAGGAGGGTAGAAAATAGAGAAAGTCAACCTGTTTTTTTTTTTGGTTTTGTTTTTAAGTTCTAGGCTAAAAGTGACACACATTACATGTACTCATATTCCATTGTCGAGAAAAAAGAGTGGAATGAATTAGACATAACTTTCCTATGTTCACATATGGATACAACAGTGAAACCCCGCATCATATACAATCACAAAAATGGGATCTTAATTAGAATAAATTACACTCCATGTGTGTATAATATGTCAAAATATACTCTACTGTCTTGAATATCTAAAAAGAACAATTTTTTTAAAAAGAATAAAATAATTAGATGTATGCTAACAAAGTGATACAGAAGGTTCTAGCTGGGGAGCAAAATCTCTTATTTTCTGAAAGGGAACATGAAATTTGGGTAGACAGTAATGGTCTGTCCTATTGTGTCTTCTTTCATTTCATTGTTAATGATAGACATTTTCAATTTTGTCTGTATGCTTTAGTAAATAATTTTCAGTTATAGTCTTCTAATGAGCTTTTGGGGTTATCTTCTTTTTTTTTCCACTTTCTTTCACAAGTTTCAAGTTGACAGTTTTCTTTCACATGGAACAAAGAAAGATTTATTCAAATCCAGTATTGCCAAGAGGCATCATTTGTGGTATGCCTTTGATCCTGTTCATTGCCATTTATATTGTGTAGAAGCTTCTACACAGATTTGCAGTTGGAAAATTGATGTGCATACTTATCCTGATTTCATATTGATATTATGAGCTTTTCTGGATAAAGGTAAGAACTTTAACTGCATTATTCTCTCACTTTCCAAATGAGGATAATACACAAGAAATTTTCTATCTCTACCAAGTTCTATGGAGTTAGAAGTTAGGGTATAGTGTATCATTGTACTTTTTAGGGGTGAAAGTATTTGAATCTATATAGAATTTGAGGTATAATCCATTGTATCTCTTCTTGGTATTTGGATTATCATAGATTTCAGCTTTCCAAGCCCCTGGCAGACAGAGGTGGAGGGACAATATCACTCCTTACCTTTCTCAACTGCAACTTTTCCCTATTTCAAGTGGCAAAACATGTTGGCCTTCACTTATTCCTCTTTTTGTTGTTTAACAAATGGAAAGGTCTGTCAATATGGTCTCTGCAAAATATATTCCTTGTTGGGTGAAAAGATTGCTTATTTTCTGGTCTTTTATAATTTTTGAGGGGGGAATATTTGAAGAAGTTGAGTGAAAGACTGCTATGTAGATGATGTTTTAAACCCATGTACTCCATTTTCAACTTCTAAGCATTTAGGATTTGTATTTATGTATAATTGACAACCTGCAATTGTATACATTTAAAGTGTATACTTTGTTAAATATAAATATATATGTCTGATCTGTGCTACCATGATCACAATCAAGACAAAGTATTTATCAGCCCAAAGGTTTCCTCATTCTGCTCTGTAAATCCCTTCCTGCAACTCCTCTATGTCCGTCACCCCTGTCTCAGGCAACCATTGATCTACATTCTAACACTATAATTTTCATTTTGTATATTGTAAATAAATATACCATTTACTCCTTTTGTGCAACTTCTTTTAGTTAGCATGATTACTTTGAGATTTATCCATGTCATTGTATGTATCAATAATACCTTTTTCTTTATTGCCATTTAGTTTAATTGTATGGGTAAAGCACATTTCATTTATCCCTTCATCTGTCGATAGACATTTGTGTTGTTTCCAGTTTGGAGTCCACAAATAAAGCTGTTATTAACATTTGGTACAAATTCCTTTGATTTTTTCTTCGCTAAATACCCAGCAATGGAGTGGCTAGCATGCGATAGATAAATTTATAGATTTTTTAAAATCTTCTAAAGAGTTTTCCAAAGTGGTGTGTTTTACATTCCTACCAGTAGGGTACATGGTGCACATGTGCTAACTAATACTTGAAGGTCTAGTCTTCTTTTATTGTATTTTTTGTTGTTGCTCTTATACATGACAGTATAATTCTCTTTTTAATCTTAGATATTTTTATAGATATGTAGTTGTGTCTCTCTGAGATTTTAATATCTATTTCCCTAATGACTAATTATGCTGAATTTTTTTCATGTAGTTATTTACCATCTGTGTATCTTTCTTGGTGAAGTTCTTATTACAAACCCTTTGGACATTTTCAACATGGATGTTTATTTTCTTAATATTGCATCTTGAGATTTCTTCATATAGTCTAGATACAAGCCCTTTATCAGATGTATGATTTTTAAATACTTGCTTCCCATCTGTTGCTTGTCTTTAAATTTACTTTATTTATTTAGGTACTGGGGATTTAACCCAAGGGTGTTTTACCACTCAAATACATCTCAAATATATATATATTTTTACTTTTGTTTTTGTTTTTTACTTTTTATTAGGAGACAGAGTCTCACTAAGTTGCTAAGACTGGCCTCCAATTATGATCCTCCTGCCTCACCCTCCCAAATTGCAGGAGTTTCAGGCATGACTTTAAAAGATGTTTTAAATTCTTAGAAAAATTAAGCTGAATACCTGAAGATTTTGTACATTACCCCATGCCCCACACATGCATAGCCTCCCCAGTTATCAACCATTTTCCACCAGACTGGTATTTTTGTAGTAATTAATGAACCTTCATTGTAGATTATCATGTTATTATCATTATTTCAAAGTTCCTGAATGCAGATCTATAGCTTATGTTGTATTCCCTTTTGGTGCTGTATATTCTATGGGTTTGGACAAATGCATAATAACATGTGTCCACCATAATAGCATCATATAATTTCATAGTCTTAAAAATTCTTTGTGTTCCATGAAGGATTCATCCTTACCTCCCTGCTAAATCCTGGAAACTTCTAGTATTTCTCTTGTCTTGATGGTTTTGTCTTTTCCAGAATGTCATACATGTAGAATCATTCTTTCACTTAGTAATATGCATGTTTCCTCATGTCTTTTCATTCCTTGATATCTTTCTTAAAATGGTGAATAATATCATATTGTTTAGATGTACTATAGTTTGTTTACCCATTCACTCCCTGAAGAACATTTTGATTGCTTCCAAATTGTGGCAATTACGAATAAAGCTGGTATAAACATTTGTGTGCAGGCTTTTGTGTAGACATAAATTTTCATTTCCTTTGGGTAAATATCAAAGATCATGACTGCTGGATTATATTTTAAGAGTATGTTTAGTTTTTTAAGAAACTGCCAAACTGTCTTCCAAAGTGACTATACCATTTTGTATTGCCACCAGCAATGAATGAGAGTTCCCATTGCTTTACGTCTTTCTGGCCTTTAGTGTTGACAGTATTCTGCATCTTGGCCATTCTAATAGGTATATAGTAGTATAATATTCTTTTAATTTGTACTTCCTTGTTTGTAAATTATCCTGCTTGATGTTCTCTGAGCTTCTTGGATGATTATTGTGTTATTATTGTGTCTGACATTAATTTAGGTAAATTCTCATTCATCATTATTTCACATATTTGATTCCTTTTTCTTCTGATATTCCTGTTATGTATATTTTATGCTTTTTAAGTTGTTTTACAGTTTGTGGATATCCTATGTTTTTTTTCTCTCTTTTCAGCCTTTTTTTTTCTTTTTTAGTTTTGGAAATATCTATTGAGATATCTTCAAGCTTAGAAATTATTTTCTCATCCATGTCCAGTGTCTAACAATTCCATCAAAAGCATACTCCATTTCTGATACAGAATTTTAACCCCTAACATTTCTTTTTTTCTCTCACAATTTCCATCTATATATTTACATTGCCTCTCAATTCTTATCTCCTTTGCCAAGTAGAGTTTTTCATGTATTAATCATACAATATTCCCATCTTATCCATGATTTTGTTTTCCATGATTTCAGTCTCTTGTAATCAACTTCACTCTAAAAATGGTAAGTGGAAAATTCTGGAAATAAGTATAAGTTTTAAGTTGCACAGCATTCCGAGTAGTGTGATGAAATCTGGTGCCCCTTACTGTCTGTCATTCATGTTTATCAGATTAATTGCTGCAATTTCACAATGCTTGTTTTCCAGTTACCCTTATTTTCTTTAATAATTTCTCCCAAACTCAAAGGAGACACCAGGGCATAAAACATGGAAGAATAGATCAACTCTGACATTATGGGCAGTGCTGCAGGGCATATAGGAAAAAACTTACATGGTTTGGTAACATCTGTGCTTGTAGGCATCTTCTGAGGGTCTTGAAACATATTCCCCTCAGATAAGACAGAACTAATTATTTTTTAAAATTCCTGGTCTGATAATTTCAACATCCCTGACACAGATGAGTCTGTTTTTGATGCTTGCCCTGTCTCTTCAAAATTTGTGTTTTGCCTTTTAGTATGTCTTATAACGTTTTCCTGATAGTAGACATGATGCAATAGGTAAAAAAGAACTGCTATAAATAGGCTTTTAGTAAGATAGTGGTAAGGTGTTGGGGAGGGTCCTATGATTAGATATAAGCATTTTAGTCAGCCCTTGCTTGTGAACTTCCTTTGTGTTTCTCAGTACCCTCTTAGGTGGGACAGTAGGGATAGAGTTGATGTTTCTCCTTCTCTCAAGTCATTTAAGACTCTGATAAACCTCAGTAGGTTAGGCTCTGGCTAAATAGTGTCCTGGAAGGACAAACACTGTGAATGCTTTGATGTGTTTCAAAATGGTTATTTTCTTCTCCCCTACCTGAAGCACTAGATTTTTATCTAGTCTTCACTGTGAGTACATGGTAGAGCTCCTGAAGGTAAAACTCACAAAACTGTGGGTTCCAGGTATTGCTGGGTTCCCCTGGGGATTTTAATTCTCAGAATTGTCCACATTGAGCCTCAAACAATCCATGTTACAGTTTAGGTCTCCCTACTTGTCCCAGTAGAGGTGTTTGTTTGTGGGCCTCTTCACTGAATAGTTATAATTCTTTGTAACATTTGTCTTTCTCTCCAGTTTGGGGACAGTGGTTTACCTTGTGATCCCACTTCTTTTATGAATTTAGGAAGAGTTTTTTTAAGTTTGTTTAGCTTTTTAATTTTCATTTTCATGCAGTAGTATTTTTGAAGCTTACTACATCCTGGCCTGGAAGTCTTGGCTTGCCTTTTCATGTTTTGTTTTGATGAGGTTCATGTTATTAACTTAATTTTATGGATTGTGATTTTGGTGCCATATTTAAGAAATCATTGCCTAGATCAAGGTAAAAAATATTTACTCTTTTCTATAAGTTTGTTTTACTTTTAGGTTGTACATTTACTTATTTGTTTTATTTTGAGTTGATTTTTGTTTATGGTTCAGTTATTGAGAGGGAAAGGTTTGGTTTACAAATGGGAATCTATTGTTTTGGTACAATATGTTACAAAGATTATTTTTTTTCTCATTGAATTGACTCTGTACCTCTGTTGAAGGCCATATACATGTGGACCTATTTCTGGATTTTCTTTCTGTTCTTTTGATGTATTTTGTTTCTCTCTCAATGCAAATACCATACCTCTTGAATATTACAGCTTTGTATGCCTTGAAATCTGATAGCATTCTTCCCCCAAATTTGTTTTTCATTTTATAAGATATTTTGCTATTCTCAATTCTTTTGCTTCTATATGAGTTTTAAAGTTCGCTTATCTATTTTTGCACAAGTCTATTTAGACATTTTTGGGATGCATTTGAACTACAGATCAATTTAGACAGAAATAACAAATTTCTCTAAGGAGCTATTTGCATTTTTCAACATAGAGGACTTGCATATCATTTGTCAGTTTTGTTGTTGTTGTTGCTGGGAATTGACTCGGGGTGCTTTACTACTGAACTGCATCCCCAACCCCTTTAACTTTTTATTTTGAGAAATAGTCTATGATGCAAGGACCTTGCTAAGTTGCTGAAGCTGGCCTCAAACTTGTGATCCTCCTGCCTCAGCCTCCTAAATCACTGGGATTACAGGTATATGCCACCACCAATACACCATGCTATTTCATATTTTTGATGCTACTATTGTAGACATTGTGTTTTAAATCTCAATTTCTAATTATTTGTTGCTTGTATTATAAAAATATAGTTGATTTATATGTATTGCTTTTATTTTCTACAATCTTTCTAAACTCACTGGTAACTTTCTACGTAAATGCCACAGGATTTTCTGCATAGAGAACATGTCAACTGAAAATAGCCTGACATTTATTTATTCTTTACTTTCAATCTCTATGCATTTTATTTATTTGACTTGCCTTATTTTACAGGCTAGAACCTCTTATACAATGTTGAATAAATAAATAACAGTCTGCTCTTGATTTTAGGAGGAAAGCTTTTTTTCATTATTAAATTTGATGTTAGCTATAAGTGTTTTGTAGATGCCCATTGTGGCTGAGTAATTTGTTTCTAGTTTATTGAGGGTTCTTATTAATGTAGAATTTAGATGATGCTTTTTTGTATCTATTTAGATAATTATATACTCATTTTTCTTTTGATAAATTGGTAAATTACATTGTTTCTCCAGTGTTTTAAAATGTGTGTTCCACATGGTTTTGACTTGCGTTGTTTCCAACAAGCAGTTTTCTGTCATTCTTATATTTGTTATTATGTACATAATTATTTTTCTCTGGTATTACTTTTAAGGTACTTCTTTGCCATTTTTTAAGCAATGTGATTTGTTATGATTTTTGTAGTTTTTTCTGCATTTTTTGTTGGAGTTTGTTGAACATCTTAGATTTATAACATTCATTTTATTGAATTTATATAATTTTCACTCATTATTTCTTTACATATTTCTCCTATCCTCCTTTTATTTCCTCTGAACTCTAAGTAATTAAGTATTAGACCACATGAAGTTGTCCCACAGTTCATTAATGCTCTTTTCCTTTTTTACTGTCTTTTCTCTTTTTGTTTGAATTAAATGATTTCTTTTTCTGTTTGTTTAAGATCACTAATCTTTCCACAGCAGTGCATACAATTCCTTTAATTTCATCCAGTGTGTTTTTCATCTCAGACATTGCAATTTTCACCTCTAGCGTTCTGATTTTTTTATTTTTAATCTCCAGAGAGCATCTTACTGTTCATAATCTTTAGTTTCTTGAACACAGGAATACAGCTAACTATTTCACTATCCTTATTTACTAATTTAATAATTGGAATCATTGCCTGGTCAGTTTTCATCAATTGACTTTTTTCCTCATTGTGGATGGTTTTTCTGTTTATTTGTATGCTTAATAGTTTTTTTTTATTAGATTCCATACCTTATATATTTTACCTTGTTAGATCCTGGTTATTTTTACATTTAAATAGATATTTTTTACTTTTGTTTTAGAATACAGTTAAGTTTTACTTTGAAACAAGCAGGTAATCTTTTCAGATTTTTCTTATAAACTATTTGAACTGTTACCACCAGATTTATTTTGGGGCTCTTTTCCCCTTATTAAAGGCAAAACTTTTGATTTTACTCTTTTGAGTACTTTATATAGTACCCCATGAATTATATAAAGTTTACTATTCTGACTGAGAATAGATTTTTGTTCCTGGACTTGTGAGAATACCAAGTTTTGTACCCTCTAATCTTTTTGGTGTTTTTTTTCCTAAAGGTTATTTCCACATATACATTGGCGCTAATCAATACTCAGTTGAAAACTCAAAGAGAAACCATCTACTGACCATCAGAACTCTATTTTTTGTGTTATCTCTTTCCTCTTTACTGCTCTGCCTTGATAACTCTCACTGTCTTGGCATTACTGAGCTTTCAGTGTCTTCTTAACTCATAGAGACTGCAGGGAACTTCTTAGATTTTCTTCCACGTATGCTGTAGCCTGGAAACTTCAGGCCATAAGGAAGGACAATTGTAGGTCTCACTTTATTTGTTTCTTATCTCTTAGAACCATTGTCCTTGTCGCCTGACTTCCCATGCCTTTAAAACTGTTTTTAATTTTTTATTTGTCTCATGCAAGAAGGTAAAATCCAGTTTCTGTTGTTGTCTTTATTGGAAAATGTCTTTCCCATTCTGAAATTTTAAGAATTTTCTATAAGAAGTTTTCCTATATTACTGCTAATATGTCAATGTGATTGCTAAAGTTGCTTCTTTCTATTTTTCTATTTAAAAAGTTCTTAGTAATTTATTTGTAGGCATTTAAATGTAACACATGATACCAAAACCCTTTGAAATTTGGAAATAGTTTTGGCATCAACATCACAAAAGTTTTAGAAAAGTTTCTTCTCAAACTTCAAAAATAGTATTCCCTATTCAGTTTACATATTAGAATCAAATTAATTAATGATGATAAATAGGCTGGCACATAGATGTAATAAAAAATAGTAACAACTGGTTTTGCAGCAATAATAGCATCATTAACAGCAAAAAGAGTTAAATCACTGGAAAATTAAATGTTATATGCTTATTAGGCAGTGGCTAGATGAAAAGCAATAAATTATAAAACAGGGAGTAAAAGACTCTTTTTTCAGAGAACAAAAATACATTTAGCCACCACTCATCTGACCATATAGCCATTGTTAACAATAAATGACTCCAAAATAAAATTAACAAAAAAGATAATCTGTGCTAGTCTTATTTGTCATTTAAAATACAACTATGGTGAAAATGTACTTAAATCATCCAATGGAAGCCTCTACCAGAACACAACAACAGCAACAAAAACAACAACAACAACAAAAAAAAACATAGCTATGGACATTCAGGTCCTATCAGTTGTAACATGAGAGAGAAATGTTTCAGGCTCATGTGATAATATTTCACTTTCTAATTTTGGGAACCTCACATTTACAAAGGTTATCTCATTTTGTGATGATAATATTTTAGAGTGCCCATTTAAGTCCCTGAATTATTTAGCAATATGGATTCTTCTTGGTGCAAGGTTATTGCAGTGGTTTTTATTAAAAAAAACATTATGAAAGTAAAACATAGATGAAAATATTAACTCTTAATTTATCAATTGTTTTTACCTTGATGTGTCTCAAATTTAGTCCTAGACTGTTTTTCTTCTTTACTATTTAGAAACTTTAGTTGTTTTCATTGACTGGAAGTATAAAGGAAATTATTTGAAAAATAATAGCAATAATAAGAACTAAAAAAATGAAATAGGTAAAATGAATGCCGTTTATTGAATATCATTTCAAGGATTATTCAAAGAACCTTATATATTATTCATGTTATATAATTCTCACACAAACTTGTAAAATACATATTATTGTTAAATAAAGGAATGATATTAGAAGGTTTGGCACTTATGACAAGTTACTCATTAAATGTTAGAATCAGAATTGAGATTATGACTGGATTATGTGATTAAAACCATCTTATTTTTATTACATTATACTATATTTTAATAGTAACCACACTTAACAAGTTTATAATGAGTATTTCATTTTGAAAGAATTATTTAATATAATCTAAAGCCAAATAGTGTGGTTGTCGGATCATCTGCAGTGACATTCCTTCACTAGAATGTGTAATGGAGAAATAGATGGGAATAAATTTCCATCTTCTTAGCACACTGTTGTTGTTATACCTGCTTCCCTGCTAAAAAAGAAATGATGCAATATTATATGACTTGACCAAGACTATTCAACCTTAAGATTGGAAGTGAAATCCATATTTTTCTCATTTGGTCTAATAAGCATTATGTCATAGAAGGAATATTCTACTTTAGTGGAAAGAACTTTGAACTTGAAGTCCTTCTACATAGTATAGGCTCAAAGCTTGGTTCTGGCAAATAAATAGGTTTGTGGCCCTGAGTAAATTACTTAACATCCAGGAATCTCATTTCCATTATTTTTGAAATAGTGTTTATAAAAAAATAGTGTTGTTATTATGATTACATAAGGCAGTACATGTAAAAGTTTGGTAAAGTCTAAAGAACCATATAGTGCTATTGTTTTAAGTACTGTATCATATGCTGGGTCATACACAAAATTTATACATCATATTATACATTCTTTCTAACAAAAAAGAGAAAAGAGTATGGAAAATTCTCTAGAAAACACAAGTATATGTAAGGGGTGAATGTTTTTATCTTCTTTCCTAGTATAAAAACAGTTCCCTCCCAAGCCTCCTATGGAAATCTTTGGGGACTAGGCAACTCCCTAGAGTAAATTCATGGAAGGAGACCATATGGTAGAGCATGATATTGTATTATCCTTTGGTAGAACATACGGCTTTTCCATCTTTAGAATGTCAATTGTTGTTTTACGTTTCTGCTATATAAAAATGAACATTGTAGTAAGCAGTATATTCAGCAAAACTGCACACTAAACTATAAGCAGTGCTCTCTAAAAATAAGAAACCCTTTGAGGCAGAGGGATCTGAAGAACTTACATCCTCTTTTCTATGGTGTGAGAGTTCGTAGTTATGTTAAGGAGATTGTTCATCTGTTTTGAATGCCCTAAGTTCCTTTTTCAGAGGGAAGTTGCTGTTGGTGTTCTCCTCAGAATGTGTTTATTGCAATTATATTTATTTCACTGTTTAGGTCTCTATCACCTTGGCCACAGTGTTCTATTATAAGAATAACACCAAAATCTTATTAAAAGCTACCTTAAAGTGAGTTGTCTAATGAGTAAAGCTTCAATTCTGCTGTTTTTCAAAACATAATTTTATTGGAAGTTTAAGCAAATGACTAAAATGCTTTAGTTTTTCCGCAACCTTGGAAGAACTATGCTCCACAGGGTTAGTTCTTTCAGTGGAGATGGCCACATTGATGTTTTAGGAGAAAGGCTGGCTTTCTTTCTTTTTTCTTTTTTTGCCTCTTTCTCTAATAGATCCCATTCCTTTAGTCATGTATAACTAACATCTTTTTATGGTATTTTTCATACATCCAGACTTGCATATCTTTGCTCATATTGAAACTTTTGCCTAAAATGCACTTTGTATTTTCAGGTTGCCTTTGTCGTTTATTTTTCAAAGCTGAATTCAAATGCTATTGATAAAAACTTTTTTGGTCTCCTCCAGAAAAATATCTTTCAGTATTAGCTGGCCAGTTCCCCTGTTTTAACATTTACTGTGTTTTATACACCTGCTCCCCTATTCTGTGACTCTGAAGGCAGAGGCTCCTTTATTCATGTTGTATACAGTCTTCATTCCAATGCCTAGCATTTGGAAGGTGTTAATTTAGATATTAGGTGTGCCCCAAAAGTTTATGCATGGGACAGTGAAAGAAGGTTTAGCAATGAAGTGATTGGTAATGAGAGCTTTAACCCAATCAGTGTGTTAATTCCAATAGGGATTAACCGAGTGGTGACAGTAGGTAGGTAGTTGTGGGTGGAGGAGGTGGGTAATTGGGGGTGTGCCTTTGGTATATATTTTCTGAGCTGAGCTTAGTGTCTTTCTGGTTTCTGTGCCATGTTCCTACACAACACCCTTTTGCCATGATATTCTGCTTCACCTCAAGCCCTGAAGAATGGAGTTTGCTATCTATAGACTGAGACCTCTTAAACTATGAGCCCCCAGATAACTTTTGCTCCTAAAATTGTTCTCATTTATTTTGGTCAGAGCAGTGTAAAAGCTGACTAAAACTGATGATACCAATAATGGAGCAAGAATCAGACTTCGTTGATTCCTACTTAACCCATTTGTCATCTCTATGGCCTTTTACAAATCCTCACATTTTATATTTCTCATTTGAAAAAGTAGGATAGTAAAATATCTTCTTTATCAGGTAGTTTTGAGGATTTAATATATGTTAGTTATGTATAATACTGCAAGACATGTAATGAATGTTTATTTATTTAAACCTGTTATGGTTTAGATATATAGTGTTCTCCAAAAGATCATGTGTGAGACAATGTAAGAAAGTTTAGAGGTGAAATGGCTGGGTTATTATAGTTTTAACTTAATCAGTATATTAATCCCCTGATAAGGATTAACTGGATGATAACTTCAAGCAGTTGGGGTGTGGTTGGAAGATGTGAGTCCCTGGGAGCATGCCTTTGGGTATGTATTTTGTCCTCCTTGAGTGGAGCTCTTTCTGCTTCCTGGTGATGTATTTCCAGCTGCTTTCCTCTGACACACCATGATGTTCTGCTTCCCCTCTCACCCAGAACAACAGAACTGGCCATCTATGTACTGGTACCTCTGAAACTGGTGACTCCCCCAAATAAACTTTCTCCTCTGAAATTGTTATTGTCAGGTCTTTTGGTCACCGCAGAGAAAAAGCTGACTAAAATACCACCATTATTATTTCCTAAATTCCCCTCTTCTCCCTTTCCAAGTTCATATCCTCTTTTCATTCTGATAACAGGGTATCTTTCAGAATGCATTATCATGACTTTTATGTGAGTCAGTTTATGTTTTTGGTCTTATGCCTGGTATTTTTTGTTTTCTAATTTTTATTCTGGTACCTTTCTGGGTGGTGAGGTCTCATCACAGGAGTGAAATTACATTCTGAATCCCAGCTGAATAGGTGGACACTGCTATTAACTCCTTGATGCAACCTGTGTGATTAGGTTTGTATTGGGACCCATAATATACCAGTTAAGACACTTTGTTTATTCTTATTTAATATAATAGAATTTTGTTCATTCTTATTGCTATATATCATTTTATTGTGTTACTATATCACTACTTCAAACAGAGTGTGTCCCCTCAAACTTCACAGCCTAACCCATAATGTGATGTTATTTGGAGGTGTAGTCTTAAGTTATGAAATTGGAGCCTTATAAATGGAATTAGTACCTGCATAAGAAGAAACACAAGAGAGTTTGCATCTCTCTGCTCTCTACCATGTGAGGACACAGTGAAAAGACAGCCATTTGAAAATCAGAGGGCTGAGGATATAGTTCAGTTGGTAATGTGCTTACTTCGCATACACAAGGCCCTAGGTTCAATTCCCAGCACCACACACACAAAAAAGAAAGAAAGAAAGAAAGAAAATCAGAAAGTGGGTCCTTATGAGACTCTAGACATCACTTCTCCTGAAGTGAGAGAAAGAAATGTTTAAGCTACCCTGTTTCTGATACTTTGTTTTAGCAGTTATCCATTTTACTGTTCATAGGCATTTGGGAGATTTCCAATTGCTGAGTAGTTGTATCAATTTATACTTAATCCAGCAGTATATGAGAGGTCTCTCTCTACCTAATACTTGGTTTGTTTCATCATTTTCATTTCAGAACTTCTGAGAAGTAGGAAGAGATGTCTCATTGTTGTTTTCTCTTGCATTTCTCCAATGATTAAATAATTTAAGCATCACTTATGTAGTATGTTTGGTTTGATGGATATCTTTTTCTGTGGAGTACCTCTTCAATTTTTTTTTCCAATTTTTCTATTAGGTGTGTCTGTCATTTTCTCACTGATTTGGGGAGTTCTTTGTGTATTCTGTAAGGCCATTGTTAATTATATGAATTGCAAATAACAGTTAATGCTGTACATTGCTTTTGCTTTCTTTAAATGGTATCTTTTGATAGTATATATTCTTAATTCTTATATAATACAATTAATCAGTTACCTTTCTTTGAAGGTTAGCTCTTCTTGTGTCCTGTTTAAGAAATGTGAGTTGTTCCAAGGTAATGAAAATATTTGCCCATGTTTTCCTTTAAAAGTTGTCTGGTTTTATCTGTCGTGTTTTTATCTGAAATCTAAATTGATTTTTCTGTACAATATGAAATATGACTTAAGAGAGAAATACATAAAATTTAATTGGCTAAAATTTAGCTAATGTGTGAGAGAAATGAGTAGTTTACATTTTCTCCTTCAAAACATTGATTAATGTTAAAAATTCTGCAGATTTTCATTTAGGAGCTACCTTCTTGGGCTAAGCCTGATCCTTAACCTATATCTAAAATCCAAAGATCCTCTCAAGGGAAAAAAATTAATAAAAAGTACTGATAATATTTAGTTCACCACAGAAAGTCTGTGTATTTTTTGGAATTTTAGATCATTAAATTTTCTTTGCTTTCACATGTCTGATGCTTTAAAAATATTACTGATATAATTTATCCCTCTTTTTCTCATTTGTGCATTAAGAACATTGAACTGATTCAATCCACTATGTTTATTGGGGAATATATGTTTATCTTATATGATATTGTAATTTTATAAAATGTATAAAATACTATAAATGTTCAAATATATTAGTACACATTATAATAAATATATATACATGCAATTATATTATGTAATATGTGTTTATGAAATATAGTCATGTGCCACAGAACATTTTGGTCAATGATGGACCATGTTTCATAATGGAGCTGAACAATTCCTACCACCTATTATTTTTACTGTACCTTTTCTATGTTTAAATATGATTAGACATGCAACTGTGTTACTATTTCCTGTAGTATTCAGTACACTAACATGCTGTGCAGGTTTTATAGCTTGGAAGCAATAGGCTACAACATATATTCTAGATATGTTAATAGGCTATTACCATCTAGGTTTCTATAAATACACCCTATCATGTTTATATAACAATAAAATCACCTAATGGTATATTTCTCATAATGCATCCCCATCATTGATACATGACTATAATTCTTTGTAACTTATGTTTTGCTTATAACATAAAATATTTAAAGAAGCTTACACATATGATGAAATATTAATTTTTTTCTCAGACTTTATAATGTGATCACAAAACATAACTATTTCTATAAGGAAACATTTTATCTACTTCATTTACTGATTTATTATTTCCCTACTAATCTCTCATGATTTCTTTACTGTATTATATCTTTAATTAACATATATCTAATTTGAATCTTTCTGGGAAGTTTTGTTGTTATTAGTATTCAAGGTTCATATTTTAGCAAATCTTTATTAAGCCTTTCCTATATGTTAGTCTGCACAAAATTGCTAAGTAGACATAATTGCTGCTTTTTAGTTTTTGCAGGCTAGTGAAGGAAACAGATATCAATTTTAAAAATTACAAGTATGAATATAAAATAAGTTCCAAGATTTATCTGATGCTAACCATCCAGGGCTCATTCTTTGAGAACCACTGGTCAAGCTTAATTAATACTGTTAGATGATGTGTTTTCTCTCTTGACTGGTAGTTTTTGGCATTTTATTTCTGGATTTTTACTTTTTGTTTGGTGAGTGGCATATTTTTATTTACCTAAGATTGCTTTATAGTGGCCAAAGACGAGCAAAGATGAATAGGCCAGCAAGAGGGTTGCTGCCTATTTCCTCATGTAAAGAAGGGGCCAATGGTAAACATTTTTTTTCCACTACGACAAAGGCAGTTTTATAGTTACATGAAGTAGTTGCAGAAGCCAGACTGCTTATGTGTAGCCAGGCTGAGTGGTTTCACTTGCAGAGTGAAGAGAATAGGAATATTTCCATTATAGAGATGTTTAAGGATGATCCTTCTGAATGACTCTCTGAGCTGCAGAGACTGTTTTTCCCTGGACCAAGTAAAAAGGCAAAAATCAGGAGGTCTGATGAACTTCCAAGACAGAATCATCCCTCCTGGGCCATATGTTATCTGGGGGCATATATAAGCATCTGTCTGTATTAGGCTGGGCTCTTTAGCGACTTTCTACCCACTTTTACCTATAAAATCTTGGTAGGATTTCAAAACCTCAGGCATCTGTGTGAATTCCCTTTCTATTTTGGAGGTGATAGTGAGAAAGGCTTTTGACCCTTTGTAGTAATTGGATAAACATAGCAAGAAAATTGGAGAGACTAAAATAATTTGTATATTTTTATGTCATCATCTTCCCAGACTGCCTCTGAAATATTAAAATTTAATATGCTGTTTTAATAAAATCCAGCATACTCTCTCAATTTCAAATTCCAATCTGTCCCTCATTTAATATTTTGCTTCATATCCTCCACTCAGACTAATCTTCTTGGTGATGTGAATCAGGTTAAAACATCCCAGTATTCCAAGTACTACATACATGGGGCAGCTATGAAAACACTGTCTCTTAGATTTCCTGCAGTATGGAGCAATAAGTGAATTATATCTAGAATTCTGCTCCTTTGGATCCACCATCACACTCACCCTAAGACCCTATATCCTGTAGATTGCTTCCAGTCAATTACTAGGCATGGCAGGAATACTGGGACTCTGCTTGCAAGAACTTTTCCCATGGCTGACTTTGATTACAGAACTCCCTATTGACTCTGGTTAACTTGTCTTAGAACATGTTGCAGTCTGAGAATCTTCATAATCAGTTTTTGCTTCAAAGTAAAAGATAAATTGCTGAATCTTTAACTATTTATCATAGAGAAGGAAGCATAGGACCTGGTGGGCTTTGTTGAGTTCTGCAGGTAACACATTCCATATCTCGGTTAACTGCTCTGGCATATACACTGGTTTACAATGAAAGTTTCCAGATTTTGGTCTGACATTCAACAGGTTCAGGCTGTGGGAAAGTATTCCTGTCCTTTGGGTCATATAATTTGGCAGATTGTACAGTGTTAGAGGTGTCAACACAGGTAAAAGATATAATATGGAGCCTATGGTAGAATCACTACTCAGACCACAGGGATTCTAGATGAGATTATTTCAGCAGAGAATTATGTGCCTTTTGAGAAGTGGGTGCTGATAGAGATGGAATGCTTTACAGTGAGGCACCAACTGACCATGCATCTGGAACTCTTAATTGTAAACTGGGATCTTCTGGATCCACAAAGTCATAAAATTGGACAGGTCTAATACTATTATATCAAAAGAAAGTTAAACATCTGGAAGTGAATTAAAGCAAGACCAGAGGCCAAAAATAAATGTATAAACATGTGGCCTAATCTGTTTCATCCATCACTGTTGCATATGTTCCCCACCTCTAGCTCTCACCTCTGACCTAATTCTATGTGACCACCTGAAGAAGGAAGAAAAGGCCTGGACTAGGTTTATGTATAGGTCAATTCAGTATGTGACTGAAAGCCAAAAATTTGTGGTACCTGTACTTTAGCCATATACAGGATAGCCATGAAAGCAGGGGATGGAAAACAATCTTAAATAGGTGAGGTTATAAGCAGTGTATGTGGCTATCTACTTTGTACAGAGAAGAAGTGACCTGATGTAAGAATGCATCTATATTCTCTATGGCTTTACCATTTATTAGGACCCTGGAAGGTAAAAGAATGAAAGATTAGAAACATGGAGGCATGTTGTTAGACAAATGGGAGCAGGCAAAATCAGAATGTTATTGAACTACATTGGAACATATTTTGGAGGAAACCTTCGTAGTATTCTAGACATCACCAGGCTTCATGCCTGGTCATGAGCAAAATCATCAAATAACAACTTTTGACATGTAGTTGTTTCCAATACTGATTTACTAAAACAGTCTTACAACAGTGTTGAGTACCACAATAACCTCACCGAATAATATAGGGGTATAGTACATCTGGGTTGTAAGACTGTTTTAGTAAATCTATCTTAGAAAAAAGATTTTTGAAGCTGTTAATGCCCTTTAGGAAGACTCTACCATGGAAAAGGCTCTAAATTCAGGAGACAGAAATGACTAATCAATTGACATCCCCAGCCTTCATTATGAGATACCCTGGTATGATAAGGATGGGTACATGAATGGAGGGAGTAGCCATAGGCAACTAAATGTTGTTCCAACAGTATGGACTCAAGAATGAAGTTTTGGGCATACCATCATGTAATACAGCATGATCTCCTAAAGTAATGTTTGAGGAACTCAGATGAGGAGAATTTAGAATGCCTACTAGAGGAAGGAGAGGATTGATACCAATTAAATCCCCAAGACCAACTGCAGTGATGGGGTGGGGAGGAGTTATTGCACTAACCTCTTTCTTCTACGTTTTTGTAAGTAAGTTCACAGGGACCATAAAGGACTTACTTTCTAAACCTGTAGAAAAATATATCTATGAAGATCAGGGTTGTACTGTGATAGCCACAGAAAAGTGCTACTCATATCTTCTACTATTCAAATATAATTTTGATAGACAGCCCCAACTGCTGTCCCTCTGGATCCATGAGAGAGAATTCACTGGTTTCCATCAGTTCATACTAAGGCCATCTTTCTTTCAGTCTATTATCACATATATTAGGGTTCTGTAGGAGAAGGAATAAAGATAGATAGAAAGAAAGAAAGAAGGAAGGAAGGAAGGAAGGGTATTTATTCGGGGAATTGGTTTACATAATTATGGAGCCTAAGACAGACTGTTTGCATGCTAGGGACCCTTGCAAGCCAGTGGTGTGGTTCAGTCCAAATTTGAAAGCTTCAGAATCATGGATGTAGATAATCTTAAACCTTTACTTTGAGGCTAAAGCCTGAGAACCCAGGGTGTCACTGGTAAATGTACTAGAATCCAAAGGCCCCCAAATTTGCAGTTCTGATTTCTGAGGACAGAATAAGGGTGTCGTAGCTCCAGGAAAGAGAAGAAATTTATCTTTCTTCTACTCTTTTTGTTGTTCCTGGGCTTCTAATTGCATGGTGTCCATCCCCATTGAGGGAAGATCTTTCCCACTGAGGCCATGGACTCACATTGCTCTGGAAACATCCTCACAGATATACCACTTCTCTAGGTATTCCTTAATCCAATCAGATTGACATCTGACATTAACCATTGCACCACCCAGTGACTGAGCACAGCAAGGGTTATAGTCTTGGTCTGAGATTCTTACCTAATCCTCTTTCCTTCTTCCCTCCTTTTAACAGATATCAGTCACTTCTTATTCACCCTGTAATCCTTTACATTTCCCTCAACAGATTTCTAGCATGTCTGATTTCATCTTGATGTTTGCCTCTCAAGTTCAAACTAACACAAATGAATATGTTCTCAGTAAATGTCCGTGAATACACATTAAATAATGACCTCATATAACACCTATAATAGTTTTTGCTATTTTGTGTCCATGATAGAGCTTTCAAATCTTCTAGATATTTTTAGGATTCAATATTTTTTTTCGTTTAGGCATGTGGTAGATCATATCTTGGTTATTACCTTTTCATCCCAGTGGTTTTAGAAAGAGCACAACTTTATACTAACATAGATATATGTTAGTATTGGCTTTAATGTTTATTTCCTATGTGTTCACAGTATGACCTCGATTTTGGCTTCAGCTACAGAATACAAACCATAGTTCTTATATAGGTTTGTAATGTGGACTAATGAGATATATGCATATTGTGTCTCTTTGGAGTCTGGTAACATAAAAAATACTTAATAAATGGAAGTCCAATTTCCAATAGTTATAACATATCACTATTATCTGGTTTGTGTTTTCTCTTACCTTCAAGATGAACACTTTGAGAAAAGGAGAAAGTTTGAATGCTCTGACTTTTCAAGTTCTGATTCTTTACTAATCTTACAGCAGTTTCAAAGCAACAGAAGAGAAAACACAGATTTTCTTTCTTCTGAAAGCTTAGCTCTCCAGAGCTATGTTGATAATGAACTATTAGCTTCCTAAGTCTTTGGATAAGATATGATTTGTGTTCCTTTGAGTCCAGTAATAGAGATCTAATGCCTGAACATGTTCAGGAAATTTTCAATGAGTTCCTGTGGGATACTCTTTAGGCCTCCTACAACATGCTTCTTCAATAAGTCAACAAGGAGATGAACATCTGCTAACAATTGCTTTCCTTTTAGAACTTGCTAATGTGAGCTATGCCTTTAGTCTAAATAGTCAAGGAAAGAGAAACAGAGACATAATGATGCTTTTCAGAGAATTATTTTTCTTTATAAAATCTTGGATTCAACAGTAGGTGAATATAAGAGAAGAGAAAAAAGTTAACATTTAATATTTGCCTAGTTTTATATGAATGACTCTGCTAGCTGCTTTATATGAATTACACATATTTTCTAATTTAACTTCCACATATGCCTTGATGGGAGACATTATTACAGTTTACTGATAAGAAACTGAAGTTTCAGAGGTAGTATATCCAAAGCCATCTTAGTACCCATCTCTTTCTGACTCCCTTACCCTACAGAAATTATGTTTCATTTAAGCTAAAAGAATATATATATATATATATATATATATACACACACACACACACACACACACACACACACATACACACACACACACACGGTAAAGAAAATTAGAAACATTTTTAAATGGAACATTAAATAATGTAGCTTAGGGGGAAGGCCACAGTAGTTAAGGAAGGGAGATAAACATAAACAGTTGATGAAATGGAAAAGCCTGGACTTGGTGTCAGATATTATTAATCTTGGCCCTACTGGACTAAACATTACAGGGAAATTGTCTGTACCTAGGTAAATTCATTAGGCCTTTTTCTGTAAGCACAAGAGACTGGACCATAGCACCAAGGTAACAGAGTAGTTGCCTTATGTGGGATATAAACTAATAGGGAAAAACATCTCCTCTCTATTACTGTAGGACTAAAGGCAATTATATAAGTTAAGATTAAGCTTTCTACATATAACAAAAAATAGTTACTTAACAAGCATAATGGTCTGTTTTTTCAATCTCATGTAAAGTGTGAAAGGCTTTTTAAGAGATCACCATTGTCCACTTTTTATTGGGTGACTGAGTTTATATCAGGTGTTTGATGAAGATGAATTCTGAGGATCTGGATTGTGAGGTCTAGTGAAGCTTCTAGTCCAGATTTTAAAGGCAACAGTTCCCTGGAGACCTCCAACATTTTCATCCCTGATGGTGTATCATACCTGGCATCATATACATTAGAGAAGGATGTTGACTCTATAGCCTAGAACCAGGTACTCATAGATAAGTACAAAGTGGGATGTTGAGTACAGTTTGGATGTGTCAGGTTCCCAAGAATCTCATGTGTGAGATATTGCAAGAACATTCAGAGATAAAATGATTAGATTCTGAGAGTTGTAACCGAATCAGTGGTTTAATACACCAATATGAATTAACTGGGTGGTAACTGTAGGCAGGTAGGGTGTGGGTGGAACAGGTAGATCAGTGGGGATGTCTTTGGGGTATATGTTTTGTCTCTGGTGAGCAGAACACTCCACCTTCTTTCTTCTTCTTCTTTCTAGTGTCTTTAACCTGAGCTGCTTTCCTCCATCATGCACTTTTGCCATGATATTTTGCTCGACCTCAGGCACAGAGCTATAGAACCAGCTGTCTATGGACTTAGACCTCTGTAACCACAAGCCAAAATAAATTTTTCCTCCTCCAATTGTTCTTCTGAGGTCTTTTGGCCACAGTGATGAAAAAGCTGATTAAAACAGAAATTGGTACTGAGAAATGGAGTCATTGCTGTGACTAACCTCACCATGTGATTTAGAAGCCTTTGGACCTGATTTGTGGGAGGAGGAATTTTGAAAAGTTTAGAGATACAATCTGGAAAAGGTTTAGAATATTGTATGTAAGCAGAGCTAAGTGGTAATTTTGGTGGGAGCTCAAATACTAGGCTGCCCATAGAACTGTGGGGAATAACATCTGGCCTCATGAGGTTTCACAGGAGAGGAGGACTCTATTATAAATTGAACTAGATAGCATTTATATTATAGTCTGGCAAATAAGTTGTCTACAATGCATGTTCGAGAATTTTCTGTGCAGTGGCTGACATTATAAAAGAGAAACAGAAGATATTGAAAAAATTATAAACACACATGAACTACCCAAATTGAACCAAGAGAATATTGAAAATAATCAATGTGATTGAAGTAGCAATTAAAATCTTTCGAACAAAGATAATCTTGAAACTGGCTGGATTCTCAGCTTAATTCTCAGCTTAATTAAGAAGAAATAACATCAGATTTCCTCAAATTATTCCAAAAAATGGAAAGGGAGGGAACACTCTTAAACTCATTTTATGAAGCTGGTATCATCCTGATACCAAAACCAAAGACATATCAAGGCAAGAAAAACTATAGACCAATATTCCTGGTGAAAATAGATGCAAAAACCTGTACTAAAGCATTGGTAAATAACATAAAAAACACATTAAAAGACTGTACATCATGACCAAATAAGTTTCATCCCGGGGAAGCAAGGTTGATTCAACATATACAAGTCAATAAATGTAATTCAACACATAAATAGACTTAAAGACAAGAATCCAAATTTTTTTCTCAATTGATGCATGAAAAGCCTTCAATGATATTCAGCATTCATTTGTGTTAAAAATGTTGAGGAAAGGGATAGAAGGAATTTGTAACATTTTAAGCACTGTATATGACAAACCCAAAGCCAACCTTATACTTAATGGAGAAAAAGTAAAAGCGTTTCCTCTAAAATCAGGTACAAGACAAAGATTCCACTCTCACCACTCCTATTCAATATAATTATTGAAACTCTAGCTAGAGCAATTGAGCAAGAGCTGGAAACTGAAGGTCAAGTAGGGAAAGAGGAAGTCAAATTATCTTTTTGCTGATGACAAGATGTTATATCTAGGACACACCAAAAAAAACTACAATGAAAACTTTAGAACAATGAAGAAAGAAATTGAAGAAGATGTTGGAACATAAAAGGTCTTCCCATTAGTCCTGGATAGGTAGAATAAATATTGTCAAAATCACCATATTATCTAAGGCTATATCCAGATTAAATGCAAAACCCATCAAAATACCAATGACATTATTCAAAGACATGAAAAAAGACATATCCTAAAGTTCATATGACAGAATAAAAAAGCCAGAATAGCCAAAGCAATACTAAGCAAGGAAAACAATGCTAGAGGAATCATAACACCTGATTTCACAATATACTACATAACTATAGCAACAAAAACAGTATGGAATTGTCATAAAAACAAACATGATGAGCAATGGAATATAATAGAAAACACACAGACACACCACATAGATATGTTCACCAAAGGTACCAAAAACATACTTTGGACAAAAGATAGCCTTTTAAACAAATGGAGAGCAATATGTAGAAGAATGAATCTAGATCCCTATCTCTCACTCTGCACAAAAGTCAACTCAAAATATATCAAGGCTTAGAAATTAGACTAGAAACTTTGCAACTGCTAGAAGAAAAAATAGGCTTAGCAATCCAATATATTGGCATAGGCACCAACTTCCTTAACAAGACTGCTAAAGTAAAGAAAACTAAGAACCAATACATGGATGGCATCAAATAAAACAGCTTCTGTACAGCAAAATAAACAATTAAGAATGTGAAGAGAGAGCCTAGAGAATGGGAGAAAAATCTTTGCTGGCTACTCCTCCAACAGGGTATTAGTATCCAGAATGTATATATAACTAAAAGAAACCTAACACAATAAAACAATAAAGGAACTAAAATGAAATTTCTCAAACGAATAATTAAAAATGGCCAATAATTTTATGAAAAAAATGTTTAACATCCTTAGTAATCATGGAAATGTAAATTAGAACTACATTGAGATTTCATCTTACTCCACTTAAAATTACAATCATCAAGAATACAAATAATAATAAATGCTAGTGAGGATTTTGGGGAAAAAGATACACTCATACATTGCTGGTGGTATTGCAAATAAGTACAACTACTTTGGAAAGCAGTATGGAGAATTATAAAATAACTAGCAATGCAATCAATATATTGTCCAGCTACACCACTCCTTGATATTTATCTAAAAGAACTAAAATCAGCATACTACAGTTATATATGAACATGGTTTATAGCAGCCCAATTCACAATAGCTAAGTGATGGAATCAGCTAGATGCCCATCAGAAGAATCGATAAAGTACAGTGGTATATATACACAATGAAGTTTGACAAAGCCATAAAGAAGAAAGAAATTATGGCATATTTTTTGGTAAATGGGTCAACTGGGGAATATTATGTTAAGTGAAATAAGTTAGACTCAGAAATTCAAAGTGTGAATGTTTTCTGTCTTATAGGGAAATTAAAGTAAAATAAGATAAACAGAGGGGAGTCCCATGAAAGTCAAAGGGAGATCAGTGGAGATGAGGAAGAGGTTCACAGGGGTGGGAGGAGAGATGAGAAAAGTGAAGAACTGTATAATAAAATTGACCAAATTATGCTATGTACATAAATGAATATACAACAGTGAATTCTACATGGACGTGTATCTATAAAGCACCAATAAAAAATAGCAGGAAGACCATCAGTTTAGAGGAAGAACAGACAGAGGGAATAAGGGAGAGAGAGTGGAAATAGTGGAAATACTGGGGATTGAAATGGACCAAATTACATCCCATGCATCTATAAATATATCAAAATCAACCCCACTGTTATGTATATAAATAATGCACTAATAAAAACATTTATTAGTGTGTGATACAGGAATGCTCTGGGCACCTTATGAAGTCACTAGTGATCCAGGCTCCTGTTTTTCTGATCTACTATCCATACTTCACAGCCATATCCTCAAATGTCACTTCATAGTTTAAAGGGGAATGTAGCAGCTCTAG